>NC_062222.1:30896095-32096095 GCF_902686445.1 Sciurus carolinensis | reverse complement strand
TTTGGCACCATATGGGGGTTTCTTCTTTTTTCTTTTTTTTTTCAAAACATAGTGTGTAGTCTCTACATCCTGCTCTTAAGCCTTAAAGATCTTTTTTTTTTTTTTTTGTACACTTGTTGGAAACATCTGGAAAATGCCATTAGGTTGCACACCATGGTCTTTGTTTATAGACAAGTGTGTGAGATATAAACCATGAAAAAAAATTCTGCTTTTGCAGCTGTATTTTATAACACATCATCCAAGGTCTCTATTGACTGAATAGACTCCCACTTGTAACATTGAGACTGGCAGATTGGAAAACTATAAATTGATTTGCCTTCCTAAGGGTAATATATCCATCAGACATACTAGCACCTGTCCTTGAATGAAATTAAGCAGTTTCTGATTTCAGTGCTACTTTGATCTGACCCTAGGATCACATACTCATAGACTACAGTATATGGACATTATACCATTATCTATTTCATAACTACCTTTTAGAATATAAAAAAAAAAAAAAAAGTTCTTCAAACTTGTAGAAAACATGTAGAAAACTCTTCCCTAAGGAATACTATATTTATTTTTGGAAAAAACAGTGCAGTTTGTGTTTATGATACTCAAGTGAACTGAAGGTTTAGTTTAGGGGAAGAGGTAAACAAAAATTAAAATCCAGGGTTGACCTAATTTTTGTTTTTGCCTGTGACTGCAATTATACCTCAATGAAGGCATTTACTTTGAGATCACCTCTCATTAATACGTCACTCATAAAGAAATATACAAAAAATAAATTAAGAAACAAATAAATGAATAAGGTAACAAAAACTCCACGATGCTCTGTTTTCTTAATCTACTTCTTATAAACACACACACACACACACACACACACACACACACACACACACACATACACACACGTTTTGCAATGGAACCCAGGCCGGGTACATGCTAGGTCAGTGCTCTACCTCTGAACTGCACCCCAGCTCCTCATTTTCATGTGTTCCTCTTGATGTTCACTTATAAATCCATGAGTTACAAAGAAAATTGTTGTCTGCAGAGTTTAAAATCCTTCAAGGTACATTGACTAGGCCATATCAGGGAGAACTTCAATTAAAAGAGTGTTTTGGGTAGGGAAGTCAATTTGGAATTTTGAATAAGGAATTAAGTGCTGAGTGGACCCTCTGTGTCATATGTGGTTGGCATGTCATGGGAGACTATCCTGGTGGCACAGATGTTCATGTAGATGAAGCCTTAATAAGAGCTGGCTGATTAGGGGCTTGTGAGCTTTCCTGCTAACTCACTTCTCCTTTTGGTCTTTCATCTGGTGCACATCCCTAGTGGCTAGGATACTAAGAGATCGGAGGGTAATCTCTTTTCTCCATACTCCTGGGCTCCTTCCCTTAGGATCTGTAATGTTGACTCATTGACATTATGCTAGGATGTCTGAGCAGAATGATACCCATTTCTGCTCCCAGACTTCTCTACATGGAAACTGATTCTGGCCCTCTGCATTCTGTTCCAAAGTAATATCAAACATCATTTCAAGCATTTTTAAATAAACTTGAAAAATTTTTTTTTTATTGTTTTGTTCTGGAAATTTTCAGGGTTAAGCAAATCTTTAAAAATATAAAAACATGCCCTGGGAATGATTTAGATATTATCTTGTCTAGCCCTCTCCTTCTTGTATAAAGTGAGGTCATTTTGTAACTGGTGAAGTCATTTTCTTAGTCATGTAGAGTCTTGGCAGGGGACTAGAGCACACAGCTAACCCTTACTCCTGGCTCTGTCTGCCTCATCAGGACAAACCTTTCAGTTTGTGTGGTCTTGATGACAAAGAATAAAAAACATTATTTTATAAAAATATTAATTTTTTTTTCTTATATTTTTGTTTTAGTTGTAGGTAGACATAATACTTTTTTTTTTTTTATTGTTATGTGCTGCTGAGGATTGAACCCAGGTCCTCACACATGCAAGGCAAGCGCTCAACCACTGAGCCACAACCCCAGTCTCCAGAATATTAATTCTTTTAATAAGAACTACAGGTTATTATTTTTTTAGGAAAAAAATTCTTTTTATTAAAAAAACAAAAAGTAAATTTCACTTTTGAGCAGTGAACTCTTGAGAGAGAAGTAGCTCTTTCTTAAGTGACCTTGGCAAATTTGAGCTCTCTGTTGTCTCAGGAAAGGGAGTTGTTGTTTTTTAAATGATTTCTCATGTCATGCTCATTAAATGAAGAAATAATACCAAAGCCTTTTTTCATCAACGAGGTATAACCTTTGCCATAAAATATCATTTTTGTTGATAAATGAAATTGACTTGATGAAATAGTGTATATATACTATGCAAAATTTATACATTTTGATTTATGCATTTTTCAAGTTCTGGTTGTTTGTTTACTGTATGCTCTGAAACCAGAGCTGTTATTTTGTCTTGGTCAGATTGCATATTTCATATAGTAGGTGGCAGATGAGGTAATATTTTAGCATTTTGAGTTTCTTGATTTTTGTAAGTATTTCCTCTCTACCATCTCTGTCAGATTTTAGTAAGTAGTACTTTCTGTAACACTCACAGTACCTCTTTTAGCATTTTCTGTAGACTTTTTATACATCATAGGTAACCTACTTTTATCCATTTTGGCATAAATATAATAGATGTTCTACAGCTTACAGAACAAATATCAAGGCTAAAGCATCCTATGTTGGCATGACAGATATTACCAAATGGAATAGCAGAGGAGGATAGTGAATTCTAGCTTCCTAGTTCTCAGTACTTGATGTAGATAAGATGTGATTAGCTCCTGGCAGCAAAGGACTGAAATCTGATAATGAGCCCGGTGATTTAGGAGTCAGATGGAGCTCATGAGTGGGTATCATAGTACAGAGAGAGTGGTACAGTATTGGGTACTTTTCAGATGAGAATTGAAAATAAACTGCTGAGTCTGTATGGTCATTAAAATTCCCAAGGTGCTTTTTTGCAAGATTATGAGTTGTTAGCCAGCATCCTGACCGAATGAATAATTGCTCTGTCAGTCGCTCCTGCAGTTTCTTTTGTACAAGGTCATCGCATCCCTTTCCTGAGCTAAACTTTCATGTTAAGGGAGAGTGGTTTCTTTAATTGAGACAGGCTGATCTCATTAATTAGTAAACTCATAAATTTTTAGTTTTCCCGCTACTTTGGGAAAAGAGACAGTCATTGTTTAGCATTTATAAACTGAAGTTATTTTACCCTTTAAAAAAAAAAATCATTAGCTTTTGATTTCAGTTTCTGTCTAGGAGAAATCAGATTGTTTCCTTGATTTTTCCCTAATGATAGATGTCGAGATGGACATACATGTATGTGAAATACGAAGAACTGTCTTTACAATTTCCTGTTTATATGTGCTTTCAACAGATATTCTTTGAACATCTATCACATATGCAGCCATGTCCTATGCACAGGTGATACAGGTGTGAACAGAACACATGAAACCTATGACCTGGACTTTAAGTTCTATGAAAGGAGAGAAAGGTCAATGTAAATGAGTGAACAGTTTTATGATAGACAATGATCTGTGCTTTGTATCTGTTCTGGGGAGTGTGGGAGTAGGAAACATTGTAGGGATTTGATAAAGATCTCACAGGGCCTTCTGAGGAGGGAATTTGAACACAGGTTGAGGGATGGGACAGGTGGTCTTGACAGGCCCTTGTAGGAATGTGCCTGGTAAAACTGAGGAGCTGCAAGGGATGGTATTCTGGAGTTGGCTGAACACGAGGGATGAATTTCATACATAGGGACTATTATTTCCCCTGGCTTCAAATAATACACTGTTGGGGCTCAAGGGGGCAAATATCATAATGGTGTTTTAGGAATAAAATAGGTAAGTGGTCAGGTTTTGGATACGTTCTGACATTAGAGCTATTAGTCTTAACAAACACGTTTGTCTTTGGCCTGCTGTATTTGTCTTCAGAGTCCCTAGACTACTTGTTAATGCCCTAACGTGGTAACAGTTGGACATGTGAATTGATTGTGACAGTGAAATTGTGTAAAGAGATAGAAGTGGATGGATTTCACTGTTCACTTTTAATCATGATCAGCGATCAGTGCATGCAAGTAGAAGATTAGTAGAAGTAAGGAAATGTTGTATTGATTTGGAAGAATATTAACAACTGCCTAGCTAAGTGGAACACTGGCTTTTTTTTTTTTTTTTTTTTTAAGAGAGGCAGTTGTACCAGATTGACTTCCGTTTACTAATAAATACAGCTGACACTGAGAACTTACAATACACTAGCCATACCTTTAAGTACTTTACAATCATTAGTTCCTTTCATTCTCACCAAAAATCGTGAGGAAATTTGCCAGTATTATTCCTGAACTAAGGAGAAGGTAAGCCACTTGACCAAGGTCAAGTGGCTGACCAGGCCCTCCAACAAAAGCCGTCTGGTGCTAGTGCTCCTGCCCTTCATCACCGCATCATGACGTCTCTAACAGCCACTTTAGTTTGTTAGAATGAGACCTTTAATTTGGTTAGGTGCTAAGTGGACTTTCTCAGTTTACAGTTTCATTTTCTTAAATGTAGAAAAGTCAATGAGAGTTCTTAAATACCCTGGGTCTTATTCTTATTTATTGCACATATTTGTTTTAAGGAAAGGTTGGACATTTGGGAAAAGGTGGAGTGTGAAAATGTGGCTTAATGAAGCCTGGAACGGAGTTTAAATCCTGATTTACCCACTTGTTAGTTACATGGTCTTAACTTGGTCACTTAATCTTTCTAAGCACTTCATTGTCTAACTTGTAAAATTTAAAAATTAAGAACTGTCTCATGGGGTCTCCTAGAAAAATGCTTGATCTGCTTAATAAAATTTTGGCTTCTTTGTCCATCATCCTGGCTGGGTAGATGGGAAATAACTCTAGAGCTTTCTTAAAACAAATGGGATAGAGTGAAAAAGGAGATTTAATGTCAGGAGGTCAACAAATGCTCCGATATAGCTCCAAAGGAGAATATTCAAGAAATAATCTGTGCATAAGCTTGGCAGGTCCATGGGAATCCTGGATCTTGTTAAAATGAGGATTCAGCTCTAGTAGATTTGGGGTGGGACCTGAGATTCTGCATTTCTATCAAGGCGATGAGATACTGATGCTGTTGATCTGTGGGCCACACTTTGGACTAATGAGGACTTAACAAAATAGGCTTATGGAGAAGTACCATGGGAAGTAATGGTGAGTAATATGGAGATCCATACCAGCAAAACATCTCAACAGTGCTCCTCAGAGATGAAATGAACTGCAGCATACGCGTTCATTCTCTGTCCTAGCCTACACTTGAATCCCTTCAGACCTGTGCTATGGAGATATCTGATATACTGGAGGCTGATCCAGAATCGGATTTTCTCTTACTCATTGACAGGGGTTGACCTTAAACAGAAGTGGGCAGTGCATTGAAGCACTATTTGTTAGATGGATTCCTGGACTGTGAGACCATCAAGCACAAATATTTTAGAAGGACTTCACTCACTGAAAAGATAATCAGATTGTACGCCTGCTACAGTTCATTCTGACCTTGTGATAAGACTTAAAGTTAAATGCTAATTCTAGCTAAGGGTGATAATCTGAGATCTATACAGTCTCTAATACATATAATGAAGCAGAAGTCTCAGAATTCCCTCAGTTTTAAATGAAAGCACTTTTCATTGTATTTATTGTCACTCATATCTACTTGATTACTCACTGATCACAGAAAACTAATATTATAACTACATGCAAACACATGCATGCATACATATGCCTGTATATATACATTCATATATACACACATATATACATAATGTCTAATATTCATATATACACACACATATATACATATATAAAGTAATGTGTACCTTTAGTATGCAGTTCCTTTAATTTCTTGTTAGCAGCATTTTTTTGTGGGGGTGGGGGGTCTGTTTCAGGTCACGGTTTATATACTTATTGTTCATACTTAACAGTTTCTCAGAAGTTTTAAAAATTTATCCTTCTAAGTTACTAAAAAATATAAATGAATAGCACATGGCTGTTGACCACAAATACGTTTTTCTTTATTCCTCCATTTTCACACAGCTGTAATGTTGCTAGAAAAATGTGTCTATTTATAGGAAATGTGTTTTCTCTCCTCCTATGGAATCTTGAATGCTTATTTTCAAGTATTTCTGAAGCTGCCACCTGTTATAGTGATTCTTTGCCTTGTAGATTTTTTTTTTTTTTTTTTAAATCATGAAAGAAGGTAAATTAGAAAACTAAAAAGCAATAGATGTTGGAAAAAAAATGTCCTGGACTTTTTGAATCTTGTTTGCATTGAGCCCTTGGACCCTCCTTCCTGGCCAGTCTTCAGGAGCGCCTGTGAGCACAAAGGAATGGCATGTATTTATACTTGTGTAAATAAGATCCTGTATACTTTCCACTGAGAACATGCAGGCGGCCCTTTTATGGTCAACAAGGGGTTTTCCCTCTGGCCTTTAGGCAGACC
Organism: Sciurus carolinensis; assembly: GCF_902686445.1. Taxonomy (NCBI): domain Eukaryota; kingdom Metazoa; phylum Chordata; class Mammalia; order Rodentia; family Sciuridae; genus Sciurus; species Sciurus carolinensis. Next base: position 32,089,641 of record NC_062222.1, on the reverse strand, counting down.
ACAGGGCTGCATGCTCAAGAATGGTGTTTCTGATACCATCCCTAAGCACAGTTCTTTTTAAAAGCCACTTCTGCTCCTCTTAAATTTTAATAGATTCTGCTTGTAAAACAGTGTCAAATTATTTTGATCATAGAGTTCCGTATGTTCAGAATTGTTAGTCTTCCTTTAAGTAACTTCACATTTCGTCTTTGGTGAGTTGTCTAATGCATTCACATAGTCAGATTATTAACCTGCCTGAAAATTGAAAGAAGGATAATGGATGGGTAATTTCAGGAAACACCATTGAGCAAAAACATTATCTGTTATTTCCTTTTGCTTTGACATTATTTTTTAAACCACAAATATTAACATCATTCTATCATTACTTTAAAGGTTACATATTTTAGAAAACAATAAGCCTATTGATAAGTGATTTTGTTTTACTCGGCAGGATTTTCCTATGAAAAGTGGTTAGATGTCCTGTTCTAAAACCAAAGGTGTTTTGCGGGGGAGGGAAAAGGAGGATTTAACTCAGGGGTGTTTTACCACTGAGCTACATCCCCAACCCTTTATATTTTTTATTTTGAGACTTGGTCTCCCTAAATTGTGAAGGGTGACCTCTAACTTGCAATCCTCTTGCCTCCTGACTCCTGCCTTAGCCTACAGAGCCCCTGGAATTACAGGCCACCACACCTGGCTTGAATCAACAGAACTACAAAATGGCTTTGTTTGAGAGCCATTGACTTTTCATGGAAGTTGCCCCCTCATCCTGTTAAGTTTCTCACTTGTAAAGGAATGTTTCATTTTTCAGTCATTTTTTTTTCACAAGTTTCTCAACTGTTCAGAAAAATATTAAATGGTATTATTTACAAATTGCATGCATTAGTAAAAAAAAAAAAAAAAAAAAAAAAAGAAAAAAAGGTGGCTCAGGAGGCTGAGGCAGGGGAAACGAGAGTTCAGAGCCAGCCTCAGTGAAAGCAAGGCGAGAAGCAACTCAGTGAGACCCTGTCTCTAAATAAAATACAAAATAGGACTGGGGATGTGGCTCAGTGGCTGAGTGCCCTTGAGTTCAATTCCTGGTACCCCTCCTAAAAATAGTCCCGCCTCTCCACCCACTATCTTTCACTTTTCGTAGATCTCAACCCATCCCTGTGATCTCAGCTTTGTAATTACATCAGTGTGGTGTTCTTTATTCATTCATGATGTAGTCTGAAAATTATTAAGCACAAACTGTTGTGGGGTGCAACTTAAGAACAGATGGATCACCAATGAGAAGTCCAAATTTGAGAGTCTTTATTAGCCGGCTGACTGGCTGTTTCACACAATGCCCCCAAAATGGCTATTGGGAGAACAGCTCCGACCATAGGGTGGCAGGGGTTTTTATACCAGAAGTCAGTACATCAATCATAAGTGTCTGTTGCTATGATTCAGAACTCCAAACTAACATCATGAGATCTAAAATCATAAGCAGAAGGGGAAGTGGGTCAAAATGACCTTAGTTGAGTACATTAAAGAATGGTTACTAACATCCAGACAATCACTGTTGACATGGTACATTGTTTAAGAAAATAGGAATCAAAAAGAGAATAATTTTATATCATATAAGAATTGCCATTTTGTGTTGCAAAACATGCTAACTGTGGATGGGTACAGAGGCGGGGTGTTCCCACAGGAGAAGCATTTCCTACTGACATGGAGTCTCAGGGTAAAATGGAGTCTGTTTAGTCACTGCCCATATAGTCTGGCCTATCACAAATATGTCAACCCGTCACAAAACCATTGGTTCTCAATTTTTACACTTGTGAAGTCTTTTGAATATGCCATTGAGCTTTTGTATACATGAGTTATTTCTATTGAGAATTACTTCTATTACTTGTATAAATTAAAACTGGGATCTGTGTGGCTCCATGGTAGAGTGCTTGCCTCGTATGCATAAGGCCCTGGGTTCCACCCCTAGCTCTGTTAAAAAAAAAAAAAAAAAAGAAATTTAAATAATATGTTCATTAATTTTTCAGAAATTACAACAATAAATGTAACCTTAACATTTTATAAAAATTATATTTTCTAAACAAAAGCAATTCGTGAAGAGAATGTTATCATTTTATTGTTTGTGAACATCTCCCGAGGGTCTGGTTCACTAGAAGACAGTTGAATTTTCCATTCTGCTTTTGCATTCAGTGATAGTACACTTTAGGCAACCTTCGGAAAATGTGATTGTATACCTGTAAGAAAATGGGAGCAAAAGAAGTAAAAAGCACCTTAGTAATATCATGAAAATACCTTGACCTCATAAACTCTCAAAAGGGTCTTACAGGCAGACATCCAGACGATCCCAGATGGCACACTGAGAATCCTAGATCATGTGTGTAGACCACTGCACGAGGAGACAAATTCCTTCTTTTGAGAACCTGGGTCTAATCCCTTAGTAGTAGGCACTTGTCCTTTTTAACATTTTAATCCTCCCACTGCGGGGTAGTCTTCAAAGAAAGTGGGGGCTTCTTGTTTTTGAATCTCACTGTTTTCTTTTTCTGATTTACATTATTAAACATTTATTGACTGAATGGATAAAATCAACTGTTTGAAATGTTGTATATATATATTTAATCCTATATTTAGGTCACTCACTGTACTAGTACAAACATGATTCTAAAATCTTAGAGAAGACTGACTTAAGTCTTTCTGGATTTAAGCGATGTAATTTTTGAACTTTTCCAGGATAGTTGGACACATATATTAAGGTACTTAGGGAGGAAAGGTAATTTTAAAATTGGAAAATAATTGATTTAGTACAATAATTAGATGGTTTCCTTTATAGTTCTTTGACTGTGAGTTAGTAGCTTGACTTTTTAAATGTGTATTTGTCACAATTTTATCTTGTAACAATATGTGAACAACCTCTGAATTATTGTTAATTGCTTGAGATATGGTGAGGAAAGGAGGAAATCAGATCTTTTTTTCTCCTATGTGACTGTAGATAGGGAACACTGCTTCTAGAAAGTAGTATTATACAGCAACTATAATGTTTACCAACTTCCATTGCTTCCTTTCCAATTAGCTCCTAACAGCTTTATATGAGGTAAACCCAAGTAATTATAGTTCCATTCCAATTTTGCTTTCCTTTCACATGAAGCTGGTATTGGAATTAATAGTTTTGTATATGTGTAGTATTTCAAGAGTAAAGCTTGCATAAAAAGATTCGGAGGTAGAATCAAAGTTATTATTTAATAAATGCTTAGAATTAAGTCTTCTTAGAAGGAAGCTTTAATTTAATTCCTTCCTCTGAAGACACATTTGTGTCTCAACATGTTGAAAAATATCTTATTTAAGTAAGCTATTTTATTTAAATAAGCCATGGTTTAAATATGGGATGCCAAGCATTTTCTGCGTGTATTTCATGTGGCTTGGAGAACAAGTCTGATGTCAATTCCCCATTGCCATTGAAGTAAAAAATGTGCATTCTTATATATGAGATTATATACACATCATCTCATCAAGTTCTTTTTTATGAGTCTAATTTTACTTTTTAGGTTTATGAGAGAAAAATCCACTCCGTGAGACTAGGGCCTTGATGATCATAAGATTTTCTTTCCCGTAGGATTGAAACTGTTGTTTTTTCTTGTTCCTATGCTTGACTCATTATTTTTTCTAGTGAATTCACATTGTTCATAATGTCAATATTACAAATATACACACATCATTATATAATGCAATTTAAGATAATATTTGGAACCATAAAATCAAAAATCACACACAACTTCAAACAGGTAATGTTAATAAGTACAGTAGGGTGAGGATGTGACTTGGCATACCTTGAACCTAGAGCAGTGATATGTCAATTAAATATCAAAAGACCTGAACTCAGTTATAATATGAGCTTAAATTTGATTCATCCAATAAATGAGAGAGAAACCATTCATGGGCAATACTGAGTCAAACCCCAGATTCCAGGGACAAGTGTATGGCTGTATGATTTTTAACACTATTTAATAGGAATTTTAATGTTTGATAGGAATGTTGTATTCACCCAAAATCAATTTGATTTAAAAATTAAAAATTATTTACTTATTCTGGGATCTAGATTATTTTTCTAAATATTGAAAGATATCAAATTATATTTACATTATTAGTAATTTACTGGTGTATTGGTAATTTTGTTATGTCAGTATATAAGTAGTACATTCACTGAGACAGCATCAAATACAGATTGATGGAACCTTTTAGATATATATGTCTTCTGAATAAAAATGCTTAAAATTCAGTTGCAGATAACCATGTTTAATATTTTCTTATATACCTTTCTATAATTTTCCACCTGTGAATATTTATTCAAGTTTTTTTAATGAAAATGAGGTGTCATGCGTGTGCTATTTTTAAACTTGCTCTTTTACTCCACAAAACTTTGTCACTGTCTTTCTCTATAAATACTTGTTTGTTATTGTCAGTCTTTCTTAAATGTTTTTGTGTCACTTAATATTCTGAAGAAATCTGTGCAACATTTATTTTCTCATAAAATTTTGTATAGAAGAAAATATTCTATAAACTTTTAGGGGTCTCTGGACCATGTGTTTCTCTGGTTCAGAACCCTTGAACCCATCATTCTTAACTACTTCACAGGATTTCAACTTTAACTGCACAGCTTAAGTTTTATTTAATCTGTCTTATGGTGGGACTCTAAAGTTCTTTTAAACTGGGCTCTTATAAACTGCTCTACAAGGAGCACTTTGATATTTGCACATTTTTATATAGTTACCTATTTGTTTAATTAGAATGACTTCCTAGAAGTTAAATTGTTGGATCGAAATTTTATTTTTTTCATAAATTTTGATATATTTTTCATACTGCCTTAAAATCATACAAATTTGTCTGTTCACAAGAAGTGTATTAGTACCATTTGAATGTATTTGGTAGAATTCTAATCTTTGGCAACCTGACCTGCAAATTTAATATATTAATTAACTAGTAAATTAATATTAAGTTAATTAGTAAAATAATATTGAATACTACTAATAATATTAACAAAAGTTGAGAAGAATCTTTAGTCTCTGAAATTTTTTTTTTTTTTGCTTTTTTTTTATTGTAAACAAATGGAATACATGATGTTTCTCTGTCTGTACATGGCGTAAAGGCATACCATTTGTGTAATCATAAATTTACATAGGGTAATGTTGTTTGATTCATTCTGTTATTTTTTCCCTTCCCCCCACCCCTCCCACCCCTCTTTTCCCTCTGTACAGTCCTTCCTTCCTCCATTCTTGCCCCCCTCCCTAACCCTATCTCTAACCCTAACACTAACCCCTCCCAACCCCCATTATGTGTCATCATCCACGTATGAGCGATATAATTTGTCCTTTGGTTTTTTGAGATTGGCTTATCTCACTTAGCATGATATTCTCCAGTTTCATCCATTTGCCTGCAAATGCCATAATTTTATCATTCTTTATGGCTGAGTAATATTCCATTGTATATATATATATATATACCACATTTTCTTTATCCATTCATCAATTGAAGGACATCTAGGTTGGTTCCACAATCTGGCTATTGTGAACTGAGCAGCTATGAACATTGATGTGGCTGTATCTCTGTAATATGCTGATTTTAAGTCCTTTGGGTATAGGCCAAGGAGTGGGATAGCTGGGTCAAATGGTGGTTCCATTCCAAGTTTTCTAAGGAGTCTTCACACTGCTTTCCAGAGTGGCTGCACTAATTTGCAGCCCCACCAGCAATGTATGCGTGTACCTTTCTCCCCACATCCTAGCCAACACCTGTTGTTGTGAAAATTCTTTAAAGAACTTTTTCTTAAAGTAATTTTTTTCTTCCAAGGATAAAATTGCTCCTGAAAGAAATAAATTTCAACAAATATTGGAGATTGTATGGTAGTAGTAAACCTAGAAAATCATTCAGAGAGTTCAGACACTAGAAAATATTTTGCCCACTGTGTTCAGAGAGGCAAATATCCCTTTTTCATTTTTAATTATTTAACTAATTTCTCAGATTCCTCATTAGGTTTCATTGTGGTGGTTTGCAGAAAAAAATACCGGATATCGGGGTGGCAGTAGAAAGGCAAATAGCATTTTATTTAATTTCTTTCTTTCTTTCTTTTTTTTTTATTCTTAAAATTTATTTTTTATTTTTATTTATTTTTTATTATTGTATACAAATGGGATACATGTTGTTTCTCTATTTGTACATGGAGTCAAGGCATACCATTTGTATAATCATAAATTTACATAGGGCAATGATGTTTCATTCATTATTTTTTTCCCTTCCCCCCCACCCGTCACACTCCTCTTTTCCCTCTATATAGTCCTTCTTTCCTCCTTCTTACCCCTCTCCTTATCCCTAACCCTAAACCTAACCCTAACCCTAACGCTAACCCCCCTCCCACCCCCCATTATATGTCCTCATCCGCTTATCAGCGAGATCATTCGTCCTTTAGTTTTTTGAGATTGGCTTATCTCACTTAGCGTGATATTCTCCAATTTCATCCATTTGCCTGCAAATGCCATAATTTTATCATTCTTCATGGCGGAGTAATATTCCATTGTATATATATGCCACAGTTTATTTATCCATTCATCAACTGAAGGACATCTAGGTTGGTTCCACAATCTGGCTATGGTGAATTGAGCAGCTATGAACATTGATGTGGCTGTATCTCTGTAGTATGCTGATTTTAAGTCTTTTGGGTATAGGCCAAGGAGTGGGATAGCTGGGTCAAATGGTGGTTCATTCCAAACTTTCTGAGGAATCTCCACACTGCTTTCCAGAGTGGCTGCTCTAATTCGCAACCCCACCAGCAATGTTTGAGTGTACCTTTCTCCCCACATCCTTGCCAACACCTGTTGTTGCTTGTATTCTTGATAATCGCCATTCTAATTGGTGAGATAAAATCTTAGGGTAGTTTTGATTTGCATTTCTCTTATTACTAGAGATGTAGAACATTTTTTCATATATCTGTTGATTGCTTGTACATCTTCTTCTGTGAAGTGTCTGTTCTATGCTTTCTGATTCCTGAGACATAACCACAACCACAAAATGCTTTAAGTGCTATTTTAAGATGGCATCCTTGACCACCTTCTCCTGACATAAATTTTTCTTTGAAAATTTCTTTTCTCATGTTGGCTTCCATAGCCATGTATCTGTTGATTGGTTGTGGATCTCTATTTTTTGCACATGCCTTGCTTTTACCACAGTTACATATTTACATTCCTGCTGTTCCTCCTAGTACCTCAATTTTGACATGTTCAGAACTGATTTTATTACTCAACTCCCAAATTTGGTTCCTCTCATGAATTCCATCACACAGGGCATAATAATATTTTTCACAAAATTGTTTGCCTCAGCAATCTGGACCCCTCTTTCTCTTTTTCCCTTCCCTATATTCAGATATTTACCAAGATCTAAAATTCCTCTACAGCTTTTTGGACAAAATCCAAATTTTTCCAGCATGACTTTCCAGTCTTTCAGTTTTTCCCAATTTTCTTTTTCCAAATTCTATTCTTGTTTTATTTTTGTTTCCTCCCCACCTTCCACCCCTCATGATCCTCATGATCTAAAACATTTAGAAAAGAACACAAGGGGAAACAGAATGAATTGGACACATGTCTAATTTGTTCATGTATAAATACATGACCAGTGTAACTCTACAATAAGTATAAACCCAAGCGTGAGAAGTTAGACTCCATGCATGTTTAATGTGTCAAAATACATTCTACTGTCATGTAAAACTAAAAAGAACAAAAACACAATAAAACAAAACACAAAGCTGAGTGTTGACCATGAGAGGTCAAAGAGAAAGGGTAGAAGCTGTTTATTAGACCAGGAATTCTATTAGTTCCTCCCCATGCCTTGAGTAGGAGTGAGTTGGGGCTAGAGGCTATAAGGAAGAGAGACACCTGAAGTGAAGGAGAAATTTTCTTCTGAGGGTTTCCATGTCCCCGATTCTGATCCATTCTTGAGATGCAGTCAAGGTGTGACATTTAAATATACTCAAGGGTGACCATTTGTATCACAAATGCATGAACGTCTGTGGAGATGGTGGACACATAGATTTAACTGGAAGATACATCAGACTGTGATAGGGAATCATACTCCTAAAATATATCAGGACCTTTTTAGTATTATCTGACGTTAGCCAAAGAGAGTGGTAATTTATATTTTAATATTAATCTCAAATGAAATTTTTAAAATAATTTTAGTTGTAGATGGGACACAATACCTTTATTTTATTTACTTATTTTTATGTGGGCCTGAGGATTGAACCCAGCACCTCACATGTGCTAGGCAGTATTTTAATATTAATCTCAAATGAAATTTTAAAAATAATTTTAGTTGTAGATGGACACAATACCTTTATTTTATTTACTTATTTTTATGTGGGCCTGAGGATTGAACCCAGCACCTCACACGTGCTAGGCAGGTGCTCTACCACTGAGCCACAACCCCAGCCCTGACTTCTTTTTTCTAAAAGTTATTTTTATAAATATTTTTAGTTGTTGATGGACCTTTATTTTATTCATTTATTTAGATGCTATACTGAGAATTGAAACTAGTGCCTCACCCATGCTAGGCAAGCGCTCTACTACTGAGCCACAACCCCAGCCCCTCAAAGGACTTCTTATTGTGTTCTTTATACACTAGGGAAAGGATAGCTACATTTGTAATGATGCCTAATGTTATCTTTCCATTCTAGCAATTGTTAAGTTTGTATTTTAATGTTTTACAATATGTGTAATTGACATTTCATTTCCTTGAGTACAAGAACCTGTGCTTTTAAATTTTGTGTTACTGTTGTTTAACATAAGATTTATCATATTCAATATGTTCTCATTTTTCATGTCAGTTAAAGTCTGTAAAGTTCTTGCAAATATAGAATTAGTGAACACTGAGATTTGGCTCCCTTGGGACATACAGGATTAAGTTCTTGCACATCCTGGTCACATTTTCATCAACTAATCAATACATAATCTTGCTTCATGTGCATGTCCGTTACAGACACCTCATTTAATATACACCGGTGACCCATTAACATTGGACTTATGACTGACAGCATGAGCCTGAATGAAGCTTCTCTAATGCAGGTTTTCTCTGTAAGGCACATCACAGCCATCTTTAATTTTGAAACCCTAGACAGGACTTCAGAACTATGCTTGGGGTTATTTTAAAGCAAAATTTCTGACAAAGAGAACAAAAATACAAAGACCCTGGCACTAAACATCCTGCAAAGCAGTCACTTGCTTGTAGCATGGGTGGGGTTGTGGTTCAGTGGTAGAGTGCTTGCCTAGCATGTGAGGCACTAGGTTCAATTCTCAGCACCACATATAAATAAATGAATAAAACAAAGGTCTATGAACATCTAAAATAAATAAATAAATAAAAAAAGAGCTGGAAGGGGACAGAGTACATCCAGCATGTCCTTATTCGCCATCACTTGGGAATGACATCAACTGGGAAGGATATGGCCTTGGGTAATTCAAAGGATTTTGTCACTCACTCACTCACTGTGTGGACATGTCTACTAATGACCACAAATAGTGCTGCTTATTGAAGGGTATTGATTTTAAGATTATAAGAAATTTTAGCCAGTAGGGAAATTCACAAATGTGGAATTCATGAATAATGAGGATCTAATGTACTAGGCTTGGATATTTTATTCAATACAGTCAGTTGTCACCTAACAATGAGATGAGTTCTAAGAAATACGTGGTTAGGTGATTCTGATGTTGTGCAAACATTGTAGAGTGCACTGACACAAATCTAGAAGGTCTAGTCACTTACTCCCTGGCCTCTTGATGCGGCCAACCAAGAGATTCAGTCCACACCAGCTGGATGAGGCTGGTGCTGGAGTCACATGGCATACCTTTTTTTTTTTTTTTTTTTACAATAAACATTTTTTTATATGTAGAATAAATGTATTCTATATTAACAAAACATAGAGTATAGTAAATACATAACTTAGTAATAGCAAAGCTATTTACTATCAGGTATTATGTACTGTGATACTATACATGAGCAGTCTTTCATTTCATTTAATTTCATAATAGGGAGATATAACTAATATCTAGTGATACTGTTTACCAGCATTTCATTAACTTTCTTTCATTGAGGTATTTAAATAACACTATTAATTGGCTGGCTTTCTTGGACAGGTGATGCATCTCAGACTCTTGAGCAAGGATGGAACTTGCCCTGGGTCTTACAGTCATATATGAGGTGACAGAGCCTGAATTCTCAATAGGCCAGTGGGCTTCACCTTGTGATGGTTGTGATTAGGTGTTAATTTTCTTCTCACACTGTTCTCATTTTTTGAGAACAAATGTAATATATTGTTCCTGGTTTACTAGATATAATATATATGCCTGCCATGATTTCTGAAAGCTAAATTCAAGTGCATTCATTCATTAAAAACAAAAACAAAACCAAAAAACTTGCCCTTAAAAATATAAGTTGTAGAAAATGCGAAGATGATTTTAACACAATTTTATTCCTAATAAAAATAGAGCATACATATACATACACATATATAGGTCCGTATACATATGTGTACATATATACACATGTACATATTATATATACATATGTAACATTTGTTTGTTTATTAATTAATTAATTTATATTTTGCAGTGCTAGGGATTGAACCTAGTTACCTTGTGAATACTAGGCAATCTATGTTTGAGATACATCCCTAGCTCCAACCAAAGCATATTAGATGTTTCTAATAGATTAAACTTAGTGTTATATCAGTAAATAAACATTCTTCTTTTAACCCTTTTATTCATACTTTTTTTTAAAACTTTGAGCTATTTTTAAACTAAGATTATATGTTGTATAGATCACGGTCAGGGATTGTAGATTCTTTTTAAATGTTGCTGAAATACATTTTTTATGAGGAATGTATAGACTGATTTTTAAGAGGAAGATTTTAAAATTAAAAAAAAAAAAAAAACCTCACTGCACTACTCAGGATTTTCTATTCAACAGATGTAGGTCTTTTTTTTTTTTTTTTTTTAAACAGCTCTTATAAATGTAATGTTTAAAATCCATGCAAAGATTTGTTCCCCTGTAAGTATAAACCATAATTCTGAATAAATATCTCCACTTCAGTTTAAGAGGATAGTTAGCATAGCTAACGTGTGGGTGGTCCAAGGTTCCAAGGAACTTGAGCAAGCTGGGGAGTCAGGGCCAGAAGGTCCCTTTCTAATGCTAACTGCCTTGCGTTTGTCTATTGTTGGTGTGGTTGTTCAACTTTAATAAACAGTGAAGGTGTGATGCACTTCAAGATTACTCTGAGTCAGTCCTCTTTCCTGGATAGTTAAGGGAGAATCGCTTCTGGTTCTCCTGTCCCACAGCAGGCCAGCCCTGATTGTCAAGTGTCCTGAAGCCTTTGCTGTAACCAGAGAGGTGAATGCAACCCTGGGCAACTTAAGCCTTTATGGATCTTTGTCTGTAAGTTTCCTTCTCAGTAGAAATATAATACTCTTTGTCCCACAGCACAGAGGCACTCTTAATAATCTTTTTTATTGTCACAGTTTAGTTATCTTATCAAAAGCTCTGCTTTAGTCTTAGAAAGGTAAGCCAAAGAAGTCATAATAACAGGAAATATTTGCTATTTTACCCATGATACAAAAGAATTCGTGTTGATTGCTTTCAGGATCTAAGGTCAGAATTCTAAGGCTGTCACATCCTTTGCTGTCACAATTTTCGTCAATTTTGTCTTTTCAGAGCAACCTCAATGCATTCCACACTTTGCTGACTGTCCCCTGCCCCAATCTCCACCTCTAGCAAAAGGTAGCTGGAGAAATAAATTAATATACTTTTATGAGATTGCTGGGCAGAAAATTGAACCTAAAATAAGATGATAATGGAAACGAGAGGGTGAATTTTCTGTGTGATATAATTATAAACCTAGATTCCTTTCTTTTTTTTTGGCATTGGGGATTGAACCCAGGGGCACTCTACCACTGAGCTACATACATCTCTAGCCTTTTTTATTTTTTATTTTGAGATGGGGTCTCACCAAGTTGAAAGCCTTGCAACGTTGCTGATACTGGCCTCAAACTTGGGATCCTTCTGCCTTAACCTCCTCAGTTCTTAGGATTACAGGTGTGTGCCACCACACCTGGCTCTAGATTGTCTTACAATTAATAATTGTTCCAAGGAGTCTCAGGTGTATAATGGAGTTTCATTTTTGTTTACAATTATATAACTGTTGTGGCAATGCCTTACTTAAATAAAATAACTTTTAAGATATGGGGGCAATTCATTCTTTGCATTGTTTCCCTCCCCAGGAAAATTCACTTTACGATTTGTTATACAAATGAAGCTCCAAAGTCTTCTTGATTCATTCATCCACCTCACATAACTTAAGCCAGTGATCTTGTGAAAATCCTTTCAGTTCCTCAATTGTAATGATTTTGCATAATCTTGTGCATGCTTTTTGTTATTGCCTGAAGTTCTTTTACCATCTCTCTACCTGGAAAAATCACACCGCAATAAAGGTGAGCTATGTAGAATTTTGTGAGTTAAATTTACTTTTGAAGAGAATTATCCCTTAATACTATACTTTTTTATAAAATATTTACACTTGCATACACTGTCTGTGAGTTATGCAGGACCCACACAAAAGCCTTTAGGTGAGATGCAAGTGAAAGTGTGCTTTTGAGCCTTTAGAGACTTGAGTCTAATGACACATTAATCCAGTGGGTAAACTAGTTCATTCGATTTAACTCCACAATTAAATGGCAACATCTGGCATATCACCACGTGTGACCTGGAGATTTTTTCAACATCTCTCCTTGTGTGGGCCCTTGAGCAGGGCTTTGTACTTCTCAGGACACTACAAGTTCTGCCTTGTCAACACCCATGTCTTCAAAGGACCATTTCAAAGTAGCAGAGGTAACTCATGAAATCAAGAATTTAAAAATGTTATCGACTATTCCAAATATCCCCAAGTCATGACAGGATAAATAACCAGGGACTATTTTCCATTCTGCTCTGCATAAAGATTGAATACCAGCTCCCTCTTTGTTGTTAGCTGACCTGAGTTAACCCGTATTGAACAGTAAATCATTCACTGAAGGGGGAAGAGGGGGAAGAGGAAAGATTTTGTCTCTCAGGATAATTCTTTTGTGTTTTGATACTTTGTGGAAGACTGAAGAATAGAGATTTCATGTGCAGATGCCATGGAGAAAACCAGTTTTTTTTTTTTTTTTTAAACAGAGAGTAGTTTTATTATTTTATTGACCTTTTATTGTTATGAAAAACTGATTTTATGAACTACAAAGATGGTCTTTTAATTCATGCTACTTATTCCCCACCCCATTCATGGTCTGTCACATAGATAGCTCAGAGCATAGAATATATTTTTTCATAATGTCTAAGTTTTTGACAGACAGTGACAAATTTTCTTTAGAAGTATGTGGATATTTGAACATTGGATAAATACAGTTTGGGGGTAATATTTTTATTCATTCATTTTCCAGAGAGTGGACTGATTTGTATATTGCATCTTCTTGCTAGTTGCATTTTCCACCATTTTTTTTTAAACTAAAGGTTTGCAAGTTCAGGATCTCTAATGGGCACTCTGTTTCAGTGTATTTAACTGGCAGAAGTGTTAGTGCTTCCTTGTCTGCTGACCTTTCCAAATTACCTCTCATGGATTTATTTATCACAGTGTTTTTGTACTTATTTCTTATTTTGGGGAGAGTTTATGCATATTCCTCATGTTATGATTTCTTTTCCCCTTGTGTTTCTTTTTATTATTTTGCTTGGCTTTCACATCCATGTAATCATGTATTATTAACATGACTGTCCTCTTAAAGAACCACCCTAGAAATAAATGTTTAGTTATTTGCTAACTATTAATTTTATTCTTATGATAACCAGTATGAGAAAAAGTAGAAGTCTCCTGTAAGCAGTGCTTTTCAGGCAGTCTGTTATGTTAAATTCTGTTTTGGAATGTTAAAATGTCTTTAAAGGTCACCATACAAGGATGCTTCTTGTAGAATGACAAAAAGAAACTGAACCAATGGATTTAAATTGAAGGATATCTAAAGAGACACGTGGAGAGGTCTTGCGTACTATAGCATTTGAGTCTCTTTCATTCTTCCCTCAGAATGACCCCTGTGACTTTCTAGTTCATCTAGCCTGTGTTTCATCTCTTCCTTATCCAGCCAAGGTCTTCCTCTTTTCTTTATCATGGTTCAGGAATTAGTATTCCCACACTACAGATCCATGTGTAATGCATGAGTTTGCAATCTCTAAGGTTAAGATCTGATAGATATAGAGATGAAAGTGCGCTAGTAATTGAGCTACAATGTGGCAAAATATAATCCAAATGGATAATGTAAGTGAGAAGTGAGTTTCTAAGCACATGATGATTGTTCATAATACATAGTACAGTGGGAAATGATATGAAATTATGGTTTGTAATTTTGGGGCCCAACCAAAATATATTTGGCACCATAGTAAGGAATTCTTACCTTATTTTGAGTACTTTAGAATGTGTCTTATGTTTTTTGGTGTTCTAGACTTAGTCACCACCAATTGCTTTCATATATTTTATCATAAAGCAGATTGAGCTATTTGATGAACTCCAGACTGCACCTCTGCAGTTTTGTTCTTTTAAGCCTTTTACTCTTCAGTGAATTCACCTCCTGGAAGTTTACAGGTTAAGATCTGCAAAATGTAAAAACTTTAAGTCCTTAGATGCTCTTTTCCCCTCAAAACATTCTGTGGTTTCAGCAGTTGAAAATAATCCTTTCCCTGAGTTTTCGTGGTTGTTTATCTGTATATCTTTTAGTACAGTTATCATAGTCAACCTTTAAGGATCTTTATAATACTAAGCACTTAAAAAGAAGATTTATATATAACATTAGTTTCCCACAATCTTAGCTTAATGCCATAATTTATTTGATATTCAGGAAATATTTATTAAATGAATGAAGCAAAGAGTGAATTGGCAGTTTAAGTGATTATTATTATAAAAAGATTATTGACAAATTTATTCTTTGGATTTTCATCTCTTGTTTGTATATTATATTGTCCCTGGAATACCTCATGTGATATTTTGCCTTCAAATGCTATTTATGTAAATGACTCCCATATATAAATATATGCATATGTATAGTTCTTTTGTTTTTCCTCTGATTCCAACTACTTTTCTGCCTGCGGATATCTAATAAGCATTTAATTCTAGCAAAGCCAAAACAAATCTTTGTTTTCTTTCCACTGATGTGCTTTTCTTTCCACTGATGTGCTTCTCCCGTTCCAATTAGAAGGAGGGACCACTTCTTGCACCATGTGCGGAGCTGCTCATGAAAAGAGTCTGGATGATTCTTGACAGAGCCTCTCTCCCACCCCTTACTCAATCTTTGGTTCATCAGCAAGTCAACTTTCTTCAATCTTCTGACTCCCACCAGGGTTTCCTGAATTTCTTGCTTGCTCTCATGATCCTCACTATTCATTTGCACTAGAGAAACCTTTTAAAAATGTAAAAAAGAACCTGCCAAGTATTTTACCCTGGATTTTGAAGCCTTTCATAAGCTGGTTGTTGCCTGCTCTTCTGACCTGATTTTATACTAGGTCTTTTCTCTGTCCATACATTCTGGCCGACTGACTTTCCTTTCCTTAAGTACATCAAGCTCCGTCTTCCTGTTCTGGCAATACCTTTCATCTGGAATCTTTTACCCCTGACCCTTCTTTCCATTTAGATCAGCATAATTGTCTGCTCCTTCACCAGGCCTCCTGCAGGCCCAGCCATGTGCTCTGCTCTGCTCTCTGCCTCTGTACTGACTACCTCATCCTGTGACAACCACCAGTACCTGTCATCTCTTCCCCTTCTTGCTGCCTGTTTCCTGCTTGAGTCTACCAGCAGAACAGAAGTACTAGAGAATTCTCTGTTCCAGGAGAGTTCCCTTATCCCTGAGGAGCAGCCCCGACTTTCCCCAGTGGGATTAACAGAAGTTGCTGCCTGTGACTGTTGTCCTTATAAGAAGCCCTTTATTGGTAACATCATTTCCTTTTCCATTCCCCACCTGCTTTTGACATTTTTTTCCACCTCCCTAATGAACGTTTTCATTTGAATCTTTGACCCAAGATCTATTTCTGAAGGGGTCAGGAAGACCTCTTCTGTGACCACCAAAGGAGTTACCTTGTCTCTGACATCACACCATTTTAATTCTCTGCATAGCACTTACCATTTACATTTTCCTTGTTGCTTTAGATTCAATTTATTAAAAAATTTTTTTTTTACCCGCACTGGATTTTTAAGAGGGTAGAAAAGCAGAGTGTTTTTCTCACTTTACTATATCCAGAATATTTTTCTCAGTATTCAATGTACAGGTATTCAGTAAGTGATTGATGATTAAATGGGTGAATGATTTTATATAGACAATAAAGGACCTAATTTCAAGAATGTAAATTGCAGGTGGAAACTGTTCAGCTGCTCATGAATAGACACTTGATTGGGTCTTAATGAAGTTTTGAACTTTTATATGGACCAGCTTTGCAGAGAGCAAAAAGTTTTATGTATTCATTTGGGCAACATTTATTGAGTGACTCTTCTGTGCAATTTAGGCTAGGGAACTTGCCAGGCTGGCATATTAAGATGGTGTTTGAGAGAATAATATTGCAACTGATGTAGCTAGGCATCAAAGGGGGATTTCTTTTTAAGAATAGACATCAGCAGTTCTCAAATGCACAGCCCTTTCCCTCCCCATGTGCAGCTTTGTCTTCCCATTGGTCCCTCTGATGGCTGCCCTGCCATTGTACCTCCATCCCTTTTTTCTGTTTTTATACCCTGTGTCTTTCTCAGGACTATGAGCTGCATTAAGTACATCAGCTGATTTTGTTTTACTTTTTTCTTCTCTTTGTCTTTGGTTCCTTGCATTTATTAGTAAATGATGAATAAATATTTGCCGACTGATTTGATACTATGTTTTGGAGTGTACATATGAGTTACATTATCCAATTTTAGGAATTTCATAGGCTATTTTAAAAGTAACATAGCAAATGTTGGCTATTCTAATGACATTGAATTGAACTTAGAAAAGGAATCTTTGCTTTTATATTTCATTTTAAAAGATGGCTTGAAGAAAATGGCTTTGAGTTTTCTTTGAAAATGCTTCTTTGTTTATTTACAAATTAATTGCTTTCAGCAGCATTTCCCTTTAGTGCTAGTAATTAGAAGTATTTAAAAATAATTAGTAACCACATCCAGTCCTGGTTTTCTCTGTCTATTCACTGAATAATACTGAATAGTGTGGTTATTCTTTCTTTATTGTTTTTGAGCTAGTTTTGTTAGCTATTTTTTCTTTTTTAAGGTTCAAAGAACATTGAGTTTGATTCATGGTTTTAAGAGGGTGTTCATTTATGTCTGGCTTTTAAATTGTATGCTGTTTTTGTGGGAGAGTGTGAGATACAAATATAAAGAATCTATATTAATTTTCACCATAAATTTAAAATTTTATGTATGAAAAACTTACGCTGTAATTCTTTTGGCCTTACTAATCATTTCTTATGAAAATAAACATACTTGGGGGCATTTTAAAACAAAGATTTCACAAAGTCAAACAGCATCAATATGGTCTCTGGAATTTCATTTCTAAGGTATAAAGTTACTACAATCTATAAGGTATTCATATGGGCTTTTATACGTGAAAATATAGGAAATTAAAAACTGAATTTGACACTTTATCACTAGAAATGCATTGTCAGGCCTAACTTTTGCCTAGGCCATTGATAAGAAAATAAAATAGGGTGGGACTTTGCTGTGGGAAACATTATCTTATCTTAAAGTAAGTTGTTACTTTTATGAAACATTATTTATTGACATGGTATTAATGATATTTTTGGACTTCAAAATATTTTAAGAGTAAACAACATCTGATTCAGTTGATAATAAAAGACAAGTTGTGATTGATGGTATTGTAATGATTTATGACACCTCTATTAGATGTTTGTATTTCCTGGACTGTAAGCTCATTTAAAGAAATTGTCCATTACTGAAGTTGCTCTTTGTGGTTATAGTATAATGAGTACTTTTCCTTCAGATGCTGTTACTAAATCAATGAGACATCAGGGGCATCTTGGCATTAATTATATGCCCTTTAAAGTGTGAAGTATAATGATCTAAGTCATATTTATTACAGCTGAAAAGATTATAAACATGCAGTTGGTTCATTTTGTGCACTATTATTTACCTTTGTGATAATGCAGATGAAGTCCAGAGAAAGTAAAAGAATTATTATAAGTCACATGGCTAACATATTAATGAGTAGAATAAGGGAACTTCAGTAATGTATTGATCATTGATCCTTTATGAAGAATCTATTTTAGCTGAGTGAGGTGGCACATGCCTATAACCCAGTGACTCTGGAGGCTGAGGCAGGAGGATCACGAGTTCAAAGCCAGCCCCAGCAATTTAGCAAGGCCCTAAGCAACTTTGGAAGACCCTGTCTCAAAATAAAAAATTTTGAAAAATGGATGGGGATGTGGCTTAGTGGTTGAGCACTCCTGAATTCAATCCCTGGTACCAAGCAAACAAGCAAACAAACAAAAAACAAAACAAAAAAAATGATAATATAATAATACACACACACACGCACACACACACACACACGCACACACTATTTTAATTACCATTCTGGGTTGGAGGAAATTCTGATCTCTCTGTTATAGGTGGAGAAAGAGGCAATATAACATCTTATATACCAGCTTCTATTAATGAGTACTGGACCAGATCAGTGGCCTCATTGCTTTGTCTGTCAGGGCAGCCGCTAGCCACATATGACTATGTAAATTAAATTAATTAAAATTGGATTTAAAATTCATTTGCCCAGTTGCTATTGTCACTTTCAAGTGTCTATTTTTCTGTCCATGGTTGGTGGCTAGGGTTTTGGAGAGTGCTCATTTAGAACATCTCCATCATCCCAGGGCATTCTGTTGAACAGTGCTAGCTAACTGAAGAAAGAGTCGCAGTGTAGTGCCACTTTCAGGCAATCACCCTCGAAGCCCAAAGCCATCAGAGAGAAGGAAGTTTGTATTAAGATGTAAGGTGAAAGAATCTTTGTCTATACCCTGGGAAACCTGTCATTATTTATCAGTTTAACTTGGATAGCAACATCATTTTAATACCTGGCACAGTCATTACAATGCACTCCCTATTTGTGGGGTCTTGTTTCTCTTATTAGACATGTTTC
This sequence comes from Sciurus carolinensis, assembly GCF_902686445.1. Taxonomy (NCBI): domain Eukaryota; kingdom Metazoa; phylum Chordata; class Mammalia; order Rodentia; family Sciuridae; genus Sciurus; species Sciurus carolinensis. The sequence continues at coordinate 32,070,460 of NC_062222.1, read as the reverse complement.
ATAATGCATGCTTAATTTTAGAAGAATTGGGTTTGCCTGCTTGATAGAGCTGAAAAGACCTGGCTGCCCCTCTTGCTCCAGAGTCTCCTTCCTAGGCTAAGTCTGCCCCTCTCTTCTGAGGGCCTGCAATTTCCAGCTGTAATGCTGGTGGTCATTGGGTGCTGATGCCATAAGGTTGCTGCTAGCATTTGTTCCAGGAGTGGAAAGAAGAGCTGATAGTCCATGGTTATTGCCTAAGGGGAGTCAAGTATCAAAATAGTGTTAGCTTTAGCTTCAGTGGTTTGCTCTGCATATCATAGGTGCCCTTTAAATGTTTGAAAAATTACATAGGAAAGGAAAAGAAGGATAAGAAAAGAAAGATTAGGTGACTTACAAAAACTCGGTGCTGATGTTAGAAGATTTTATAGCAGAGCCATGTCTCCTGGAATGATAAATCAGTTTTTTTAGCCCATTTATTGAGTTCCTTCTGTATACTGGACACATCCTAAGCACAGAGGATTTATTGTTTTCACTTACTCAGTTCATGCTCCAAACATTGCCAGGACTGATTTCTCTGCCCTTTCCTTTATAGTTTTAGGAGGTATCTTGTAATCAAGGTTTCCTTATTATTTGTCTGAGAATCCCATTGCTGCACTTATTTCCTTGTGTACTTTTATTTCAAGCAAAGGCTATTCAAATTTCTCCTCTCGTGTTCTAATACTATATCTTTTGAACTTAACCTCTGTTACCTCATATTTGTCTTTTTGGTTTCACCTTATATATCACCATGTTAGTCTGCTCTCTGTCACCATAATAAAATGTCTGAGATAATTAACTTATAAAGAGAAAAGGTTTATTTTGAATCACAGTTTTTCAGGTTTCAGTCCTTAAGGGCTTTGTTGCAGCACATCAGGGTGGGAGCACATGGCAGAGCAAAACCTCACCTCATGACCAGGGATCAAAAAGGGAAGAGCAAGAGACTGGGGCCTACAGTCCCCTTTGGGGACATACCCCCAATGATCCAAAGACTTTTCACTAGACCCCACCTCTTACTTGGTTCACTTGGAACATTCTTCATCTTAACTTTCTTCCAGGATTAAAGCCCTTTCTACTTCCATCTTCTAAGAATATTTCCTCCTCCTTCTGGTATTAATTGACTCACATCTACAGTAGCTCGGTGTCTCCTGTTTCTGCATGTTAGCTTTCTTAGTCATCAATACCCAAGCATACTTCTGACCTTACTGAAAACCACCTTTGTTGAAGTTCATGTCATCATGTCAAACTAGACTCTGTTCTTCCTTTCCTCTTGCTGCTATTAAAATGCATATCACACCAGGAGTTAATTGTGTGTAACTTTAAAAAATTTCTGGGTTGAAGCTGGGTACATTTTGTTTGGTGTTATATTCTGAATGCTTGCTGTAGTACTTATGTAGTACTTAACAAATATTAGGCATTTAATGAATAAATGAATGAATTTTCTAGATAAGATTATATGAAATAGAGGAGTCTGTTCTTCAAAATTCAGCAAGGTAAAGCCTTTAACTAAATACCTGCTGTATTCAGAAACTGAACTAGGAACTAGAAACACTGTCCACCACCCAGAAAGATGACTCCCTATGAGGTCATACAACACTACCAGAGCCTGTCCTCTGGGCCGCTTGACAATGTAGAGTTTTATATCCCTAATTACACTGATATTTGTTATTGTTTCCCACTGGACTGAAGCTCCATGAGAGGCAGGGCTGGGCTATGTTCATCACAATATTCTCCAAGTCTAGTATTAGCACAGTTAAGGAGTTTATTGCATCATTTGGCAAGTATAGTAATTACTGTGCTGGAAGTATAAATATTAGCGTGTGTGTGTGTGTGTGCGTGTGTGTGTGTGTGCGTGTGTAAGTGAAAGTATGAATATAGTTGCAAGGGAGACAAGAACATCAAGAAGATGGCTTATGAGTTGGGGAAAAATTAGAATTATCAAACAAAGAAATTCAAATCAGTAGAAATAATTATCTGTGCTTCTTTCAACAATAGAGTTCCCTGACATTCTTTTTTTTTTTTTTTTTTTTTTTTTTCATGGTGCTGGGGATTTGAACCCAGGGCTTGGGCTTGTGAGGCAAGCACTCTACCAACTGAGCAATATCCCCAACCCCTCCCTGACATTCTTGCAAACAATAGTTTAGAGCATTTGTACTAAGTTGAATTTTCTTATGATAAGCTTCCAAAAGTGAGTAGTACTGAGGAATAAACACCAGGATAGGATCAGAATGTCCCTAAAGAGTTGTAAGACACCAGGCTGACTTTTAACCTTTCTGGAAGTCACTTGTGTTTTTATGCATTGGAAAGGATTGAACTAGATGAACTCTAAGGTGGTGAAATTACTCAGATCTTCATTGTAAATTTGAACATACAGTGTTAACACTGGCGACACCTGTCTGTCTCTTGGTTTTGTCAACAGCAGGGGAAAAACCAGTTTAGAACTTGTTCTTCCTCCTTCCTCCCTCTCTTCTCTTTTAAAAAAAAAAAAATTATTTTTATAGTTTTCTTTCCTCCTCCTCTTTCAACCTCTTTTTCTATCCTTTCCTTCAATTTTATTTATCATTATTATTCTTTTTATTTATTTTTTATTTTTGGTAAATTCATGTTCACCAAATTCTCTGAACTTCTGGAATCATATTCTCTTAATAACCAAAATTATATATGCCCTGTATTACGGGAGGTTCAGTTCAAGCCTCAGTATTTTGGAGGCTGGGGTGCCAGTAAATTTTCTCCGATTTTCTTTTGTTCTGAATGCCTGCTCATACTCTGATTGGGTTGCTGGCCACTATTTTTTTTCCTTCCTGCCATCTTGAATTCTGTAGCTTTGTTCCTATCAGAATTCTATAACTTTGTTCAGAGTTTTTCTTTTCAACCAGCAAAAACCTTTACATATCATAGACAAATTGCAGTCTTGGAGATAAATAAGAAAGGTGATTCAGCATAACACTGGGAGAGAACAACTTACAATTGCTTAGAGATCTTAAGATTTTGTGACTACCCCTCTTGCAGAAACTATCTTGATGATTTCTCATTCTTTATACCCATCATCTCCTCCCTTGTTCGAGGGGTCCATTCTGTGGCGGGTGAGACTGGGGGCCCAGGGTTACACCACATGCATCTAAGATGGCGACTGGCAGAGAGCCAAAGGGCGTGCTGAATGCGCCTTGAGAAAAACAGGAAGCGCTTACCATTGGCTGTATGATAATTAGTTAGCCGCCTATCGCGTGGACAGATATATCTTACATGTATGCTCAAGCTTGTGATCGCTTGACCTTTAATAGGATTGGATGGACATATCTGGGTACTATTGCTTATGCATGAGACTGCTTAAATATTGAAGGTGTTATTTGAATAAAGCGAAAGCTGCTTCACGAACTTCTGAAGAGTACGTGTAGTTTGTCCCGCTGGTTGGCGGCAAGCGGCAGCAAATGGCACATTCTTAATGCAATCCATTTCTATCTCCACTTCTAGCTGTCTACCTAAAATTACATTCTTTGTTGCTTTATTACAAAGGGGAATTTAACTTTCAACCTGCAACAACTAGGTTCCAACCTATCTTGCCATTTATAAAATGCTTCATTTTATTATTCCAAACACAAGAAACATCTACTGAATCATGCACTTTCAGAACAAGAGAAAAGCAGAAAAAGGTTGGCAATTACACTTTTCATTTAAGTTAGGACAAATTCTTGGGAAGAACTGTTCCCTACCCAAAGGAAAAGCTTCAGAGGGATACATATGCATGTGTGTGTCCATTTTCCCTTTCCAGTCAGCTTTTCTAAAGCAAACATTTGTATAGTCTCAAAATATGAACAGTTTTCTAGGTCTGGGTTTTTGTTTTAATTGGGAATATCTATTGGTTTATTAAAAAATGAAGTAAGAAAAGTAATTTGAAATGGAAGACTTTTTTTTTTTTTTTTTTTTTTGAGATGTATAGCATTTTGGTGATGGGATAGACTTGGGAGCTCTTCTGTGTCAACTTCATCTCCCATCTTGAATGTTCCTTCTGCGATCCCAGTGGTTTCTGTCTGCAGAAGTGGTGGTGGTGCTAATAGTCTCTTCCCGGAGTTGTTAACCTGGGGGCAAAATGAGACAGTGTTGAAGTAGAGTCCTTGCAATGCATTTCTTAGATACTAACAATCCAAAACAGGAAAGTGGATGATAGATCTGGAAGTTAAGGAAAGATCTGTTTTTAGGGAGCTGAAATGTTTTCAAATTCTGACTATATTTTGTACAGGTTAGTCTGTCCAAATTAATACCCTCTTGTCACTCTTCGGATGACTACAGAAGTCACAGTGGCCTGAACTCTGCTTGAGGTGCAAGCTGCTTCTCTGTATTCCTACCCACAGAGGTGTGAAGACACACCTGGGGAGTCTTCTTTCTGGTCCAGAGAGGCTTCTCTTCCTGTCCTTTGTACTGGCTCCCAGAGCACAGAGCCCGGTTAGGCAGCTGCTTGAAGAGAGATGTTATCCTTTGGGTAAGTGTCCCTGACGACCCTGTGTAAAAGGCTTGTTCACCAGCTTATGGCATTGTTGGGAGCTGGTGGAATCTTTAGAAGGTGGGGTCTAGTAGAAGGAAGTCAGGTCACTGGGGGTGTGCCCTTAAAGGGCATATTGGATCCTTGCCCCTCCCTGTTTCTTCCTTTCTTTCCAGTTTATGAGTTGAAGAGCTTTCCTCTACCATGTTCTACCATGACGTGCTTCCTCACAACAGGCCCAGAAGCAATAGGGACTGAAACCTCTAAAACTGAGCTAAAACAAACCTTTCTTCCTTAAAAGTTGATTATCTCAGGTGTTTGTCATATAATGGAAAGCTAACGCTGTCTGGTAAGCAGGGTCGTGGGTAAAGAGGATAGTGAAGAGACTAGGATATATTGCATCTGAGAAAACTGAACCAGGTTGTCATCTGGCCTCTCTGGTCTTGTACGGAATAACTTCCTTTCTTCAGTTACAAGTTATGGGCAATTTTTCAATCAGTTCTTTGGACTGCTCCCTTCTTTATACCAAGAGATTGTGTACTCAGATTATGATTATGAAATCCGGGGGTCATTTAGGACAGTCGAACATCAACTCTACATAAAAGCATGTTCATTTTCCTGTATTGAATCATTCCTCTTTTGTAATTTTTTCTGAGAACAGTGGGAAAACATGATTGTAAAGCTAGCCTGCTTTCCTTTCTTCAGGTATCGTGATATAACAACTTTAAAACTGTGTTTTTCGTTCTTCATTTAAAAAACTGCATTGTCTGTATCAGATTGATTGAAATTTGGAAACAAGTGAACATTTTCGTAGGTCTGAAAAGAGGGCATTTAGTAGTGTTGGCAGCACATGCATCCTGTCAACATTGTTCATGTAAAAATCGTTTTATTTTGGTTTTAATTTTATTACCATACAACTTAATGGATGCAGTACCAAAAATGGTCATAAACTCTACAATCAAAGCAAATTCTTTAGGAAATTTGGTGTTAACTTTTTTGGTAACTTTGTGCATCTTACCTTTCAAGAATGTTTAATGTAACAAATTAGTGTAACACGCTTGATAACCTTTCCAATTCTGTACTCTCCTTTGGTTCTTCTAAATGGGTTGTATAAGCTCAGCTCCCTGTTGGTTGCATATCTTTAAGTATTGAAATAATTATGACTTCTTAGACTAACTTCCCCCAAAATGGTTATTTCTAAAGAGATGTCATAAGCTTTAGAACAACCAAATTTAAAAAGCACCCCAAGACAAAAAAAATAATAATAATGAAGTGTATTTGATTGTTACTTATTGATGATGTGGTACAAGTGTTTGATTTAAGCAATGTCAACTTTGTAAAGTAGTTCAGGATCCAAAATGAAATGCACTTAAGCACGAATCTAAAATTTAACATGCATTTTTCCTCTTGCTAATGGAATTTAATTTGATTTGCAACAAATTAAAACTCTTTAGAGTGTTAGAACAGACAAGTATTTTAGAGTATGAGTCTACTTGAGCATCTAATGAAAATAAAAGAGTATTATTTATAGTTGGTGCAGAATTTGCTTTTAAGGTTATGGAAGTTTGAAAGCCAAAGATTCCACTTGTTAAGTAAATTATTCCATTGAATGTAAATCATATGAATTAAGTGAGCTAAATTCAGATTAACTTGTTAAATATTTTACAAAATAAGTATTTTGTAAATCCTATTTTGCAACCCATTTAGTAGTTTTATTTTCTTTTATCTGTTTTTGAATATGTAAGTGAAAGATCAGACGTAAGGTCTAAATAGAATTTTTATATTATGTTTTAATTTTAGCATAATTAGTGTCCAAGTGTGAAAGCTCTTAACTGATTTAAAAATGGTTTTAAGATTACATTTTTTGAAACCTCTACTATAATGCATATGGTTTATCCTGGGGATAGAGATAGAATTTAACAATATTCTTTTGTTTCTGTAATTGTCATATTGTATAGTAGTACATGTGAGAGTTTTTGTGTTAGACTTACCTGTCTCTTTAGAGGAAAACTTACTCCTGTAACACAGGGGTTACAGGAGCATGGGACTCTCTGAGCTTCTTCATTTTTCAGCCCCCTTGAGTCTTAAGTCACATCTCAGTAAAGTTCATACAATTGAAATGGAAAAAAAAAAAAAATAGGAGAAGATAGTTTTATGCCAGGGTGGATGTAGACATTGGCCAATTTTGAAGTGTCCTATTTTGGGGAAGACAGTGTTCTCAGACCTTGTTGAGTCAATCTTGTATGAAGTTATGGTAAGAGTAAATGCTAGTTTTTGAAAGACAGACTAAAATGGTGGCAGTCCTTTCTTATGTTACTGAGTTAAAACATTTGAGTTTGTACAACTTGGTGAATATACTACAGCTGTTAAGTAATATACTTTAAAATGGATGAACAGCATGACTGTGAGTGGGTTGTATCTCAATAAAACTGTTAGACAAATGATTGACTCAAGGATTCTAGAAATTTCTGTTACAAATGGCCTGCTATTTAGCTAAGGGATGGAGGTAGGAATTGATATCTGCAAGAATGTTTTGACATGTAAGGGTACTTGATGCCCAGGGTATATATGAAATCTTTCAGGATCTTATTTGTTCTTTGAGAAAAAAGACTCAAAGGAGACCAGCTTTTAAGAGGCAGCTGTCTTTAACTTCAACATTACATACAGGCTTTTCTGCTAGTGGGTCATGGAAGATAACCTCACAGCTGCTAGCTTATATCCAAAGTGTACCAATATAAGAATGGATGTGGGTTGTGTATTGAAAGACTGTGATCATGCAAATTTAATGAAACTATGTAAGTTATATAATTTCTCCTTGTTTCTCATAAAACCTTAGAAAGCTAGAGCTGGGGAAAGACTCCTTAGATAAGACACCAGAAGCACAACCCACCAAAGAAATAAATGATAAATTTGATTTCACCAAAATAAAAAACCTTTTACTGTGCAAAAGACTCTATGAAGATTTGAAAGGATGGGCTTCTGATTCAAAGAAAGTATTTACAAATCACATTGTGTCTGTAATATTTAAAAAACTGAATTCTTAACTACAAAAACAAACAAGCCAATTAGAAAATAAGAAAAAGACACGAAGAAATATTTTATTGAAAAAGACTGTAATGTCAAGTAGGCACGTGAAAAGTTGATCAGTATCATTTGCCATTAGATAAATACAAATTAAAACAGCAGTGAGATAGCATACACATTTCTTGGAATGACTAAATAACAACAAAAAATAGTGTTTATGCTATATGCTGGTAAGCATGTAAAAATCTATAGCCATTCTGGGAAATAATTTGGCCATTCGTTATAAAACTAAGCATGCGTTTACCATATGATCTAGAAATTGCACTTTGGGGCATTGTTTCAGATAGATGAAAGCTATTTAGTCGCAAAAATCTGTATATGAAATTTCATGGCAGTTTTATCTATAAAAGCTATGAACTAGAAACAACCTAATTGGTTTTCAAGGAGTAAATGGTTAATCAAACTAGTATATCCATTCAATGAAATTTTGTTCAGCAATGAAAAGGAACAAATTATTGATAAAGTGCAGCAATCTGAATAGAACTTAAGGTCATTATACTTAATAAAGAAAAAGCAGTTTGGAAAGAATGTATGATGTGTGATTTATATAATATCTTGTTAATGACCATATATGGAGCTAGAAATACACACTAGTGGGACGAGGGTGGAGGATGGATGTAGTTATAACAGAATCACAAGAGAAATTTCCTTTGTGGTCATTGGTGCTAAGGGAATAAATGGTATAGGAGAGTGCGTGTGCACACACACACACACACACACATACACACACAGATGAGTGCATGCAGAAAACCAAATAAGGATTATAATTACCAGTGTTTGTTCCCATGTCATTTTCCTGGTTTCCATAATGTATTACAGTTATGAAAGATGTCACCATTGGGGAAAGCTGAATGAAGGGCTGAAGGAACCCTGTGCACTATTTTTTCAACTTTGTGTCTACAAATATTTCAGTATTTTAAAACGTTGAAAATTACAAAATATGACTCTGTTAGATTCCTGGCTTTATGGTAACAAAAATGACAACAGAAATGTATTGTCTTACACTTCAGAAAGTCACAAATCTGAACTCAGGATGTCTCTAAGATCGTCGGTTCCTCCTGGAGGCTTGTTTTTACATGGCTCTGCATGTCAAATATACCTCTCCTTTCTTTCATAAGGGCACCAATTTTTGGATTTAGGGTCCACCCTAAATAAATTAATGAAATCTCATCCCAAGATCGTGAAGAATCTGACAAGACCTGAGGAATTCTGGTTTAGGACTTGGATATATGTATTTGGGGGAATATCAATCCATAACAAAAAGCAAAGAAAAAGAATATCATAATTATATTATCCAAAGAAGGGCACTTTTAAAATACTGGGATATATATGTGTGTGTGTGTGTGGGTATTAATGGAAAATAGGTGTGTATAAATGAGATAATATTATGACTAATGTTGTATATCTTTCTTTTTTTGAGAGGCATACTGGGGATTGAATTCAGGGGCAGTCAGCCACTGAGCCACATCCCCAGCCATATTTTGTATTTTATTTGGAGACAGGGTCTCACTGAGTTGCTTAGTGCCTCACCATGCTGAGGCTGGCTTTGAAGTCACTGTCCTGTCTCAGCCTCCTGAGCCAGTAGGTTTATAGGCAGGTGCCACCACACCCGCTATCTTTCTTTTCTTATTTACATTTTTTATCAACAGTTTTCTAGGACAATATATAGTTTACTTAGTAAATTATAGACTAATTATACACTAATTATAAATTGCGACTTTATATTGTTTCCCAAATATGCTTGTACCTCTAGCTCATTCTTATGATTATTTTTTTCCTCTAGATTTTCTTCTCTGGCTGTTTGTAATGTTAAGAGAGTTTTGTTTGTCCTTACTTTAGATAAAGTTAGTAGATGAACTTGTGAACATGCTGTTTTATAAAAAAAAAAAGGCAAATTCTGCTTCATTTTAGGAGTTTTTATTTCCTTTCAGAACAACTTTATGGGGTATGATTCATATACCCTGTAGCCTGTGTATTTGAAGCGTATAATTAAATGGTTTTTAGCGTATTCATGGAGTCATGTGATCCTCACCACAGTCAACTTTAGAGTGTTTCCATCACTGGTACTCTTTACTGCTCACCTTCTTACTCCTTCAGATATCTCATTCTCTAAGCAAATACTGATGCACTTCTGTCTCTGGAAATTTGCCTTTTCCGGGTGCTTTTTATAAATGGAGTTATATAGGTGCAGTCATTTTTGATGTGACTTCTTTCCCTTAGCATGTTTTCAAGGTTCTTCGATTTTTGGAGCACACATCTGTGCTTATTTCCGTTTTAAGACCCAATAATGGTTCCTTGCCTAGATAGACCACATTCTGTTTAACCATCGATCAGGTGGTGGACATTTGTATTGGTTCCAACTTTTGTTTGCTATGAATAATACTGCTATATTTGTCTGATTGTTCCCTAAATGAACTGAGATGATATTGCCTAGTACAGGCCACTTTGAGAGAGAACTGGCTTGGATGCATACAGTTAAATGCGTGATAGGTTGAGTTAGCCAGAAATCGACACCAAGTAACTGGCTGGGAACGATGTCATTGAAGGCATCAGGGTTTGCAAAACTAGAGATAGGGATACCATTATAGTCCTCATAAAATTTTGACAAATTTGTTTTTTGTCTAATGTTTTTGTGACGACGATTTCTGATTGCTAAATCAATGTGTGTGCTTTGTATTACTTGGAATTAAGAAAAGTGCCATAGCTTTTACGCTTCGAACTTCAAGCTTTTCTGTTTTGTTTGGCAGCTGGTGTCATTTATATAAACATTCTAACTCTAAACTGGCATTTCTAGATTGAAATAAATAATTATGTCTACATGAATAGAGAAACTATGGGAGATAAATTGTTCAGTAAATTGCCTCTGGTGAAGTGTTACGCATGGCATCAAGGACCCTAAGTAGTTTGAATACGGTGGTGACATCAAGAAACTATGAATCTTTTAATATTTTATTATTAGTCTATTACTGTGTTATTGATACCTTAAAAAGAAACTTTAATTTGTTAAATAAGATATAAGGAGAAGCTCCTGCTTCCATCTTCCTCCAGCAGGATAGGGTGGGAAGATCTGGGCATTTTGGGGGACTTGGGGTCCAAGGCATCTGCTTCAGGGCATGGAGGTCCCAGCCATCAAGGAACCTCACTCTAGGACTTATATCCATGGAGACCAGATAGGGGTGCCCCAATAATGCCCAGGTATTCTGGGCACACACTCACCTAGAAGTGACAAACATAGCCATCTTGAGATGCCCAATTCAAAGGGTCCTGCCAGAGCTCCACCTAGTAACTGAGGTTTCCAACACAAGTCTGAAGGGTCCAAACATTTTGAAAGTTCTTTGCAACCACACTGAGTAAGTGGGGGTCCTCAACATTTCTAGGCATGGAGCTGAATTAAAAGATGCAAAGTAAGAAGAAAAATAAATTTTCACTATATCCATTTTAGAAAACAAAACTCTGGAATTTTTTGTTCAGTATGTGAATTGTTAAAGTTAACATTAAGTATAGTTGAATTTTATTTTGTTTGCATTTTTGGTAGGAATTTTATATAAACACTTGCGCTCTAGCAAATGTGTAATTTATGATTAGAATTTGGTACTAATTTAAGACATTTCAGCACAAAAGATAAAAATGTATAAAAAAGGGGGTTTTAGTTTTTACGTTGCAAAAACATTGAAGACAGATAATACTTAAAAGTCCTGTGTTTAAGTTTCTTATTGATATTCTCTTCTCAGTCCTCTTAATTTTAAGTCTTTGTGGTGTTAAATTCTCATAGTGCAGAATGATGGGCTCCAACTATGTACATGTTCTGAATAAAATGAATAGTTAATACATAGTATTGTTATTTATCTGACAAAGGTACAATTTCTGACAAAGGTACTTAATTTCTATTATGAAAGATATTTTGGCTGCATCCACATGGATTGGTTTATTGATATATCATAAAATTAAGGAGATAGAATTGACTTCCCAGCATAAGTTAGGTCAGTCAGGGGACCTACCTCTTTGGAAGTTTAATTATCCTAAAAGTTAAAAAAAAGTATTTGATTAATTTTTAAAAACTCCAGTTCTCTTCAGCTTTTTAGTAATATGCCTGTTTCCCCAAATAAATATGAAATTGCATTGGTACATTACACAAACTTAATAGTATCCTCTTTTTTGGGAAGTACTGAAGATTGAACTCAGGGTCACTCCACCACTGAGCCACATCCCCAGCCCTTTTTTTATTTTATTTCGACACAGGGTCTCACTGAATTGCTTAGTGCCTCACTTCCTTGAAGCTGGCTTTGAACTCTTAATCCCCCTGCCTCAGCCTCCAGAGCAGCTGGAATTATAGGCATGCACCTCTGCACCCAGAAGTAGTATCCACTTAACTCTGGAGAACAAGTTTTAGGCAACATCTTTTTGACATGTACAAGACATAGAAAATTAAATGCCTCATAATAAGAAAATAGTTGTACATCGTCGAAGATTTTGACTCTGTTACTTTATCAAAACATTTGCTTTTCCCTCACTCATTTGCCTAAAACTGCTACCTGCTTCCAATAAAATATTGTTTCTAATATGGTTTATTTCAGTCATCCTTATATTGTTATTGGTAGAGTTGTTGGGAGAAAACTAGGCATATAGGAAATTTACCATATAACCTAGTCTCACAGTCAGGTACACTGGGGTGATGAGAATGGACTTCTGAATAGTCAGTCCCAGACCAAAGACCACAGCTCAGAGAGATCAAATTTGCCCTTCCATCATTTTGTTCTTTTCAGGCCTTCATGGATTGAATAATGCACTCTTCTGTGGTAAGGATGATTTTCACTGAATATGCTGATTAAAATGCTAATCTCTTCCAAAATCACCCTCCCAAAGTACACCAAGAAGTAATGTTTTACCAACTATATGAATATCTCTTAGCTCCAGTCAGATTGGCTCATAAAATTAACCATCACAATATATGTAATAAAGTTGGAAATGTATGAATCTTCAATCTACACCTCGGTGTATTTTTACTTGTCTCCACCCAGTCAGTACTTTTCTCTGCTGTGACCTGTATTTTGAAATCTGTCGCTGTTGATTACTTTATGTAGATGGAAATTTATAATGTCTACCTACTTTTTAAATGTCCAGAAAGCACCATTAAATAAGCTTCAGCTTTGAAATTATTGAATCAGACATATTCACTAATGTCCTCAAAAGACCACCTTAAGTAATGTGGATATTCTATGTATATATGCAGAAGTAATCATGGAAGAGTTACATAATTATGATAGCTAATAAAAATTTGCTTCTTTTGGTATTATATTTTGATTGGAAATTTAGTTTTACAGGTTTTCAATGTTCTTATAGATGTTTTTGTATCTATTTTAATATTTAGTTTTAACATTCCATAGAATGTATTATTCTATGGAAGAATTAAGGAAACAATTTATTTAAATTATATATGGTTAACAATCTTGTTCTTAAAAGAAGTTTTTCAACTCTACCACATTTTTCAATATAGATAAAATAGTGGACAGCATTTAAATATTTTGATATTCATTGAATTTTTTATTGGAAAATTACCATTTTTTTACCAATTCAAGTAGCCAGATGTAGAAGTGACTTTAAAAAGTATACATCAAGTCCATACTGATGTAACATTTAAACTAATATCCATACTGATGTAAATAAGTATTGAATAGTTTGTTAAAGGGCAGAGAAGAGGCAAATTTCTTATGCAAAAGAAATCCAAATAAAATATGCAGATACAAAGTTGTATTAGTCTGCTTTCTGTCATTGTGACAAAATACCTGAGGTCAATGATTTAAAAGAAGGAAAGATTTATTTTGGTCGGGGAGTCGGAGGTTTCATTCTGTGGTTGCTCATTCTAATTGCTGTGGTCCTGTTGTGAGGCAGCACATCATGGCAGAAGCAGGTGGCAGAGGAAATCTGCTCACATTGTGGCATCTAGAAAGCACAAAATAGAGAAGGGGGTGCTGGGTCCCAATATCCCCTTCAAGGCCATGCCCCCACTCCCAACCTTTTTCCATCTAGGCCCTGCCATTTAAAGTTTATATCACTCCCAAATTTCACTATTAACTGGGGACCAAGCCTTCAGAAGGTGAGCTTTTGGGAGACATTTAAGATCCAAGCTATAAAAAAAAAAAAAAAAAAAAAAAAAAAGATCCAAGTTATAATGGAAGGGAAGCGACACTCCCACTTCCTAAGTGTGGGGTGTGCAGTGTAATTCCTTCAGAGGATCAGAGCCAAGAGCAGGAGGATAATTTTACAATGGGGAAACATGACAAATACCATTTCAGCAAGGGTTAAGTTCACATCAACAGTAAAAAAGTCTTTTTGAGACTGTACTCTTGACAGGATGTGAGGAGATGGGCAAAACTTCCATGGTTTTGCTCCTACCACCCATATGCCCCAACCCAACCCCCTGTTGAGTTATGAGGAAGGTATCAGGCAAATCTAAATTGAGAGATCTACAAAATACCTTACTAGTACTGCTTAAGACTATCAAGATCATTAAAAAATAATAAGAAGAATGTCTGACATAACACAGTGACTTACGTGTAAATATAAGATCCTGCAAGAGAAAAAGAACCTTGGGCAAAAACCAAGGACATCTGAATAAAGTATTGTCATTAGTTAATAACAGTTAATACCATTGGTCGAATAATTAGGACAAATGTACTATAAGAATGTTTGATGTTAATGAGAGGAAAAATTAGGCATAGGGTAGCCAGATACTTGATTTTGTTTTCACAATTTTTCTACTCATTTAACACTTTTCTAAACTAAAAAGTTTATTTTAAAATTATATACAATTATATGTAATTGAGGTGCCAAATTTAATTGAGTTCCCAGGGAAGCCCTTACTGTATTTCCCTTTGCTGACCTTTAACCTCCTTCAAAACAATGCCAAAGAACAGTTGGAAACCCAAGTCTGCCCAGAGCAACAGTTAGGAAAGCATTATTAATCTAAGGTCTATTTACACTTTAATCATATCCCTTAACTTCAAAGATAAATTTTTTGCCCATGCTCAGGATTTTTAAAAAGTGCATCATAAATCTTAAAAAAAAAAAAAAAAAAACCAAACAAAAAAAAAACTGTCCCCTAACCTGCCTTCTAAGAATTCTTAATTACAGCAAAGTGTAAAACCAGGAAGTTTACTCCCATTATTCATCTGTCTAATCTTAAAATTATGGTTTCACTTTCCATTGTATCAGGTTTTAAAAGTGAATGTAAAAAATGCAGTAAATCAAAAGGAGAAAGTGATTATTCCTACTTCACATTACATAAATGAATAAATCAAACCACCCCTCTTGGTGAGCCACAAATTCTAAAATTGTAAACAATGAAGAGGAAATTATTTTTACTTTCATTAACAGGAGATATAATTTTAGTGAAAAAGGAGCAGAAAATCCTTTTAAATATTTAGGACCTTAAGAAATCTGAGCAAGTGTTTTGTGTTATTTAGATATATGAAGCTCATGTTATATTTAAAATTTCCAACCCAATAATTCCAGAAGTGCTAGTGTGTAAAATGTATATTATGTATATATTACATGTATATAAAGATAAATATAGATACAATTGTGTAGATAACAAGTGTGTGTCTTTATATCAAGCGGTACACACAAATAGACAAAGGATCATCTTTCTTTCAATAGGTTTCATTTAGTACTCTTGGTCAATGACGTTTCACACAATAGACTTGTAAACAAGGCTAAGGTGTACCTTTGAGGTAGTTATTTCTAACACATTAAATGTGATGCAGGATGTGGCAAATATGTTCCCTGTTCTGCTTCAGGATTTAGACCTTGAATGCCCCATAGGCAATATAGAATGACTTTCTAATATAATTAAAAGAAAGTTGATCTCTTCACATTTGAAACAGGTTTAGTTTGGTATCTGAGTAAATAGGTTTTCTTTGGGAATGAATCAGAGACTGGCTGAAGAAATTTTCAGTGGTCACTAGGGAAAGGAGGATAACTGGATACATGTTTTCCACTCTGAGTTGACAGAAAACCTTGGAGCACAATATATTTTAGACAGACTATAAATTTTGAAGAGTTGGGTATGAATTCTGGTTGTAGTACTTAAATCTCTGTTTTTGGGTAAATTTTATTAATCTCTTTGGTATAAACATACTCAGTTAATGCATCTGCTCATTATGGGTAACAATCTTATCTTTGAGAAGCAAAATAAATATTAGTGGTTATATTAATACCTTGTCAAGATATCTGACACATGGAACTAAAGAATGCTATGCAGTGCTCATAGGCTTTGATTAAAGATTCAGTGAAGTCATAAATACAAAACATCAAAACCAATATCTGCATATAGTAGACACTCAAAATGTGCCATTTTTCAGCAGTGCTCTCAGATTACTATGCACTAAACAATTGTAATTATTTTATTCAGTGAAGCTTGAAGGTTGCTTTTGAAGCTGGTGTTTATTTCTTTTCTAATTCTATTCCAAGACTGTGCAAGCTCAGCCTCTTGATCTTTTTGTTATTCACCTATATTTTGAGAACCACAGACTATGATTCTGCCATCCTATAGTGTCCTGTGTGGTGCTTCTAAGATATGGAGATTTAAGTGAGTATAATTTTCGTCGTCTAATGTTCCATGGCTTTTAAGATAATTTTCTTTTCAAGAGACATTCCTTAGGTAATTTTTTAATGTTTGCTTTTATTCAGCAAATATTAATTGGGCAACTATTATTTGCCAGTAATCTAACAGTAAACAACACATAAATTCTCTGCTCTTGCTAAACTTACATTCCAGTGTGGGTAGGCAGCCAGGAAGCATTCAAGTGTGGATGTGTCAGTTGAGGATGGGTTCCAAGAAGGAAAATAAAACCAGAGTAAAGACCTGGTACACTGATTGGCAGATACTATTTTAGTAACCAGGAAAGGCCTTGCCAACCAGGGACAATTCAGCTTTGGGTGGGAATGACCAGTTGATATAACTTTAAAATAACACACAATATACCCAAAGAGATGAAATTTTCTTAATATTTGTTCACTTCTACCAAGTTTACACCACATAAAAATCTTAAGCGGTCATTAATTCTTACCTGGATCTTATCAAAAAGGGAACTAGTGTAGTGAGTGACGGTTAAATGGTAGGTAGTTTTTATAAGTAAATGATGGATTTCTGTGGGCAAAGACACTTCCCATGTGTTTTTTAATGTTTAAGAGGGTATAATTAGCCCTGTTTTAGAGGAGTTAAAAGCTCAGTAAAATTAAGTAATTTGCCTACAGTCATGATTAATGACTAATGGAAAAAGGATTTTAATCAGGATCTCTTTCCTTCCATGACTTCTATGATAAATCAAGGCACAGAAAGGATGAAAATCCATGTCAGGTGATGAGGAACTCAGTGGTCTGTTGAATAAAAGACCCAGTGATCCTCTCCCAGCTGTCCCATCCCTTTTTAATTCAGTTTTACTACATTGATGATGTAATCTCATTGCAACAATTTGACTCTTATGTTCACTTTAACTAACACAATTGTTTAACTTTTTATACATTTAAATTTATAGATACCTTGTTTTGGATTACTAGTAAGGCCTCATTTAGTCAACATTCTTAAATGCAGGTATCCCTTTCAACATTATGTCCCATTAGTGACTTTTGTCTGTAAAAAACAAAACAAAACAAAACAAAACAATTCTTGCCTCCCTTCTTCTTCTGCCAAACAATGCAATTTTTTTCTCTACCTATGCTTTGCCCTATTTTTAATTAATCTTGAAACTATGCCAAGAGATTCCACTGAACTGTTATAGAAATGGATTGTGAGGTCTGCTACTATTTGGTAAAGCACAGTTTGAGCAAATGTATTATTTCTGTCTCTGTAATTTTCTTGGCTGACGTGGTCTGGATTTGCTGTGTTTATCTTATCTCTTTCATTCTTCAAAATTAATTCTTTGACTTTTGAGTTGCTTTCCTCCTTAATATCTGTTTCTGAGCCTGCTGTGTGTGTGTGTGTGTGTGTGTGTGTGTTAATTTTGGATGCATTACATTAATTTTAGATGTATTAATTTTGGATGCATTTTTCTCTTGTTCAAAGGGGAAAACATGTCATGTTACTTACAAATGTGTGTTATTTGTAATAAGTCTAGATGTAGAAGAAGTACTTAGTTTTACCATCCAGAAATGGTAAATGCCCTTGTATTCAGCTGTTGTTTTCTATCGCCTTTACTTAGTTTCATGTAGTCATTGAACTATGTAGTTTCTTATTGCTTTCATTAAGTACCTAATTCCCAATTAAGACTTGGTTGTATGTGTACACATTTAGAAAGTGACTCATTCATACATCATTATATTATAGAAAGTTAATGTTTAATTTGCTTTATAAATCATTTTATTTTTAATTTGGTGGAGAAATGAAATATTAAACCTGCATACCAATACAGGGAATATTATTAAAAATAATATGCTACTCTCACAACTGAAACAGCAAAAGCTCTATAAGTTGAATTTTAGGAATTAGACCATTTTAATCCAATAATTATTAAAATGTGTACATTTTAGATTGAGAATTATGTTTGCATGGGTCCTAAAAGAAAAAAAAGAAATAAAAAGGAAAAAGAACACATTGTGTGCAAATGCTGGGAAAATATTTGAGGCAGAGAGGTTAGAAAAACCAAGTCCAGAAGTCATGTGCCACATGAATGGGCAGGTTCTATAAGTGACTGGTTTGGCTGGAATATAGAATGCAAGCAGGTTGTTAACTGCCACTCCATCAATAGAAAATTGGATGAATAAACTAAATTTAAACACTGACCTATTTAGCAATTAAAATAATACAGAGCCCCTTTTAGTGGATAAATCCAAGAAACATAGTATTAAAATAAAGAAAAAGAAAACCCCAAGTAAATTCCAGATGATCTTTATAGCTTGATAGAATTTATGTAAAGTGTGGAAACATGCAGAGCAATAGCATGTATTACTCATACCTCTAAATATATTAAAGTTAATATAAAAACATGTTATGGTTTGGCTATGAGGTGTCCCCCCTAAGACCCACATGAACACAGGAATGTTCAGAGGTGACATGATTAGATTATGAGAGCTGTGGCCTAATCAGTGGATTGATCCATTTGATGGATTTCTAGATGGTAACTAGGCAGGTGGGGCATGGCTGGAGAAAGTAGGTCACTGGCAGCAAGACTGGGGGATTATTTTTAGTCTCCAGCTCCTCCTTCTCTTTCTCTGCTTCCTGCTTGTCATGAGTGAAAAATCTCTCCTCAACCACACTCTTCTGCCATGATGTTCTGACTCACCTGGGACCCAGAGCAATGCAGTTGGCCAGAGCATGGACTGATTGTCTGAAACTGTAAGCCTGAAATAAACTTTTCCTCCTCTAAGTTGTTTTTGTCAGGTATTTTGATCACAGCCACTGAATGCTGACTAATATAACATCCAAGAAATGATTAAACCGAATGCAAGATAAAAGTTATTTCTGAGGAGGCAAGGAGGGTTATGAGCCTGTAAAACAGAGCACAGTGTCTTTAATCGGAGGTTTCATGATGAGTGTCCTTTAAAAACTCTAAAGATTTTGACAGAGTATTAAGATTTGTTAAAACTTGGCAGTAGATACTGGGTTTATTATAATCTTTTCTTGACTTTTTGTTTAAAATATTTTATGATAGAAATGACAAGTATATTTTGTAACAAGATAAGCAGTACATAGCACTTGAGAAATAAGTTAGAGAAAACTCATATGCCTATCTTAAGTGGCATGGTGAGTTTCTAGATTGGCCATATGAGTGTGTCTACTCTCTCATGGTTTTTGATACTCATCTTTAATTGATGATTCTAGGCACTGATTCAGCCCAGTGCAACCTACTCCTGTGAATGTCCCATCTCTGTATCCTACTGCCCTTGCTCTGCTGTCACTGTGAATATATTATGTTCAGACTGAGCATCTTGTACTTTAACCTAGACACCTGGGCACTACCCTTGTCTTTTTCAGCACTGGTCTATAATTGCTCACCAACTTCTACCTGTTTCATTCCTCCTAGATTTGTGTCATCTCCTCTTTCCATCCTTGCCATCCTTGCCTGACTCAGAAATAACTTTCAGCCCCTCTTTCTTGCTCTGCTACAGTGTCCTTGCTGATACACCTCTCTTGGACTTATTCTTCCTGTAACCCTTCACCTTGTTTCTAGAGAGATCTTTTAAAAGCAAATTTGAGTGTTACATGTACTTAGTGCTTGCTGACATGCTTTCATGGCCTCCTTCCCTCTGTATGTAGAATTTATGAATATCCCAATGTCAAAGCCACCTGTGGTCTCTGTTAAAAATGTGTGTTCCCTGGTGTAGACTCTGAGCTGATGGGTCAGAATCTCTAGGAGTGGGTCCCAGATCAGTATTTCTAAGAAATACCAGAGGTGATTTATGTGTATGATAGAATTTAGGAAACTAAAATCTCTTCCAGAAAGTATGAGCTCTTTAAGTGGAAATAGAAAACTGATTCCTCACTCTTCCAGCTCATTCACTTGAGTTCTCTGCTTTTGACACCCATTCCCTCCCCTCTTTAACTGAGTAGCTCTTGCTCCTCTCTAAAGACTAGAGCAGCATTTGGTCTCAAAGTCTAACCTGTCACTACCCCAAACTCCACGTGCTTATCTTTGATACTTTTCCAGTTTGCTGTACCTCTCTTCTTAAGTGACAGTGGTTCTGAAGCCAAGAGATCTTGTGTACATTACATGTAGCACTGTCCCAGACATGAGGAGGGCCTTTGCAAAAGTTTGTTAAATGAATGACATTGCTTCTTAGATGACAGGAAATCAAATAAGAGTTTATAAAATTAGATGTTTAGGATATCCAGATTGGAGATTAGGATTAGATGAAAGAGAGGTGACTGGCATCTCAAAGCAGTAGCCTGATAGATTGGAGCACAAGGCTGTAAATATCACCTATCTTTGATTCAAATTTCTGTTCGTTACATTAAGATGGATGACCAATATTTATTTGAGATGCAGGTCATGAAGATAAGTCTAGAAATGAACCATTTGGAATTTATCAACCAAATTAGGGTAGCTGCAGTCATGGAATTAGTTTTTCATTTAGAGTAAGGAATGGAAGGCCTAGCATAGGAAGTGCAGTAAATACTAAAATCGTGGTTTCAGAGATGAGTCATGGGATAAACAGGAGTACCAGAAAAGAAGGTTTTATGCAGAGAAGGTGTGGTAGACTGTGACACATGCTGCAGAAAAAGCAAGTAAAATAAGGATTGAAAGCTGTCTTTAAGATTTTGCAGTGAGAACCTTAGTAGGCACCAGGTGAGAGTGGAACCCATAGGCAGATGCTTTGACGAGAAACACTCTGCTCAAGTAGCGTAGGCAGGGCAGTGGGACAGTGAGGCAACACTGTACTTTAGGGTTTGGGCTTGCGTGCTTTCATTATGGTATGTGTATCTTGGACGTGTAAAAAGTGCCAAAAAGATTGAATTCCTGGAAAAATAAAGGCAGTGACCTTGAAGGATTGGGTATGATTTTTTTCAAGAAGAACGGGAGGTGATTATCAGCTTAAGGAGAGGAACTATATAGCTGGAGTAGGGGTACAAAAGCCTCTTCCTGTAGAATGAAAAGGAGAGGCAACCTGAGCTGCAGTTGCAGACATGTGTGAAGAGCTGAGAGCCAGAGAGCAAGAAGTGCAGAGGGGAATGGTTTGTTCATATCAAACTCAGTCATCCTATGTCACTTTTAGATGGTGATGGCTTTCAATTGTGTTTAACTTGTGTTTTGTCTTAGTCTGTTCAGGCTGCTGTGACAAACTACCAGAGAATGGGTGGGTTATAAACAATAGACGTTTGTTTCTTCTAGTTCTGGAGGCCGAGAAATCCCAGATTAAAGTGTTAGCAGATTTGGCACCTTTTCACATCATCCTCACAAGGAAAAGGGCAAGGGAGGTTTCTGAGGCCTCTTTTGTAAGGTTACTGATCAGCTTCATGAGGATTCCACCCTCATATTCTCTAAAAAGGCCCCATCTCCTTATTCCATCATATTGAGGGTTAGGTTTCAATATCATATTTGAGGTGGACACAGACTTTTTCTATAGCATTTTGCCCTTGACCCCAAATTCATGTTCTTTTTACATGTAGAATAGACTTTTTAAGATTCCATAAAACTTCATCTCATACATCTCATGCAGAGGAATAACTTTGTGGTGCAAAGCTATTGATTTTGTCTTTTTGTAAAACCACAACCAATGTTAATTATTTAAAGTCTCAATTTCGAAGGGTTAAAAGGTTACTGTTCAAAATATAACTGTGTTTTAGTCATTGTACTCTCTTCTCTTTGGTTATGAGTTTCCTCATTGAAATCCCTAAAAATGGAATTAACTTCAATTATCAGTAATGCACATCTGCAAAAATGTTCATGTCCATTAATGCAAATATTAAATGTGAGCATTCTAGAAATCTACAGAGGTGGTTGAGTTTTAGTTGGTTCATATTTTCTCATATTTAATGCAGAAAAATGATGTAATTTTGCATGCTGGCCAGCTTCTCTTCTGAGAGGTAAGGTGAAGCTCATTCAGTCAAGTTTAAAATTAAAAGATGGCTAACCTAAAGTGTGTTGGCTTAGAACGAATGATTTTGATGATAAAATAGTATTAGCAATTTCCTTTGGTGAATTATTAAAGAAAACATAGATTTTACTAATTTATTAATTTAAAAAGTCATTTTTTTAAGTGAAAGTTCTATTTACCTCTTTGAAGCCTAAAAAATGAATCCCATTACTTTTAATTCCCCATGTAAGTTTTCTGTCTTACTTCCTATTTTCATAGAAATTTGTACGTTTTAAGATTTCGGTTATGCAAGGGGATAATAATGTCTTTATTACATTATTCTTGTTGTAGAGTAAGGTAATTTCTACCCAATGATATGCTATCATTTTAGCAAAAGATCGATAGATACATTGTTACTTTCTTCTTGTATTGATTTCAAATCTTGATACTTTCTTCTAGAAAAAGAAAGGGGGAAAATTCTGTTTCCACATGTGGTACTTGGTAATATTTAGCTAGAATAGTTTTCTTGTGAAGTGTGTTCAGTGGCTGCTTTTCTATGGGTTTCATGTTGCTGAAAAATATCCTACCTTTTCTCTTTTGGTTCCTTTAGTATTCAGAGAACACAGTGTTATCTGCACAGGTTTACCAGTATTTTCACTCTTTTTTTTTCTTTGATGTGTTGCTTAGTATGGAAGCTGGGGCCTTGCATATGCTAAGCAAGCACTTTTTATCACTGAGCTAAACCCCAGCTCCTATTTTCACCTCTTAAACTATTATGTCATTGGAGATACGGCTTAGTGGTAGAGTGTTTGCCCAGTATGCATAAGGCTCTGGGTTCAATCCCCAGTACTATTAAAATAGTAGTAGTAGTAGTAGTAGTAATAGTAGTAATAATAATAATATTAATGACTTAACCTTTAGGTCCCCGTGTCCTATATGTAGGACACCTTTAAGAACTTAAATTGAAGAAGGGTGCAGTGTCACATGCCTGTAATCTAAATGACTCCAGAAGCTGAGACAGGAGGATTGAGTTCAAAACTAGCCTCAGCAATTTCGCAAGGCCATAAGCATGTCAGTGAGACCCTGTCTCAAAATAAAAAATAAAAAGAACTGAGGATGTGGTTCAGTGGTTAAGCACCCTGGGTTCAATCCCTGGTCCAAAAAAAAGGAACTGAAATTGGTCAATAAATGACAAATGTAACTATGCTCAATTTAAGTTCTTACAGGTGTCCTACATAGGCAATACCAAGAAATAATGGGTTAATGCACATTTAATGTTATTATGACTTCCCTAAATATATAATTGACATTTTAATTTTGTCATCTTAAATATTGTATCACTCTATTAACTAAATTGCCAGATTTAAATTGTGATAAAAGTTCATTCTGGTTATGTTAAAGTGACAGCTTTATATAAATGTGGACTGGAGGAGTCCATTTCATAAGGAATTTCTCATTGCCATGTGAGAACTCTGTGACCAGGAGCATCAAAAACCTTGAGCCTCGGATTTTTCTACTCTAAAGAAAAGATAGTACTTACTTCTTAAGGTTGTTTTAGGGAGTCAATCATGCACAAATACAACACACACATGTATATATCAGCACTCTCCCAAATATGGATTAGATACTCATAAACATAGATGGAGAGTTATTGATCCTCAGAAACCTGAAAACAACAATGATTTTTGTATCTAATTTTAGACACTATGAATTGTTGAATTCTTCTAATAAACTTAAATTATGCCCTGTATACTTTGGAATTGTGTATTTGGTTGAGGTAAATTGTGTTTGATGTGTTCATTCCTTTCATTAGTATTTAATTAACCAAAGTTTCTTAATCCTGCTATCTTTTTCATTATTATGCTTTATAATCTGTAGTTAAAATGCTACAATCATCCTAATCTTACTCAGTTTTTATGGAGATTTGACTAAATTAGCTTGTTTTGATTCACTTCAATGGGAGTGAGTTAATTATTATTATAGCAACATTAATGATTAATACATTAGTCATGTTTGCTTTCCTAGTAAATCATCACTCAGCTCTTTTGTTACTTTATTAACTTTTCTTTTTGAGTATTTCATTCTTCCCTGCTCAATTACTTACTCTTTTGTCTTTCTGTGACTCATTTTAGCTTGTTTTTGTTTCAAACCAATTATGCATTTTATAGAGTATTATATGCACACACATGTGCATAGTTTTAAAAAAATAATCTCTTTGAGGAATAGAGGTAAACTTTACCATTTAGCAACTCCAAATGACATTCATGCTTCTATTGATTTGCTATTCAGAATTTCATATAAAAGCATTTAAATTTTGTGTACTTTGCAGTGTGTTAATATTATGACCTTATTTAGAAATAGAAAAGTTGGAGAACTAAGTGAACAGTATGTGCTGGTTTGGTCCATGGTCTTGTGTCATTAGTAATGGAATCCTCATTTGTCTCACATCTTGTTGAGTAATTCCTATATGATGCTGATGGTTCTGTGAAGGGTACAGCAAAAATATGTCATTTGAACTTGAAGAACTTTTACTTTCTCTGCAAACATGATAGTAAAAAATATAAAATGGACATTTCCTAATTAGATGTATTTATATACTAGTTTGCTTGCAGAATTGGTAGGTTGCATGGGCAGAGACTGTGACTGTCCTGAGGATAGTGATAACCAGAGAAGGGTCATTGACAAATATGGCAATGGATCCAAATGTAGAATAATTAACAGAGTGTAAATCTGAATTGATGGGTCCCAAATGATGGAAGGGACTTTTGCTTGCTTTTTGTTAATTTCTCAGAGAAAATCTGTCTTCTGATGTATTAACCAGTCTTTTTAATTTCCTATTTGGTGAAATCCCAATTATTCTGCCAGCTCATGCCATCAATCTTATCTTTGCACACTCATCTCTAAACTAGAGGATGAATTGATTTTGAATACATGATTTTGGCGGTTGACATATTGCTGTATATTTTGCTCAGATTAATTGAGGAGTTGCTGAAATTTTCAGAAATGTATTTTAAATACCTCTTGTATCCATTAGAAATGGTGGAATTTTTCATAGTAAAAGTGCTGTGATCCAATGCTGACATTATGTATGATAGGAGTATGGAGTGACTTAAAACTCTGGCATTGATCATGAATTTGGGGTAAGACTGGGTAATTAAGTTCCCCATTTAGGAAGTTAGATTGATAGTCTAGATTATAAGATACTACATTATATAGCTTAAACAATAATTAGGCTATTTATTTCTTTAAAACATTTTAAGACAGTCCAATAAAAAGTTGAGATTATTAAAATAAAATATAGTTCATCAAAATTGTAAAGGGGAGGGAGTTAATACAACAGAGTTGTTGCTGATATACTTGTGGTGATAAAATTATAAAGTCAAGCATAAATGTTCTTTTATCCATGGAATGACAAATGTGAATAAAGGATGAATTAGTTCAACAATTGCTTGTGAGCACCTGCTACCCATCAGGCACCTGGGAAGCTGTTGGGAATGAAAGGTGAATGATACATCATGTGCACTTCAGGGCACATATTCTAAGGAAAGGCCACAGCTCTGCTTGTGTGGAAGAAGAATTATGTAACCTTTGGCATACTTTTTATGAATGTTTTACACTTCCATAAAAAGTTAATTCTAAAATGTCTGGACGTGAAGACAATGTGTATGTATACAACAAACACTATCTATATACACATACATATATGTATATACAGAGATAGCATTTTTATTTTCCATCTAAGATGTGAAAATATTTTGAATTTCTACATTATATTTGTTTTTATTTTCCCTTGAATTTTTTTGTATGCCTCATTATTGGCCAACCAAGCATAGAAACTGACACACCAGTGTGAATAACAATTGCTCCCCACCCATTGCCTCTGTGGGGCAATAAAAGGTTTAAATGGTGATGAATGACTTTATAAATAGATCTAAAGAACTCTTTTTATTTGTTGTATCCATAGAGTCTGTCTTATCATAAATCATAGGACTGAAGTTTAAAATATGTCTTGCTACTGCCTTATATAACTAATAGAATAGTTATTTTGACATTAAGGAAACCAGACTATCTCACTTTTTTTACTTTCTTCACTAAGATTCTTTTGGTTACTTACAAAATATTTTAAAAGAATTGTAGCAAAAAATGTCACTATATTTCCAAATAGAACATATTGCAGTATAAAGTATAAATAGATCACTGAGAAGTGATTTTTATAAGGCTGTATTTTAGATCTGTCTGATGTTCTGAGCACAGTATCACATGCTTGTAATCCTGGTGACTTGGGAGGCTGAATCAGGAGGATGGCAAGTTCAAGGCCAGCCTCAGCAACTTAGCCAGGCTCTCTGCAATGACTGAGACCGTGTCTCAAAATGAAAAATAAAAAAGGGCTGGGAATGTAGCTGAGTAATAAGGCGCCCCTGGGGTCAATCCCCAGTACCAAACGAAAACAGATTTGTCTAATGTAACCTAATGCGTCTGTGTGGTGGTACGGGTTCATGGTAAGGACTTCAAAACATATATGCCAGATATCAATGTCATTTCATTCCAAAGCACACAGTAGGAAGGACAAGCCCTCCACAACACCAGCAAGTACCTCGCTGTGAGAACCCAGAGCCTTGCTTTGGAAGACTGTCATGTCTTGAATGATGGCTATTAAGTGCTTCCACTGCAGCCAGTGGTACTTTGATCCAACATGCCTTCACAGTTCCATTGTCTTCTGAGAAATTATAAATTTAGCTGAAATCCTTTGACTGAATAATTCATTTATGGAAGTTTTATAACAAATGCATGTTTAGGTTTCTGTCAATTTTGAAAGGCACTGTAGATTTCTCATTTTTTCTACCTTTTACCACTCTAATAATCCCTTGTGATACTTTATAAAGTTTTTGAATGTCCAGTTTCCCATTCATCACAGAATAGGACAGTGTTCTGTTGTGATTACATTTCTTTTTTCATCTGAGAGTTTTGATAAGAGAAATGGTGCCATCAGAAAAGATAAAAAATAGAAAAATTACAAGAACAAAAATTGCAAGAACTGCTTCTAGGAAAGAAACCGTTAATTCTACGTGGGATGTGATGAATTTTGGTTGCTAGCAGGACTTTAAAGCTGAGTTGAGAAACATATATCATTTTGTTAATTATGCCTCAGCTACTTTATATGTCTGGTGGTTTGTCACATGAGGTAGGCATTATTTTTCTATGTTTTATAAAGACCTCTAGGTCAGATATTTTAATTGCTCCAGGTTAGATAGCTAGTGGGGTTAGCATTTGAATGTACTCATGAATGAGTCCAGAGCTTGCTCAACACTTCTACTGAACCTTATCCAGAGGGATGAATGAATGCTGGTTTGATACAAAAGCAGCAAGTCCTTCATGTCTAGGAAAACAGTACTCTATTCATTACTATAGTGACATTTAGAATAAGAGTTCTAGTCTGTTTGTGTCCAAGATTTTTATTTATAAAATTGATCACATCATCAAATCTTTCTCTTTGGCATTAATAACTGATAAATTATTCAGCCATCAAGGCAGCTACTTCTAGTCACCATCATACCTTAGGACGCTTCTTAAGAAAAGGGGAAAGATGCATATTATTTCACTAATCTTTACTTAACTTACTTATCTGAATACTCTGAAAGTTTGCTGAAAGGTTAATCTATGATTACTTCACTTTTTCTTTGGTTACTGACTAGGTGGAAATCACTAATCCTGGAAGCATTTTATAACACCCAGGATAATACCCTTAGCTTTGTTTATCTTCATTGAAAATAATTTGAATGTAAACTTGAATACAGATGGATGCTAATCTTAAAATCTTTTCCCCATTTCTTACAATCTTCTAAAACAGTTTATGCATTCAATTTCGCACATATTTTTATACACATGAACACATTACTAAATGAATACATGTAAGGATATCTGCAGGAAAATTTGAACACTGAAATAATACAGTTAGGAAATATTTAGATTTGTGTAAGGTATTCTTTAAATTTATATTTGCTATCGCATTGCTTTCACAGTATTCACATGCAACATTATACGGTTTATTCAGGGACTTTTTATATTAGCATTTTATTCAACACTTTTATTGGGCCTTTATGTACTGTGTGTTATGAACTAGGTAAAGAGAGCTGAGAAGCCTTGATCCTGCTTTAAGGAGATCTCAGTTTAGTGACAAACCAACTAAAGGAGGTTCATATAGTTTTGTAGCCTGGGAAGGAAGAAGTCTTAACCTTCAGTAAGTTGAAAACACAGGTAGTCGTGGCCACAGGGGATGTTAGAAAAGCTTTATCCAGGTCTGGAAGGAGAAGAGGGATGAGTTAGGAGAAAAGGGCATTCTGAGCAGAGGCAGCTGCAGGTGCCAGATGCTGACACAGCATCACTTGAGGTCTGGAGGTACATAGTGATTTGAGTGATTTGGCTCAGTTAGAGTGATGGGTGCAGGAGGCAGATCATCACTTTTTGGCTAGCAAGACTCAAAGTCCAAGGAGGAATGCAGTGCAACTGTTCCTTGCAGTGGTTGGACACCTGCCACTCCTGATCTCTGATCTCTGTTCACGATGAACTCCCAGGCACCTCCTCTTCTCTTCCATGGAGACCACTACCTGCTTGTTTGTGCTGCTCACGACCCACTACTTCCAACCGACGTACCCTTCCAATATGCTTCAGTCCCTGCATGTGCCACCTGAGGGTTCCAGACCAGTGCCTACCCTCTCTGTAACCCCAGGAGTTAGCAAAATACTGACACTCTGCACGTATTAACCCAGACAATGGACAACATGTATTAACTCAGATGACCTGCTTAGGTAAGAGTAAGTAAATAAGTTAAAAAAAAAATCAATGAATCAGTCAAATAGCCAAGAAGATTCACAAACTGTTTCCAACAATCTTTTCCTCCCTATATACCAACATTTGGACCTTTCATCACTTAAAAAAATAGCTATGCACATAGCCTTAGATGCAATGAAACCTTTATAAATCAAACATTAATGTTAATATTTAGGTGCATGCATGTTAGAAATTCCATTTACAGAGAAAGCCAATTGACTGCAGCTGAAAATTAGATGAACTTCAACATTAGAAAAAAGGAAAATGATATTGGTAAGCTTCAGATCTCCTTTGAGCTTTGGAGATTTTTGAACAAAGGTGGTCCACAGGCCCTGTGGAGTTGGTGGAGTGGAGCTCTGTTGACTGGGAGCTTGCTGCCAATGAACAAAAGACTCAACTCTTGCATGTGAACCCCTGCTCACAGTGTTATCATAGACCTCTGAACAAACGTTGAGGAACATCAGGAGACAGTCTGGCAAAAAAGATCATTGGTCTTAAAGTCACTCTAGTTGGAGTTCCAGTTTTAACACTTGGTCTAACTTGCTTAACTTCACTAAAGCTGTTTTCTTGCATGTGTCATGGCTATATCTGTTCTTTCTTAGCACTCCTGGGACATTGTGAGGAACAGATGACATCTTATATGTGAATGCATTTTAGAAAGCATGAGATGTGGTAGGAATTAAGTTGAGCTTAATATGGAAGTATAATATTTAGAGAAGCTGCTATAACTGTATGGGAGATTTTGTAGTCACAACTGGGTATCTGAGGAGATGAAAAGATGAGAAAAAGTAACTATGGATAAGATGAGAAGAAAATAATAACCATGGAAAGTGTTAAAAAGTCATGGCTGAAGGGAGGAGGATGGGCCTCTGTCCGGGCGTGAAGACCAGATTTCTGAAGACAATAGCTTTGAGTGAAAGGTGAGTTTGTAATGGTCTAGAATGACAGTGTCCAAGTCCTTCATCACACAGTAGTAGACACACAGCGTGTTTGTTCTCTCAAAGTTCTGAGAGCAGTTCACAAAGGAATCATTAACACACCATGAAATTCAACATTAGAATTCTCCAGAAGGGTGAGTAACTCAGAGCATTGAGCAGACTGAAAAAGTCTGTTTTTTCCCTTCAAGCGTGTAGTTCTTGTGTGAACAGTTCTCCTCTCTGATTATGTGAGAGTTATATTTGCTCTTCTTTTCCTCTGCCATATGTGAATGCTTAATGTAGATAGTTGCCAAAAGCTCATGCACCAATTGGTAAAGAATGCAAAAATGCCCAATAATAAATATTCAGGGTTGTGTGTGTTGGGATGAGGATGTAGGAGGAAAACTGAATGAAAGACCAAGAAGAAAGGGCCTGAATTGTCCACCCTGCTCAAAAAAACAAAGCAAAACAAAAAACAAAAACAAAGAAAACAAAAAACCTACCACCACCACCAACAACAACAAAAGATGAAGGTAGATAAAGTCATCTATGCAAATGTTAGTCACTTTTTAAAGTGAGGGACTTCTGAAGAAAGACTTCTGGATGGTGGAGCAAGAAGGAGAATATTTTCAATCTCAAACCTAATTTTGTGTCTCAATTTAGATTCACAAAAGGCTTGTTTCTTTAAGGGCCCTAGCAAACTAAATTAAGTTATAATTATTTAGATGGCCAAATATGTGCACAAAGTTGTTATGAAACAAGGTTTGTATAGTGACCTATTGATTAGTTGTAACCCTAAATGACTTATCACAGTATTACATTTTTTTTTCTTTATATGGAATTGCACCCAGGGGCGCTTAACCACTGAGCCATATCCCCAGCCATTTTAATTTTTTTTATTTTGAGACAGGGTCTCATTCATTTACCTGGGGCTTCCCTAAACTGCCAAGGATGGCCTTGAATTTGCAATCCTCCTGCCTCAGCCTCCCCAGTCTCTGGGATTACAGGTGTGCACTACTGTGCCTGGCTTGATGTTTCTAATGAATACACACTGAAGACAAGAATATGCAGCTTGGGCAATGAACCTGGGCTTTGTTTTCATTACTTTCTGATGGTGGAATGAAAGTAAGTACTACAGTTGACTACCTCAGGGACAGCTACATAGTCTTCTCCATAATTTCACATGAAATTAAACTATTGCAATCTTTAAGACTTGTAGAATATATACCACTATCATCATATTTGAAATTTTCATTGAGTATTACCGAGAAAAGATTTTTAAGTGAACTATTTATAATGGTGATTACTATTGTAAAGTTTTTTTGAATTATTATTGTAAAGAGTTGTCAGTGTTTTATTTTTCCTCTTCTGGCTTACTCTCAAACATAACTTTGTCTATTCTTTCTTATGTTAACATGCTCTACATTTTCTTTAAAAGTCGATTATTTCCTTTTGTGAAAAATGTTAATACTTTTGTGACATTGTCGGGTTTCCTATTAGTAAGAAAGAGTTAAATTGATATGCTTGACTTTAGTAAGATTATATCAGTGTTCATATTTAATAAAATACAACATGTTTGTTTATTCACTCATTCATTCATTCATTCATTCATTCATTTATACTAGTGATTGAACCCAGGGGTACTTTACCACTGAGCTACATCCCCAACCCTTTTATTTATTATTTTATTTTGTGATAGTCTTGCTAAGTTACTGAGGCTGGCCTCAAACTTGCAATCCTTTTTCCTCAGCCTCCCAAGCTGCTAGGATTACAAGCGTGTACCAGTGTGCTCGGCACATAACCTGTTTTTACCACCAATAAAGATTGCAAATTTAGAATAGCAGAGTAGAATTGAAATGACCAACTCTGTATGTTCTTTGTTTTACTGGTTACCAAACAGTTGAGCTAGAGGAAGCCTCCATCGACCAAATTAACACTTTTAAATCGAAGTGATCTCATGAAAATAGAAGAGAACAAACAGTACAGTAGAAGAACCAGACCCAAGGGGAGTGGGGAGGGGAGGAAAAGAGAAGTTACTGGGGAATGAAATCGACCAAATTGTGCTATGTGCACGCGTGAATACATCAGAATGAATCCCACTTTTAGAATTAAAAAAAATTAAAAAACATAAATAGAGTGGAGGAAGGGAGGAACTGGGGAATGAAATGGAGCAAATTATGTTATATGCATTTATGAATATTTCACAATGAACCCCCTTATTATGTATAATTATATTGCACTAATAAAACATAAAACAAATAATTGGTATGTTATTATAAATAATTTACAATTCCGAATTAGGTATTCACATGTACACTAAACTTTGATGCTACTAAACATTTGTGGTGAGCTTTTTTCTCACATCTTAAAAAATATATGATGTAATGAATATTTGAATACAGAAGCAGAATTTTTGTAGTAAGTCAATGGCTTATCCTGGGATGCTTTTATGTGTACATACATGTCAAAATTCTAATATCGTATCATCACTTAGGATACTTCTAACTGAAGAAAATGAAAGACTCAAATTAGACTTAAAGATTAAGTCTATGTTCTCATGTACGAGTCATGTGTAGAGTTAGGGCAGTGTGAGGACATGGTCACTAGGTTCTTTAAATTTCTTTTTTTTCTATCCTCAGCATGTAGACTTTAAACCTCAGGTGTGTCCCAGAGTTATCTCCTCACAGAGTTGTGTCTGGATAGAAAGAGAAGCTTTTCCACAACATCATTGGCCAGATATGTGTTTCATGAACCTGCCCAGATCAGTCACAGCTGAGGGGCAATTAAACTAATTTTATTAGTCATAATTCATATTATGTAACCATAATTCACCACTCTGACTGGTGAGGTGTCAGTCTCCCATTAAGGACATAATCACTTTGAAGAGAGAGAATAGAATCAAGATTCTGCCTAACAGTATAGCATATATCAGATGACAGTTGGATTGCGGACAAAATCCTGTCTGTCAAATATCAAGTCAAAGTGTTTAATATAACTGGATAAACAATAAAAACCATTGTTTCTACACACAGAGTTGCAAAATGAGTCTCAACTAGAAGTGCAAGTTTTTAGAGAATAACCTAAGATGAAGCAGGGGTTAATCCTTGGGTCTTCTATGAAAACTGCACTCGTTGCAAGACAGTTTGAAGTGCATTGGCGTTTTACCAACAAGTGAAGTCTCTAAAAAATTGCCTCCCTGATATTATGATGTCAAGAATAATCGTATGCAAAATATTTTTATAAGTTTCTGTTCTTTTCTCTCATATCATCTTTCTTCTTGATTATTTCCAATTGAGTGCCAATTCCATATACACCCACACACAAGTGTCCTCTTCTGCTAACCCTTTCATGTATTGACTTTTCTAGTGCAAGACTTTGGTAATTTAACAAGTATTTTAGGTGATAATTAGCAACTCAAGATTAAATGTAAGATTAAATGTTAGTCGAGGGTTATGGCGTTAGCTCAGTGGTAGAACTCCTTCTTACCATATGCAAGATCCTGGGTTTAATCCCCAGCAAAACACACACACACACACACACACACACACACACACACAGATGTACTTAGATAACCAAGAAGAATTGCCAACATTAATAGTTATATGAGAGACTGAAAATAGGCAATGGAGACATATATCTTATTTCATGGCATGAAATGGCAGCAATTTGCCAATTTTAAATTATCCATTGAAATTCATATGTATTTATATATTATTTATTTTTATATACTTCATGTATATCATATGTGTGTTTTTGTGTGTGTGTGTGTGTGTGTATTTCCACTGGGGATTGAACCCAGGTCACTTTACCACTGAGCTTTATCCCCAGCCCTTTTTAATTTTTTTAGTATGCAATAGGATCTCTACAAGTTGCTGAGAGTCTAAGTTCTTGAGTCTGACCCTGAACTTGCAATCCTCCTGCCTCAGCCTCTTGAATGAATTCATTTTTTTATATGACATTTATGTTTAAATTGTGAGAAACTTAAAATCATCAAGCCCCACATACTGCCTTTTAAAAAAAAAATTAACACTGTAAGCCTGAGAAGTAATTATTATGGTTGAGAAAATTAAAGATTTTTATTTTCATTGATCTGTATATCATATTTAAAAGCGGTCATTGGTTTCAGACCACATATGGCATGATCACATTGGATGCTATTAAAATGGAAGAGACCAGATAAATTAAGAACACATATACTTGTATTGTAGAACACAACTCATGTTACATATTAAACATTTAGATTTTAAACATTTCTGTAAATTGGGTGCATGTATGTGTGCCTGCGTGTGTAGATACACTTTCCTCCCCACATCCTGTTTCTGCTTTAGGTTAGTATATTCATTCTGAAATGTTTAACACATGAAATAATTATTATTATGGTCTCCTCAGATATACAGCCCCTGAAGCAATAGTGCCAGTGTTATTATGAAAATGTCTTTCTTCTAAAGATTTATGATATATATATATATATATACATGTATATATATCTAGACTGGATACATATACGTGTGTGTGTGTGTGTGTGTATGTGTAGACTGGAAAAAATTATGTATATATATATATATAGACTGGAAAAATTCTTTTCATGAGAGATTTGCCTAAGCCATGCCTGTACTCCTCACAAGTTAAGGCCCACAAATCCTTTCTAGAGTTTCTAAGGAAAGCTTGGTAAATTTCTACTTTCGTAGAATCCATTAGGTGATTAGTGTGTTTTACAACAGCAAGGTAGTAATTTTGTACGAGTATACCTGTAAAATCACTTTCCCATAAAATATTTGCTGCAGAGAATTCCAATTCCCTATTTGGTATGCCTTTGCCTGCCTGTGTTTGAGGTTTGGACCCCATAAGCATCTCTTTATCCTCTAAGGGCTGCATGGAAGTGCTTGTCAAACTCAGCTTTGTTTAAGAGTTATATCAGCAGGTTATTTTCTCTTCATTTTTTAAAAAAAGAATTGGAAATATTGAATTAATTTGTGGTGACTAACACAGCAGTAGAGGCAAAAGAAAGTCACCTGCAATAGTTGTTTCCCAAATACCAATTTTCTTTTTGTAGATGACATGTGACAAGAAAAAATAAAGTTCATATATCCACATATATAAAACCAGTTACAGAAGCAAATATTTAAGCCCTATAAAATACAGGATACTGTGTGTGTCTATTCTAATTGTGCTTTTGTTTCTTAGCCTATTTCTGTTACAAGGAAAGGGAAATTATTAGGTTGAATAATTCTTAAAATTTTATAAAGTTGCTTGTGTGTACACTGATAGCCGATTTTATCAAACTAAGATAAAGTGAATAAACACAGTGTTGTAGAATCTAAATATGTTTAAATATAAAATTTTTTACATTTTGATATATTAGATCCCAGGAGCAAACTCTATAATTATTTCATTTACAGGCATTTACATGAATAGTTTTGATCTGTATTTCTTTCTGAATGCCAAGACTGAATTTTTTAATTTGTTCTTTTTAGATACACATGACAGTAGAGTATATTTTAATGTTTTATATATACATGGAGATTAACTTATTAGGATCCCATTCTGCAGTGCCAAGACTGAATTTTGATGAGTCAGGAAATTATAAGTTGAAATAATAATACTAAAAATGGAAGAACTAATAAATTATGTAACTTAGTTTATAAAATAAGAAGAAAGAAGCTAATGGGTAAAAATGGGTAATATATCAGTGTAATAATTGAGTTTATCAGTTTGTTTACTTTATGGATTTAGATATAGAATGTAACTGACTGCATACCATATTATATATGTATCACTACTGAAACTTGTTTGTGAAAAAGGTTGAAAACATGATCTGTCATAGGATAGTCATATCCATTAATCTATTTGTATATTCAATAAAATGCTTTTCGTTGAACTAGCTTCCTAGTGGGTATGTGGTATGGGTGCATTTGGATATGAATAAATTGATTTCACGATGTGTTTTAATTTAGGTACTAAAATTCCTTTTTACTTTTATATGTCATTAGTAAGTCAGTATATAAATGTTTAGAATAAAATGTTAGATGACAATGTTAACAAATATAAATACAAAAATATTGAAATTTCTTATTATTTTTACTCCTGTATCTTTGACATATAAAGTATGAATTGACAAATTATCTTGATGATCTTGAATTTTTTTCTTCCTCTCTGGTGATTATTTTACTCCTTTGAATCCGGTACTGGACTCTTGAAGTTGTTATGAATTAGAAAGAGAAATGGTTGGAAGCTAAACTCCTATCTATGAGTCAGATTTTCCTCTAGTCTGACAAAATATAACTGTCTCCCAGACCAGGGTCTGTGTGCTGTGTTAGCAGCAGGACACTCCAGGGGAAAGTCACGTTCTTTATTGCTGGCCCTCTGAGTTTCTGCATAATGATCTTGGAAACCATAGAAAGCTTTTCGCACAATCTTTAACTGGTGTTCGAAATGTGATGTGTTTTTTGTGTCTTTGCCTAGGATTCAGTCCTGGGCTTGGCCTTACAAATTTTTTTCATTTTAGCTGGGAAGGAAATAATTCGGGTAAGATGATGGGAAGTGCCATTCCCAAATTCATTCAGAAGGCACAAGGCCACCCTTGCTGTGTTTGTGATCTCCTAACTTTCCTCCTGATCGGATTTAGCTTTTCTATTTGGAGGAAGAACATAGCAGAGCATGAACTGAAAGAAGGGACAGGTTTTTCAAAAGCAGTAGAACACTTGCCATTAATTCTAATACTAAAAACCAGCATATTAATTCTGAATGGTCTATGAAGGTAGAAATCCCTAAGTTCATTCTCAAGACTGGTAGAGCACTGTTTGCCAGCGGAGACCCCTGTCTTGCAAGGATTCTGGTTGAATTCTGTCAGCAAAAGTGAGAGTTGAGAAGGAACACAGCGTCCCTGAAGGACCCCCTGTAGGTATGATGATGTAAATTTAATTTTCAATCAGTTGAAATAAAAGTGTGGAAAATAATGGTTTAGATTAATACATTTAAGACATTG
This sequence comes from Sciurus carolinensis, assembly GCF_902686445.1. Taxonomy (NCBI): domain Eukaryota; kingdom Metazoa; phylum Chordata; class Mammalia; order Rodentia; family Sciuridae; genus Sciurus; species Sciurus carolinensis. The sequence continues at coordinate 32,033,643 of NC_062222.1, read as the reverse complement.
AGAGAAAAATAAAAACAATCTCAGATCATCACAATTTCTTTAGCAAGGAGAAACTTAAGGAAAAAACACAAGACTACTGTAATTCATTAACCTGTGTAATGAATGGTCTGTGGCAGTGTTGTAGCTAATTTGTTATCTTCTGCATGTTATAAATGGGAGCTGCAATCAGTCAAGGCAATTCATCAATGCTTAAATGATTTTAGGTTTTCTACCAAAAGAGTTAACAGAGCCTTTGCCTCAAATTTATCCTTTATCAATTTGCAGGGAGGCAGAAGTAATCATGAGAAACAGGAGGTTAGATAGCAAGCTGGGGTGAGATGTGGGAATAAGAATCTTAAGGATCACTTGAGTGCATTTTCAATTTCTGTACCCATAAAACCCTGATGACTTTGATCCAGTATTTGCATTGATTGTAGTCACTATCATCTGTAAGTCAAGACTGTTGAATCTGATGATTTCTAAGGTTCTTTTCAACTATACAATGTTATAAAGTAATAAAATAATATAATAATGTAGAAAAGGATGCAGAAGAGATGGATCTAGACAGGGACATGGTCAGAAAAATGCTTAGAAATGAGTGATGACTATGGCTAGATAAGGTATAACTTCAGTCAATGAGTGACATTCTCTAAATTTTATTGTGGAACCTGAAAGGTGTAGTATCTACTAAGACAGTAGCAATTCATGTGAATGTGTGCTTAAAATGGTGTTAGAGAAATCTGTTCCAAAATTTAATGTTGCTTACTGTTACAGAAAAGGTTGACATTGAATAGAATTACCATTTGTAAGAAGGGAGAGTAATCCTTATCAACATATTGTTTTCTATCGTGGTTAGTGTTAACATGTGGTGTGTATTAGCATTGTTCCCTGTATATGTATTTTAGATAGTAATTTTAACTATTTCATAGTATGTTTCTGAAATCTTTCTTAGGTTATCTTTTATTTAGGGTGTCAAATGCACATTTAAGGATAATTGCTTTAATATTGTTCTTTGTCTTTGCATTAAATGGATTATGTGATCAGTGTATTTTTGTATTATTTTCACTTCTTTGAGTTAGGGAGGGAATTATCTTAAGCTTTATGGTCTTTATTTTCCTTAAAATACTTTACTCAGAAGATTCTTTATTTAGAATTATCTTCAAAGGACTTAGAAAACTCTGCTTTCAAATTAAAACATAGATTTCTTAACAGTATCTTGTTTCGGGTTGGAATAAGAAAACAGCAGAATATGTAAGATTTGGGAGACTTACCGTCTTAGATGTAAAAATTCATCCTGGAGTGTATGTCTGGAAATGTGTGATCAGAAAGTAATTGATAATTTTACTTTGTATATTACTAGAGACTTTGAAAGAACTTATGCTTATTTCAGGAAAGGAAAAATAGTGTGTAGTTATTGAAAATTTGAAACGGTAAAATCTGCACATTCTATTCAGTAGCTAGGAAATATCCATAAATCATGTTTTAGAACCCTGGAATTTGAAATAAATGCTCCATTGTTTGTATAAAGGTTTAAAAACTCCGATCAGGTCTTTTCATTGTTGACATATCATGCATGCTGCTGACATGCACTTGTCTGAAGGTTTTGGGGACTCTTGGAGAGTTTATTTTTGTCATCCTTGTCACTGTTATGCTTCTTACTAAAGGGAGGGATTCTTTAAGTAAGCAACTTGAGGGAAGCAACAAAGAACTGAAATATAAAATGTTTTGCTTCCTCAGTTTGGCTTTTTGCTGCTTCTGCTTTTGCTGTCTAGGACTGACTGATTGATTCCATTTCCTGGCAGCTCATTTTTGTTATCTGTAAACCTGGAGGTCAGTCTTTCAGAATCCCCCTTTTAAGATAACATAAATTAATTAGTTCCTCTTATCCATGGGCAGAAAGAAACCTTTCCTTGGTATGATTTTCCAAGAGGGATTGTTGATTTAAGTGTTAAATTTCTTTTTTTTTTTTTTTTTTCCTTCCTTCCTTCTTCCTTCCTTTCTCTCTCTCTCTCTCTCTCTCTCTCTCTCTCTCTCTCTCTTTCCAGATGAATATTATCTCTAGTAAGATTTTGTCTCTCATATTTTGGTTATATCCTACTTTGCCAAACCATTTCATTGTCTATAATAAGTGCAAAATTATTGGAAACTGTACTTCTCTGCTTCTTACTTATGCTCTCTGGGACACATCTCTTTTAAATCTTTTTTTTTCTCAAATTCTGAATCCTAGATCTCAGTACCAGTACCATCTGTCTGTACGGACATCCTGGCTTCCATTGACTAGTTTCAAAAATGCGTGTTAAATGTGCTCCATGTAGAAGACCCTGGAAAGCCCTGGAATATGGAATTTAGCTGTCTGAGTTGGAAACAAGAAGACGGCTTAGTTGAATTACATTGCTTAAATGTGCTTTGAAAGACAAAGACAGCATGCAAGGGAAGCAGGTTTCAAGGGCCTATCCTAACATGATAAATGAGAGAAATGACATTTGCACTGTGATCTAAAGAATGAATGAAGTTAATTGAGAAAAAAAAATTGGGATATAGGTTAACAGGAGAGTCGGAGGTTGGCTAGAATCCCTAAAAGCATAATCTTAGAAGAGGATGCATATTCCATTTTATTTCCCTTTTGTTTCTTCCAAATTTCCTAATCCTTTAATGTCTGTATAAGTCATTTAGATTTTATTAAATGAAAATATAAAGTAGTATATTATGCCTCACCTCACTTCCTGATTGTACATTCCTAGGAAATGGCAATTCACATTTTAACTACTACAGTCTCCCAAACAGTGCTTTGCATATTACATTTGCTCAGCTGATACTTGATTTAGTGTACTAATAGCTTTTGCAAGATTTGGAATGGAGTCAAGAAGGAAGAAATAATTATCCTATTATAGGCCTTACTTATCCTATTATAATTTCATAATTGACTTTGAATTATTTAGTTATGGTCATTTGAATGTGCCACTTAAAATTTGTCATGAGTAATTTTGGATTAAAGAAGAGCAGTGTTTTACTATACTGGGTACAGTACTTAGGTGTGTAAGCAGAAACCCTGGTGACAAAAATCTTAGCAATGTAAGCAATGACCAAATGGCTTTCTCAGTTTTTTTTTATTTTTTTTATTTTTTTTTATTTTACAGCACATCAGTCTTGCCCACAAGGTCCTTTGTAATTCTCCATGGTTTGATTTTTCAATCTGTAAAATGGGGGATTAAATAGTACCAGTTACAGGGTGTGTTGGGAAGATGCGACACAGTAAGTAACCTGAAGTTTAGAACTTGTCTATTGCTCAACGAGTACCTGGTATACAAGTGAGTGTTCCTAGTGGTAGTATTTTTTCTCATCCGTTAGAAAAACTAATCAGGAAACTTTTTTCTAAGATGGAAACACCCTTTCTTTTCTTTTCTTTTTCTTTGTGTGGTACCAGGGACTGAATTTCAAACCACTGAGCCACATTCCCAACTCTTTTTTATTTGATTTGATTTTATATTTTTTTATAGACAGGGTCTTCCTGAGTTCTTAAGAGCCTTGCTAAGTTGCCGAGGCTGGCTTTGAACTCAAGATCCTCCTGCCTCAGCCTCCCAAATCACTGGGATTACAGGCATGGACCACTATGCCTGGCTAGGAAACACCCTTTCTTAAGGAGCATATTCATGAGTTGTTTTAAATATCTTAAAACAACAAGAATAACAACCTCTTATTTGGGTTAGTTTTGTTTCTTAAAGAAAAATATTGGAGGATTATGCCTTCCCCCCACTTTTCTAATTTAAAATTAGATTAAATAGGAGTAGATCTTCTTTTATTAAGTTAGTGAAGGAACAGAAACCTTTCTGCCTGCATTCTCTGGTCAGTGTTTTGTATTGTGTGTGACTTTTGCCTTTGATTCTGTTTCTGTTTGAACTCATGTTTTCTTCCCCAGAGCACCTATCTTTCTTGGTTTGAATCATCTTTCTGTCCGTTCTCTGTCGGTTAAATTTTCTCCCATGTCAGGGTAATTGGTTTCACTGTATTTTCTTGATAATATAAAACAGTTTTAAAATTGCTTTTTCTACTCTCTGTGCCAAATCACTTTTGAGATAGTTTTTCCTCTGATTTGTCAGGATCCAATCACATTTTGCTTGTGCAGTGTTTTTTCTTTCATTGTCTCCATATTTTTGTTTTACTGTGTACCCTGTTTGAATTATGAGATGTCTAGTGCAACCTGGTTTGTATTGGCAGATAGCAGAAAATTTTTTTGAATGGCTCAACATCCACCTTATTGAAGGTCCCATATTTTCTTAAGGTTGTGTCTGGAATGAAGGTCGATAGGCTTAGAATCAGCCTGATGCCCAGTGACTTGCATCATGCGAAATGAAATTGGTATATAATTAGTGTATTTTGCCTCTGATTCTCATTATTCTGACCCCAAGGAGGGCATCAGAGACATCTGCAAGTCCTGCCCTGTGCAGTTACCTGGGGCCTTCCTGATGTACCCTGTTCACAATGGTCAACTTGGAGGTGTATCTTCTGCACTGCAGTTCCAACTGTCTTCTCTTCCTTCTTTTTGTTGGTTTTTCCTTATTTTCTGGTAACTGCAGTATTTGAATTGTGATACATGTAAGAGGTTGGAAATAGTTCTCTGGTCGTTTAAAAATAATTTATAAAATAGAGAAATATTCATTTCATCTGATGTAAACATGGTGCCTGACCTAAGCAGGGGGACAGTTAAAACAAAGATCTTAAGTACATTCCTGCCCTTATCCAGTTACATTGGCTTTCTTGTTTCTTAAGCTGAATCATAGGTAGACTACTGGTAATTTTTTTTTTTTTTTTTCGTTTTAGCAGCTTTGACTTTGCCATTTGTGGAAATTCTGACCAGAACGTAAGAACTATCTTGCTAGTAATAGGTTTCAATTAAATTACGTTTTTCATCATTTCCCAGGGTCTGTCTTAGAAACCACTAAGAAATCTTAAACTAAGCTTCTTTTATGCTTGAGTCCTCTAAATTAGCTATTTAATAAACGATGAAAGCATTCAAATAAATGTTGATACAGGGCTTATGATTTATAAGATTTTCACTTATTCTTTGAAAAACATTTTATGGTCCCTAATGCTTTTCCTTCCTTATATTGTAGTTGTCAATTTATTAACTGTATAATTCATAGCTGTACTTTGCTATTATCCATCTCATTTTGTGATCATCTTGCAATATGATGTCATATGTAACTGCTCATGTTCAAAGGGCTCTCAGGCTGTTCATTTTCCATTTACCATGAAAGATTTAGCATGCCAAGTGCTTGGCCACATCACATTTCCTATGTCGTTATTAATGTCCTGAGAAGGACTGCTGCAAATGAAGAAAAAGGCATATATCACAATAAACACCAAGTTTGTTACATAGCCATGAGTCATAAAGCTGGCTTATGAGAGTAGCAGACCTTTTAGTGAGTAAGAAAACCTTTAGTGCACTTAGACATTAATATTCTTTTCATAAGTCTGCATAGAGGATCTTTTTGTTAGTGAAACTACTCAGCCTTAAAGAAGAATGAATATGAATGAATGTCATCAGACATTTGCTGGTAAATTGATGGACCTGGAGACTATCAAGCTAAATGAAATAAGCTAATCCCAAAAACCCAAATGCTGAATGTTTTCTGTGAAATGTGGATGCTAATTTACAATGAAGAGGTAGGGGTTTAGGGAAGTTACTTTGGATTAGTCAGAGGGAGTGAAGGAAGCGGGAGAGGGAATAGGTGTAGGGAGGAGAGTAGAATGAATTGGACATTATTACTCTATGTGCATATATGACTATACAACCAATATGTACATTCTATATCATGTACAACCAGAAGAATGAGAAGTTAGACTCCATTTATGTATGATGTGTCAAAATGCATTCTACTGTCATGTATAACTTATTAGAAGAAATAAAATGAAAGCAATACCAAATTAAGCTGTAAGTTGGGGATAAATGAATGTATTAAAAAAGGTGTGGAGGAATGTACATGGAAATAAAATATGATCTATATGTATTTAATATCCATAAAGTGAATGATCAACTGTTTAAATAAAGAGTATATCTGTTATGCATTACCTTAGTCACACTGAGAACCAATACTGTTGTAATTATCCACTATTAGAGACAGGACTCCAGAACCACAATTCTGAACCCAATAGCCTAGAAGCACCTTGGCTATCATACTCACTTGGGAGTTGGTGATAAGTCTATTGCTAATACGTTCCTAATACTGAGAGTAAAAAGTAGTTGAAAACACTAGTCTTGAAGTGGGATATGTAATAAACAGAAATGTTCTGTGTATTTTGTAATCTCATTATTCATTTAGCATTATATGTGTATGCATTCTTTCAATGCAGGAATTTTTAACAAAAGACTAAAAGTACAAATTAATTCTTACATTCATGACAATTCTAAAATGGCTAAATACGCAAATGATTATTTTGTACAGAAACACTATTTATCAAAGATAAGTCCTTTGAGATGCTGTATTTAGTAGCATTAACATGGAATGATATTTTAATAAAAATTATTTAAATAAAAAGACATATTTTGTAGTCTTAAATAATTTACAGGCTAGTTAGGGAGATGAAACATAAACATATCTTTCAATTAAAGAAAAGGAAACACCTGTAAGCTTTAGTTATAAAAAGTACAAATTTGAAAAATGTGTCTTAGGCTTTCAGATGGGATGAAAGCATTATGGGTCTTGGGACCAGGGACTTTGTGCATAAGTCAGACTCTGGGTGGCTCTTTGAAGTCTTGAGTTAACAAGGTATTCCAATCAGAGCGCATCAATAATGTGGCTATTGTATGTGTTGTAAATAACATATACTTAATCCATTTTTTTTAAATCTAAAGATCTAGTCTTGTTTTTGTTTCTTTCATGCTATAGACTCATTGTTTGGTTGCTCAGAAACCTATTACCTTTTCCATACTGTTTAGAATTTGGGTTTTTTGATATGTGTGTGCAGTGTGTGTACATACGTAAATTTCAGTATGTTATCCAACTATCATATATAAAATGGCAAGCACAGCAAATGGAAGCAGTTGTGACTGTTGTGGGTTAAGTGTGGGCAAAACTATTATTTTTAACCCATATTCATAAATCAGAAGTTTAATAATCTTATATTGCATCTGGTCATTTATGAAGAGATTCAATTTTGCAACCTTGGATTAGATTTTTTTTGGTTAACCTGTTTATATTAATTTATTAGCATTTATTTAAAATTTGCCACTGAATTTTTGGGATCTTTAAAAATATAGATTTATTAGAAAACCCATTTTGAGAAGGTAGCCTTCAGAACTATATAATAGTCAGCAGTGCAGAATTATAAGCATTAGATGAATAAAACCTTGGTTTACACTTTTTCTTTCTATTATAAAACATGGCTGGTATTCTAATGCTTGTTTACAAGAATGTTTACATACAACACTCTGCCCCATAACTTATAAATCATTTGCAGACTAATCTAGAACATTATTTTAAACATAGTTTTTATTTAAGCTCAATTCTCAAGAATTTAAAGTGTATTTTAAACAATAGATTATCCTTAAAAATTATTTTCTTGAATCTATCTGAACTAGATTCATTTGAGTTAACTGTATTTTAAGCACATTTCATATTTAGTTCATATATAGAAACAAATACATACATACTGAGCAAAATGATGGGAGGCTTTACGGAGCTGAGAGTGGTAACAGATGAGGTCTCTTACACATGACCCATTCACCCATGGTGAATTTCTTCATTCATTATACCTTTTGATTATAACTGCACCATTACTTATCTTCAGTCAAATTTGTAAATCAAAATTCAAAATAATACACTATTTGGTCCGACTTACTAGGTCCTCGTAATAGCTTGTTTGTTTTCTTGATCAGCAGCCGTCTTTGCCAGGAAAAGATTTTAGGGCTAATATTTGCAAGGAGCTTTTTCTGCTCTTTCTGTCATAAGCCGATTAAAAGTCCTCTGTTGGCATCTACTTAAGAGAAGTTGCAGCTGCCACTTCAATCTGAGCGGTTAATAGGAGGGAATACCGGGCTTATGGCCTTTTCCTTCCCACCTTGTTTTGCACCAGACTCTGTACACACCAAAAGTTCCTGCACGTGAACATTCTATTTGCCCGCAGGATTTGCCCTCTACTTTGAATATTTCAGACCATTCAGCATTTAATGTTTTCTCTGATTTTTTTCACCTTTAACTTTTCCTTTGTACAGTTTCTTTATTGAAACTTAAACTTTTACAAAGCATTGCTTTTTCAGTTGTATAAATATAGCAAGATCTGATAGACAAATCATATTAAAATTGGGTTAAACTTTAGAAAATTGCGTGGACATGTACTGGCGAGAGTCACTTGGCTGCCCTTAGAAAATGGCTTTGTGTTAAAAGGATTTTTAATCTTTGTGGTGTTTAGGTATCAACTGTTTAGGATTGAGTATTCTTTTGAAGCACTCATCCGGTATTTCATTAAAAAATGTTTGGATTAATAAACCTTGTGGAAACAGCTTTATAATTATCAATTTATTTATAGGTGAGGAAGATAAAAGCCTTTGAGATACAGCAGGGATAATACATTGTTTCAAGCCGATTATAGAGAAGAGCTAGTTTCACAGAAACGGTAGACCTGAAAGGAAAGCTTCTTAGAAGTGGACGATAATATAATGTCATGTGCTCATCTTTTCATTCAAGACTTAAGACAAAAATATTTCCTTAAGCTTGCTTCAGTCTTGTGGTTTTATAACACCAGGAAATATTGTCGGTTGCAAAACACTTAAAGTTTTATTTCTAATGAAATTCCTTTGGGTAAAATATTGGAAGAGAAGAAGAAAATTACATAAAAGTAAAATAAGAGTTTTAAAAAGACATTAAAGAGTAATGAATACATAGAAAGAAGTGAAGAGAAGAAGGAATGGATAGACATGAATAGGGAAGTCGGTCAATCATTTCTGTGAGTAGAGTCTTCTAATTTCTTAATGACTCCTGGCTACAATCTCAGTTTTCTTTGGTATCCTCTTATTGGATAAGAGGATTACAAAGTTATAAAGCTATTAAGACAAACTGACTATTTACATTTAAGCCATATCATTAGGTAAATAGAAATGTATTAGTTCAACAGATATATGTTCTGTACCCCCTATGGGCATACGTACTTTAGTTGCTGGGATGCAGCAATAAACAAGAAAGACAGGATCTGATTTCAAGGAATTTACCTTCTGGAAAGGAGAGAAGAATAAAGCTATCCTGTGTTGCATAAGGTTAATTTCAGAGTTGTAAGTACAAAGGAAACATTTAATTTGATGTGCAGATCCCCATGGTAAATATAATGAAGAGAAGATCTCATTCATAACCACTGCAAAATTCATACTTTCTCAAAGAAGGTATGTAAGATCTTTGTGAAAATAATTAAAACTTAATAAATTAGTAGCTAGAGAATTCTTAAAGGTTGTGAATATGACTTAAACTAGGGTAATATCTTTTAAATTCAGGATGAGGCAACCAATATTTAGAAAGGTTCAACATGTGAGATTTTTGAAGGATATAGCTGTGGTTACTTTTTCCACTATCCATCTGTTTTATTCATACCCTTGGAATAGAGGTTGGAATATTGTCCCAAATCTGGCATTAGTTTTTCCCAATTGGCAGGGCCCAGTGGATTGCTGTTGTTCATTGATTGTTATAGATAGTTTTATGCTGAGTGCTTTTATTTTTAGTAAGTGCATTTGGAGTTTTTCAAGTAGTATTAGAAGGAAAAAGATTACATAAAATGTAAACAAAGGGACAAAGTGACGTCATGTTTATTGGTGAGAGAATTTAATACTATAGTTATATGAAATCTTTCCAAGTGATTTTAAAAAGTATGACTACAATGAAATCCTTGCAGAATTCATGGAACTTGATCAGAAAATCTGTAAACTGATGTAGAAAATTCACGGGCCAGGCAACTGTAGAGTGCATGTTTAGTATGCAGGAGTCCCTGGGTTCAATCCTCAGCACTGCCTCAAAGAAAGAAGGGACATTTGTAGTCAAGGTATTGAGTTTTATTATAATTAAACAGTATATTTTTGTGCAAGAAAAAATAACAGAGAGGCTAAAAATTTATTCACATGTGAAACATTGTGATATGAGACAGAGAATGAGGAAAATCTGACCTGCGCAAGAAGTGATAAAATATTGACTGTCCGTATGGGAAAATAAGTTCAATAAAGCATAATTCATACCATATACAAAAATATTTTTTAAACAATAAGTTGAAATATAAAAGAATGTCTTTTTGCATTATGAAAGTTCTATTTTTTAATTAGAAAAGACAATCTGACTACATTAAAATTAAATATTTGTGACTGCATGACAAAAAATTCACCCATTTTAAAGAATAAAAGACAAAACAGAACCAGTCTTACTGTAAAAATTCTTAACTAATAAATTTGGTTAGAACAGACATGAACAAGTTTATTTGGTGAAATATTTTTACTTCCTGAATTGATTCTTTAAGGAGCTAGGAGGTTACCTGTTCATTTTAATGTAGTTTTGTTTAGCTTATAGATATGTACAAATAGTATGCAAATATGGTTTTGCTTAAAAATGACAAAACTCTATGGGGTTAAAGGACTAGAAAGCTGAAGACCTATTAAAGAAGAGAAACATTCCTATATGAATAAGTGGAGTAATTCACATCAAAGACAATTGCAAAATAACAACAAATATGTATCGAGTATTAACCATATGTTTGGCCATGTTTAACTTAAAATTTTTCTCAATCATGTTAAAATGGCAACACTGTCATAAACAAAGTAAAACAGGATCATATTTTTGAGGCTGACTGGCTGGTGAAATGGTAGTTCCATAAGTAGAAATTAAATAATAAAGCAGAAAAGGAGGTAGGGCTCATAAACAGGTCATGAGTTTGGAGTAGCATATACTGAATTTGAAGAGTTAGTGAGACACCTGGTAACGTGACTGTGACTTGGAAGAAATTTCTGAGCTACTGCTATAGATTTAAAAGAGCATATGCTTATGAAAGATATGTATTTGAATCTAGAAAGTACTTTGCGATGATAAAAAGAGGACAGAATCTTGGAGAAAAACCAAGACCAGGCATTAAGAGGTGTGCAATTCTATTGAGTATCTAAAATAGGAAAGATTTCCCAAGTTGTCATATGACCCAGTGAAATAAACCACTAAGAGAATCAGTAACTCCTGTCTTCCCATTGCTGATGCTTGGTTCATTAATAGAAAACGATTATCAAATCAGTCCCTGAAAATGTGTGTTTTTAGTTGTACTAAAAACGACAACATGCTTTGAATTTCAGGGGAGTTAGTAAATTAATCCTCATTGAAATATAAGGATGCAGTTGAGACCTACTGTATGCTTTTATGTAAACATTTCTTGATAACAACTTTAAACTTTCTCTTCAGAAGTTAAGTGTTTTAGGTTGGGGGCTGAGTTTTGGTTGCTAAGAATTAAACCAGGTTCTTCTGCATGATAAACAAATGCTCTAGCTGGATTTTTTTTTTTAATTAATAACTGCAAAGAATTATTACATTGTTCCAAATTATACATTGGAGATACGCTTTTCTTGACAATATATTAAATACTTTTAAACAGTTGCTTTGGAAGAGTGTAAATTGTCATTATTTTTACACAAAGATTTTGTGTTTGTCTGTGTGTGTGTGTGCATTTTCAAATGTCAATTAGGGCTGAGCATGTAGCTCAGTGTAGAGCATTTGCCTAGCATACTTGAGGCCCTTGGTTCAATCCTCAGAATTGCAAAAAAAAAAAACAAAAACAAAAACAAACAAACAAGCAAAATCAAAAAACAAAATCCCTCAAATGCCACCTAGCCCTTCTGATCCTGGAGCAGAAAACCCATTGTTTGTTTTGCCTTATAATTGCCATGTTATTTTTGAAGCAAGTGTTTTTCACCATGATTTCATAGATAAAAGGGTTAATAGAGGGCTTCTGGGCGTTGGGTGAATAGTCTGAAATTGTATGCTCTTGTGTGAAAATAATGAGAGTATATATTTAGATCTATCATTTTCCAGTTTGAGCATCCATACCTTTCATCAGATTCTCAAGAGTTTCTCAAGCCATTCGTTTAAAAGGATCAAAAAATGGCTTTTGTTTTTAAATACTTGGTTCAGAAGTTTAACATACTTGAGGAGTTTTGAAGGCTAGTTTTATAATTGGAGCCATTATAAAGGAACAGAGGATTACAGACATTATTTAGCAAATCACGTTAAGGTTTGTTTTTGTCTCAAAAGCTTCCTACATTATTATGTTCCTCTGTCTAGGTCATCCTGTTGGCATGCTCTTTACCATAATGGTGCTACTGTATTATCCAGCCATACTGCAGCACTTAAAACCAGTTCTAAACATTACCATTTATACCTCACATCGGGCACAGAAAAATAAAAGCATCAGGCTATCTCCAACAAGTTTTGATCTTGGAAATGTGGAAGGAAGAGAATCATGAAGAGAAAAATCTCAGACTTTCATAATTGCTTGCTCTATTTCTGCAAGGTACATCATTGGGATTTTAATTGGAATTGCATTGAATCTGTATAGCACTTTAGGTAGTATAGCCATTTTGACGATATTAATTCTGCCTATCCAGGAACATGGGAGATCTTTCCATCTTCTAAGGTTTTCTTGAATTTCTTTCTTTAGTGTTCTGTAGTTCTCATTGTAGAGGTCTTTCACCTCTTTTGTGAGATTGATTCCCAAGTATTTTATTTTTTTCGATGCTATTGTGAATGGGGTAGTTTTCCTAATTTCTCTTTCTGAAGATTCATCACTTATGTATAAAAATGCATTGGATTTATGAGCATTGATCTTGTAACCTGCTACTTTACTGAATTCACTTATGAGTTCTAAAAGTTTTCTGGTGGAATTTCCAGGTTCCTCTAAATATATAATCATGTCATCAGCGAACAGGGATAGTTTGAGTTCTTCTTTTCCTATTCGTATCCCTTTAATTTCTTTGGTTTGTCTGATTGCTCTGGCTAGAGTCTCAAGGATGATGTTGAATAGAAGTGGTGAAAGAGGGCATCCCTGCCTTGTTCCAGTTTTTAGGGGGAACGCTTTCAGTTTTTCACCATTTAGAATGAATAAAAAACCTAGAATAGCTAAAGCAATCCTCAGTAGCAAGAGTGAAGCAGGGGGTATTGCAATACCAGATCTTCAACTCTACTACAAAGCAATAGTAACAAAAACGGCATGGTATTGGTACCAAAATAGACAGGTAGATCAATGGTACAGAATAGAGGACATGGACACAAACCCAAATAAATACAATTTTCTCATACTAGACAAAGGTTCCAACAATATGCAATGGAGAAAAGATAGCCTCTTCAACAAATGGTGCTGGGAAAACTGGAAAACTATATGCAATAGAATGAAATTAAACCCCTATCTCTCACCCTACACAAAACTCAACTCAAAATGGATCAAGGACCTCGGAATCAGACCAGAGACCCTGCATCTTATAGAAGAAAAAGTAGGTCCAAATCTTCAACTTGTTGGCTTAGGATCAGATTTCCTTAACAGGACTCCCATAGCACAAGAAATAAAAGCAAGAATCGACAACTGGGATAGATTCAAACTAAAAAGCTTTCTCTCAGCAAAGGAAACTATCAGAAATGTGAAGAGAGAGCCTACAGAGTGGGAGAATATCTTTGCCAACCTTACCTCAGATAGAGCGCTAATTTCCAGAATCTATAAAGAACTCAAAAAACTCTACACGAAGAATACAAATAATCCAATCAACAAATGGGCTAAGGAAATGAACAGACACTTCACAGAAGAAGATGTACAAGTAATCACCAGATATATGAAAAAATGTTCAACATCCCTAGTAATAAGGGAAATGCAAATCAAAACTACCCTAAGATTTCATCTCACCCCAATTAGAATGGCGATTATCAAGAATACAAGCAACAATAGGTGTTGGCGAGGATGTGGTGAAAAAGGAACACTCATACATTGCTGGTGGGGTTGCAAATTAGTGCAGCCACTCTGGAAAGCAGTGTGGAGATTCCTCAGAAAGCTTGGAATGGAAACACCATTTGACCCAGCTATCCCACTCCTTGGCCTATACCCAAAGGACTTAAAATCAGCATACTACAGAGATACAGCCACATCAATGTTCATTGCTGCTCAATTCACCATAGCCAGATTGTGGAACCAACCTAGATGCCCTTCAGTTGATGAATGGATAAAGAAACTGTGGCATATTTATACAATGGAATATTACTCCGCAATGAAGAATGATAAAATTATGGCATTTGTAGGCAAATGGTCGAAATTGGAGAATATCATGCTAAGTGAGATAAGCCAATCTCAAAAAACTAAAGGACGAATGATCTCGCTGATAAGCGGATGAGGACATATAATGGGGGGTGGGAGGGGCTAGCATTAGGTTTAGGGTTAGGTTTAGAGTTAGGCTAAGGAGAGCGGTAAGAATGAAGGAAAGAAGGACTGTGTAGAGGGAAAAGAGGGGTGGGAGGGGTGGGAGGGGTGGGGGGAGGGGAAAAATAAAATAAACATCATTACCCTATGTAAACGTAAAAAAAAAAAATAAAAAAAATAAAAAAAAAATTTAAAAATAAAAAAAAAAAAAAATCTCAGACTTATCATTGATCATTAGTATACATGTGCTCCCTCAGTCTGGCTAAGATAGTGGAGATTTTATTTTTAAAACAAATACTTGACTTTTGAATTCAGAAAGGAAAGAATAAATTTCTTTTCCGAAAGTGACACATATTAGATGAAATAGTGCAGTTGTTGGAGGTTGTATTTCGGAGATTTTGAAAACCCCGTTGAAGTAATTCCAGACATGAATTTAATATAACTGTGCTCCGTATGGACAGATTTTTATGTCATCAAAATAGGTTGCTGGTGTCTTTTCAAATGTAATGTGGAGGATCTTTATTTGTTCTTTTTATGGCAGAAAAACAAAAAATGAATACTACGACAACAACAAAAAAGGAACTTTCATAAGGCAATGATAGTCCAAGAATAAACCCACATGACATCTATCAAAAATTCTTTGTACCTATGTTGGTGGGTGAAATTTTCTTAGTTGAGCCATTCAAGAAATATTTAGTGAGTGCCTGTTCTGTGTGAGAAACTGTGGGAAAGCTTTGGGTGATACAACAGTAAACAAAAACAGCAACCAAACTGGCAAAGAGAAAAAATAAACAGGCTAAAACCATCATTTTTTAGTTTTTTGGATAACATTGCACACTTACACTTTAAAAACCAAATAATCAAATAAATGAATACACACCTGAGCCTTACATTCATTGTGAAGGATATAAAATTTTACTTTCAGTACAGTTCATTTCTCCATATTTTCAACACATTTTAAATATTTTAAGTGATCACTTGCCTTCTCTAAATTAATGAGGAATTTACCACTTTTTAGAGAGTACTAAGTTTTGGAATAATGTGATGCTTATAAGTAGAGTTAACTCTTGATCCAACCATGAGAAGAGAACCAGAATCCAACAAGTCAATAATAATTGGCAAAAATGTCTCTTCTGCATGGGTAACGTTTGACAGATCTCACAAATAACCTAATAAAAAACAATCAAAGAGAAAGAGTTTTTAGGGTCTTCATTTAGTTGTTTTAAACTATTTTGAAAAAGTACTGTAAACGTAATGGATATTACCATGTTTATGAAAACAATGAAAAAGCTTTTTCCAGTGGATAAAGTTGAACATGATGCAAACAGGAAAACACACTTGTGAATTAATCACACAGATTTCCAAGTTGAAAGACTTCCTGAGTCCTGTGATGTAGTGAAAAGAGAACAGATAGGACTTAGACCAAGAGCTTTGGGTTGGGCGTTAATGTTCTCTTTTGTCATTAGGATAATCGTGTGTTCCAGATTTCTGGGAATGGCAGTTGATTATCTCTCTTGCTCTGACACAACTAATAATATTTCCTTTCATTCTTAAAAATGTTTTGTTTTGAATAAGAAACTATATGGTTACCTACTCACTGTATGCCTCACTTATTTTCCTAGGGGAAAAGAGTATATGGTACTTTTAGTTTTTTTAATGATATGTATTTTTTTAATTTTAAAAATTGTATTGGTTCTTTTTAGTTAAACATGACAGTAGAATTCATTTTGATATACAACCATAGAATATGTCTTATTTTAATTAGTACCCCATTCTTACGGTTATTCACAATGATGGTGTTCACTGTGGTGTATTCATATGTGTACAGGAAAATAATGTCAGATTCATTTCACTGTCTTTCCTTTTTCCATGCCCCCTCCCTTTCCTTCATTCCCCTTTATCTAATCTACTGATATCTGTTCTTCCCTGTTTCCCCCTTATTGTGGTTGATTAGCTTACACATTTGACCTTTGACTTTTTGGGACTGGCTTATTTCACTTAGCATGATAGTTGCTAGATCCATCCATTGCTGGCAAATGTCATGAAGTCATTCTACTTTATGACTGAGTAATACTCCATTGTATTACTATATATACACCACATTTTCTTTACCCACTCATTTGTTGAAGGGCATCTAGGTTGGCTCCATAGCTTAGCTATTGTAAATTGTGCTGCTATAAAATTGATGTTGCTGTATCACTGTAGTATGCCGATTTTAAATTCTTTGAGTATATACCGAGAAGTTGGGTAGCTTGTTCAAATGTTTGTTCCATTCTTAGTTTTTGAGAAATCCCCATACTGTTTTTCAGAGTGGTTGCACCAATTTGCAGCCCCACCAGCAATGTATGAGTGTACCTTTTCCCCCACATCCTTGTCAACATTTATTATTACTTGTATTCTTGATAATTGGCATTCTGACTGGGGTGAGATGAAATCTCAGTATAGTTTTAATTTGCATTTCTCTAACTGCTAGAGATGTTGAACATTTTTTCACATATCTGTTGACCATTAATAGCTCTTCTGAGAAGTATCTGTTCAGTACTTTTATTTTTTTTTTATTTTTACAGCCTGCATTTTGATTCATTGTACACAAATGGGGTACATCTTTTTGATGCTATGATTGTGCACAATGTCTAATTGGAAAGAAATTTTTTGCATAAGCAAGTGTTTTACAATCCCAAAATCATTGTAAGAACAACTATGTGATATTTAAATCCTAGTATATGCCTTTGAGCAGAATGATTTGGGTAACACTATAAGAGAGTAGTTTCATTTTAATCATGTCATTCTTGAACAAATTAGCATTATTCTCAATTAGTTCTGTAATGCCTATATTTTCCAAATTGTGTTGTGTTGAAACTAAGTTACAGACCATGACTATAAGTAATGCTGAGATTTAGACTGTCTTGGAATAAAGAAGAGGTACAGATTCCATTTTTATGAAAATTCAATGGGTTTACTGAACTGAGTGAGAAAAATGGAACCAATTATTTCATAATTTCATCATTGTTCAGTTCAGTTCCGGATGTTTGTATTTCGCCTCTTATCATCTTCGAGAGGTACTTATGTGTACTTCTATTAACTTTTGAAAATGATAATAATGTTATTCTTAAGTCATTATCAGCAACCACACATTTTAATGCTTTTCCCTATGAATTTGATCTCAAGTATGCAGTCCTAAATAAAAAACTTTTTCATGCAGCTCTATTCCTGAATCCAGTTGTATTTCTGAAAATCCGTTTAATCTCTTCAAAATGAGTGCACTTTAACTTTTTAAATTTCTTCCTGTCAAGCCTTTGGAGGATTTGTATTAATTTGAAACGAAATAAAACAAAACCACTTTTTATCACTATCAAATGAGTTTCCAACTTAAAAGTTCCTTTATCAATAAAAGAAGAAGCTAATTTTGCCTAAATCTGAGAATCTTGACCATCAGGAGGACTCCAGAAGCTTGACACACAAGAGGCAGCTCATCATATGGAACTTTAAAAAACACAATTTCTGGGAAAAAAGTTAGGGGCTAGCAAATAGTACAGAGCCTTATTAAAAACATTAATTAATTAGATACTGTAATGGAAGTATCTGGTCACTACTTGCAGTTTTTATTTGATACTCAATGGGTATTAGTTGAGTGAATGAATATGAACTAGGAAGACTGAAGAGTCAAGGGATTGTATAGTACCAAATAATGCTCTTTCTTTTATTTTTTTCTATGCCAGCCAAGACCTTCTCCTATAAAGATTAGTACAAATGACCAATAACATAAGTTCATTCCACAGACTCAGATATTTAAAAGAAGCTTTATGTGTCTTTTCCCATCATTCAAATTATTTTTTTTTTTACTTCCAAAATCTGAAATTGAAGATTCTGAACCACCTAGATTAGGATCTAAGGTCACCAAAAGACTCAATTTTACTATCTCCGTCTACTGGCAGGGAGGAACTATACCCAAGCATCTGGACTGGCATAGAAAAGAGGAGAAAGAACATTTAAAAGGTAAGCAAAACATATATCTTTTTTATTTACTCTGATTATTTTTAAAAACATGTCTTATCATACACTCTATTGTGATTAAGGTTGATACAACAAGCCATCTTAAAGCTAGAGAATCTGTTTAGGTGGAATAATGTTCTTACCTGAAGCTCTAATACAAACAAGTGGAGACTGAACAACTTCTTTGATGATGGCTGTGACATCTTTGCTCTTCCCAACTTCTGTCTAGTCTTTCCAAGACTGGAGTGCTACTTTCATATCCCTGATGGTCTTCAAACTGCAGTGTGCTTGCTGGAATGCCTATGTTCTCATTTCCTGGAACCTCTGACATGTTAAATATGACTTTACCTGGCAAATTGAGAGAGTAATGTTCTTTATCAAGCTGTGATTTGTTATTCTGGTGTTTCTCTGATATTTTTCCATTCTTCATTTATTAGTATTTTTGTTTGACAGAAAGTGCTAAATAATGGGCTCAGTGGTAGAGTGCTTGGCTAGTATGTGTGAGGCACTGGGTTTGATCCTCAGCATCGCATAGAAATAAATAAATGAAATAAAGGTATTGTGTCCATCTACAACTAAAAAAAAAATATTTTCAGAAATGTGCCAAATATAAAACTTTCTTGGTAACTGATAAGTCTTAATATATATTTGTATCAGTATATTTTTTGGAATTTGGTATTTTGCTTGGTTATTAGAAATCTTCTGAAATTGTATTGGTTCACATTTAATAAGATTATGACATTGTAATCAAACTTTGCAGTATGATACCTGCTATAAAATACTTTGGTGATTTGTGTGGTTGTACAATAATAGATCTCTGTAATTCATGTATTTTAGATGATTAGTACAGTTGTCTTCGAGGCATATGTTATACATATCTTTTTTTTAAAAAGCCCTCAACTTGAGAATAGGGATATTAGCCCCATATCAAGGTAGTTAATAACATTACAGTTGCTGCAATGATTTTTACCTTTTTCCCCACAGTTTTCTCCTTTCTTCTCTCCCCTAACCCTACATTGGCTTATATCTTTGTTCCTTTTTTTTTTTCCTGGAAAATGTTACATTTCCTTCAGAAGAGGAATGGGCAGATTCATAGGGAACATGGGTGGAGAGTTTTCAACTTCAAAATTAGCTTTCAGAGGCAAGAATTTTCAAGGCAATGCTGTGCTCAGACAGGTCTGTTCACTTCTGGGAGGTCATGAATGCAGCTGTTCCATTTGCTCAGACGGGGATTAGACTCATATAAACAGTGCAGATGTCATAAAGAGGGATTCTCAAATCTTGTGGTATCTGACGATGTCCAATCTGACAGACATATCCTCAGAGTCTCCCCTGAGATCAGAAGACAAGGAAGTGGATATTTTCGAACAATGTTGAAAGGACTAGTGATAATGGAGTGTTGGAGAAAAATCTCACCTCACAAATGGAACTCCTGGTGGACTTGGTTAAGTCGAATTCAGTCTTTACATTGAGTTAAAGCATATATCTCCTGCAATCTGTTCCTTCCTCCATTTCACCTCTTCTTTTTAACCCTCCTTTTCCTTGACCTTTGGCTTAATTTAAAAAATTTTGTGATAAAACTCATTGCTGAAGAATCCAGCTAATGGATATATTCAAGGCAATTCTAGAATTAAGGATACTGAAAATCTCATTTATATGTATTCACTCTTTAATTGTAACCCTTCTAGTGGATGAAATAGTGTAAGGGGGAATCAAATAGCTTGGCATATAATGGGTATCCTCATCATTATTTACATGTGTCTTTTGAGAAGAACCCTATTTTCTCACCAAAATATATGTCTTATTATTAATATTCAGTCATTGTTTCTTTTAAAAACCTCACATTTATATTTGTCATATTTTTACATCACTGAAATGGACAAAAAATGTTAAAGGGTAGAGTGTGGGGTGGGGAGGCAGTGTTTTTTACCACAGCAGAATGGTTAGGACATTCATGAACATATTTTATTTATACTTTGCCTATGAGGGGTGCTTGTCCCAGTGTTTTTATTCCTGATATCATTATGTGGAATTCCTGATTTTAAAAAAATGTAGTAATCTGTTATCTTGCTACAAACATAAGTTATAAATAGCAAATATTTATTACGGAAATGCAAGCACATTTATCACTTATTGACAGCTCTTAGTAACTCTAAAATACGAGATAGGAGGATATGCTTTGTATATAAATGCCTGAATTTGTTATTTTTCTTATCTTAGGGTAGCATTCATGAGAAAGTCATGGGCTCATTACATATACATTGTATGCATTCACTTTTGAAGGTGAAATGCTAACTATAAATAGGAAGCAGTAGTCTCATTTTTCAGCAATAACATATATGACTGAATATATTAACACTTTAATAAATATATTCCTATCTCATTTTTCTTTAGGATTCATTTATTTGCCTAATGCACAGCTAGCCTAATGCACAGCTTAATTTAAAAGAATTTTAAATTTTAATTAAAAGCAAACAATAATGAACTTATGATTCTGTGAAAGACTATCATTTGGAGCGACTGTCATTTTATTGTAATTTTTATTGATAAATTCTAAACATCCCATTGGAATGTCAATACTTTACCTAGACATTGTGAACTCACAAAGAAATAGGTAACAGGCTGATTTTGAGATTGTTGGTAAACTCAAGTCTGAATGTTGTAAGTTATATACCCCAGGCAGATAGAAAGTTTGGTAAATACTGAGTCTCCAGAACAGATGTTCTTTATTGAAAATATTTTCTCTTAAATTTATTTGTTTTTTAAGAAGTATATGTAATATGAATTTGTGCTTCATCATGTTAGCCATTTTTGTCATAACAATATAGCTTGGTATAAATGTATTTGTTACTTAAAACATTTCAGAACTCCTAATATTTTAACTTTCTACATTGAATAATAATATAATTCAATAGGAGAGTTGATTCACTAATTTTTAAAGTGAATTTTTTTTTTTTTTTTTTTTTTTTTTGGTAACGTGGGCTACTCCTAATTTATCTCTCTTCTACATTCTGGTTTGGCCTCTTCGTGGTGTCTAAAGTAAGGTACAACTTAACAAAGAAAGAAAATAACAGCATTGCCTAAACATGTTTCACAATATTAGGGTGTGTGATTATATGCGTATGCAATTATATTCATTACTAATTGGTGCAAAGGCCTTAAAGAGATTCTGTGTTTATATCCTTGGCTATTTATCCTGTGCCATAATAGGTACGAACACTATTGTCAGTTTTTCTTCCATAGTTGAGCATTCATTTTAAAGGCACCCCATTGTATAAAACCAAATGGGTTATTTTTACGATTACTCAGAAACTTAAAATACCCTGTCAAGCCCTTACCATTTCTAAATCATATGTCTCAATACAAGAAGAATTTTATAGCTCTTATTTGATGGGTCTTTTATGATGTAAGGTCAGGCCTTTTGAGTGTGAAAGTGGATGTGAACAGTAATTACATCAGGGAAACGGATTTAAACCAATGCTCTCCCAGGCAAACCCAAACACTTCTACTACAGAAAGATTTTGATTGCAGTTATAACAAATTGTAGCTGTAACTGCCTTAAATAGTAAAAGTGATTTATTTATTAAAGTAACTGAGATGCCCAGAGTTTATTGTGTGATTTAGCTCAACTTTTTTGTACAATGATATATCTACTCACTTTTTTGCATTAACTTTTATTTTTTTTATCAGACTTTTATCAAGCTAAATGACTACCATAGTTTTGAGTCTCACTTCTACACCCAAAATTGTCTGGTCTCCAAGTGTTGAAAAATGGCTATTGAGTTCACTCTGATCTGCCTATTAGAGTGATCCATGCAACAAGGAAAATGGGCTTGTGTTGATTTCCCAGTATACTTCTGGGTAGGATCAATTCCACTTTTATCCAGAGTTGCTTCATAGTAATGATGAGGGACCCTGGGGAAAGACTCAGTATTTTAACTTTTCCTAGTGCACATAGGAAGCTTTCCATGCACTTCCTGAACACATTCACCACTATTTCCATAGACTGAGAAGAGACTAATGGTTTAATTCTTACACTTTTTATTATACTCAGGAGAATGCCATGACTACTACTACTTCTTTTTTTTTAATGTTAGCATCAAGAAACAGTAAAACTTCTACAAATTTGCTTCTTTTCCTCCCTCTTAAATCAGCCTACAGAAAGAAAGCAGGACTTTTAAATCATTGCCTAAAAAAATCACTGCTACTTGCTTAATCGTTTTGATCTTTGTGAGATTGAAATTTTCATACATCTGGCCAGTTTTGCATTATGTCTTACATAACATTCTTCTGTTCAATGGCATCAGGAAACTGGATATTTGTAGTAAATTTTCACTCTCATTCTATTGAAATTAGAATTTGATGGACCGTGTTTCTCCTTCATTTATAAACTGCTCTGTAATTATTTTATTTTGTACAGTTATCATATCTTTTGAAGTTTTAGGCAAATCTCTGATTATTTCCATTTGATACAAAATAAACTAAGATATTGGGTGACCTGCCTAAAATAACAGATTTTGTCATTCACCAATTCATACTTCAGTTTGAGTAAAATAATTACTGTGATTGTAGCATTTCTGAGTGTGATAAATTATAGAGCATGTTCCAATTTTACAAATAAGCAAGCTTAATAAGAAAATGGAAAGTCTTAGTAATGAGTACTCTATGACCTGTCACGTTCAGCTGTAATGTATGTGTAGATTATAATAAATGAACTTGGAGTAGGGTATCAAATGTGAATTAAAGGACTTTAATTGGGGGGTAGTCATTGTCAGATCTTCTTATTTTATTCTGTATAGTCTCTGGAAACTGAGGAATAGAAGATGAAATGTTAAAATAAATGTAAAATTGTTTTCTGCCATGCCCCAGGGTATCAAGTTTCCTTATACTATCCATGTGTTAGGTAGTGCCAGGTGCCAGGTACAGAGCTGGATACTAGTTATGGATGTCAGTAAAAACAATTTGCCACCTGGAAGTCATAGTGTTAGAAAAGAAAAAAGGTGAACACGTACATTATAATTAAAATGTACATTACATTAAAGGAATATAATTGGGAATCAGTGATTGTGTCTTGAAGAAGCTCGAATCTGAACCAGGTTTTGTTAGTTGAATATTATGTCACCGGCATGCGCGGTCTAGGAATGGTACTAAATTGCAGACCTCGAATTGATCACATTAAGAAGACAGGGCTTTATTTTTTGATGTTCTAAGCTCCTGGATAGTTGTTGCCACACAGGTTCTTAGTATGTAGCTGTTGGGTATTCATTCCCTTGAGGAGCAGAAATGACTATTATCTGGAATAAGTTCAAGAACCCCAATTGGACATATCCCAAATGATTGTTAGTTTTTGTGGTTTACTTAATATGGCAGTCCCTTCTTGGAATTTGGAAATAGTTTTGAGGTAAACAAAGCTTGGTTTGTTGATTGTTTTTGTTTTATCTTGATGTTGTGTTAAAGATATGGGAAATGGTAGATTGAACCTATGATAAAACAAAACTAGAGTCTGAGTTTTCTGTCCATTATATTATCTTACTTTTATATTAATAATTAGAATCAAAAGTATTAAGCATTCTGATAGGTTACATCTATAGAGATTGAATTGATGGGAGAGAGATTTGTCAGTATTTAGAGTTCAAGTGTATCTTGTTTCTGTAGAAAATATGGTTAGGATGAAATTCCTCTGGATTTTCTGGACAAAAAGGAACTAGCTCCTGTGTGTGTGTGTGTGTGTGTGTGTGTGTGGGTGTGTGTGTACCTTATGATTTTAACCAGCTTTTAAAATGAAAAATAAGATACAGTGGCTATTAATGAAATGCTTTTTACATAATTGAAAACATTTGACTAGTAGAGAGCTCCCTGGGTTCAATCCCTATCACAGTTAAAAAAGAGAACATGTCAGAAACCTTGGCTTGGTTGGGGAAAGTGCCCGGAGATACAAGTCTCCAAGGACACATTTTTCCCACTGACTCTCAGGAGGTTGAGGCAGGAGGATTATAAGTTCAAGGCCACCCTCAGCAACTGAGTGAGACCCTAAGCAACTAAGCAAGGTCCCATCTCAAAATTAAAAATTATAAAGGCCTAGTGATGTAGCTCAATGGTAAAGAAACCCTGGGTTCAATCACCAGCACCAGAAAAAAAAAAGAAAAAGAGAGAAGAGGAGAGGTGAAAAAAGAATACAGCATATATTTGGAAATGAACACATCAAAACCTCACAGGACATGCGTGAAGTCCACCAGCTTATGGGTGACAGGTTGTTAGTCTCGCCTTTGTGAAACAGAAGCAGAATTATTAAAATTGCAAAACTAAACCAAGATTGGAGACCTGTTTCTTTTTGCCACATTCTCATTTCTACACTTTTCTGCTAAAGTCAACTTAAAATATTAGAATACAGACAAACTTGAATGGTTTATCTTCTTTATGAGTTATGTTGTCCTGAATCTTCATTTTTGGTGTTATCTTTTCTAATAGTATAGCATTTTGAAGTATTACAATTTTTATTTCTTTTTATAATTCTCTTACTATTACTCTCTTTCAGCCATAATAAATAATTATTTAAATGTGTAAACCATGTGTCATGCAAGGCAAACATTTTGGAATTGTTATGATTTTAATTGCTGTTGTTTAATACATACAGAGTGTATTATGTCTCTATAATTGAATCGTATATGTATGTGTATATAGATGTATAATGAACTATTTTATAGTATTTACATTATTAATCACTTTTGTTTTCCTTTTTAATATATTTTCTTTCCTTTTAATTTTCACTAGTCCTACCTTGAGAAGGGTTGGACCACATAATATGACTTTGTGCATAATTATAATTTCCAGAATTTAGTGTTTACATATATTTTCCTTTATAATCTCTAAGTTGTACAAGATTTATTCTTGTAAATATAAGAATAAATTGTTTCAATATACACTGTAAGGATCACGTTGTCAATATTTCAGTAATTTGACTACAAATGGGTCTTATTTCATTAGTACGTTGAGTTGAGTAGTCACAAATATACTGCATACTTGTTTGAAAAGATGATGGTTAAAACAACAGAACTGTTAAGTTCAGCATCTTATTTTGGTGGAACTTAATGTTTGTTGCTTTTTCTTTCCCTCTTTTTCTTCTTGATTACAGGCCCTAGTTGCTTGAAATTTACATAAAACATTGACAGTCATGTGCAGATCACATGTATTTGGTGGCAAACCTCATTGCATGTAGAAGTGAATTTTTTGGGAGCAGCAATTTAACTGAAAAGAAAATTTACATTTGCTTTTAAACCACAGATAGAAGTTAGATTCTCAAGTCTTTAAATTATGTTTAATTATAGTCAAATGAAGTTATGAATTATAAGGAAAAAAAAAGATGTAAACACAAATTTAAGTATATACCTTTTAGCCATGAGGCTGTTTTTATTGAAGGTATAAAAATAGAATTCAGATAGTTTTCTAGATTGTATATGAAAGAATAAACACAGTTGTTTGTGAAGCTAAGTCATTTGTTTTGGGGCTCAGTGAATAGATATTATTAGTCCTTCAAATATGAGGGACTAAGAGAATGATAGCTCTTTTTTTTTCTTTTTCTTTTTTTATACCAGAGATTGAACCGAGGGGTGTTTTACCACTGAGCACATCCCCAGCCCCCTTTTTAAAATTTTGAGACAGGGGCTCACTAAAAGGCAGAGGTCCTTATTAGATTGTAGAGGCTGGCTTTAAACTAGTGATCCTGCTGCCTCAGCCTCCCGAGAGGCTGCTGGGATTATAGATATGTGCCACCACACCTGGCAAGAGCTTGTTTTTAAAGGAAATTGTACAGAAAATTAAAGAATTTAATTTTAATAGTTAATGATCATAATTTCCTTAGTCATGTTACAGTTTGTCAGTATGTGAAGAATCCATCTCTCTTCTGTGTTAGGAGATATACCAGTGTTAAATTATGAGCATAGAAGTAATGACAATTTCATATAAATTCTTATTGTCAACAGTAAAATTGTATTAGCATCTAGTGAGAGGGAACATGTTACTAAAAAAATTGCTTACTGCTCAAGAAAATTTAGACATTGAGAAGAAAGGCAGCATTACATTATGTAATTTAAAAGTCACAAATACAGCTTGTTAAAATAGTTTTGAGTAGTGTAAGGATAAAACAGGTCATTTCTTAACCTTACCTTCTAGGTAGTTCATGACTCTTGACATGAAGTCTCTTAAATTCAAGCAGTTTCTCAGAGTCATTTATCAATGTGAAATAATGTTAACATATTTTGCCTAGCATGAATACCAAAAGAAAAAGTGGGTGTAATTACTGTAATTATTGCTGGAGATTGGAACACAAAGACATACCTTCAATCTAAGCAGCTTTCCACAACAATAGAATGGGTATTTGTTTTCTAATACTATAGAAGATATTATCACAACTTTTGCAGCTTAAAATCCCCTTTGTTAATTCTCCTGTCCACACATCAGAGGTGAAGGCCTCTTGTGACTGTGCTCTTGCTCAGGGTTTCAGGAGACTAAAATCAAAGTATCAACCAGACAAGGCTCATTTCTAGAGGCTTTGAAAAGAATGTGTGTCTAGGCTCTTTGAGATGGCAGGTGTTTTAGGACTGAGGTCCTCCTTCCTTGTCAGTCTACCCTTAGCTTCTAGAAGCTTCTCACATCCCTTGCCACATAGCCTCCTCCATTTTCAAAACCAGCAACAAAGACTCTCTCTCCTTTTGACTCTCCCTCATGCTCTGACTTCTCTGAGTTTAAGAAGGAACCAACTTCCTTTATGGGCTCACTTGATTAGATTAGGCCCACTTAAATCACCTGCCTCTTAATTGAGTTAAAGTCAACTAACCTGTTCGTGGGAGCAATAGCCCATGGGTTGCCCAGTCCAGGGAGAGGTTTATTGAGAGATGAAGAATGTTGGGGATCATCTTAGATTTCCTCCTACCGCTTAGGAAGTGTAATGTCTGGTGTGCAATTAGTAAGCTTAAGATATTGAGTAGGGAAACAGAGAACTAGGAAATCCATTAGTTAAAAGGGAATTAAGTCATGGCAAATGAAAGCAACTGAGAAGAGGAAAGGGGAGAAAACTATAATAGAAACAAAGAAGAAAAACGTGGAGGGTAAAATATGACAGTTTAATAGAACTTACTAAATTTGTATTGAAGTTTGAAGGGAAAGAACGAGAGGAAATGAGTTAAAAGAGTTTTATCCTATTTCTGTTAAGTAAATATTAATATGACATTGGATGTTGGGAGAGGGGGGAAAGGAATAATAATATTCTTATCTCTCTATAACCTAACTGCAAACACAATGTTCAGTGTTGTGCAGTATATCTCTAAGTCATGAAAATGAATGCAGAATTGCTGTGGTGAAATCTGTTCTTATGAAATTATGAGTGTATAAATTTTGACCCAGAATATTGACTGTTAGATATCTTGTCATGAATATTTCATTATATGCATTGCAGTTTGAAGGAACAGAACAGAGGAAATAAATAAACACCCCATTATGTGTTTGGGGTGCAGTTTAGGGTTTTAAAAGTTTATAAAATTGCACTGCAAATTGAATGAAGGATAGTTTAAAAGTTCTATCACAATTATTATTATTATTAGCATGTAGTCTTCTTAAATGTACTTTCATGGCCTGAAGACAATAGCTGTCTTACTTCTTGTGGTTTTTTTTTTTTTTTTTGAGTTAAAGAATGACTGCTCATTTGACTAATATCCATTAAGAATTTTCACTTATTGACTGTCAAATAGGTGGGTTTAAAAACCCATTTATTTCTGCAATGTTAATTTACCCTTCCCCTGAACTCTTCCCCCAACATTCTAATCAAAGGAAGATGTTGTTAACAACATATTTTAGTAGATGGAAAATAATTCAAGATGTAAAAATAATGTAGGCCTAATAATCTTGGAAGCTATTTCTCACTATCCCCTGAAAAATTCAAAATTCATGTGAGTATATTAAGGCCCTGAGATGTTCTGCAAAATTTCCTATATTTTAATATCTTTGATTAGTGCTTATTATTTCCCTAATAACAACAAGTAAAGATCATAATTTGACCTCATTTTACATTTGAAGTTCATTCAGTAGTTCTAGTTGATGTGAAACTTTTGAGGTTGTGTTGGATGACTTTTCTTCAGAAATTACGGGCCCTGAAATAAGTATAAGTTATTAAGATTATTTTGTCTACTCTGTTTTGAAAGCATTATGCGTAAGGATCAGGTAAAAAAAAAAAATCTTTAAATGGCATGTGATGTGGTGTGCTGATTGACATTTAATAGATCAATAAGAAAAGGAAATAATTCTTTCATTTCTGCCTCTTTTATCCTCACATTTCTTTTTCTTCAACTAGTTCATATTTTCTCATATATAATATTAATGCAGACTTTTAAATTACTAATTCCCAATAGCTCTGCAGCTATTTTATAACTAGGATACATTAATCATTGTTTGCATTTTAAAAATCAAAAGTATATAAAGCTTATTTTTATTGTAATATGGTTTATATTTGATAATTTCTTGGCGATTTAAATCTTAACTCAGCTTCATTGTGATTTTAGGATTCCAGGGAGGTGGTTATTGACATTTCAGTAATTAGATTTAAAAAGATAAATTTACTATATACACAGAATTTTATTTAATAATATTGAAATAACTCTTTTTTTGGATGAGTTTTGAAAAGAGGGGTGCTCGTTTTATATTGTTTACAAGTGTACTGAACACTTGTTTGGGTTAAAATGTGAATAGTGAAAAGCACTTATTTTGAAACCTATAATTTTTGAAATGTCTGTTTTAAAAGTATGTCTATCTCTATGTTTTTCCTTTAGGAGTACAAAATCCCCAGCATGAGAGAATTATTACTGTGTCTACAAATGGGAGTATTCACAGCCCAAGGTTTCCTCATACTTACCCAAGAAATATGGTCTTGGTATGGAGATTAGTAGCAGTGGAGGAAAATGTGTGGATACAGCTTACATTTGATGAAAGATTTGGGCTGGAAGACCCAGAAGATGACATATGCAAGTAAGTTAGCATATTTGCCTTGGAATTCCAACAGAACTTAACAACTATTGTCTTTCAGATTTCTTCCTTGATGTGATTTTAAATGCCACCTTTTGTTTTGATTTTTTGATGATCCAAGAAAGTTACCACCTTATTTATGCTCTATTTCATTTGGTCTTCATTTAAAATGAGAAGAAACATAAATATACATATACAGTTATTACTGTTGTATTTCTAAAGTGACTTGTGTTAATTTTTGTTAAAAAGTGTGTAAAGTATGAAATGATTTAAAATAAGGAATGGAGAATTAAAGTCTATATAAAGGAATGCAGTTGTGCCAGAAAACCTAAATTAACATTAGTGCTAATAATTTAACTTTGAGCTTCCCGACAGACAAATCAATAAGAGAAGTATAAGTTACTAAAAGGAAAAGCTGTATTTGGGTATATATTATCTAGATACACATAGTGATACATGGTACATAATGATACATGGTACATATATATGGTACACACACACAGGACTAAGAAGTTTGAATATTTCATCACAAAGAAGGAATACAGTTCTGAAAGCAGAATTTGAAGTTTAAGTTAACATTATGCCTTAGGTGGGAATTCATCATAATTCTCGTAGCAGCATCTGTGAACCAGTCAGCTGGAATGTTTCACCCACACAAAAGACCACCTACTGTATGTCATACAAATATTACTCTTTAAATCCCATATGAATACACTTGTCAAGGTTGGGTGGTCTTATAGAAGATTTTTCACTTCAGTGGCATTTGTATATCATGAAAATATTTTACTTGAACTTTGTTGCAGGGTCCTTTATTTTTCTCTTTGATATACAAGTTAAAAGAGAATTTTTATTTTATCATACATTACAGATAAATATTTCAGTATCGATGAAATAAACTTTGTACTTGCTGTCATCACAATTTTTATCTTTAGCATTTACATACTATTTTTCACATTTCTTCTTTCAGTGACTACATTTCATATTTTTTTTTCCCTTACATCTATGATTTTAGACCTCCAGAAATAGGAGCTAGGCTAACCATCTTCAGAAGACAGTGTTATTCATCCCTTCATCCCACAGATAAGGAAAGAGAGGCTAGGAATGTGAACTAGCGGCACTAGATCTCATTTACATTTTGTAACTAAGCAAATGCTAAAACTAACTTTTCCTTACACCTCTGAGGGAGATTTTCTACCATGCTAAAGCATTCCTCTCATTTACTTTTCATAAACAAGATCTCATAGTTTTGTTAAAAATTGTGTAGGATCTAAGATTTTGCCCTACTTGCAAAGTAGTAGTTGTGTCCACCAAAGTTTCATGGACATTAGCAGAAGACAGAGACTCCTTGGTCAGAGACAATAGTGTATCTTATCATCTAGTTGAATTCATTTTCTTGGTTACTAAAGGGGCTGCAAAATTTTCATATTTATTATTGGTCATTCTTGTTTCTTTTTCTCTGAAATGTCTGGTCACCTCTATTGTCTAGTTTTCGTTTTTCTGTTTGGTTAACTAAATTTTTCCCTTTCACATTTACATCCTTGATCCACTGAATTGGTTTTTGTTTGTGGTCTGTAACTTTTCTTTAGGGTGTCCAGGAGCATCCCATCAACACTGATTGACCAAGAGGTGCAAAGCCAGATTTCTGCTTATGATCTGATCTGTTCTGCACTTAGTTCTTTTCCTTTGATAGTTTATGTGAATCTTAATTGAATGACACTGTTTTAATTAGTTTTTACTTCATAAATGCTTATGGTAGGGGAAGCCTATCCTCATTTCTTTTTTGGGGTGGAACATTTTGACTACTTTGACTTTCAATATATTCTTTAGATAATAATAATGGTTCTTATTATCCTTGATAATTTTACACTTCTTCATTTATTGGGGTCTTCTTTCATATCTAAATATAAAATTGAAATTTTTATTTATGAAGATGTTGAACATTGATAATTTAGATTTATTTCTAGATTACTAATGAATTGTTGCTAAGCATCTCTTTTTGAAAACTATGTTTGCTAATTGTATATTACTGGTGTATAGAAATGCAATTTTTTCGTGTTGATCTTTTGTCTGGCAAAGTTGTTAAGCTCTTTTATTCCTTTTAATAATTGTTCTGGGAATTATTTTGGATTTATGCAAAAAATCATTTGGGTTGTGAAAAGAAAAAAAGGATTTCTTTCCTCCTTTGTGTTCTTTTACTCTTTCTTTTCCAATTCTTTTTGGGCAGTTGATTGTGTTATTAGGCCACTATCTACTTGCCAGGTTTAGGCAGTTTGCCTTTTTAAAAACAATTTAAAATTTGGAAGAACTTTGGATTTACAGAATGTAGAAAAGAGAATACAGACAGTTTCTATATACACCTAACCCGGTTCCTCCAATTTTAGCATCTCACAGGACAATGGTACATTTGCATAATTAAGAATTTAACACTTGCACAACACTATTAACTAAACTACAGTCTTTAATTGGATGCTAGCAATTTTTCCACTTCACATCCCTTTGAGGATATGCACATTGCATTTAATTGTAATGTCTCTTTACAATCTGAATTTGTACAATCTGAACTCTGTTAAGTTTCTCCCTTGTGTTTTATGACTTGACAATTTTGAAGAGTGCTGGTCAGGTATTTTTTTTTTTTTTTTTTAGAATGTCCCTCAGTTTAGATTTTGCAGATCTTTTCTCCTGATTGCACTGAAGTTATGAGTTTGGAGGGAGAATTCAAAAGGTCATTTGTCCTTGTTGTCATACCGGAAGGCACATGTTGTCAATCTCACTTATCTGTGATGATGTTAACCTTGTTACTTAGGTATGACATTATCTTCGGGGTTTTTCCCTGGTAATGTAATGTATTTCACTTTCTAGACTGTTATTTGGAGTTATGTAACTAAGTCTTATCTGCCCTCAAGGAGATAAAACTCCACCTCTTAAATGTCTTTAATAAAGAAGGTTTTCTGTTGCTTGCCTTCTTTCTTTCCTTCCTTCCTTTCTTCCTTCCTTCCTTCCTTCCTTCTTTTCTTACCTCTTCCTTTAAGATTTTTGTAATATTTATTGTATGTTTTAAAATCACAGGTAATATAGAAGTTAGGTTTTTCAGTTCTGACAATTCAATCCAGGAGTGTTCTATGAATAAGCTACATACCCATACCTCTTTATTTTTAATGTTAAGACAAGATCTTCCTAAGTTGGGAAGTCTGGTTCAACATTTGCGATCCTCCTGCCTCAGTTTCCAGGTTACCTGAGGTCTCATATGTGCCCCACCATGCCCGGCTAGAAACAATACATATACACACAAACACACTCGACTTTCTAAGAATGCATTTTTATTATAGATTTCTAAATTAATTGTGTTTTGGATAAAGATTTTAGCCTATTTGTATTATTTGAAGTTTAAAATTTGCTTTATTTGCTTTGGAAATATAATTATTCCCAATATGTTTAAAAAGGATGCTTGTTCTTCAGTTGTGGAGTATAGAAGTCAATATACGTCCATTACATCAATTTTGGCAATTTTGCTGCTCATTGCATCTGAATATTCCCTTATATTGTTTCTCCTTGATATACCTTGATATGTCTTCTTAACATATCATCTTTCTGAGAGACATGTTTTAAATTTTCCTAGTACAGGATAAATAGATCAGTTTCACATTGTAGGTGTGTTAATATGTGCCTTATGTCTTTAAATATTATATTATTCAGTGCATATGCTAAGCTGTGTGACCTTGTTTATCTTTAATAATGATTTGTTTTTGCTTCAAAGTATAATATACCTAATATTAATCCTGCTACAGCAGGTCTCTGGTTACCTTCTGCCTTGCTGTCTTGTTTTTGTGTGTATATGCATGTTAGAATGTGTGTCTTCCTGTGTGTTGACTGTCTTTTTTCTGAAAGGTATATGAGTAGAATCAAAACGAAAGATCCAGTGAAAATATCTTCATATTTTCATTATGAAATTTAATCTAGTACATTGATTTTTTATGGGTATTTGGATTCTGTTCCATTACTTATTTTGAAGGTTTTGCTTATATCAGTTTTTCCTTTTTTTTAGTTTTCTGTCTTGCATTCATTTAATTTGTCTTCTTATTCCATTTCTTTCTTTTCTACAAATTTAGAAAATATACATCAATTTCTATGTTTGATTACCACCATAGAACTGTATGTTTAACAAAATAATATTCAAATTTGATCAATGTTTTACCCTCTTCCCACTATATGAATTTATTTTCCTGGGACAACTCTGTTCACCCTCCCAAAACTGACCCCAGTGTCCCCTGAAATAAGAGAAAGGCAAACAGATCCAGAATTGCACAGAGCATGATCTACTGGGGAGTGACAGAAGCGTGGTCTTAGGTGACAACAAGACCAGTAGATCTCTCAGTTTGGGTCAGAAGGAGGCAGTGTGGTGAGTGGGCAGGACAGAAGTTATTTTACTCAAGCTGGAAAGTACCTGGTTTACCTTAAACTAACATCAGACTTCAGACACATTCCTGCACTTCAGGTGTCACAGTCCAGTTGTATCACCTGTGTTATTCTGTTTTTTGTTGCTGTGACCAAAATACCTGAAAAGAACACTTTAGAGGTGGAATCGCTTACTTTGGTCCATGGTTTTAGAAGTTCAGTCCGTGGTTGGCCGACTTCATATCTCTATGCCTGAGGTGATGCAGAAGATTATGGCAGAAGGCCATGGCCTAGGAAAGCTTCTCGGCTCATGGCTTCCATGAAGCAGGGAGAGCTCCACTCACCACAGACAAAATGTAAAAAAAGTTAGCACACTCCAGTGACCTATTTCCACCAGCTACCTTCTACCTTCCTACAGTTACCACCAATCCATTAATCAGATTAATCCACTGATTAGGTTAATGCTTGCATGACCTAATCGCTTCACCTTTGCACATTCTTGCCACTGTCTCACACATGACTTTTGGGGGAACACCTCATGTCTAAACCATAACAGCCATGCACACCACTCTGATGGTTTTGTTTAATTATAGTATGCTGGGGAACCTGTGCATCAGAAACCAGTCGGGGTTACTCAGGGTCAATCATGGTGGTCATCGCTCAGAAAGACCTCAGTCAATGTGAATTCCTATGATCTGAGGATGAACATTTTTACCTTAGAATATATTAATTACTGTTGATTGCTAGCTACCCAGTTATTGCTGCATCAGGTTGGTAGAATAGAACTATACCATGTTACGGAGAGATTTCTATTGAAGGAGTTAGTGCTTCTCTGGGGAAGGTTTGTAGAGAACAGTAATGTTATTTCGCTGGACAAGAGTCTCCTGGACTCTACTGAAGACATGAATAGTCAAATCATGTTACTGTACGTAATCAATAGGGTGGGGCATTGATTTTAGTCCTTCATGAGTGAACTCCTGCTGGTTCTCTCCATGATCATTTCTATACCTGATCTACTTGCAGATTTACTGAGGATATTAGTTTTGTGTTTCTTTTTTTAACTCAAAAAATGGTTTATGTTATTGCATTATAATCCATTTTTCTCTGTGTTTCTCTGTTCAGAGCCGGCTATTTCTTCTTACATTTCACAAATTGTTCACAGGATTATTTTAGTTCTTTATGTACTATCTTAAAAAGAAGTTTCTTGAGTAAAAGACTGTTGGTATTCAGCACTTAGTAATTACTTATTTGTAAATGTCTTTATTTTACCTTTATTTTTAGATATTAATCTGATTGAAAATCACATTATATTGTTTTCCCACTAGCAATAGGACTTTGAACCAGATGAGTTGGATTTACAATTGTTCAGATTTTAGGCAGCCCATATTGCTACAAAATTGCCTTAGTAAAGTCTGTGGAACACCATATGTAAGTTCTAGCCTCTGCCTTGCTGTATCACCTATGAAGAAAATAGCTACCTATTTTATAAGAGATATGTGATTCAAAATAAAAAATACCATATGATGGAATATACCTAGGAACTGTAAATCATTATGCAAATTAAAGGTTCATATTTCCAGTTTTTAAAAATGAAAAAAAAAAAAAGAAAGAAAGAAAATCGAATTTTGCGTGTGTGAGTGTTCTGTCAATGCCTTGGACATACCATTCCCCTGCCTCATGGCTGTTGAGAAGTCTGTGATCAGATTCAATTACTGCCATATCACTGTGGTCTCCACTGAAGGTTACTCTTTACAGAGAGACCTGCGTGGGTGCAGAGGAGAAAGGGAAGGGGCAGGTTTACATCCCTCTCCAGGTTTCTCCAGTAACCCCTGTGGCTCCATAAACTTTTCTGTGCTCACTAGAGCTCAGCAGATACCCCAGGAATCTGGCATATTTGCCTCACTGAAATCTCAAATTCTTAAGTTTGTTGGTCCTCCAAACAATTATCAAATTCTCATGATAGTCGAGTATTACATTAAAAACCATAGGTTTCTTTCATTTATACAGCAGTTTTACCTACTATATTTCTTGTAATATAACGAAGAGGAATTTCTCTGCTTAAATATGTCTGCCACATGACTGGAATATAGATGGTCGTCAAGCAAAATAAAGTGTTCCATGATAGGGCCTTGTACCATTAAGTTCAAGTTCAAATTTGATGTTTAAAAAAAAAAAAAGACAAGAAGAACAGAGCAACTCCAAAGTAGTAGAAGACAGGAAATAGTTAAAATCAGAGCTGAAATCAATGAAATTGAAATGAAAGAAAAAATCGAAAAAATTGACAAAATAAATAGTTGGTTCTTTGAAAAAATAAACAAAATTGATGAACCCTTAGCCACACTAACAAAGAGAAGGAGAGAGAAAACCCAAATTATTAAAATTCGGAATGAACAAGGAAATATCACAACAGACACGAGTGAAATACAAAACATAATTAGAAGCTATTTTGAAAATCTATACTCCAACAAAATAGAAAAATCTTGAAGACATCAACAGGTTTCTAGAGACATATGAATTACCTAAACTGAACCAGGAGGGACATACACAATTTAAATAGATCAGTTTCAAGCAATGAAATAGAAGAAGTCATCAAAAGCCTACCAACAAAGAAAAGTCCAGGACCAGATGGGTTCTCAGCCGAGTTCTACAAAACCTTTAAAGAAGAGCTCATTCCAGTACTTCTCAAAGTATTTCATGAAATAGAAGAGGAGGGAACCCTCCCAAACTCATTCTATGAAGCCAATATCACCCTGATACCTAAACCAGACAGAGATACATCAAGGAAAGAAAATTTCAGACCAATATACTTAATGAACATTGATGCAAAAATTCTCAACAAAATCTTAGCAAATCACATCCAAAAAATATATTAAAAAGATAGTGCACCACGATCAAGTGGGTTTTATCCCAGGGATGCAAGGTTGGTTCAACATTTGGAAATCAATAAATTACATTTTATTGATTTCACCATATCAGCAGACTTAAAGTCAAGAATCACATGATTATTTCTATAGATGCAGAAAAAGCATTTGATAAAATACAGCACCCTTCATGCTTAAACCACTAGAAAAAATAGGGATATTGGGAACATTCCTTAACATTGTAAAGGCCATCTATGCTAAGCCCATGGTCAATATCATTCTAAATGGTGAAAAACTGAAAGCATTCCCCCTAAAAACTGGAACAAGGCAGGGTTGCCTGCACCACTTCTATTCAACATTGTCCTCGAAACTATAGCCAGAGCAATTAGACAGACCAAGGAAATTAAAGGAATATGAATAGGAGAAGAAGAACTCGAACTAACCCTATTTGCTGTTGACATGATTATATATTTAGAGGAACCAGGAAATTCCACCAGAAAACTTTTAGAACTCATAAGTGAATTCAGTAAAGTAGCAGGATATAAGATCAATGCTCATAAATCCAATGCATTTTTATACATAAGTGATGAATCTTCAGAAAGAGAAGTTAGGAAAACTACCCCATTTACAATAGCATCGAAAAAAATAAAATACTTGGGAATCAATCTAACCAAAGAGGTGAAAGACCTCTGCAATGAGAACTACAGAACACTAAAGAAAGAAATTAAAGAAAACCTTAGAAGATGGAA
This sequence comes from Sciurus carolinensis, assembly GCF_902686445.1. Taxonomy (NCBI): domain Eukaryota; kingdom Metazoa; phylum Chordata; class Mammalia; order Rodentia; family Sciuridae; genus Sciurus; species Sciurus carolinensis. The sequence goes on along the minus strand of NC_062222.1, from coordinate 31,996,256 downwards.
AGATCTCCCATGTTCTTGGATAGGCGGAACTAATATTGTCAAAATGGTCATACTAGCAAAAGTGTTACACAGATTCAATGCAATTCTAATTAAAATCCCAATGACGTACCTTACAGAAATAGAACAAGCAGTCATGAAATTCATCTGGAAGAATAAGAAACACAGAATAGCTAAAGCAGTCCTTAGCAGAAAGAGTGAAGCAGTGGGTATTGCAATACCAGAACTTCATCTATACTACAAAGCAATAGTAACAAAAACGGCATGGTATTGGCACCAAAATAGACAGGTAGATCAATGGTACAGAATAGAGGACATGGACACAAACCCAAGTAAAAACAATTTTCTCATACTAGACATAGGTGCCAAAAATATGTAATGGAGAAAAGATAGCCTCTTCAACAAATGGTGCTGGGAAAACTGGAAATCCATATGCAACAGAATGAAACTAAACCTCTATCTCTCACCTTGCACAAAACTCAACTCAAAATGGATCAAGGACCTTTAATCAGACCAGAGACACTGCATCTTATATAGAAGAAAAAGTAGGTCCAAATCTTCAACTTGTTTGCTTAGATCAGACTTCCTTAACAGAACTCCCATAGCACAAGAAATAAAAGCAAGAACCAGTAACTAGGATAGATTCAAACTAAAAAGCATTCTCTCAGCAAAGGAAAGTATCAGCAATGTGAAGAGAGAGCCTACAGAGTGGGAGAAAATCTTTGCCACTCATACTTCAGATAGAGCACTAATCTCCAGAATCTATATAGAACTCAAAAAACTCTACACCAAGAATGCAAATAATCCAATCGACAAATGGACTAAGGAAATGAATAGACACTGCACAGAAGAAGATCTACAAGCAATCAACAAACATATGGAAAAATGTTCAACATCTCTAGTAATAAGAGAAATGCAAATCAAAACCACCCTAAGATTCCATCTCACCCCAATTAGAATGGCAATTATCAAGAATACTAGCAACAATAGGTGTTGGCGAGGATGTGGGGAAAAGCTACACTCATACATTGCTGGTGGAGTTGCAAATTAATGCAGCCGCTCTGGAAAGTAGTGTGGAGATTCCTTAGAAAACTTGGAATGGAACTACCATTTGACCCAGCTATCCCACTCCTTGACCTATACCCAAAGGACTTAAAATCAGCATATTACAGAGATACAGTCACAACAATGTTCATAGCTGCTGAATTCACAATAGCTAGATTGTGGAACCAACCTAGATGCCCTTCAATGGATGAATGGAAAAAGAAACTGTGGTGTATATATACAATGGAATATTACTCAGCCATAAAGAATAATAAAATTATGGCATTTGCAGGTAAATGGATGAAATTGGAGAATATCATGCTAAGTGAGATAAGCCAATCTCAAAAATCTAAAGGACAAATGATCTTGCTGATAAACAGTTGATGACACATAATGGGGGGTGGGAGAGGGGCAAGAATGGAGGAAGGAGGGACTGCATAGAGGGATAAGAGGGGTGGGAGGGGTCGGGTGGAAGAAAAAAAAATACAGAATGAATCGAAAACTATTACCCTAGGTAAAGGTATGATTACAAAATGGTATGTCTTTACCTCATGTACAAACAGAGAAACAAGATGCATCCCATTTGCTTACAATAAAAATGAATTAAAAAAAAAAAAGAAAAAACAAAGAATGATTTTAAGGTGTTAGTGCTGAATAGCAGCAGAGATTTTCCATTAACTGAGATGGAGACAAATGTAAGAAGTGGTGATTTTGAAAGGAGTACCAGATGTTTCATTTTAGACAATTTAAAATTTGAGATGCATATAATTATACAGTACATACTATGCATACTATACTATACTATAGTTTTTTTAAACATCAAAGTCTTAAATTATATTTCTATTATTGCAGTGCATTTTTGCTATGTCACTGTATTTGATATTTAAAAGAAAAAAAATGAGAAAAATCAACTCTTGTCAACGACAGTGCCCATTCCAGTACTTTGAAACTAAAATAGAGGTGTGCTCCCCTAAATTGTACCTAAGAATTTAAACTGGGCGATCCAAGATGGCGGCCTAGAGGGAGACTGCACCCCCAGTCGCACCAGAACCCAGGAGTTAAGAAGGGGAGGCACTGAGAGACTCGAACTGAAATAGAGCCACAGGTGAGTCTGCCCACTGGGTAAAGCTCGGCCCGGGTGGCAGGCCCAGATAGAGGTGGCTTATCGGAGCCAGGCAGGGCAGCTAGAGTCATCCACAGGCAGCCCTGCGCACTCCGGCGGTGGGCCTCGCCCACACAGCCAGCTTCTCCAGGTTCTCGGAGCGGAACTGGCCCGCTAGTGAGAGCCTTTCTGACCAGAACAAGCTCCGAGTCCCGGAGCCACTGCAGCTCAATGTACTCCGGCACACAAGCAGCTTCAGGGACCAGGATAGGGCAGCCAGAGACCTCCCCAAGTAGCCTGGACCCCTGCGGTGGGAGGTGCCTTTCAAGTCTAGCTTCTCAGACCAGACCGCCCAGTGAGAGGTTTTCTAAATAGAACCAGCCACAAGTCCCCGAACCAACGGAGAGCTTCGATCTGCAAGCAGCCTCTGGAATCAGGGCAGGGCAGCCAGAGACCTCTTCAGGCGGCTCTTCCCACTCCGGCTGCAGGCTCTCTTCACGGGGCGATCCAAGATGGTGGCCTAGAGGGTGACTGCACCCCCAGTCGCTCCAGAACCCAGGAGTTAAGAAGGGGAGGCATTGAGAGATTCGGACTGAAATAGAGCCACAGGTGAGTCTGCCCACTGGGTAAAGCTCGGCCCGGGTGGCAGGCCCAGATAGAGGTGGCTTATCGGAGCCAGGCAGGGCAGCTAGAGTCTTCCCAAGGTAGCCTTCCACACTCCGGCAGTGGGCTCCTCCCACACGGCCAGCTGCACGGTGCAGGCCCACAGTGAGAGCCTTTCCGCACAGAACCAGTTCCAAACCGTGGAACCAGTAGGGGGCTAGGGGCAGTTTTCTTCGGATGCGCTGCTTTATCAGATTCCTCCAAGACATCAGGCTACTGAAGGCTGGGAAGTGATACACTGGAAATCTACTGGGACACTATAAGCCAATAGCGGAAAACTGCAATATCTCAGGGTCCCACTGACAGCTGACCAATATGAGAAAACAAGGGAAGAAAATGTCCCAAGCAAACCTAGATACTACATCAATAAAACCCAATGACAGCACAGCAGAAGAAATGTCAGAAAGGGAGTTCAGAATGTACGTAATTAAAACGATCAGGGAAGCTAATGAGGAGATGAAAGAGCAAATGCAGGCATTGAAGGAGGAGATGAAAGAGCAAATGCAGGCATTAAATGATCGCACCAATCAACAGTTAAAAGAGCAAATACGGGAAGCAAGAGATCATTTCAATAAAGAGTTAGAGATACTGAAAAAAAAACAAAATGAAATACTTGAAATGAAGGAAACAATAAACCAAGTTAAAAACTCCATAGAAAGCATAACCAATAGGATAGAACACCTGGAAGACAGAACCTCAGACATTGAAGACAAATTATTTAACCTTGAAAGTAAAGTTGGCCAAACAGAAAAGATGGTAAGAAATCATGAACAGAACCTACAAGAATTATGGGATATCATGAAAAGGCCAAATTTAAGAATTATTGGGATTGAGGAAGGCTTAGAGAAACAAACCAAAGGAATGAACAATCTATTCAATGAAATAATAACAGAAAATTTCCCAAATCTGAAGAATGAAATGGAAAACCAAGTACAAGAGGCTTATAGAACTCCAAACATACAAAATTACAACAGACCCACACCAAGGCACATTATTATGAAAATACCTAACATACAAAATAAAGACAGAATTTTAAAGGCCGCGAGAGAAAAGAATCAAATTACATTCAGAGGGAAACCAATAAGAATATCAGCAGATTTTTCAATCCAGACCCTAAAAGCTAGAAGGGCCTGGAACAACATATACCAAGCCCTGAAAGAAAACGGATGCCAACCAAGAATCTTATACCCAGCAAAACTTACCTTCAAATTTGACGATGAAATAAGATCATTCCATGATAAACAAAAGCTAAAGGAATTTACAAAAAGAAAGCCAGCATTACAGAACATTCTCAGCAAAATATTCCATGAGGAAGAGATGAAAAACAATGATGCAAATCAGCAACAGGAGGCGCTAGCCTAAAGGAATAGCCAAATAAAGGAGAAACCCAATCATGTCAAAAACAAATATGAGTCAATTGACTGGGAATACAAATCATATCACAATAATAACCCTGAATGTCAATGGCCTGAATTCATCAATCAAAAGACACAGACTGGCAGATTGGATTAAAAAGAAAAATCCAACAGTATGCTGCCTGCAAGAGACTCACCTCATAGAAAGAGACACCCATAGACTAAAGGTGAAAGGATGGGGAAAAACATACCATGCACACGGACACAGCAAAAAAGCTGGAGTATCCATCCTCATTTCAGATAATGTGGACTTCAAACCAAACTAGTCAGAAGGGATAAAGAAGGACATTACATGCTGCTTAAGGGAAGCATAAATCAGCAAGACTTAACAATCATAGATATCTATGCCCCGAACATTGGCTCATCCACGTACGTCAAACAAATCCTTCTCAATTCCAGAAATCAAATAGACCACAACACAATAATACTAGGCGATTTTAACACACCTCTCTCACCACTGGATAGATCGTCCAAACAAAAACTGAATAAAGAAACTATAGATCTCAACAACACAATCAACAATTTAGACTTAACGGACATATATAGAATATACCATCCAACAAAGAACGAATACACTTTCTTCTCAGCAGCACATGGATCCTTCTCTAAAATAGACCATATTTTATGCCACAAAGCTACTGTTAGCAAATACAAGAAAATAGAGATACTACCTTGTACTCTATCAGATCATAATGGATTGAAATTAGAAATAAATGACAGAATAAAAAACAGAAACTTCTCCAATACCTGGAGATTAAATAATACACTATTATATGATGAATGCATAACAGAAGACATCAGGAGGGAAATTAAAAAATTCTTAGAAGTAAACGAGAACAAAGACACATCATATCAAAATCTCTGGGACACTATGAAAGCAGTACTTAGAGGAAGATTTATTTCATGGGGTGCATTCAAAAAAAGAAGTAGAAATCAACAAATAAACGACTTAACACTACAGCTCAAAGCGCTAGAAAAAGAAGAGCAGACCAATACCAAAAGTAGTAGAAGACAGGAAATAGTTAAAATCAGAGCCGAAATCAACGAAATTGAAACAAAAGAAACAATTGGAAAAATTAACAAAATAAATAGTTGGTTCTTTGAAAAAATAAACCACACTAACAAAGAGAAAGAGGGAGAAAACTCAAATTACTAAAATTCGGAATGAACAAGGAAACATCACAACAGACACGAGTGAAATACAAAACATAATTAGAAGCTATTTCGAAAATCTACACTCCAACAAAACAGAAAACCTCAAAGACATCAACAAATTTCTAGAGACATATGAATTACCTAAACTGAACGAGGAGGACATACACAACTTAAATAAACCAATTTCAAGCAATGAAATAGAAGAGGTCATCAAAAGCCTACCAACAAAGAAAAGTCCAGGACCAGATGGGTTCTCAGCCGAGTTCTACAAAACCTTTAAAGAAGAGCTCATTCCAATACTCCTCAAACTATTCCATGAAATAGAAGAGGAGGGAACCCTCCCAAACTTGTTCTATGAAGCCAATATCACCCTGATACCTAAACCAGACAGAGACACATCAAGAAAAGAAAATTTCAGACCAATATCCTTAATGAACATTGACGCAAAAATTCTCAACAAAATTTTAGCAAATCGCATACAAATATATATTAAAAAGATAGTGCACCACGATCAAGTGGATTTTATCCCAGGGATGCAAGGTTGGTTCAACATTCGGAAATCAATAAATGTCATTCACCATATCAACAGACTTCAAGTTAAGAATCACATGATTATTTCAATAGATGCAGAAAAAGCATTCGATAAAATACAGCATCCCTTCATGCTCAAAACACTAGAAAAAATTGGGGTAGTGGGAACACTCCTTAACATTATAAAGGCAATCTACGCTAAGCCCATGGCTAATATCATTCTAAATGGTGAAAAACTGAAAGCGTTCCCCCTAAAAACTGGAACAAGGCAGGGATGCCCTCTTTCACCGCTTCTATTCAACATCGTCCTTGAGACTCTAGCCAGAGCAATCAGACAAACCAAAGAAATTAAAGGGATACGAATAGGAAAAGAAGAACTCAAACTATCCCTGTTCGCTGATGACATGATTATATATTTAGAGGAACCTGGAAATTCCACCAGAAAACTTTTAGAACTCATAAGTGAATTCAGTAAAGTAGCAGGTTACAAGATCAATGCTCATAAATCCAATGCATTTTTATACATAAGTGATGAATCTTCAGAAAGAGAAATTAGGAAAACTACCCCATTCACAATAGCATCAAAAAAAATAAAATACATGAGAATCAATCTCACAAAAGAGGTGAAAGACCTCTACAATGAGAACTACAGAACACTAAAGAAAGAAATTCAAGAAAACCTTAGAAAATGGAAAGATCTCCCATGTTCCTGGATAGGCAGAATTAATATTGTCAAAATGGCTATACTACCTAAAGTGCTATACAGATTCAATGCAATTCCAATTAAAATCCCAATGATGTACCTTGCAGAAATAGAGCAAGCAATTATGAAATTCATCTGGAAGAATAAAAAACCTAGAATAGCTAAAGCAATCCTCAGTAGCAAGAGCGAAGCAGGGGGTATTGCAATACCAGATCTTCAACTCTACTACAAAGCAATAGTAACAAAAACGGCATGGTATTGGTACCAAAATAGATAGGTAGATCAATGGTACAGAATAGAGGACATGGACACAAACCCAAATAAATACAATTTTCTCATACTGGACAAAGGTTCCAAAAATATGCAATGGAGGAAAGATAGCCTCTTCAACAAATGGTGCTGGGAAAACTGGAAAACCATATGCAATAGAATGAAATTAAACCCCTATCTCTCACCCTACACAAAACTCAACTCAAAATGGATCAAGGACCTCGGAATCAGACCAGAGACCCTGCATCTTATAGAAGAAAAAGTAGGTCCAAATCTTCAACTTGTTGGCTTAGGATCAGACTTCCTTAACAGGACTCCCATAGCACAAGAAATAAAAGCAAGAATCAACAACTGGGATAGATTCAAACTAAAAAGCTTTCTCTCAGCAAAGGAAACTATCAGAAATGTGAAGAGAGAGCCTACGGAGTGGGAGAATATCTTTGCCAACCATACCTCAGATAGAGCGCTAATTTCCAGAATCTATAAAGAACTCAAAAAACTCTACACGAAGAATACAAATAATCCAATCAACAAATGGGCCAAGGAAATGAACAGACACTTCACAGAAGAAGATGTACAAGTAATCAACAGATATATGAAGGAATGTTCATCATCCCTAGTAATAAGGGAAATGCAAATCAAAACTACCCTAAGATTTCACCTCACCCCAATTAGAATGGCAATTATCAAGAATACAAGCAACAATAGGTGTTGGCGAGGATGTGGTGAAAAAGGAACACTCATACATTGCTGGTGGGGTTGCAAATTAGTGCAGCCACTCTGGAAAGCAGTGTGGAGATTTCTTAGAAAGCTTGGAATGGAAACACCATTTGACCCAGCTATCCCACTCCTTGGCCTATACCCAAAGGACTTAAAATCAGCATACTACAGAGATACAGCCACATCAATGTTCATTGCTGCTCAATTCACCATAGCCAGATTGTGGAACCAACCTAGATGCCCTTCAGTTGATGAATGGATAAAGAAACTGTGGCATATTTATACAATGGAATATTACTCCGCAATGAAGAATGATAAAATTATGGCATTTGTAGGCAAATGGATGAAATTGGAGAATATCATGCTAAGTGAGATAAGCCAATCTCAAAAAACTAAAGGACAAATGATCTCGCTGATAAGCGGATGAGGACATATAATGGGGGGTGGGAGGGGTTAGCATTAGGTTTAGGGTTAGGTTTAGGGTTAGGGATAAGGAGAGCGGTAAGAATGAAGGAAAGAAGGACTGTATAGAGGGAAAAGAGGGGTGGGAGGGGTGGGGGGGAAGGGAAAAAAAAAACAAACATCATTGCCCTATGTAAATTTATGATTACACAAATGGTATGCCTTGACTCTATGTACAAATAGAGAAACAACATGTATCCCATTTGTATACAATTAAAAAAAAATAAATATATATAAAAAAAAAAAAGAATTTAAACTGCCACATTTGAAATTTTTTCTCAAGTTTGAAACATAGGAGAATCTAAAATACCTGAATCGGTATTGTAGCTGTGTCTTTAAGAAGGATAGACTCAGCTGAGATGTTTCACTGATTTCCCCATGGTCCTCTTGCCCTTCTCGAGTCGTCTTTATAAAGACAAAGATAGGGTGAGTTGTGTGCTCATGCTACTGAGGAATCATTACAAAATGCAACGTATGTCAGATACAATTTAGGTTTCATTACTCTTACAGCATGACAAGGATGGGCAAGCAACGTGTTGAGGGGCATTGGGGCAGGACAAGCAGGAGGAGGAGAGATAAATGTTAAATATACATATGTGCAAATATTTTGCCCAGACTAATTTGGCATAAAAAAATAAAGATATTGTTTTCCCGTATTCTCATTCTCTCTCCCTCCCTCTCGCCCTCTCAAGGAGAAATAGGTGGATGAGTCATCAGTGGACTTCGGTTCTGTTTTACTCAGTCATCTCCCACGTATTATTTATTGATTGTGTTTCCTCCATGACTTCTGATGTTTGTGACCCATGATTCCTAAAAGCACACATTTCAGTGGAAAACTTTAAAAATACTTTTTTCAAGTAAATAATCTATTTATTGTAGATAAAATTTTCCCAGAAGAAAGGCGATGAGACACAAGTTTGTAAAGGATGACTCAATCAAACTATTCATATAGTACCATGTCTTCATCAAAACCCCGAGTTTCTTTATGAATAAATACTATAACTGGTCCAATGCAGAAAAAAATAATGGGTTATAAGGATGTTAAGTCAGCTATGATACATATCTTTTTTAATATGTAGAATTCGAGAGCATCAAAAATTGTGTTTTTCTTTACAACTAATAAAAACCTTTTAGACATTTTCTTTTCTACCTCCTGTTTATACTGTAATTAATATGGGCTTATTATTTCCTCATTCATTTATTCTTATATTCAACAAACGTTTATTGAACCTGTGGTAGGTAATAAAGTAACATCAGAGAATAGAAGATGGGCTTGTACCCTCCAGTAGCCCATAGTCCGGGTAAAGAGACAGACATGTAAATAGGCAATTGAGATTAAATGCCCCAATCCCAGTTTGTGGTAAATACAGACTGCATTTATTACTGTAATTGGTTATGTTTAGATTGTCTTGTTGTCAGTTTTCTAATTCATACTATTCTGTGTATTTTTACCAGCGACAGTCTCTAAATAATTATTACTAATTTATTCTGGACAGACGGAGCTGGATAGATGAACTCTGCCTTGCCAACCTCAAAACACTCATTTTCTGTGTTTGGGTCTGGTAGATGCAGCTTTCAAGAATAGTATAAATTTCCTATAGCAAACACACAACGCCAGTGCAAGCTGTGCATGATAATATTTTAAGGAAATATTATTTTAAGAGAATAATAAGAATTTTCCTTAGTTGGATACTATTGACTGAAATAAAGGTGATGTTTATTTAGCTGAAAATGACCATAGTGACCCTTAAGTGCATCATAAGAATTTATTTCTCCAACAAAATGGTTTCATGGGCCCCTTATAAGGACTAAGGGAAAGGAAAGGCACCACTAATTTATATTTAGCATAAGCAATCTCTGGTTTAACCCAGAGAAATCCAAAATCCTCACAGGAAGCCCTTTTACATACATAATTCCCAGCCTACCTGCCCACCCTAAGTCTTTAGAAGTGAGCCTGATGATAAGTAGCTGGGTGTAAGAATATTACTATGAATTTCATTATTTTTATGATGAAAATAAAGAGAGTGATTAAACGGAAAGATAGGTAGCTTTTTAAGGTATGCCGAGGGAATCCTACTGTAATATCAGAAAAAGATTGTTTGCTTGGTGGTAAGAATGATGGCATGGTGACTCTCAGAGGTGTGCCCGTCTCACCAAGGGGAGCCAGACTGGCTTAAAGCATCATTACGTAATCCTATTGAAGACCTGCCTTAGGAGGTCGTCTGTGCTGAAGCATGTGCATATTGGCTATTGTCTTAGTTTGTTAGGGCTGCTATAATGCAATGCCATGGATAGTGTTGCTTATAAACAACAGAAGTTTAATTTCTCACGGTTCTGGAGGTTGGGGAGTCCATGATTGAGGAGTGAGCACATTCAGAATCTGATCAAGGCTGTCTTGGTTCTTTGAAGGTTGTCCTGCTGTATCCTGACATGGTGGAAGGAAAACGGGTTTAAAATTTTGTTTTTTTTTAATTTTAAGAACATTGATCCCAATCGTGACCTAATCACCTCCCAAAGCCATACCTCCTAATACCATGATCTTGGGGATTAGAACTTAGCATATGAATTTTGGGGAGACACAGACATTCAGATTATAGCAGTTACTTGGAACAAATTATTACTGTTTTAAGGAAGAAGGGGAAGGAGCATTGTAGTTTTGTAGACAGAGTAGTGACTGCTACAGTGCTGTGACATCAATAAGAAGTGATACAAATATTGAAGTATAAGAATATTAGTTATGATCAGGAATGTACGGGAATGCTGTGGGTATTGATAAGACTTCCGCAACTGACTAGTAATTAAGAGAAACCCAGTGAAAGTCAGTTAAAACAAAAGAACAGGTGAATAATAGAAAAAATGAGAACTCCAAACAGAGTTAGTTAGACGGGACATAGAAACTATAGGAAATGATTTGAGAATGATGAGTTTCCCCAGAGCATGAGATGCCTTGGAGGTGTGGAGCATGGAGCATCTGCAGCAGTGGAAAGAGCCTGTTGTGAAGAACTTCCAACATTAGGCTGGGTATGAACTTCCTTTCTCATTGTCAGAAGCTAAGGGTTTTGTTGCAGTGTGGGGTTACATACTGATCCATATTTTAGGAAGACAGTTCTGACAGAAGCAGGCACAAAAGGTGAGAGGAAAGAGTGAAGGCTATCGAGATAGTTGGAGAATTTTTTTTTTTCTTAAACACAAAACTTTACAAGAAGATATAATCTCTCAGACTTCCACTTTGCCTAATTCTTTTATGATGGATTCAATAGTAGAACATATTGCTCCCTTTCCACCACTCCCTTCTTGGCTAGCAGTCTGTGTGGTGTGGGGGCTGGGGTTGGCCATGCACTTGTGTGTTTAGGAAACCTAAAAAATGTTCCAGTGCTTTCTGTTTTAAGTCTAGATTCTCTTTTGCCTCAGGGCTCAAGTATTGGAAGAGTCCAAGTTCAGTTTTAGAAATGTCTATATTAAAGACAAACCAAAGAATAACTTAGTTTGCTAAGTGGCTAATTCTGTCGTCACAGAGAAAGGATGGCCTTTCTCTTTTCTCCTAGAATTGAGCAGGGAAGTTTTACATGAGCCCTGAGAAGAAGAGAGACCAAAATTTCATCCTATCCAGAAATAATATGCTGGAGGGGTGCCATACCAAAATGTTTCCCTGGTAGGTAGTGGTATAAGTTGAAAGATAGTGGAATTCATGCAAGGAATTTCAAGGGATCAAAAATAGTTAGCTAGTTATTCCAACCAGTTTTGAAAGTAAATGTTTGGACAGTGTCACTGAAATTCAGAAGATAGACTATCGGAGTTCTAAAATAATGACAAGTTTCTGTTGCTTTTCCTCTGCCTCTATAGATTTGCTTTCCCTCCAGTTGAATCCATTATTAGGCTGTCCTCACATGGTGACAAAGAGAAACACGGAGACAGGCAATTTTCCTGCAAAACTTATGGGAAGAATTTGTATTGGCCAGGTTTGGATCAAATATCATAGTTCATCTATATACTACAGAAGGAACTAGAAGCCTGTGTGCTGTTGATTGGCATGATTTGGGTTGCAGGCCCATCCCAAGAGCCAAAGTGATACAATCTGATTGGTGGCAAAATGGTTTCTGGAAGTAAACTGTTTCTTTTTCTATCCAAAGAAGGAAGACGTGCTGATGCAAAAATAATGTATTAAGTACAGATAGGGATTGCTGCTTCCAAATTTGCAGTTACTGTTTTTCCTACCTGCTCTTTGGCCACAGAATAAAGTTCTCTTTCCAACACAGATTTTGCCAGTGGCCTTTCCAGCAACTCTTTTGAGTATAGTTAGCTGAATGGCATAATTTATAGTTTTGTTATCCTTTGACCTCTGTAGCATTTACTTTTGTAACTTAAAAAAAATAAAAGTTATTCCCAAGAGGTCTTAAAATGAAGGGTGGGGATCTGACCAAGTCTGAGATCAAGGGACTCTGCTTTTGGCTAATGAGATGTTTTGGTTTTATGTTTGGAACTGTTCAAAATCAACATTCCAAGTAGAGAAAGAATGTATCCTGTAACTCCCAAAACTCCTGTCTGGCTCACCCAGTGTTTGTCTCTCACCAATCCTTTATCTTTTGTCCTGCAAGTTATTCTCTTCTTTTCTACTCCCCAAACCTCCCTGTCTTCCTTGCCTTTCTTTTCCCACCATCTGGTTTGATTATTGCCCAGAGAACACTTACCTGCATTTATTCAGAAAGAGTTTTGTGGTTTGCAGGCTGCAAGGATTTAGGGAGGAGAGCAGTGCTAGTCATGGTTGTTGCCCTGTCTGCCCTGGGGTAATGATGCAATCCCTTATTTGGGATTGGCACAATGGCTTCAACATGGGAAACTCCATGGAGTATTAAAGAGATAATTGGCTTACCAGAAAGGAAGCAAAGTCATAGCAATAGAGCGGTAATCATTAAAAATAAAGGATTTCTAAATATGTGAATCTTAAAATATACTGTGGTCATATTGCCTTACCCTTCCCTGAATCAGACCCCTCTTCAATGTTTTGTATAATTATATCTATGATATTAAAACATGATATCACTTTGCTTTATGAGCTTTCAAATAACATACTTTCTTCAAATTTACTTAGCTCTTCTTAATCTTACATTCTTGGAGCGCTAGACTTTGTTTGGGTTGCAGTGTCTTCATGGAACAGCTTTCTATAATTTATTTATTTATTTATTGGTGCTGGAAATGGAATTCAGAGCCTCACTCATGCTGTACCACTGAGCCACACCCCAGCTTGAACCCAGTCTTTAAGTAGGCCATCTCCCCTGCCTTTCATTGAGCAGGTAGTTGCTGACTTAAGTATTATCTCTAATTGTTTGATTGATTTCATTTCTAATTGATTGATTTATTATTTCTGTTTGATTTCCCTCTAAGATTTTTGTCACAGTGATTCATTAAAAATATAACTTACATCAAGATTATTGTTTTGTTACATCCTTAACAAAGGTTAAATGAACACATTTAGCAAAGCCCTTACATGTTAAGCGTGGAGAGATTTTCTTGCATCTGTTTGATGTACAAAAGAGCAGAATGGAAGGACAGATCACTTCCCAACTGCACTGGAAAGATGGGTCATACTTACACCTCCATTTTCAGCAGAAGGAATGATATGAATATTATCTCCTGGTGAATGTTTACTTCAGGTAAAACAGCCTAACTGTAAACCAGTAGACTGATTCTGTGAAATCGGATACAACTATTGTCATTCACTGAAAATGGGTGAAAAAGCAAAGAAGGAGGAAGAGAAGTTCCAGAATGGCTGAATAGAGGTGCTCTGTGCTTCCCTCCTCCACCAGGAAGAACCAAAACAACAAAGAGAAAACTGTATTTTGAGGTGAGTGGCTGAGGAAGAGCACTGGATCTCAGCAATGAGAGGCAGGAACCCTTTAAGTCATGTAAGCACAGAGAGGGAAAAAAATGAACTGGTAAGGTGATGCTGGCTCCTTGGTCCTGGGGTCCCATCACAGGGAAAAGGATGAATCAGAGAGATGCAGCAGATGCCCGTGCCACAGAGGTAGCCATCAGCGCTAACAACAGGAGAGTTGCACTGTTGTCTGGAGCCCAGTTATGGGTGGCTGCTGCCTGGCATCCACATGGCTTTGCTCACATCGTGACCTCCCAAACATCAGAGCCCGGGCTGCTGCAGCATGGTGCCATTTTGCCAACAGAACCACCTTTACAGTCCATTCTGCCTTAGGGTACAGAAGCCTCTGTATATCCCCATCCCTGGGGATTCCGCAGGCATTCCACCTCACTTTTACCAAAGGCTGAGCTTCATAAATTCAACCACACTCAACTGAAATGGGAACCCAGTACCCGAGTCTGTGCAATGCCCTGCACTACAGGAAACAGGAGATCCAGCACATCAAGAGGGCCATACTAAAGACCTGAGGAAAGGAGATGCTTGCCCCTTGGACCTGGAACCTGCTCCCCCTCAACATTGCCCACTGCCACAGTGCTCAGCACTGCAGGGACCGAGGACACATTGGAGGTTCTTGTCCCCCAGGACCTCTGCTGCTACCAGTGAGAGCACATACCATGTGGGACCTGCCGTAACCAGTGCTCAGTGCTGCAGAGACTGAGGATGTATCCTGCATGGTCCATACCCTGTCGCTGAACCCATGGATGGCCCAAGGACATTTTGCTCAGGGTTCACAATAACAAAACTGCTATTGCTGTTACTTGAAGGCTTGGCCACCAGTGGTGCTCACCCTTGTGGTTACTAGGAAGATGCTCCACTGTCCCAGGTGCCACCACTGTCATTGCTAGAGTTCCTCTCCAACAGTGGAGAGCGCCTAAACGTGGCCTGTGGATGGTCCACTGTGCCCCATGTTTCTACCACTACTCCAATTGCTGGCGTTCCCTGCAGAATGCAGATTCTTCCCAGCAGCGTGTGGAACATTGTCCAGGCGATTCCATACATTATCCACAAGATCAATTTCAACAAATTTTAAAAAAATGGGAATTGTATATTGTATCTTCACTGGCCACAAAGGAATAAAATTAGAAATAAAAAAAATAAATAATACATGTGCCTGGAAACTGAGTAGAATACTCTTTAATTCCAATGAGTCAGTGAAGGAAATCAAAATGGGAATTTAAAAATTTTCTCAAAAGAAATGAAAATAAAAACTCAGCATACCAAAACCTATGGATTACCGCAAAATCAGTAATAACTGGGATTTTATAGCAATAAATGCCTGTATCAAAAGAAGAGAAAAATTTTAAATAAACAATCTAATGATGGCACCTGAAGGAACTAGAAAAGAAATAACAAACTGAATCCAATATTAGGAGTAAAGAAATATCAAAGATCTGAGCAGAAATAAATAAAATAGAAAAATTTAAAAATCCAAAGATTAATGATTTT
Source organism: Sciurus carolinensis (assembly GCF_902686445.1). Lineage (NCBI taxonomy): Eukaryota > Metazoa > Chordata > Mammalia > Rodentia > Sciuridae > Sciurus > Sciurus carolinensis. The sequence continues at coordinate 31,980,816 of NC_062222.1, read as the reverse complement.
TTTGAACAAATAAAAATCAACAAACTTTTAGCCAGGCTAACCAGGAAACAAAAGGAGAGAGGAAATCCAAATAAATAAAATCAGAGATGAAAAAGGAGACCATGAGGACACAGAAAACATGAACAGACCTATAATGAGTTACGTGATTTAATCAGCAATAAGAAGTCTCCCAACAAAGTAAAGTCCAGGACCTGATGACTTCATTGCAGAATTCTATAAAGCATTTAAAGAAGAACTAATACCAACTTTTGTAAATCTATTTTAAAAAATTGAAAAGAAGGAAGCTCTACCACACTCATTCTACAAGGCCAGAATTACCCTGGTACTAGCACAGTGCATCAAGAGATTGAAGAACGGAAACAATGTGATCATCTCCATAGACAGAAAACGCCCCTGATAAAATTAAAATTTTCTTCATGATAAAACCCCTTACCAAATTATGTATAAAAGGAATATACCTTAACAAAATAAAGATTATATAGGACTAGGCCACAGCCATTATCTTGCTAAGTGAAGACAAGCTGAAAATATTTCTTCCAATATCTGGAACAAGATAAGAATGTCCACTTTTACCACTCTCATTCAGCATGGTACTGAAAGTCCTACCAGAGCAATTAGGCAAGAAAAAGAAGTAATAGGCATTCAGACATGAAGGGGGAATTAACATTATCCTTGTTTGTAGGTGATGTGATCTATGCAGAAAACCCTAACAGCTTTACCAAAAACACTTTTAGAACTGATTAGCAAATTTGGTAAATTTTCAGGATACACATTCAATATACAAACAACAGTAGCATTTTATATACCAAATGATGAACTCCCTGGAAAGTGAATTTTAGAATCCATCCTATTCACAATAACCACAATAAAATAAAATAAAATAAAATAAGATAAGATAAGATAAAATAAAATAGTAGCTAGAACTAAATTTAACTAAGGAAGTAAAAGATCTCTCCAATGAAATTATAAAGTACTACTGATGAAGGGAATTGAAAACAAGACACAAAAAAATGGAAAGACATACAATGCTAATGAATTAAAATAATTGTGGATTGTCTATGCTACCCCACACAGTCTACAGAAACACTATAATTCCCTCAAAATACCAAGGATATTCTTCATAGAACTATTTTTAAAAATCTTAAAATTCATAGAGACCACATAAGACCCCAAATAGTCAGAACAATCCCCGAGCAAAAAACTAAGCTAAAGGCATCGCAATTACTGACTTCAGACTACACTACAAAGGTATAGCAATCAAAACAGTCTAAAAAGTGGAATAAAAATAGACACAAAGACCAACCAATGGGATCTAATAGAAAAACCAAAAAATTAATCTTCCTATTCACAGTCAACTGGTTTTCAACAGTTTCTAAAAGCATACACTGGAAAAAGTTTAGTATCTTCAATACATATTTTTGGCAAAACTGGATATACATATGCAGAAGAATGAAGCAATATTCCTTCTCTTACCTCATACAACATCAACTCAGAAGGAATCAAACACCTACAAGTTAAGACCCCAAAATGTGAAACTACTAGAAGGAAACATAGAGGAAACATTGTAAGATACTGGTATAGGCAATGATTTTTTGAATAAGGCTCCTAAAACACAGACAACAAAACAAAAATAAAGAAATTGGATTATACCAAGCTAAGAAGTTTCTGCATAGCAAAGGAAACAGTAACAGAGTTAAGAGGCAGCCCACAGAATGGGAGAAAATATATGCAAACTATTCATCTGAAAAGACTTTAATTTCCATGATATATGAGGAATTCAACACAACAGCCAGAAAACAAGCATGTATTCTGATATAAAAGTGTAAAATGATTGAATAACCAGTTATTGGGAAAAAATAAACAAATGGCCAAGAAGTTTATGAAAAAATGCTCAACATCAATAATCATCAAGCAAATGCGAATGAAAATCACAGTGAGATGTTATCTCACCCTGTTTAGAATAGCTCTTACCAAAAGGTTAAAAAAATAATCAGTGCTGGTGATGAAAAGAGAAAGAACCTTGCACACTGTTGGTGGGAGTGTACATTACTAAAGCCTCTATGGAAAACAGTGTGGAGGTTCATCAAGAAACAAAAAATAACCTGCCATATGATCCAGGAATCCAACTACTGGGAGGATATCCAAAGGAGAGAAAATTGGCTTATCAAAGAGACATCTGCACTCCCATGTTTATTGCAGCACTATTCACCATAGCCAAGATATGGAATCAACTAAATGTCCACCAGCACATGAATGGATAAAAAAAATGTGGTATGTACGCCCAGTGGAATATTATTCAGTCATAAGATGAGTAAAATCACGTCACTGTGTCAAAATGGGTGCAACTGGAGGACATTGAGTGAAATAAGCCAGGCACAGAAAGACAGGTACCCATGTTCTCATTCTTTCATTTTTTATTTATTTTTTATTTATTTCTTTTTAGTTCAGCCTTGCTTTATTTTTCTTTTTTTTTAACTTAGCTTTTAATTTTTTACAGACTGTATTTTGATTCATTGTACACAAATGGTATATATCATTTCATTTCTATGATTGTTCACAATGTAGATTCATACCATTCGTGTAATCATACATGTACATAGGGTAATGATGTCTGTCTCACTCCACCATTTTTCATATCCCCTTCCTCTCATTTCCTTCTACATATTCTATGGAAGTTAACACAATTGATTGCAAGAAAGTAGAGAATAAAGTAGAGGTTACTAGAGGCTGGAATGGGGAGGGAGGAAGAGGAATAATGAGACAGTAGGTAATGAATAACCAAATAGAAGTGGGGAATATTGTATAGCACAATAGGTAACAGTATTCCATATTAATGTATGGAATTATGCATTCCAAATTATTGAGGAAAAGAACTTGAATGATCTCAACACATAGAAATGATAATATTTGAGAAGATGGAAATGCTGATTACTCTGATTTTATCATTACATGTTGTATATATGTATCAAATTCTAATTCTAATTTTTAATCCCATAAAAAGCACAAATAGTGTACATCAATTAAAAAATAAGAAAGTTTAATAAAGAAGAAAATTATTTTCTGTTATGTATACATGGATTCATAGAAATCAAGGAGAAAGTTCTTTAATAGATTGAAGTACACAAAGAAAAATGTAGCAAAGACTTCATTTAAATTTACCATTTCATTAAGTCAAATCAAGGAGGAAAACTTAACAATGCAGTGCACTAAAACAAAGATATGTGGTAGGCCTGCCTTGCTTACAGATTCCTTGAAATTGAGTGTTTGTCATGGTGGATGTTTATATAAGCCATGCCCTGCCTTAAGAATTATTGGCAGAATCTCTGTGTAGTCATAGACTCAGTCAAAGGTGGGAAAGAAGAAGGCCACAGGGTATTGCCCTTAAGGAAAAAAGAATTTCCTTTTGTGAATGCCATTTCAGAGCACTAAGATAGTAGCTGCTATGGTACTGTTTCTCTAAATCATATTAAAAATACACCTTTTGGGGCTGAGGATGTGGCTCAGTGGTATCATGTGAGACCCTGAGTTCCATTACTATCACTGGGGAAAAATTATATATATATATATAAAATATATATATTAATAAATTATAAATATGTATATAAATATATATTTATAATTATATAAAATTATATATTTTATAAATTATATATAATTTATAATTTATAAATTTTTAAAATTTATAAAAAAATTATAAATTATATATATGATTATATAAATATGTATATAAATATATATAAATTATATATATATAATATATATATATTAATATATATCTATCTAGATAGATAAACAGTCTGTCTTCTTTAACTTTTATGAGTAACCTGTTTAGGTTACCAGTAAACAGAGGTTTGTGTTCCTGTTCCTAGTTATCAAAGTCCTGAAAGGGACCCTAAGGAGAAAGGTTGTTCCATACGCATCAGGGTAAAATCTTGAATGCATTTTCCAGTACACCCAGCGTTGGGACTACGAGTTTGGAAAATGAAGAGATTTGCTCCAGGTACCACACTGATTAGATTTTTTTTTGTAGGATGAATTAGCAATTTATTTACATGAGCAAGTTTAATTTCCTAGCAACAGCACCTGCTTAAAATGCCTAACATGTTTCAAATTCAGGACAGCCTCTTGCCACTAGTAGTATGTCCTTGCTTAAATTACTTTGCCTGTTTTATCACTATATTTTAAAGATACAATAAAATAAGGGGGTTGGGTTCCAGATGAAGATTGAAGATTTTGCCAACATGGAAAGATCTGTTTACTTCTATATCCACAAATAGATGGGGACACTATTTTTTTGTGTGTGTGTGAGTTTTAGAAAATATTAAATTTGAAGATATTTTCAGGTTTCTTAAACTGTCAACTTAGAAATGATCCATTGGATTAAAATGCATTTATAATTTGGTATTGTTTTTAAATAGTAAATGCTTAAAGTTCTGATAAGTGCCACATTCCAGTTCCATGGAAGCAATTTCTGGAAATGCCTCTCTAACAGCCCTGTCACATTCTTTTATCACCCCAAATCATTACTAAGTGAATGTTGTAACGTCTTTCCTGGTCCTGTTCCTTCTTGTTTTTGAGCTGTGAGAAACTTAATGTGAAAAAAAGGTCACTGCTTAGAAATTGATTAAGATGTTCAGTTGTTTCTTTTGTTAATTTTCAAACTCTTAACTGTATAACTCAAAGTCATGAAAAATTCCTAAATGTAATTAATAGAAGCTAGAATTCTTTTGATTCAATATACTGCTTATATTTATGAAGTAGTGAAGGACTTATCTACTACCTACAGCCCATTTTGAAACTTCTTTGCCCCAAAATATTTTTCCCCTAAAAGTTATTCCTCATAGCTGTTTCAAGCACTTGGAAAATGTTTGAATCATTTTTCACATCTCAAGTATACTTTCCTCCTTCCCTGTCGAGAGACACAGATCATTTTCCCATATGGCAGCTGATTTAACCCCCTACTCCTTTCTCACCAGAACCCCCCACACTAACTTCAAAAACATCGTCTACTTCTTGACCTTTCTATCTGTAATTCTCCATCTCAGTCCGTCAGTTTGAATAAGGAGGCTAGTTCACGATATCAAAATATTTGTGTAAATGGAACCAGTCATAATTTATTGCCTCTAAAATTATTTCATGGGATTGTGGTAGGCACTGTTTTTGCTGAGGCATTGGGGTTAATCTCAGTGGAAATGAGGCCTGCACTCTATGTTATTATAGCATATTTTGAGGAGGAAAAAATCTCTCTAATCACAGTTTACCTGCTATTTATCTAGATTAAGAACTTCCAAAAAAGTGACTGTCGTCATTTGACATCATGCTGCAGATTGTGATCTTTCTCATAAGCTTAGCAAAATTCAGATACGTGTTTATATCACTCAGGATCTGTAAGACGAGGAATTTCTCAAGAGATGAAAGGGAAGGTACACAAGTGTATCTTGAGTTTTCCCTGTAGTATACAAAGGGAGAAGGCAAAGAAAGAAAAGAAAGAAGAGAGGGGGAAAGATGACATCTGAATTTCCAGGCTATTTGCAGACCGCATTCTTTTTGAATATCCCAAGTTCCTGAGAGTCCAGAGAGAACCCAACCAAATAGGTTTCATGTAGTAAGTCTTTTCATTTATCAGGAAGTGTGTGTGTGTGTGTGTGTGTGTGTAGCTCTGAATTAGGTTGGTTGCCCACTGCATCTCTAAATTTTCAGCAGTGTTTCATGGTGGTAGGTATTACTTCCACTTTTTAAAATTGACACAATAATTGCACTTATATCTGGAGTGCATTGTGCTTTGAGACATGTATACATTAAGGGGTGATCAAATCAGGGAATTCACCTGTCCCTCATTTCAAACATTGTTTCTTTGTAGTAGGACCTTTGAAAATCCTCTCTTGTAGGTATTTTGAAATTTTTATTATGTTGTTGTTAACTGTGGTCACCTGCTGTGTAACAGAACATCAGAATTTATTCCTCCTCTCTCCTTGTAACTTTGAACTGGCCAACACATCTCTCTTTATTCCCCTTCCCCTCTGCCCTCTCTAGTCTCTGGTAACTATTGTTGTCTGGCTGTTTTTTTCAGAATGTCTTTCTTGGATCCACCTCTTGCATTATGAGTGTTCCCTGTTTACAAGGGAGCATAGGCTGAAAGGTGAAATGAAAACTGCCCCAGTTTATTGAGCTAATAAGTGGTGGAGGCTGTAGTCACACCTTTGCCCTACAGTATAGTATTATATAGGAAGGGAATCATCACTGTTCATATTAGCTGCTCTATTATTTGCTAGGCAAGAAAAAAATCACTACTGTCTTTCCTGTCCAACATAGAACTCAATGGAAAGAATACATGATGGAAGAGTATTATGACTGCATTTGCAGCCATAATCACCGTGAATAATTCACCTACTCTTGCGTGATTTTGACAATAATGTAGGCACTGTTCACAGCATATAACTCCATTCTCAAATTCTTTGTTAATTGGAGTTGATGGTCTTCAAATCTTCATGAATTGGTGCAGAGTTCCATTGTGTTCTGGATTGTGCTGTGGTTAGGTCATGTGAGGTTTCTCCCCTGTAGTCAGAGAGTTAATGTGTGTTTATTGAACATCTATTAACTGTGAGGAAGCCTGAGTAGTAGAGTAGGAGCTTTAACATAATACTTGCTCTCAGTGTACATCCAAATTCACCAGAGAGCCCATGCTTTTGAAACAAAAGTGAGGAAAAAAAGATCCATTAATAAATTAAATGCTGTGTTACAGAGGATAGAATATACTTGCAAAATGTATGCTATGGTTTAAATGTTAGATGGCCCCTAAAGGCCCAGTGTTAAAGGATTGGTCCCCAAGGTGACACTACTGGGAGGTGGTAGGAAAGTCAGGAGGTGGGTGATAGTGAGGGCTTTTTAGGACAACAGGTGCAGAGTGTGCACTTGAAGGAACCTTCACCCCTTTCTTTCTTCCTCTGCTCCCCAGCTTGTGAGGTAGGTGGTTTTGTTCAACAATGCACTCCTGTCATGATGTGCTGCCTGGCCACAGGCACAAAACGCCAAGACCATTTAATCATGAACTAGAACCTCCAACACTGTTAGCCAAAATAAACCTTTTCTTTTACAGGTTAATTATCTCAGGTATTTCATTATAGTGATGAAAATCTGCTAACACAGTATAGAAATCTGAAGAGAAATTCACAACCTTGTAGGACAGAAGTTCATCTTCAGTCTGCCAAGAAGTTTATTCATGAATTCACCACCAGAATGTGGCCTTTAGCTGAGATGATTTAAAGTCTGATTTGAACTGCACATTGGAAGATGACAGTGTTTCTCAATAATAAGCTCGTATGAAAAAAACTCTTAAAAAACTAGTGAACAGTTCAGAAATAAAGGTATTATGTTTAAATGAAAAGGGTGTTCTTAAAAATCTGATTTGATAGGAAAGAAAATAAAAAACCTTGATAATTTTGCATGTGGTATGTGTGGCTGGTGTATCGGTGTGTAAAATAAATAATATACCAGTATCATAAAATAAGGCCTGTTTCCAAGGAAGATAGGCCTCAAAATGGTTTGGAAAATTGAGTGTTACTAGACAGAGGATAAAGATGATGGATTATAGAGGTTTTATGGAAGGCTATTGAAGATTTAAGTTCTGTTAAGTTAGTGAGGGACTAGGATACTGGGACTTCAGTATGAAGAGAGGAAATAGGCAAAAATAGTTTCTTAAGTAGATGAGAATCTTCGAAATAACAATTGATAGAATGACAGTGTGTGATAAAGGAGAACTAGTCATATACCACTCCAGAATTCATTAATCTCCTACTTAAACAGGTGAAAGAGTTGAAAACCACTCAGCGTATATCCTTGTTCCTTCCTTGAGAAAGTAAAATATTGAGTCAAAGAGATGGCTTATAATCAACTAAAGGTTTTAATATACTTATGACTATATAATCAATTATATATCCCATCATGGAGAATGAGATATATAAGTACATCCCCAGTTAACTGAGTTTGCAATGTGGTATAATAATGTCCCTTGGTGGACACAGCAATAAGGTAGGACCAAGGCCACAGAATTAAAATACAACAAGTTATATAAGCTAGTGTACCAAATTGTACAGCAAATCAAAGTGCCCATCAAGGTCCTGGTGAGCTTGTAAAAAAAATGAAGAATGGTTAACATTATAATGAATTTCTAAAAACTCATGACCAATTTATTACTTAGAATGAAGTCTATTATCTTCATTTTAAAATAGCCATTTGTAGTTATTTTTGAGAAAATTAGTCATGCTTGTGTTTTTATGTAGATAGCCAGAATTGGAGGGGGAAAAAGAAAAAAAATGTTCAGGAGAATAAATATTGATTCTGTATGGCTATTTGAGAACTGTATGTGTAGTCATGACCGTTTGGTTGCCTATTCTATCTACATATATTTGTGTGTCAATATGTTACCATATTGTGGATGTTCCAAGTCACTTACCCATCTGGCTATCACCACTCAGCAGTCAATGCTATGGACAGGCCAAATGCCAGGCTAAAATGTTGGGAATTATCTTTGGATTATTAGACAGGCTCCTGGCTTCCAGAAAGTACTGAAGAGTGAAGGGACAGTCATACAAAAAGTGTAATTCAAATTAGTCATGGGTGTGGTAGGGATGATGCTGCAAAGAATTCTGCCTGTGGGACCCACAGAAAGCTTCTATGAAGAAGTCACATTTAGCAGAAATCTGAAGAACTGAAAATATGCTAAGGGAAGTGGCAAAGGTTATATTAGTGCGAGTAAGGAATTTCATCGATTAATTTAAACTATTGAATACGCAGTCCTTCCAAAGTTACCATGTGATAGTTTCTAAGTGTATCAGATGAAACGTACCACGGAAGTGCTTGGAACCCATGAGTCATAACGCGGTGATATAAAGTACGTTCTTGACCCATGACAGGGCTATTATTACTGGAGTTGCTGTACCAGAAAATATGATCATATTTGCCATCTGGTGAAATATGCTGTCTCGCCCCGGTTGAGGTTCACAAATGACTAAAGCCCTAAGTAGCCCGCAATTACTCAGTTGCCCAAAGGCCCACAAGTAGAATGGAAGTTGTCTGTGTTTCATCAGATCCTTGGACTGGAGTCTGCAACAGGGGCAGGGGGAGGATGCACACTGCTTTAACTTTAATTTTCCTTTGTAGTGTGAAATACTTTAGTCCCGTCAGCCAAATGGTTCACGATCATGTCGTAGTATCACATAGTAAGATTCTGGGAACATGAAGACAAAAAAATAAAATGCAGTCTTTGCTTTTATTTCTTATCTTTGATATGTAATTGTTAAAGACAAATATGTATTTTTCATATTTATGTTCTAATTTTATTTTTAGAATTCTGAGCTATATATTTTTAAGACCCATGTATTTTTCATATTTTAAATTCTAGTTTAAGTGAAAACCTAAACTGCTTAGTAATTGAAATCAGAGTATAAAAATTGCTACAAATGACTACTTCTTCTTATACCTCACTTTTGCCTGTATAATTAACACAGCTTTTTAGATAAGTTTCTGAAATGGGGGTTTAATTTCTATTTGGTTCTGTTAAATTACTGGAGTAATATTAATGGAACTTTTCTTACATGACCAAATGATTTAAGAATCTTGCGTTTTTTTCTTATTGTCTTGTATATTGTAAGACTAATAACAGGAAGAAGTGAAGTGCATCCTTAATTCTTGGTACTTTTAGAGAAGGAAATTGAGGCTTAGTGGAAAAGCAGGTAGATAAAATTGTTTGAATATATGAATGGAAGTAATGAGATAATAATAGCCTATATTCAAAAGCTACCCAGTCTCTTCAGTTAAAAGAAAGAAATCTGAGAGAAAACATCTGGAGCAAAAGAGGAAATGAAGTGAGTGATATGTTTTAAGCTATTAAAACACTGCCAAATTTTCTGGTAGCACAGGAACCTATTAAAAGGATATGGTAGGAATCCTGGATATTAAAGCACCTTGAAGGGGTAATTGTAACCGGAAAGTAATAAATAGAGAGTAAGAGGAAAAATTTAAGAGTGAGAAGAGGAAAATAAAATAAACTTAGGGCCAAATAACCCCTGCCTAGGGATACTGCCCAGGAAGGCCGATTCAGCCAAGTGGGCAGTAAGCCTCGCATTTCTTATTTCCCTTTCAAGCGGTGAAACATGACGTAATCTCCTTAGCAGCACTTACTACAGTGATCGAATCACCTAACAATCCCAAATGTTGCCTTTTGTGTGAAGATTTTTGTTTTGCTCTGTTTCTTGTGAAATGACAGCCTTTGTTGTTGCCATTAACTCCTCCTTCAGTCACCAGTTTCCATGAAAAAGCAAAATACCTTACACCCCATAAGTCCTTTGTATTGGAAAGAAGATAGTTTATGATCCTAGAAAAACAAGAATCAAAAAAATATTATTTTCATATTTTTAACATGTGGGTTAACTTGCTTATCTAGTTTCTGAAATTATAAATTTCACATTAAAGTGATTGGATTATTCATTTTTGTCAAGATTTGAAATCATCGTAAATGTTAATAATGTGTATACTTCACTAAATTTCCCTTAAATATTTATTTTCATCTTCACAGATTTCCATTGTGTAGTGAAGATGGATGGTCTTAAAAATTGCTAAGTGAACTTTATTTTCTTTAAAAAAAAAATTATACCACCTTCATCTAATCCTGCCTGTACAGGCTGCATGCCTTGATGTTTAAAGTATTTCAAGAGATTAATTCCAAGATTGATAATGAATATCCTTAAAGTTAATTTGTATGGATACTACCTATATAAAATTATGGTACTTGCTGATAACAATGCTATGTAAGTCTTGGAAAACAACATTTTCTAGAAAATATAATAGTAGGTATGTTCTAATATAATGTTTTGTGTCTAAGCTATATATTTTTTGGCATAAGAGACATATCAAAGGAAGTATGCTTTGGTTCTTGAATCAGAAAAAATAAGCTAAAATTTTAAAAAATGATCTTCTAGATCATCTGCTTAGTACTTTAGTTTGCAAAACAGGAGTCTTGAGCCCTTTTATATTGAACACCCATTTCCTAAAAATAATAATCTGGGCTGGGGGTTAAGCTCAGTGACAGAGAGTATGCTTAGCATGCTGGTTCAAAGCCTGGCATTAAAAAGAAGGAAAATAACCATGAATCAGATTGCAATATTCTGCTCATCTGTTTTCATTTTTTTAAGTCTATGAATTTGTTCTCACTTATTTTCAATAATGAATAATGTCAGGTAACCTGAAATCTCTTTTAAACTTCATAGGGTACTTTTTCAGATGCATTTATGAGAAACCATTTCATTATGAAGTAGAAATTCAGTATGTATAAATGCTCAAATACTTAGAGGTTTTTGTTTTTGTTTTTTAACTTTCATATCCAGGAATTATCCCTGGCATTCCCTAATATCCTGAAAGGAAGAGTATTTTCTTATACTTTGGTCTATTCTCAAACAAACTCTTACCATTTTCACAGACATCACCAAAAAGTAAATTTGTATATCTAAACCCATGAGCCTTATAAAATGCCTGTGTTGCTGATCAGCTATTTCAATGTTCTCTTTTAAAATCAGGCCTGAAATTATGATAATGTTTTGATAAACAGTATGTGGATCCTCTTCAAACCGTAATATCATGCTGCTTAGATATTTGTCAGCTTTAGCTAAATTCATTTTTAAAATACCTTACCATCTGCAAATATAGCAAGGATAAAGTGTAGATAAAAAACGAAAGAATCAAACCAAAGTAGTTAAAAATGTCTTGATTTGATGACACAATAATAAAACTTCGACTCATCATTAATGAAAATAATTTCCTTCATAGTCATAAAAAATTGCTTACTAAGTTAAAAGAATGGTAGTAACGGGGTCATGGGCTGTTATGGATAGTTTTAAATGTTGGCATTCAGCTAGTCAAAGAATATAACTTGGTTGATAGGAAACTAGTATACAGAGGAAGAGGCCTATAGTGTGTCTTCTGCTAGTTGGTAAACTGTGGATTTCCTGTGCCCAGAACAGTCTTGATATTGAAGAGGTGAAAGAGTATATCCATAGCCCTAACTTCTTGCCTTAAATTTTTATGCCCTTTATGCCCTGTAATACACCTTGACATGTGCCTTCCCATCTCAGTCTTTCTCCATATCCTAAACTCAGAAGTTGGAATGTATTGGAAGAGATCCCTACTCTCCCTAAAACCATCTATCTCTATCTCTTTCGTGATACTCAATACGTTGAAATGAGCAGCTGGTAATCCATGAGAGAAAGATTTCGCTTAAGTTGAAATAGAATGTTATTTCTTCAGTTTTAGTTGTCTGATTTTCTTTTCAACCATGCACTGATTCAGTTACTGACACATGTAATAAGCAATTCTGTCACATGTTATTTGTTACTACTTTAATAGCGCTCACACGTTGAGTGTTTAATAAACACCCACGTGCCAAAGAGCATCATTCCAGACAGGTTTACATGTTAATGAGACTTTTTGTACATTTCATTAAAAGTTATAATGAAGAGAACAGGAAGTGACCCTTAGAGTAGAGAGGGACATGAATGCAATGTACCTTGTCTTACTAGTAAAATGTACTATGTACAGTTGTTCCTCAGGGAACAGTCCCTGAATTGGCATGGTAACATTAACTACTTAAATGTCGGCATTATTTCAGCAATAGTACAGTGATACAAGGTTAGTTTTCTGTATAGCATCCAGATCATAGCTGACTGAGAATAGGTAGTCATGTTTCAGGAACTTGTCATCTTAGGATCACCTTAGGTAGGTGAGTGCTTTTATGTATTAATTGATACTAATCTCCACAGCAGTCATAATGTTGATTCTATTTTATATTTAACAAAATGCAGACACACACATTAAGTACTAAGACTTTTTGCAATCTATTGATGAATATATCTTCTACTGCAATGAAAGGAGCGATTGTTAATATTAATAGCAAACATACACATGCTGCCATTGTTCTAGGCAGGTTAAATTTTGGACATGGGTAAGAAAGCAGTAAGAAGCTAGCTCCTGGTTCTGATGTGAGTCAAAAGTAGTGATCTGAGCTCACCACCACAAAGTATAGCGGATCACTGAACTTACTCCTTCAGGCTTCTTTAATTGATATCTCCCCTTCACCTTGCTCCCAACCTCTGGTAATACTGATATTGAGTTGATTTTTATGCAATATCTGGTTTATCCCATGTACCTTTCTATTCTGCTTCCATACAGAATATCATACAGTATTTATCTGTGTGCCTATCTCATTTATTTAGCATAATGCCCACCAGTACCATCCATGTTGTTATGAATGACAGAATTTCCTTCTTTTGTAGACACTGTGCAGTATTCCATTGTGTTTATATACCACATTTCTTTATCTATTCATCTGTTGGTGCTTCCTTAGGTTGTTTTCTGTTGGTTGTTATGAATAAAGTTGAAATGAACATGTGAGCACAGATATCTCTGTGATGTACTGATTTCTTCCTTTGGATATGTACATCAAAGTGGTATTCCTAAATCATATGGTGATTCTATATTTAGTTTTTTGAGAAACTTCCAGACTATTTTCTAAAATGGCTATACTGCATTACATCCCTATAACAGCATACAAAACATCACATTGTACCCTATAAATATATACAATTTTTTTGTCAAAATAATTTCAACATTTTAATCTTTAAAACCAATGGTTTGTGCAACTTATCACTTTATGAGGAACTTTGGAGTCTGCCCTTAGGGGTAAAGTCTTCCCTGAATTGTGTCTATGGTTGAATTAATGACATTTTTAAAAAGGGGGAAAAAAACCAGTACTTATTGAGCAACTTATTGTTAGGCACTATACTTACACTTAACATAACTTCTCCTGTTTAATACAACAACTTTAAGACTAATGAATATCACCCTTATTTTGTATAAAAGGCTCTACAGCCAGGCGTGATGGCACATGCTTGTAATCCCAGCGGCTTAGGAGGCTGAGGCAGGAGGATCATGAGTTCATAGCCAGCCTCAACAACAGTGAGACACTAAGCAACCCAGTGAGACCCTGTCTTTAAATAAAATTCAAAACAGGGCCGGGGATGTAGCTCAGTGATTGAGTGCCCCTGAGTTCAATTCTCAGCACATCCCTGCCTCCCACCTCCACCACACACACACAAAAGAGGCTCTGCAGAGTTTCAGAATTGTCAACAGTAGATTCTAAATAGTTTTTAGTTAGATGATTCTTTTCTGTGTCTTGTTTAAAGTCAGTATCAATTAATGCTTAAAACTGTGGGTTTTGAAGTTTAAAGCTCAGTTTCTGTCCCAGCTTTATTGGTTAGAAGTATCACTTTTGCCATGTTATAGAACCTCTGTGCACCTCTAAAATGGGTTTAATAGTAAGAACCAGATGAGATGTGTTTGAAGATTGCATGAGTTAATATTTGAAGCATCTGGTTCCTTGTATGTACTATATAATGTTTGCTTTATTAGTATGATTATAATTTCTTACAAATAATTTAAAAGACTTATTGCAAGTTTGATAAAGATAAATCCAAGCTCTTTTGTCATTTAGTAATATTATGCATTTCCTCATACAGTATGTATGGATTCTTTGTTGGTTAAGTTTATTACCATGCCCTTTTTAACTTGTACTATAAACAGTATTTTTCTTCCTATGCAGTTGCCAATTTTTCTGTCAGAAAATATTGATTTTTGTGTACTGATCCTATATTCAGACAGTTTGCTGAATTTTCTTATGAGTTCCAGGATCATTTTCAAAAGCCGTTTCTGGCTTTTGACTCCTTTCTTTCTTTCAAACCACACACCAACTCTGGTCAGGACTACCTTAATATGTACAGTATGTAAACATTCTCCTATGGTCCCCACGTACACCATCCTACTCCTGAATTATTGGCAAGTTCTCCCAACCTCTGGGTTTATCCCACTGCAATCTACTCTCAAAAAAATTTACTACCAACCAAGGATCATTTTTCTCCTCTATTTCTATTGCAACTTTTTTTCTTTCCTCTATTGCTAAATCAGCTAGCACATCCTCCTAAAATGTTGAAAAATAATGGTGAGAGAGACCAGTCCCATTGTTACTGTTTGAATGTGAGGTGTCGCCCTAAAACTCATGTGTAAGACAATACGAGAAGGTTTGGAGGAGAAAGGATTGGGCCATATCCTTAACTTAATTACTGAATTAATCACTGATGGGATTAACTGAAGTGGTAGGGTGTGGCTGGAGGAGGTGGGAATTGGAGATGTGGCTATATTTTGTATTTGGTAAGTAGAGTCTCTGCTTGCTGATCACCATGCGAGCTGCTTCCCTCTGCCACACTCTTCCACCATGATGTTCTGTCTCATCTTGAGCCCCAAGGAATGAAGCCAGCCTCTTAGGGACTGAGACCTCAAAAGCCATGAGCCCCTACATAAACCTTTTTTCCTCTACAGTTGTTTTGGTCAGATTCTTTAGTCACACCAGTGAAAAAGCTGACTAAAACACCAATCTTTACTCTAACTTTAGTGAGAATGACATAATTTTACATAGTATATTGCTTGCAGTAGTTTCTATTAAGTAACTTTTTAGCATAATTTGAAAGTTTTCTAGTATTCAGTTTACTTAGTTTTTGTCAAAGTAGTTGATTTTATCAGATTGTTTAGGCAGTTATTTTAATATGATCAGGTAGGTTTTTCTCTTTTTCATCTTCCATAGGGTCATTTTTATATTCATGGTATGTTGATTGAAGTCCATACTGGGTCAAAAAGTACTATACTTCTTAATCCACTGATAGTTATTTAACTAAAATTTATTTGGAACTTGGTTCAGTTCCCTCTATTTGTGTGTGAAATGGGTCCTAATTTTTAATGTTTAGTTATGGCCATTTCTATAGAACTTTGATACAAGATTTCAGGTGGTTTTATTTTATTTCTTCATTTGTTTATTTTGTGGGAGCAGGGGTGGAACCCAGGGACACTGTTACAACTGTTCTACATCCCCAGTCCTTCTTTTTTTAAAAATATTTTGGTTGTGTATGGACACAATATATTTTACTTATTTATTTTCATGTGATGCTGAGGATTAAACCCAGTGCCTCACACGAGCTAGGCAAGTGCTCTACTACTGAGCTACAACCCCAGCCCTCCTTTTTATTTTTGAGACCAGGTCTCAGTGAATTGGTGAGGGTCTCACTAAGTTGCTGAGGCTATCCTTGATTTTGTGATCCTCCTGCCTCAGCCTTCTGAGTTACTGGCATTACAAGCATGTACCACTGCACCTGCCTGTATTTCTATTTTTGTTTTTACTATTAATTGGGAAGACAGTACCATTTTCAATTTTTTTTTTGAAACTGTACCTTTAAATTTGAGATTATATGTTCCTGTACAGTTCAATAGAACTTTCTTAGAAGACCACATTCTATTTCATCTTTTCTTGATAAAGGTTTGATGATCTTTTCAATTTCTTCTAGTTATTATTCTATTCACTTTCTGTACTTTTTCAGGAAATGTTGATTATTGCATTTTCCTAGTCATTCATTTAGTTTTTCAAATTTTAATTATCATAAAGTCACATAAAATATAATTTGTAAATGTGTTCTTATCTGTGATTATATCTTCTTCTTTGCTTCCTTTGTAAATTTGTGATTCATTCACCCCCCCCTCCTCTTTTGAGAAAACAGTTTTGGTTGTAATTCTGAATTTTAATTTTGTTTTTGATATTTCTTAGAGTCTTTATTAATTATTATTTTTACTTTTTTGTTTTAATTTTCTAACTTTTTCAGTTGAATTCATGGCTTATATTTTATGCATTATTTTATTTAGTAATATGGTTATTTTAAACCACTAATTTCCCACCATGTACAATTTTGACCATTTCTCATAGAATTCTCATGTTTTCATGAAAATTACTCCACCATGTGTTTGGTAGCCCTATTAAACATGCATGCTGGTTTGGTATACTCATTTTATATATAGGTTTAAAATTTTCCATGAAGAATTTAGAATGCCTGATGATAAATACTACCAAATTAATTGCAGTCAATATCTGTTAAACTCATATTCCCAAATTACCAAGCTGACTGATGAGTTTTATTTGTAATGGTCTCTAGTATTTTTCTAGCCACTGAATATGACTGTTTGACTTATTTGAATATAACCTCAAAAAGTCTCTACAGTAAGATCTCAGAATAAAGCAAACATAATTAAACATAGTGAACACTATGTCTTAGCACTTCACAAGGCTGGACTCTGGAGTTTGATTCCTGATATTGAAGCTTTGGATTTTTATTTAGTTGCTGTGTTACCTTGTTCAAATTACTTAGCTTTTGTATATTTGATAACCCATAAAAATGAACACAATAGCAGAATCAACTTTTATGATTTCTGTGAGGAGTATATATGTTAATATAACATAGAAAGCACCTAAAAATGCATGCCACATAGAAACCACTTAATAGATGTAAATATTATTACTTAAAATTATTTTCAACATAAATTAAGGAACTGATGAACATTGTGGTGCTCAAATAGAAGCCTGAAATTTCTATTTTTTTGTATGAATAGCATTCTTCTAAGCTGAAATATAAGCCAATAGCGCTGTAGAATAATTGCCATCTTATTAATTTTATTACCCTTTCCAACAAGCTCAGACTCCAGTTGACACTTGCAGAACTGGGCCTTTTTAAAATCCACATTCATTTGTTGGCACAGTTTCACACTCCTGTCAGGTTCGATAATTCATGGGGTAGATTTAATTGACAGGATTTTAGTTAGTATGAACTAGAAACAGCCTGTTTTGCAGGGTTGGTTTATTTTTGTTGAAGGAAGCTGGGTCTCTGACAATTATGTTTACCAGGGAATGCATTCTCTGCTATGCTCCTTAAAATTCTTGGGAGTGAGAAAAGAGCCCTGTGTCCTCACAGTTTTTAAATTCCTACATGAGAACGAAAATTTTGTCTACAACACCAGACTTGTTTGTTAAACATAAAAGAACATAAATCCTCCCTGGGTCCCCAGGGGTATGTTAGAGAAAGGGAGTGATCATTATAAACCACTTACCACTGTGTGCGCTGTATCATGTTGCCGTGAGAAAGTGATGTTTGATTGGCTCATAAAATAGGCTTAGTAAATCCTTTAAATACTGATGTGGGCAATTGTGCACATTGAAAATTAATACCTGAGAGTGTATTATAAGGATTACTATGTCTCCAGAGTGGTCACCTGGGCATGTATAGATTTCTGAATTGGAAGATGATTGTGTTTTACATGTCAAATTTGCTTGCTTTATCATTTCTCTTTCCATTAACTATGGCCTACAGTGGGGCTTTTCATCCCTGTTTCCTCTCCTCATTTTCTTCTGCATGTTTTGAGCTGTGTTAGAGTAAGAACACCAACCAACCAGCCTCTACTTGAATTTGATTTTCTGCAAATGGCACTTTAAACAAAGAAACAAACAAAAAACTTCAAATTAATAGGGATGTTAGCTGGATTCAATTCATTATTCTTTTTCCAGACTCCTGCATTCACAATAGACTGAAAGGAAATATTAAATCAGATGGCAGAGATTTTTTTTTTTTTTTTTTTGCAATTTTGGATGGTAAGCCATCAACAATGAGGCATGGGGATACTCTCCAGGTAGATCTTATTTTGATCTGTTTTACTTTAGTTTCTTGAGATTCTGGGGTTTGAACTTGGGCATCATGCTTAAAAGGCAAGATGTCTACTATTGAACTACACCCCAGCGCTGATCTCTTTTACGTGATCCTTGATGCAATTTGTTAGTTTTAAAAATGCTATTTTTTTTTTTGCTATTTTTTTTTTTGCTATTTTTTTTTTAATCATGTCCTTTCAAAGGGGAATTTTTCATTTCCACTAACAGGAAAAAAAATGCCTTTATAAATAATTATTTTATTAACCATTTAAAATTCCATAGACATCTTAACTGTGGTTGGAAATGGCCATAAAATTTAATAGTAGAATAACTGAATGAATTTTAGAATTATATTTTTATGACAACAGTTCTGAAAAAGGCTTAAAATATGATTAACTGTGAAACAGTAACGTGCTAAGTTCTGTTGTGTAAGCAAAGAGCATGTTACTTTTTTAAAGTGCTTTTCATTTAACCTTCATGAAATACAAATATATACAGTATTTTTAAAATGCTGTGATAAATGTATGTGCCAGACTTGCATGAGCATGTAAGAATTAATTGCCCACTATGTAGCTGTAAATCCAGAAATTGTTATAAAAATTGTTTTTAAACGGCATCATATTCAGCAGAAAATCTTCATGAAGTAAGTAGTAGCAGATTCATTGCCCCTCTCTTATTTGTGGGACAAATTTTGCATCAGTATATAGGTTAGTGAGGCCATGACTTATTTTGCAGTGCTGGGGAACAAACCCAGGGCATTGTGCAGACTAAGCTAATGATTTATTACTGAGCTATACCTGAAGCCCAAAGCCCAACAAATAAAAGA
This sequence comes from Sciurus carolinensis, assembly GCF_902686445.1. NCBI lineage: Eukaryota > Metazoa > Chordata > Mammalia > Rodentia > Sciuridae > Sciurus > Sciurus carolinensis. The sequence continues at coordinate 31,961,374 of NC_062222.1, read as the reverse complement.
CTTATTTGTTGTTTAATAAATTCTTAACCTTCATAATTCAGATATATCCTTAGGTAGTAAAAATATCTTTTTAAATACTTTCAAAGAAGTTACAAATCAGACAAGCACATATGGTACTTCTTTTTAGCAGAAATAAGTTATGTATAGTAAAATAGCTATGAAAGTTATTTATTTTTGGTTTCCTGAGTGTAATATTCTTTTCTCATAGGATACTTTCTGTATTAAAAAGATTATAATAGTTATTTTGAAAATGGCACCAACAAAAATTTTGATACAGGTGGGTGTGGTGGCAGATACCAGAAATTCCAGTGGCTCAGGAGGCTGAGGCAGAGGCAGGAGGATCACATATTCAAAGCCAGCCTAAGCAACTTAGCAAGACCCAGTCTCAAAATTAAAAATTAAAAAAAAAAAAAAGGATGTGACCAGGGACATGCCTCAGTTGGTTAAGTGCCCCTGAGTTTAATCTGCAGTACCAAAAGAAAAAAAAACAAATTGATATTATGTGTTCTACCCAAGGTGTTTATTGAAAATGACTTTTTAATGGATACTTTTTGATTTTCACCTTCTTTGATCTTTCTTTGGTGCATGATTCTACTGACTGCTTCTGTTTCTGGTGGAAATTGTCCCCTGCCTCTTCCCATCTCGTCTGTGCCATGTCTCACTATGGTTTTCCCTTTTTTCCCTGATCGTTCGTTTTAAGGAAGCTTTTGTTAAAAGATCTTTCCTTTTGACTCACACTTGAAGTGTTTCCTGGTATTCTCAAGTACATGGTAATTCTCTTACTTCCTCCAGTTGAAATCTACAAGGGTGGCAAAGTCAGATGCTTGCAGGACTGAAAAATGTAAATGGATGGAGAGATCTGGGTGTTTTTTTAAAGCACAGAAAGTAGGTAAGGATTTCTAAAACTAAAAAGAACATGGCTCAACCCGAACTGTTCCACTAGTGCTGTTGTCAGTTGGGATGAGGGCCAAATGCCTCACCATTACTGATACCATGTTTACTATGCCGGGATGTGGGTACTAGGGAGAAGACAGTACCATAAACAGAGACCTCCTCTCCTGGAGCTGACACCATTTTTGGAGATGAACCCTTAGTCATACGAAAGCTAAAGATGCTCACTTTTTCTTTTCCTTTTTTTTTTTTTTTTTTTGGTTTTTGTTTTGTTTTGTTATGTTACTGGGGATTCAACTCACGGGTGCTTTACCACTGAACTACATCCCCAACCTTTTTAATTTTTATTTTTGAGACAGGGTTGAGATTCTCACTTGCATTAGATCATCAAATAAGAAAAAAGTCAGAGATCCAGATTTTCTGTGCAATCCTACTTTTTAATCTCCTTAAAATTGTTGGAGAAACAGAGGGCCTATTAAAATTGTGCTCTCTGTTTGTTAGGTTGACTTACAAAGTAAGATTCTGAAATCTTACTACAAAAGCAAGGCCTTCTCACCTAGGCCTGTTTTCCCAGCAGGATCTCCATTCCCTTCTTTGTTTACCATCCTCTCTTCATGACTGACCATGCCTGGTGCCTCTGTTCTTACATTACATCTCAGGTATTGTACTTCTTGCTAGAATGCTTTTCCATTTCCCTCCCTTGCTACCCCTGCTCAGTCCATACTCACTGGCAGCCCAGATGTCAAGTCCTTAGTGAACTGACCCTAATGTCGTTGTATAAAATTACTCTTACTCTTCCAGTATTCCTCAGTATCCTTTCAGTAGAGTTCTTATCAATGAAGTTTATGGACCCTGAACCCAATGAAGCTGTAGTTTCATCTTTATATCCTGAGAATCCAGCTCAACAGTTTATACCTAAGCAGCACTTCATAAACACCTACAGAAATAGTGGAAACCTGAGTCAGGTTTACCTCCCGAGCACCCAACAAACAGATAGTCTATGAATGGAAGTTTTGTTTCCCAGGTGGACAGTCTTGATGTGAAAATTGCCTTTTGTTGAAAATGATAATTATCAAGTTTTGAAGTAGATATATCTGACATATTCTTAGTTCTATTCTACTCAGCTCCCTCGGCCCCTCCCTCCACCTCCTCCACCTCTCCCGACACTCACACCCAAACTGCTGCAGCAGGTATAATGACTGACTTACGCATTTGTGATGTATAACCCTGGACTTGTCATATGATAGTGCACAAACATTCCCTCTCCTTTACTTTTGGATATTCTTCAAAGAGGTGTCAGGGTGGTGAGAAAGATGCAGGCTAGAGATGGATATAACCTTATTTGAGTGGTAGCTTGGTACCAGCAGTGTTTTCAAAACCATGAAAGTGCTGTGAGTCTGATAGCATTGTGCTCAATTTACTGATGTGGGAAAGGAGGTTAATTTACATGTCATAAGGGAGTTCTGGATAATTTCAGAGGAGGAAGGTTTATAATTATAATTGGTTTGTTGTATGTTTTGTTTGTTTTCAACAATCTTTTCTTCTTTGAATTCAGTGCTCTTTAAAATACATTCGTTTTGGTTATCTGGTATCTCCTGAATTTAAACTTAAAAAAAAAAAAAAAAAATCTCAGTTGTTTTAAACGATGCCAGACTTTCCTTTGAACAGAAGTTCTGGAATCTCCTCTTTAGTATTCTGAAATGCAATTCATAGAAGCCAACATCTATTTGTAGGTGCAGTTGTTTAAAAAATAAATATAATAGCCTGTATATTATGTGAAGCTGAAATAATAGCAAAATAATTTATACTGAAACATGTTTTAATACACACATGCATATTAACAGTTTCTTTTGAAAATAAAAGGAAATGGTCAGATGTTTGCATCTTTTAAGTAGACTTATTTTAAAATTTGACAGCTGTAGATATAGATTAATAAGAATAGATTTAGCCAGGCATGACGGTGCACACCTGTAATCCCAGCAGCTGGGGAGACTGAGGAGGATCATGAGTTCAATGACAGCTTCAGCAACATAGCAAGGCCCTAAGCAACTCAGAGAGACCCTGTCTCTAAATAAATATTTTGAAAAGGGGCTGGGGATGTGTCTCAGCGGTTAAGCACCCCTGGGTTTATTCCCTGGTACCAAAAAAATTTAATTGTCTTGATTGTGATGCAAATATGATAACTAGTGTTCCTGTTGGTGACATGTCTTTCTAAAGTAATAACTAATTCTTGGTAAAGTTCCAAGCAAAATGCAAAATCTTTTCCTCTGTTCATTTGAAAGTCAATATTCTATTTCCAGAAAATTTTACTTAAACTAAAATAATATAAAATACATGTGTTTTTTCTTGAAATAGTTTGGGTTCCACACTCAGATGAATGGTAGTAAAAACTTCACCTGAATGACATATCCAGTGAAATATCTGATAGGTATTGGGGACATAGGGCAAATACTTATCTTCAAGATTTTTTGGTGTTGAGCTTTCTGAATCTAGTCCACTACAGTTCAGTTATTCCCTTTCTTACCCCCAGTCATTGAGCTTACCTAAAAAGTTCCTACTCATTTCTGATGTATTCTCTCATGGGGTGGTATTGTTCTATCTCTGACTTCAGTCTTCCAAACCAAAATTGCTTTTTGTTTAAAAGAAATAATCATTTCTTACTTAGGTTAATGATAACATGTGTAGTGCCAAGTAAAATAGAAATATATAAGAACTGATTCCTTTGTTTACAGATTTAACAGCCCAAGAAGGTATTTAATATTAAAATCTGTGTCTATCAAAATATATAAGTGACTGAGAAGACCTGGGAGATCACGGCAGAGGGGGTAGTGTTCAGAGTGCATGTGAAGGATGCAGATATACTGAAGAGGCACTAGAAAGTTGGCATCACAGATGAGCAAACAAAGCCAGGAGTGTGGCACGGATCAAAAGGTTACTGCCAGCAACCAGAAGGCAACAATAATAGGAATTGAGACTGGAGTAAGATCATCATGTCCAAATGGAAATTAAATTGAATGATTTCTGAATCAAATGTGAAATATAGTTTCTACATAAAAACATAAGTTTTAAGATAACTGTTTAGCAAATTTGGAATTTGTTAATAGCAAAACTGGAAGACTTTGGAAAGAAGACTCATTTCTTCAATTTGGATCTCAGGTTCAGTGTATCTCTTGTTTAGAATATTTAATTATACCTACCTGGTTAAATCGGAATTAACTTATTTCTATGGTCCATAGATTCATTGCATCCATAGATGCAGAATTTGATTTATCAAAATAAGAAAACATGACCTTCAGTTCCTTCTATCTTTATCTCTTCACAGGTATGATTTTGTAGAAGTTGAGGAGCCCAGTGATGGAACTGTATTAGGGCGCTGGTGTGGTTCTGGTCCTGTACCAGGAAAACAGATTTCTAAAGGAAATCAAATCAGGATAAGATTTGTATCTGATGAGTATTTTCCTTCTGAACCCGGATTCTGCATCCACTACAACATTGTTATGCCAGTAAGTGCCACTTTAAGATCCCCTTATTTTAATGAGTCAGCTCTTTGTTTACTTATTTCTTCTTTTAAACATGAGAATCAGAAAACCAAAACTAAAAATCCTTTCCCCAGCTTGCATTTTTGCACCCTTAAATGTCATTGTCTTATTATAGATAACTTAAATATTGCACATTAGCAGTGTTAAAATGCCTTATCACTGTAATTTAATAAAATATTGCTTTTGCATTTATAGGATTATAGCATGCCCTTCACCCCCCAACTCACTGACTGGTATTTCAGCATTGTTGGAAAGTTACAAAGGGATTTTCTGTTCATTAAAATAGAAAAATTTGCATTATACATTACTCATTTGGAAATCACCAAAAATTTTTGTCTGTGTAATGTCTTTCTGAGTTAATTTCTAGTTTAAGTAATATTAATAATAAAATACAATTTTAGTTTTCTAGGATTTTTCATGATTAGTTATGTGATACTTTTTAGCATTTGACTAAATATTATTCTGAGAGTTAAAGTTGTAAGTTTTGAAGGATGCTAGGTAGTCCAGTGCTCTTATTTTCAAATCCATGTATTGATTTGGGAATGAATATAATGTAGAGCTAGAAAGCCAGCACTATTTGAGATTAATAGCACTAAAGAGGTGTGTTTGCCTTAATATTCCATGCTTTTATGTGTTTTTTTTACTTTTTTCCATTTCAGCATTATCATTTCTTTCTGTGCTCACCAAAAAGCTTAAATTTTAGTTTTATTGTTCATAAATATGTACCTGACGTTTTTCCTTTTGTCTTTAAAGAAAAGTACACTTATTAAATATTAATTCTTTTCAAATCAGTGCATTAATGAAGTATATTTTTAAATGTAGTTATCCCCCCTTACCCACTTAAGATGTATTCTGTTTAATATTTATGGCCCATTGTTTCCCAAAAAAAGGAATTTTTAAAAGTCCCACTAGAATTTAAGAAATATTTCCAATATTTTGTCTAATTATAGTTGTGCATTGTATAATAATCTCAATACTCTTGTATTTTGTGTGTGATTTTGAATATTTATATCTGTTCACTACACTACAACAAAAATGATTTTATCCTGCTTCTAAAAAAGCTATCCAAACCTTCTTATAAAAATATATTAATATTGTAGTGTACCTTTTAATATTAATTAGTAATATCACAATTTAAAAAAATTAAAAAATTTGATATCTTTATTGGTCTTGATAATATTTAGTAAATTAGTAGGCACACTACGAACACAACACAATGTGGGCTGCATTTATTACAATGCATACTCTTACTGGGTATAAAAACATTTAACACATGCCAGCAATTCAGCAAATTAGAAAATATGGAATCAATAGTTGAATTTGTGTCTTACATTGTTAAGCAACAATTTCTCATTTTGATTACCCACAGTGGAATACTATTTTGCTAACTGGTTAAATGAGGGAATTTTACATACTGGTTGATAAAACAGCTAAGAATAAAAAATAAAGAACAAACTGGAGTTTGAGAAAGATTATTTATTCATTTATAGAATAGAATCCATTAGTATATATTATTGATACATATTATTGATGATGAAATAACTCTAAAATATTATAAATTAATGCTGTGCATTTTGATCAGTTTTCTTTATAGGTTATTTAAAATGTTCATATCTTTATGCCATTCTGAAATACTTTTTGCTATCAGATTCTTTATTATTTCCTTGTTACTTTCCAGAAACTTTCTTAATGATTTAATATTTTAAAATTTAAATGTAATAAAATTTAATAATTTTACCTAAAGATGAAAATTATTGAGTAGATTATTTTAAACACACTATTGATGATTAATACCTTTTTTTTTTTTGTGGTTCTGGGAATTGAACATAGGATCTTGTGCATGGTAGGCAGGCACTCTTCCATTGATCCACATCACCAGCCTGATAATTAATATTTAAAAAAAAATTTTTTTGTTCCAGAAATTGAACCCAGGGCTGCTTAACCACTGAGTCACATCCCTACCCCTTTTTTTATTTTTTGAGGCAGGGTCTCACTAGGTTGCTGACGGCCTTGCTAAGTTGCTGAGACTGAGTTTGAACTTTTGATCCTCCTGCCTCAGCTCCCGAGTGGCTGGGATTATAGGTAAAAGCCACCACACCTGGTCTGATAACCAGTGTTTTGATACTGTAATGGTTTGCTTGAATAAAGTCACTAAGAATTGGTTTAACATAATTTTTCAGTATCCTTCTTCACAGAATTTATGTTAATCTTTTCTTTTAACCAAATGTGGCCTTGGGATCCATGGCTACATTTTTACAAAATCATATGATGTACAGTTTCAGTTTTAGCCTAAGGTTGTTGATATTTAAGTATGGGATGATTAAATATTAGTATAAAACATGATACTGGGTTTTATGAGAGCAAAGGTTTATTCATCCCAAACCTGTGAGAAAAATAAACTTTAAGTGTATTTGTAATATAAATGAACTACTATCTTCACAGTGTATTAATTTAAATATGCATACATACTCTATTATTCAGCTACAGAACAAAACATGAAAGCTAAAATGTGTGTGTGTGTATATATATATATATATATATATATATATATATATATATATATATTACCAACAAGGCTTATCTTTTTCCAATTTTCTGACCACATGGTTTATCTGGTTATATAACCCAAAGAGTTGTGTGTTATTAAATGAAATATGTAGAAATAAAAATCACAGAATCATTACAACAGTTGGCTCAGAGAGCATATTATAGTCTCTCAGTAGATACTGGAGTATGAGTCACTGCAGTTTAACTAATAAAGGATTCACCAACACTTGCACTGTATATCTGAAAAATGTGTAGTAGACTCATCACCATTTTGTTGAGGCAGAGAACCACAAGGGTCTACAAAAAGTAGATCACCAGTTCTTTTTGCTATGAGGATTTGACTTAGTAAGAGATTTATAGTGATCCTGAGGAGACACCTGAACCAAGAGACATTAGGTCAAGTTGTCACTGGTTCCATTATTAAAATTAAATTCAGTGCATTTTTAACTGATTTTTGAAAGAGTTTGGTAAATGGTAAACCTGGGCTTTGGTGTGCTATTGTCATCTCTACTGATATCTATTGAACCTTGCTTTGCGAGGCCACTAAATTGACCTGAACTGAGCTCTACATAATGGAGATACATCAAGAAATGGCATAGGAGGTATTCTGAACCTTACCACCTTTAAGATTTTGGGCTCAGAGAAACAAGAGAGCTTGAAGGTGGGGGTCCTACATTGCTTAATATAAATAACTTGGTGATTTTAATTTTAAGGATTGCTTTCTGGAGAAATTATTGATACACAATCTTGCAAACTTTGGTTCTTTTGCGGTTTAAGTTTACTTTCTCAGTTGACTGGCCATTTCTTCACCTGTCTCTTGTCCAGACCCCTTATCCCCAACTCTCCTGACTTACAGACACATCTACTCTATACTTAATAACTGCCTAAGGAAGGGTGAGATTTGATGAGTGAAAATTTGACATGCGATTATGCTTTTAAGCCTTGCAGAATGTTTTGAATTATCATTGTATACTGCTAAGTGACATCCCACCCTCCAAGAACCCCCCAACACTTTGTAGCAGGGCAGCAATCCATCAATCTTATCTGAGAATCAGATAAATGAAAGCCTAAAGGAAGAAAGTGTGTGTCTTAGAGAGCAGACTTAAAAGTTCTTGTGGCATTTGCTCAGGGGCAAGTGCCCCTCCAAGCCCCTGGATCATCTCCCATACTTTTGTTTTTTTTTTTTTCTTGCCATGGATGAACTTTCGTACTAGCACACCCAGTTCCCTAGAGGCAATGATCCCACTGACTGCAAACCCACCCCCACTTCAAAACAGAATCTCCACTGCAGTGGTTTCTTAACTTTGCAATGATAAGAATAATATGAACCTTCAGTCCTTAGGTTAGCTTCCTGCATTGAGGTCTGTTCTGAGTGCCTCACACGCTGCGCTGCCAGACACATTGTAGCTGCTCATCAAGATTTTATACACATTGAGCCATTTCCCCTTAGAGTTGTCTAAAACCAAGTAGAACTGCACTGACTTCTCCTTGACCCCATGTTACCTTTGTTGCTGCTGCATGGTACAAACAACTCATCAACTGGAAAGCTGTTGAATCACAGTAAGGACACCAGGTATTCTCCTTGTCCTGATGTTAGCCTGTTATCACCAAGATCACCTTTATATACTAAGATAGTTGATCTGATATACATTTTGTTTGTTTGTTGTTGAGAAAGGGGTTGAGTGGGGACACCCATGAAACCTTCTCTATTGTTAAAGAATTTAGTACACAATTATTATAACCATTAATGTGTATAATCAGTGTTACCTGTTTTTTGCAATCAGTTCAATAAATATTTTCATCAGCTCATACAAAGAAAATTTCAAGTCAAATCACATTGTTTTCTAGGACAAATTACAGAGAAAGTTTATTTTAAAACTATATTTTTTAATAAAGAGGTAACTCTGTAGCCTTCTTTGGGAGCTTGGGAGTATGAATGGGTATTGATTCTGGTCAACCTGTAGTTCTTTGTGGTTCTGGTTATCATGTGTCTTAGATGCAAAGTTTTAATATATTAGTTAACATTCTCATGGTTTGCCACCCAAGTTGCTATTAAAAATTATGTTCACCCTTGTAAGATAATTTGCCTGTTCTTAATGAAGAGATATGATCTATAAATATCCACATATTTCTGTGTATATAAAATATAGAGAGAGTTTATAGGTAAACAAGTGATAGAATATTATTTTTGAATAAAGTGATGCTGATATAATATTTAAGGATTTTACATGTTTATAAATACTTATAATGTTATAATTTCAGTGTCATTTTCTTGATTCCTAGGTACCTTAGAATAAAACATAAAGTTCATTTCTTCACTTTACCATATTAAGTTGGTATTATATGCTGTTTATTTTTTAAAATACCAGCCTGAAATATTGACATGAAATGATAGTTACTTGTAGATTTCTAAAAATATATAGTAGCAGATTTGCTACATAAATTAAAAATTTTAGCATTTTGATGGTATTTCAGAGAATTATATATGGAAATATGATTCCCCAGTCATGCCCTATTAATAAATAATGAAAAATAAATCAGTGTAAATCAACACCAAATGAAATACACACAGCTTTGATGATTGTGCTTGAGGAGTTAATAGTGTCTTAGATTTTCTTTTTCTTCCTGCTAAAGGAGAAGGAGAAAAAAAGTCCTGATAGATTAGCAATGAGAGGTTGTTTGAGAAGAAATGAAGCAAATCTGAAATAAAACAGTGCAAGCTCATTTCTGTTTGGAGGCCACACACAGTGGGAGCCCAGGACACATTTCAGATCTCTTAAAAGAAAATTTCTTGTTTAATTTTGGAGTAAATTATAATAGATTATATATGTTTTACTCTGCAGACTGCAGCGTAAGCACCATTATTTAAATTGTTAAGAGACCTACAAAGGCTGAAAATAACATCTTTTTCTCCAGTATCAAAAGATCTTATGAAATGTTTCATTTTGCAGCCTAAAATGTAAAATCTACCAAATATTTTTGTCAGAAAATTGCATCCAGAAAGCATATCTACATTTTAAATGAGACATATAAATTCAAATCTGAACCTTTTCAGTGTTTTGTAAATATCTATAATTATTCTTGAGTGTAATGCTACTTATAACATTTTTTTAAATGCTTGTGAAACTTAAGAATTTTCTTTTTCTCCACTCTCATCTGGTTAACATTATTAAAAAATGATTAAACTACCACTAATTTGTCTTAAATAATTTTATTAAATATCATATCTTTAAGTGTTTTAATCTAAAATTTCTGAGCTGAAGTAACAAAATATGATGTTTATAACACTTAATTTACTCTTTTTCCACTTAAGCTTGCATCAGTTTGATTAACAGACACAGATATTGGTAGCCACCAACCGACTCCCATGTATTTTCACCTTTTTCTTTATTGCCTGAAAAGGTGTGCAAGGAGTGTGTGAAGAATCAGCTGAACATACTTTTACTTCCAGGATGCAGTGAAATTCATTTTCTTTTAAATCCCTTTCAAATTCGTTGTTATTTTTTGACATTATTTAAATATATATATATATATGTATATATACACACACACACACATACACATATGCATCTTAATCTGTGACATTGGTTTGGCTATTGAAGATTAGTAGTTATTTCAAAGATGAAATTAATAATGCAGAATAATGTAATACCACGTTACATACTATGTAGTACAACACTGTTGTGTTGTAAGCACATTATAAACCCAACTATGTGATCCTGTCTGGAGTTAAGTCAGTGTGCCCACCATTGTGCTTGGTTTCCGTGGGGAGGGGTTAGAAGGACACTTGATGCCTGAGGTGCCATTAAGGAATGCATGACTGATTGCCAAACTGGTTATTAATTATGCAGGATACGGAGAACAAAGCAGCTCAGTGAATATTGAAGTTGGGGAGGGGTGGGGGAGAATTTTTTTTTTTCATTCCTTCTGGCGTAAGCCAGTAGAGTTTTTCACTGTTAATAACATGTAAAGAAAAGTTTTAACTGAAGGCCAAATTTGCATTTATGTTGAGGTCAAGAAAAATTCTAACCAACTCTCAAATAAGGTTTTTAATTCAGTGTTCACTTAAGGAAAACAAAAACAGCTTACCTAGAGTAAAATTACTTAGACTCTTACCATAGCACTTATCCTATTGGGAAAACCTCAAAGACAGAATATGCTCAATATTTTTAAAAATTTTATATCTTTATAACAATTATGCATTCCCATATCTTTACATAAAGCTCATTTAAGTGTAAGTTTATGGGAAAATTTTTTATAACACATCTTTATTTACATGAAATGAGAGTTGACAGAAAATTTAGGTGTTAAAACTTTTTTGTAGTATTTAAAAATGAAAAGGGTATTTCAAGTATTGTATATCTATGCAGTAGTCTGAAACACTCATTGAATAATTAGATTTTTATTAAGATATACAATGCACTTTTATATTTATGCAAGCTGTCTTGAGATGACAGTATTTTATTGAACAAAGGAAATTCTACAATTGCTGCGGAGACTAAATTCTCACTTGGCTAAGAGCTGTTTAGTGCATTTTCCAACCCAACTCCTTCCTATGGCATAGTGCTGTCTTTGATATGAAGATCATGTTCCTCTTCTATTTCTACTGATTCCTTTTGTTGTGATTAATTCCTTACTATCTAAGAATTTCACAGATGCTGTGATTTGTATTTAGAAAGCAAAATTTGGTAAAAGATGGATAGAACACTTAAAGTTGTCTTATAAGGGAGTCGTAAGTAAAAATGTAGGTTAATCAAAACCTTGAGATTTGATGATTCTTATTTCATATTTAAAGCCATAAAGATGTAAAAGCTTAGAGTTCATAAAACAACCTAATCCTCATGGAGAAGTTTTTCTTTAGAAGTATGTTTGATACAAGTTAAAATTATTAAATTGTTTTACTTTAATATCCCCATCCATTTTTCATATCAATTTTTGAGGGGTATTTGAGGAGATATTTTGTCAGAAATTTTCAAAAATGCATAGTATTGGTGACTTATTTTTTTTTGTTTTGGAGAAAAAATATGCACTTACACAAGTACACTCAGTGCACGTAAGGGATTTGGAATGATTTTGAGATACAAGGGAGGTGATTGTAGAGAGCAAAGCATTATCATAAGTCAGATCAAAGAAAAAAATAATAAAACAAAATCTCTGGAAGTTTTACAGTATAAATTTAACATCAAATATATTAGAAAAATCTCTTAAGGACTTATTAATATGCTTATCATCACCTGTAAGAGATTCTAGTTCTTTGGTCTGAGATAGTGCCCTGTTATCTACCTCTTGGGGATTCTGATACAAAATGTTCTCTACATTATATTTAGGGGTCTAAATAAAATAATTGAGCAGGACATAGCAAGTTTTACTACAAGATTTTGGAGACTTTTTTATATTCAAGCAAGCATGAATATTTTATGGCACAGATTGGAAACTCTGCGTACATTTTTAATGACTAACATACTCATGCGTTCCCTCTATTTTTCAGGATTGCAGAAAGAGTGGGACTTTCCCATAGCAGTTGATGAACATATTTCAGTTTGTAGCCCTTGCATATATTGTACCAACTTGTCTAAGCTATATATTGAAGACTGTCAATTTTGTCAGCTGTCAGTGTCTGTGATCCGTAGAGCATGATAGATTGTCCTCACCCTTCTTTTTTTGTTCAACACTAAACTTGTTGGTAATTCACAGATGGCATAGATCCAGTGTTGAGGTACAGTTCTAGAACAGACAATATTCTTTTTTTCTGCAATGTGATAAGACAATCTTAGTCAAACAAGACATTTCGAACCATCAAGAAATATTCTTTTTTCCCTCATACTTTTTATGTTTAATTTTAGTTTTGGTCCAAGTTAATCTTGTACTTCCCATCACCCTATCCTCTATTATATCCTAATTATATCTGACCTAAATACTCTTTGAACCATATGGGGGCCATGTGATCATTTATTTTTCAAGCTGAACTTTAAAATATACTATGACCACATTTAACTTCTACCCTTTTAAAATTTTACCTACAGTTGCACTGTTTTTGGTTTACTTAGTTTTTATAGTTACTATTGATTTATCCCCAAATCATTCCTAAGATTGCATAAATCTTTTCTTAATCCAGCAACACATTGGTTTTCTAATAATTTCACATTCTTGGAGAAATCTTTGCTAGAGTAATTTGGCCTGCTCCAGTCTTCTTGGGTTGCTTTTATCCTTGGGGCCTCCTTCTTGCATTAGATCCCTTGTTTGCCTGACTTTTTGTCTTCCTCTATTAGTTTATTTCCATGTTTGGAAAAGAGTAACACCTCCATGAATTTACTGAGAAAATTCAGCATAGGAGATAAATTTTTTGCGACCAACATGACTGAAAATGCTTCTAGTTAGTCCTCAAACTTAAATGACTATTGGCTAAATCTAGAATTCAAGTTGGCTACTTAAAATCTGATTAGGTATTCTCTGCATATGAATAGGGTTGCTGACTCTAATCTTTCCTGTATTGTAAACTGACTGGCTGAGTCAATTCCTTTAAAAAAACAAAAACAAACAAACAAACAAAAAACCTGATTTCCCTAATCTCTTTTCTAGGAGTGTAAATCTTAGTTGCCAATTCTGTGAAGTGGGAGTTAAGTGTATTAAAACCCAAAGTCTTAACATTAAATATAAAACTTTCTACTCTAGTCCCTTCCCCATAGGTAGAATAATATCACCACTCACAAGACAGCTTAGGTTTCCCAGTCCATAAATTTTCTGTTTTATTCTGTTCAGGGAACAAATCTGATCAGGGAATAAGGCAATCTTTTGCCAAGAGGGGAAATAGATGGGGAGTGTTTGACAGCTCCATAAACAGATTTTCAACCAGTTTTTATGTTTTTAACTCACTTCTGTACATACCTGGAAGTGCCCCCAAATCCAGAGCTCTGGAGGCATTTCATGAGTGTATATCAGGTTGCTTCTTGGCTTTGTCCCCTTTCTTACTTCATCAGGTCCACATCCACCTGCTCTTCTGGTTCCAAATTCTATTGCTGCTGGCTTTCTTTCCAATTTTCTATGGACTTAAGGTATTATACACATTAAAAAAAAAAAACCTTTAGAATCAATAATTCCAGGAGATAACAGAGGCAAAATCACCATCTTTTCATTCCTTTTTTTATTATTTATTGAGTTTATTTATTGATGTCCTTATTAGAGATTAACTTTATGTTTGATTAACAATATCTTCAGAAACTCCGCAGTTGACGTCTTAGTATGTGAAGGTGTCCTGGTTCTGTTACCCTCCCATGCCAGTTGAAGTAAACCCCATTAGAAGATGACTTTGCATGATTGTGTTAAAATCATGTTTACTTTAGTTTTAATGTTAGAAAGCTTGGATTGGACTAATACTGATTAGCCGTATACAGTATCTTGAATTCTGTTTTAATTTTGGTGTCTTGTCTAGTCGTATCCCCACACAACAACAAATCAAAGGTTTACCACCTGGCACATATAAAAGCCAATACTAAGACACCAGGTTTTTGCAAAAAGATAAAGCTTTATTGAAGACCCACCATCCAGGAGATAGGGCTCTTGCTCAAATCTGTCTCCCCAGTTGTTTGATAAGAAGGTAATTTATGAGAAGGGAGAATGGAAAGCTGCCTGTTGACCAGATGTCAAGAAAGAGGAGTTGGGGATTCTTTTGCCTGGCAAAGGCTCTTGTCATGCTTTTTCTTGGTTCACATATTCCTTTTCCATGGGAATTATGTAACTGGGGATTTTGAACTTGCGACATTAGAAGGTCAGGGACTGTGGGAGCTGTCCTCTTCTGCAAATGCTCAGTACAGGATAGTTTGTTTTCAACTGATCTCTGGAGGATTGAAGAGGTATTTCCTGAAAAACAACCTTGAAGAACGTTGTTACTTGGTTAATTTATACCTGGTTTCTAGTCAGTTTCAGGGGAACACCAACCATGCTTTTGTTCGTTATTCATGACAGGTGTGACCAAACAACTAGTCCCATGATCCTCTTACATAGTCTGCAAATACTTGTTTGAGTAATAATATTAATATATT
Organism: Sciurus carolinensis; assembly: GCF_902686445.1. Lineage (NCBI taxonomy): Eukaryota > Metazoa > Chordata > Mammalia > Rodentia > Sciuridae > Sciurus > Sciurus carolinensis. Next base: position 31,946,358 of record NC_062222.1, on the reverse strand, counting down.
GATTACTTCAAATTCACATGAATCTGATTTTATATGCAACTAAATTTTTACATCCTCTGACAGTCTGAGAACAAAACTGAAAAATAAGTGCAGTTAGTGTTTTGTACTTCCTCAGAGGAGGTTAATTTTGAAAGGTGAGTTTGTTGTAAGCTTTTGAAAAGGAAGTACTTAATGGTGTCAACTTTTTGGTGGGGAGAGTTACTGGGGATTGAACTCAGGGCCACTCAGCCACTGAGCCACATCCCAGTCCTGTTTTATATTTTTATTTAGAGACAGAGTCTCACTGAGTTGCTTAGTACCTTGCTTTTGCTGAGGCTGGTCTTGAATTCAAGATCTTCCTGCCTCAGCCTCCCAAGCTGCTGGGATCACAGGTGTGGGCCACCAAGCCCAGTTGGTGTCAACTTTAAACAGATGGTCCTCAACTTTTGATGGCTTAACTTACGATTTTTCACCTACTTTACAGTGGTGCCAAAGTAATACACATTGAATAGAAATCGTACTTGGAATTTTAGTTCAATCTTCACCTACTGGGCTAGCCTTATGATATGGGACACAGTATTCTTCCTGATGCTCAGTGGTAGCAGAAATGAACCCCACCATCACAAGGGGAGCAACTGATACTTACAGTGGACTCTGCTACTACTCTGAGATGTTCAGTGGGTTAGGTTTACTAAATGCACTTTGAACTTATGTTATCTTCAGTTTACCTTGGATTTTTCAGGATGTAACACCTTCAGAACTCAGCATATCTATGTTTGAGTCAGACAGAGGAGAATGATCATAGATTGAAATAAATACCAAGTCTTTTTATGAGTGCCTTTGTACCATTTAATCTGCAGGATGCAATATAATTTCCATTTGCCATTTAAAATTCAGAGAAGGCCATATATTTAGAAGTGATGATATTAATTGGATTTTTGCTAATTCTATTTAAAGTGAAGCTATTTCTAGCTATTTCTAGGAAATATGAGGAAAATCACTGGGGAAGGAAAACAAATTTAAGAGCTCTTGCCATATTTGTTTTCCTTTTAGAATACCTACATACTATTTCTGTTGATTACAATGTAATGGGTACTTTGGAAACTTCAGAGTTTTTAAACTAGAAAATAATATATACTATATTTATATGTGTATATTTATATATGTATACATACACAAACACATATATTAGTAAATGATATGGGTGGTAAATAATGAGGGTTAAATTGTACTTTCTACACACAGTAAAAGCAAATAGGACATTAGAAGAGGATCTCATTTTGAGGCCAGCCTCAGCAACTAAGCAAGGTTCTGAAAAGCAACTTAATGTCTTAAATTTTTTTTTTTTTTATAAAAGTGGGAGGCTGGGGATATAGCTCAGTGGTAAAGCTCCTCTGGGTTCAGTCTCCAGTACCCAAATAGATAAATAAAAAAAATCATTCACAGTGTAAACAAATATACAGAAAAAGTGAAAAATGGAGATGAAGTCAATGTCACTTCTGTCCACTTCTTTAATGTGAGTATCCCAGCAATCTTGCCATCACCAAATTTTTAGATTTGTAATATTCAGGAAATTTCAAAGGCTAAAATTTGTACAAAGAAATAGGGAAAGTAAATTGGAAAACAGGTATATCCAGTGACTAGAAAACCTCCTGTTGAGCACCTACCGAACACTCTAGAATGCAAAATACCCCAGAACATTTGTACTTTTAAATGATGCAGTTTTGGAATCAGGGTGTCTTTATGTCATGGCCCCATGCCACAGGTCCTGTCTGTGCCTAGGTGCTACCATTCTTGTTAAGTGAGGTTTTGTTCAAGTGGGAATAAAAGCTAACCCGGGACTACCTGGCTGGCTACTTGTCTTGTGCTTCTCTGCATAGTTTTTCAGGTGGGAGAGTAAGGCTTTTAGCTCTTGCCTTAAAATATGAATTATCTTAAGTACTTCCAAGGCAGGTTGTTTAAGAAAGCTAAGGCTTATACTAAAAACTTTTTTTTCCTTATGGAAGAATAATAGGGAAGACATTCAAACGGCAATTATCTAAGACTCTAAAACAAAATCTGAGATACGAATTAGGAATAAATGTACAAGACTTCAAATCAGCATAATATCACCTCTGAAATTGTGCTTGTAAATTTTTATAGCATTGGTAAAGTGGAAATGCCTTTTTCCAGTGGGATCACATTCTGATCGGATTGAAAAAAAAAGCACTTTCCTGCTAGGTATAAGTTAATGAAATGGCATTAAGTGTAATTAGTTGTTTTGGAGAAATATGCAAGACACTGAAGTGTTAGAGAGAAATTGCATGCCAAAACTTGACTTCACATACCTGAATGAGGAGGTATTAAAATCAGTGACACATCCTTTGGATGAAATTCTTCACAAGTCATCTCAAACATTCTGACACAAATATTTTCCTTTCTTTGTGGAATATGATGATTGACACTCTGAGGTATCCTAATCCCATTACTGATAAAACTAATACAAAGAACTCCCCAGTCTACCAAGGCATACACTGCTTTATTTTACTTTGAAGATGAAGTTCTCTTCAGACTTGGTCTTCAGAAGAGTATTGACTTAACTAGTGCTTACAGGCCCCTTTTACAGTCACTTTTTGGAACACTGGAAATGTTTAGTATTTTATGACTAAATGCCATACAACTAAAAAATATGAAGTTATAACAATGCAAATTGTGAAGGTGTGCAATGTCACTGCATATTTAAGCTGGTTTCCCAAAAATCTTAGGTTCATGCTTTTCATTAACCTTTAGGTTATATTTTCTTTGTTAATAGAATTCCTAAAGACAGAAAGGACTTGCCCTTCACTGTTTCATTGTTCCTGTTGTGCTGTTTGTTTGATTGCCATTCTTTTTTGTTTTTTGGGGGATTTTTTTTGTGTGTTTTTTTTTTTTTTTTTTTTTTTTTTGGTGCTGGGGTTTGAACCCAGGGCCTTGTGCATACAAGGTAAGCACTCTACCAACTGAGCTATATCCCCAGCCCTGATTGCCATTCTTGCCATAATCTTTATTTGTCCTTAAAAGCATGGCATAATTTCATGCCACTGACCACTGAATAATTAATTTAAGAATGTTAACTTGTTTTTTTTGTTTGTTTGTTTTTGTTTTGGGTACCAACGATTGAACCTAGGTACACTAAACCACTGAGCCACATCCCCAGCCCCTTTTATTTTATTTTTTTAAATTTTGAGACAGGGTCTTGCTAAGTTGCTTAAGGCCTTGCTAAGTTGCTGAGGATGACCTTGAAAACTTGTGATCTTCCTGTCTCAGCCTCCCAAGCTTCTGGGATTACAGGTGTACACCACTGCATCCATCAAGAATGTTAACTCTTTAAAAGTTCTTTTGGTATGATTCTTATTTTATTTTTTATATCACAAATTTGTGGCAAGGTGTGATTTTGCTTAAAGAAAGCATTTATTTAACTTAGATCTAAATGTAATTTTGTCCTAGAACTGTATATTTATATTAAGCAGATTAAAAAGAAAAAACACCCTACCTATACAGATAGTATAGGTACTATATATTATACTATATGCATAGTGCTGTATGTCCTATTTTTTGGATACTTACCATTATATTGGTTTCTTGCTGTGAGTCATCTCATCTAGTTCCATTAGTCTTTATAGTAACTCTATGAGAAATTATTCCCAGTTTATACATATGCAAACAAAAAGAAAGGCATTGTAAAACCTATAATCTCAATCATAGCACAATATCTCCTAATCAACTTTTTTGATATTTTGCTTTGAAATCATTGTAAATTGACACACATTTTAAAGAAACATTGCACTGTATACTCTTCATCCAAATTTTCCTCTGGTGACATCTTGCATAAAGTATTACATGCCGATGGTCCTCAACTTTGGCATGGTGGGTCAACTTTGATTGTCAACTTTACAGTGGTGGAAAAGTGTTCCACACTCTGTGGAAAGCATACTTAGGATTTTAATTTTGATCATTTCCTAGGCATGAGATAATGCATGTAACACTCTTCTCTGACTTCTGGGCCTCAGTCACAGCTCCCAGCCAACCCCAGGATCATGAGGGTAAATGACCACCACTCTGCAGTGGACTGTGTTGCCAACATATGGTACTCAGTAGTTTAGGTGTACGAAGTGCATTTTTTACTTTGAATATTTTCAATTTTCAATGGATCATTTAGGATATAATCATCAAAAATTGAGGAACATCTATATTGTCTTTCACAGCCTGGAAGCTGACATTGAAACAATCCACACACCTTAGTGGGAAATATCAAATAACCAAAAAGAGAAAGCACTATAGAAGGTATTAAATGAAAGTATTATGTGAAACACCTTTCAGAAATAAGAGTTAGAAAGATATTTGATTAGTACATCATTTTAAGCATAGCTCAATTTAAAATAACAAAAGATAATAAATATTTTTAGATCAAGAAATGGCTTCATAATATTAGGTCAGGTGGGAAACTTTTATCTTGAATAGAGTAAGCTCACAATCTTCTTTATCTAAAACTCCGTAGTGTGGTATAGGATTATTTTCGCAGCTTAAAGTAGAACATCTATTATAGATTAAAGATTACAAAATCAAAATAATACCACAAATCACTCCTCTTGATGTGGAATTCAAAGTGAATGTGTGAAACATAAATAGTCTCTATAAATAAATTCATGAATGAGGCTTTGCTTCCTCCATGACAGAGATTAATGATGGTTTCGGATGCTGGGAGCTCAAGATATAATCTATAGCTTTAAACTGATGTCAAGATTCAGAACTGATTGCTTAAGAACACCTTCATTTCTCCAGAGTAGATTGATGACTTTAGTGCTGCTAAATCTCTTCTCATGCAAAATTTGTATAATTTGGTTCCAACAGGTATGGTATGTGGTAGTATTTACATATTAAATGTAACATATAATATGTAAAAGTCAAATTATTTTCAAAGACAAAATATAGGCACCTATGACATTTTCATACTTTTTTTTAATTTTAGAATTCACTGGAAGCCAGTTCAGGAGCACATTTGGAGCTTATTGCTGATCTATTAATTGATGTGTGTAGTTCAGGTAAAGAAGAAAAAAATGATATATATATTCAAAAGATTAACTTTAATTTCACCCTTCTTCATAGAGGGACAAGACCTTATTTGTTAAGGATTTGCTGGTTGGAGTTCTGATGTGTTTCTTCCAAAAATAAGAGACATCAACCTTGGTTATGACTTTCAGTTTAGCTTTCTTTAAATAAAAACTCAAAGATGTAGTTTAAATAAAGAACTCAAAGATGTAGTTTAAAGCAAACTGAATGCTGAATTTCTCCAGGATTTTATGAAATTTTCCTCCTACATTTTACAGTTATCTCTTTCATCACTAATTTAATATTAATTTATTATAGCAACTCATTTTATGTGGAGTCCTTTGAAAGCATTCATCTGTCCTTAAAGAAGGAATAACTCATACTGGATTGGGTTACATAATATTTAAATAATGATTACAACAACAAATGCTACTGATACTTTGGGGCAACAAACACCACTGTCTCTTGGGAAGTATAATGTTCCAGCGTTCGGTGAGTTATGGGTGGTGGTATCATCAGTGTCTTTGCATGAGGAAAGGTGATTAAGCCAGGACCATTCAGTGCAGGACAGTGAGGATGACCAGTCTTGCCCTTTGGGCTTTGTGCAGTTCCCATACTGATGCTATCATTGGAAAATTTTTAATTAATCATGTGATCAGTAGAAAGGTAATTGGTAACTGTCTTGGTATGCATATCAAAGGAGACAATCAATACATTTTTGTTTTTTTCTTTAATTTCCCATGATTTAGCTTCATTGTTTTTCAAGCACCAAGTAATAGCTTACAGAAGCTCCTTAATACCAGAAACTCCTTGAAATGCATGTGATTCCTACTAGAGCAAAGAGGGCTGTGCATATCTCCAGATGAAGATGTATAAATAGATATTTTTATCTTATTAGGAAGATAAGAATTTTCTTTCTTCCTTTCTTCCTCCCTTCTTCCCATCCTCAATTATTTTCTTCTTTCTTCTCTTTTATTTATTGTCCTAGATGCTCCATTATCCTAAAATACTTCTTCATTGGTTATGTTTTCAAAGTTAACATTTCAAAATTTTGTCCATGTCATACGTATGCTAAAGCCAAGGACAGTGGAGGTGTCATTTTTGCCTGTCTTCCTGCTTTTTTTAACTAAGTTAAAACAACTCAGTTCAAATTGTGCATTCTACTTCCTAAAATAGAGCCTGCTCTTCCAATGTGGAGGAGGCTCCGATTTAAGGAATCAGGAGAAAGGGTGGTGGAATATGTAAACTTCAAGCACCTTAGTTGATTAGCTTCTCAACTACATCAGCAACCCCAAGGCTATGAACAGATGAAGCTGAACACAGTTTAAAGTCAGCCCAGGCTTATTTTCCTTACATCTACACACAGCCTTGGGTGCTCAGATGTGGCAACGTATTAGAATATGAGTTACATCATCTATGTTGACAATAGTGCTTACTCCTCTGAGCCCTGAGTGCTGCCAAGGCCTTGGTTGCCCCTTACCTATTGATCTTGACCAAGACTTCACTGAACCCTCACTGCAGAAGAATCGTGGCCTTGAAACTTCAGACTTGGCTTGTTTTTTCATCCTACCACTAATCTACCTATATAATCCTGGGCAAGTTTTCCTACTCTCAAAATGTGAATAACAAAAGTTCCTGCCATGTGTTCCTGTGAGGATTAAATATCAAATGCTTAGCTCAGTGTTTGGCAGGCAGCAGTCAACAAATATGTGTAACCTTTATTTTAAGGTCAGGTTAACTGACATATTCTGATTCTAAGCCACTGTCCTTGCAAACAGGTATTTTTACTCCTCCACCGAGACTCCATCTTAAGGAAAAATTGTGAAGTATAATCACACTTAGACACAGGATCACATTTTAAAATATGACCTGTGTGTGTTAAGTATTAAATAAATATAATAATATATTAAATCTCTATTATGTTTTCCTTCCCATTTTTGTTAACACTGGTCATGATGTATTAATTTGATTTCAACACTCCACTAAATATGTCACAACTTGAGTTTGAAAAATATACCTAGATAGTAAAAGATGTGCTTACTCTTTGTACATGAAAGATTATAGCTGAGACTGAGGATGTAGCTCAGCAGTAGAGAACATGCTTAGCAAACATGAGACCCGGGATTCAGTCCCTAAAACCAAAAAATCTGCATCTTTGTCCATTCTATTTGCTTTTCTAAAAACATATTATACTACACTAAAACATGTTGGCACTAAAAATATGTTCCATGTAAAGCCTAACATGGATTAAGAAATACTAGATTCAAGGTTTTTCATCAGTAGAATCAAAACTTACTTCTTTTAAGAAATTTCCTTGTTGATTGCTTTTCAGAATTTTACCCTTCCTTTCATAATAAGTACTTTTTACCAAATGCCTGCTTAGCATCTGTGCTATTAAAATTTTGACAGCTTGTTTCATTGATACACTATTGGCTTGTTTTGCATGCCCCTTCTTGGAAGATCTTGCCCATCTTTTGGTACAGGAATTCAGAATTTAATTAGTGAAGGCTTCAGAGATCCAGAATCCATCTGTCCCCTATAACTGTTTGGTGTCAGTGGCAACAAGCATGAGTAAAGGAGGGGGTATCTTCTCTCTCCAGCTCTTTGAGTTTTTCATGAAATCAGAGAAGAGGCTAGAACTACCACTTAGAGATAACTGGCTCTTGGTAGTACTTATAAAATGCGAAGTATGAAATCTGTTCTCTTGCCCTCCCTGGTATATTTGGAAACAAAGATTAAAGGTTTGGAAAACCAGTCACTCATCGTTTAGACAGGTCTGTAGGCTTCCTGAACTATGCACACTACATGGAATGGGGCCGTGAGTGATATTCATTGTGGATTAATGGCATTTCTGCCTGAAGATAATGCATTTTTGATAGAAATAACTTGTCATTCAGTTGAGACATTTTGTTTGGGAGATGCTGGAATTCAAACCCTTCTCTGCTCATGCATGCTCACTTGCTTTCCTAGTTTTCTGTATTCTGATCTTGATATGTATGTTTTTGTTTTAAATAATTGACTGTGATTTTTCATGGAATGTGAGATTTAGGTGTTAACATATTTTAAAATTGGCTCAAGCATTCCACTAATAAACTGCTCACTTCATTTATATTAGGAATGAATTCTATTAATACAGTTGTATTTCCCTTCATATATATAGACTATAACTCTGGTGAAATGACATATTTTTAATCTTTTATGAAAGTTGTAAAGAACACAAATATTAATATTTTTTACTCATTTTTCTAAGCACCTACCCATCCCTGGTGCTATACCTTTGAGACCAAATAAGAAAGTTCAATTTGTTACTGCATATGTTTTGAATAGATAACGATATTAGGTCTTTTTCTTGGATCCTTAGGATTGAAAGAAAAATTGTACAGATGGTAAGCATGATGAAACTGTTTTTCAGATTCCCTTTTGATATCCAGAAATAATAAATAGGAGAATTTCATTAGGTATATCAAAGTTTTCAGACTTTCCAAAAATGTACTTGAAATTTCATGGCCAAATGGAGATTAGGCTTCTAGGCTGATCACAGGCAGGTGTTATACTGTTTCTGCCACACCTATATGTATTAATCAGTGAGTACATGTTTATAATGTTTAAGACTTGCCTTGATATTTCATCTGTATCAGGTTACCAGTACTAACATATATTATTACTTCCGGAGCAATTTCATTAATGCTAAATTGTTAAAACTAAATAATCATCACCTACAAAGCAAAATATATGGGGAATTTGAAGACTTACACTTTGTATAAACTTTGTTTGCACTGTTTTGCATTTAGCAGATTTATTTTCCCCAATTAGTGTGCCAATCAATTGGAATGCAAGGTTTATTTTATACAATGCTTCTTTATTAGATCATTTTGGAACATTGTTTACCTTATTTCCTGTTTTGCTTCTTGATATCCTAAAGTTGTTGCTGTAATATTTTTGAGGCCTCTTACCTTGGATGTTTTAAGGCATGTCAAATGTAAGATGGTCATTTTTGAATCTCCAAGTTCCTAATAAGTGCATGAAAAGTTGAACATAAACAATAATTAGACTTTTGTAGGGATGACTGCAGTTTATCTAAATGCCTTCAGATCAAAGACTGTCTTACTCACTATTATATTTTCACTTCATAGCAGAGTACCTACACATAGTAAGCCCTCAAAAGCTTCAAATAAATGGATGAATGAATTATAGGAACATCTAATGGCAGGCACAAATATCCTTGTTAGTCAATAACACAGGTCATTAAGTAGAACCTACTGGAAAAAAATGCTAGCCTTTGCATTGTATTGTGGAAAACCAAATTTCTAAAGCCCAACACCAGAGAGTGGCAGCCCTGTGTTCCTGTATGAATGTTGATCCTAGGAAAAATCTTTGATGAATAGCCTGACAAATCATTGGCACCTTCAAGATATGAAATTGATGCTTATATAAGATGTAAAATTTAAGAGTGAGATGAGAAAAATTCAGGTACAATGAAGTAATAAAAAAATGTCCAACTTCCAGAAGGGAATTAATTTATTGGATAACCAAGTCTCAGTTATAACCTCATAGTAGCTAAAAATCCTGCTAAATGCAAAGCAATACAAGTATAGATTTTATGAAAAGTGTAGGTCATACAATACTAATCATGCCTTTCAAATTATGCAATACTTTCACATGCCCTAACATGTTTAATGGGCAGTTGTGATGGGAAGAACTCAGTAACTGGTAGAAATTCGTGTGTTTACATTTTGAAATTAATATTTTTATTTAGAAAAATTGGATTGCAACAAACTTAAAGTGGGTCCTCCTCATGGCCAACATAGAGGAAAGATTCTGTTTGTACTATTAATATTTGAATATTTTTACTTTATCCAAAATCATAAAGTTTCAAAATTGAAGGAAACCTTTAAATTATATTTTACATTTACATTGTTTATTATTTAAATTGTTAATTATTTTTGCTTGTTTTCCTTTTGATTTGTAACTCCTTTTCCTCTGAAAACAAAATGACTTTGTGACTTGGACATAAAATTTGTGAATTCATTGTCTTGTCACTCTTGAGAACACTCCATTTTTAAACAGTGTTGTTTTTAGAAATTTATCTCCTGTATTAAGCTATGATCTTTCTCTTCAATTCCTCTTACTTTCCTTTGGAAGTACATGCAGTAATTTCATGACTTTCCTCATTATTAATAATGAAGACTTATTACCTTGTAGAATGTATTTATACACATCATTTTATTTGAGCTTCAAAGCAACTCTTAAGTAGGTTGTCATAAATTATTATCTTTGACTTTCAGATAAGTTCTGTCAGGGTCTTAAGCCCGCCTGCTCTTCTCGACCAGCGACAAGGGAAGGGGACACTCCCCAACAAGACCAGACCGGGATAGGTAGGGCCAACTGACCACCTGCACCCAGCCCTCCTTGGCAGAGGACAATGGGACACATCAGGGAGACCAGTCACAGCAAGAACTCGTTTATTGAGGAAGTCACACAGCTTTTATGTAGGGTGGAGGTTAGGCGGGAACCAATCAGCTTAAAGGTCAGCAAGGCACAGGGGGTCACGCAGGCGAGAGTCCCATAGGACTATATGGCAAGCACTAGCTGATCACGTTCGCAGAACTGTTGTTAACCAATCCCTGAGGGTGGTCCAATTTATCATTAACCTTTGAAACCACCTTTGAGGCCTTGATCTTGCTCACCTGCCAGGGAGTAAGGAGTCAGCCTGAGTTAGTTAACGTGTCATTGGTTCCAACAAGTTCTCTAAAGCAGAGGAAATGAGTGATTTGTCCTTCACCAGACCCGCCAATAATAAATGGTGAATCCAATGTCTGCACCCAGATCTTTTGTTCAAAGTTCCACTTTCTTTCTTGCTTTCTTTTTATGGTACAAGGGATTGAACCCAGGGGTGCTCAACCATTGAGCCACATCCCTAACCCTTTTTATTTATTTATTTATTTATTTATTTTTTGAGACAGGGTCTTTCTCAGTTGCTTAGGGCCTTGAGAAGTTGCTGAGACTGTCCTCAAACTGACCCTCCTGCCTCAGCCTCCTGAGTCACTGGGATTAGAGGCAGGCACTACCATGCCCTGCCCATGTTCTTTCCATGATTTTGTGTTGTGTCAAAAGTATCGTTTCAATTTTGTTCCATAAATTCTGCACTTGTTTAAACTATGTACCTCAGTTTCCTCAGTTTTGTCAGCCTTTCAAGTCACCTGAATTTCAGGAAGAGTATCTTTTGTGGTTCTAGAGGGTATGTGTAATAGTATGTGCACATGCATACACATTTATACACATGCATTACCCTGATAAAAATTCACAGCCTTCTGACTTGTATAAAGTGTTTTACTTAGTCTTTAAACATATACCCTGTAGATAATGTTGGTTTATCTCACTTCCTTATCTCATGTAAAATTGTATATATTTTTAAATAACAAACGTATGTATCATTTACTATTTCAGAGTAAAGAGTTTTCAAGTGATCTATTATAAGACATACTTTATACATTAATGTTTAATGAACTCAGAAAATTTTATTTTTTCTGGATAACTTTTTGAGATTTGTAAGTTTTTCTCCTTGTGTTCTTTATTTGATTAAAGAGAAACTCTCCCATCTTTCAGTTTTAGTCTGCCTTGCAAAGGAAATAAGTGCTTTCAGGTTGTAGACTCAATAGAACTAAAGTATTTCCAAAGTGCACCAAGAAGTTGCTTTGTGTAGTTGATACAGGATTATACCATGCTCTGATTTTCAAAGAGGTTAGCCCAATGTCAACAGTTAAATAATTCTTTACTCTTGTCCCAAGAACAAAACTAACCACTTCCTAGATGGTGAATCGCAGTAGCATAAGCAGAAAGCATAGCTGATCAACTCATATAAAACCACAGTTTTCCTGATAATAGTTTACAGTGATTGCCATGATAATCTGCATAAAACCATCAGAAACCAGAAAGTATTTCTGCATCAGTGAATACAGAAGATATTTAGAAAAATAAATTACTTTAACCATTTATGAAAACTGTTTTTAAATGGTGTATTTATTGCATGAATATTCATATTATCAGACTAAAAATGTCCTCTTTAAAATTAGGATTTCTCAGATTAAGTTTCAATTTCTTCATGAACTTAATTCTTTTAACCAAATATCCTTTGTTGAGGCTAATTGGTAGAAGGTGATTAAAATTAGAATTTTAATTTCAGCACTTTTTCACCTTGAATAAAAATTAACATTGAATTTCTGTAGAGACTCAATTCAAGCAAGGATCTGGGGCCCTTATGAATTTTTGATACTGAAATTCAACACTTTAATTGCAATTCATATTTTGTACCATTTTCTCTTCAAAAATCTCTGCAATATATATTACATACTCTTCTTTAAGTTCTCATAGTCAAGTTCATAGAAGTCTTCCAAAAGCTACTATTGGTCTCTGAACACTTTGGAGGCTCTGTGAGGTATGTGGACCTCCCAGGCATCCTTCTTTCAGGCCCTCCATATTTGTGACTCCTTTCCACAGCCTTCCAGCACCATAGCCTTTGCAAAGTCAAAACTCCTTATCAGTGAGACTCCTTGGCTGAGATTATTGGTTAGTACACTTGATTTCAGAAAGCTCTGGAAATACCCAAACACAAAATTATGTCTTCATGCCAAGATTGTTGCCCATAAGTGAAACTCTGTTGTCACTCTAATGGAACTTTTGGATTCAAATGTCCTATGGGACACCTGGACAATCATACAACAATTTCTTTGTCTTTCTTCTCTCCAGTAATCCAGAACTATTATTTTACATGTTCTCTCTCTTCCAACCTCCAGCAGCATTTCTCCTTCCCTCACTCTCAGATGATTGTTTTGCTTCTAGTTTCACAAGGAAAATTAAGCAATCAAAAAAGAACTTCCACAAACTTACTATCATGCTCTTTATCAACCTGTTTCATCCATATCTGGATATCTGGCTTCCTTTCTTGGAATCTTGGGTGACCTCTGGGTGCCTGCCTTATTCCATCTCTCCACCTCTTATCTAACCAGTGATGCCCTCCACTCTTCTCTTTCTCCTGCACCATCTCCACTGTGACCTCCTCCTCCTTCTCCTTCCTGTCCTCCTTGTCCTCTTTCCCTTCTTCCTCTTCCTTTCTTTTATCCTCTTTCTCCTTTTCCTCCTCTTCCTTCCTCTCTTCCTCTTCCTGCCCTTCTATCTCCTCTTCCCCTTCTTGTTATTCCTCTTCTTCCCTTTCCACTGGTTCATTCCCCTCAGCATACAAATATGCTATCACTTATCCCATCTTAAGAAAAGTAAGTGCTTCTCTTAACCCCACATTTCCATTCAACTTCAACTTGTGTTCTCTGCTCTTCCTGCCAGCAGAGTTGCACAACATTTTTTATATGTGTTTTCTGTCTACAGTTGCACTCTTAATTTTTTCCTAAACTCCTATTTATCATGCTTCCCCTCCACCACCACCAGAAATCTCATTTGTTCAAGTCTAAGTTGTACACCTATTGCAAACCCCATGGAGAATTCTCAGTCCTCCCTTATGGGACCTGTCATCAGCAGTTGGTTTGACTGATCCTTCACTTCACTTCCTCCCACCAAAAACTTCCTCACTTGGTTTCTACAACATTGCTCTCATTACTGGGATTATGCATGCACCACCACACCCAACTGTATTTGGGATTTTTTTATGGCTTATTTTACCCCAGTTGAATATGCACCACATAAAAGCAGAGAAATAGATTTTCTTTTTTCACTTCTCCATCCTCATCACATTGAGTAGTGCCTGGTCCATATTGGCTGTCCAATATGTATTTGTTGAATGATCAAATGAGTGTATATCATGCTGACAACACCTGGATAATCAGGAGTCTGTGAATGTGATTATGAATGTACTTGCTTATCTACAAGGTAACATTTATTTTTAAATATCCTATCTGAAATTAGCCTACATAATAGGACTTTTAGGGAGCAAGATAGGGAATTAAAGATGACTCTTGAGCATTGTGTTCTTATGCCATAACTTTTAGTAACCCATATGTGATGGTAAAATCCTTGTATCAGTTTCTGTCCCTGGCCAGTCCTCTATGTTTAATAGCATGGAATTGTTTGTCGTCCAGTGGGTCTATCCACGTCCATAAGCTACCAGTCCTCTACTTAAAATGACCCTACCAGAACTTATTTCTTGCTACATTCTTACTACTTTGGTCTATATTGGATAATTGTGTCACTGTCAACCCATTCTGCCAAGCTTGTAATCTCCCTCCACACCTCATCTTCTATCAGTTCCCATTGATTCTAACACAGTCAGAGACTTTGACACCTTTTCTTCATTTTTTTCCCTTCAAAGGTGGTAATAAGTTCATTTATATAGTATATGTGTGGTTTTTTTTTTTTTTTTTTTTTCTTTTTTGGCACATTTCATTGATATTTTTCTGCCAGATCCTGAAAACCATCAGAGATCAAAAATTATTCAGGGGGCATAGGACTGAGCCTCTGCCACGATAGAACTCACAGGCAGGTAGGAAAGAGATGTGTAGCGACTTGAACTCAGCATCGTGCTAGAGATATGAAGAGAACAGGATCAGAAAGGATAGCTAGCTTGATGATAATAGTGTGGAAAGAGAGAGAAGTCTTACTAGGGAAAGCCTCCCAGAGGCTTTGGGTCCTTATTGATGAGTAAAGATTATCTATAGCAAAGGGAGAAAAGCAGAGAGCGGCAGCATGAGCAAAGGTTCAAATTCTAAAGCTTTTTTTTTCCAAAGCAAGGTCCCAGTCTTCTCTCAACCTGGAACACCTGGCACAAAACAGAAGTACAAAGCCAAAAACATCCGCTTTGTTGTACATTTCCTTTCTTGAAATGTCTTTTGGCTTTCCTGCTGCTTTGCGATTAAATCCAAGTTCCATAGTTAGGCCCACCAGGTGTATTCCTAATCTAATCCCAGTTTATTCTGGGGCTTCAGTCCCCCTCATCTGCTCTCCTACCCAAGAGCAATGCGTGTGCCACCATTCTTCTCAAGCTCTGGCTGAATGTTCACCTTTTCTTTGTAGATGACTTCCCCGCCATAATGATTCTTATAGGCCAAACCAGTTGCTTCCACAGAGCTGAGTTTTTCTCTCTCTGTTACAGTTGATACCTATTGTCCCCAGGTTGTCCATCAGGAGATAATAGCCATGGCCATGTTACTCATCTTTATCATCATAGGGTGAACATATAAGTATAATTAATAGTCTGTTGAAAGATTTAACTCTTACTTTATCCCTGTTTTCAAAGCCATATCTTGCCTGTGTCAACAGATGGCAAAGGTATGTTTGGGGTGATGGCAGCAACATTTCCCAAAAGAATTCTGTGTTCTTTGTTGCCTTGGGTGATTTTTGTGATCTGCTTGAATACTAATCATGTAAATCAACTTCATTTTCGTGTAGTGACCAATAGGAGAGAACATGATGAAAAAACATAAAGCCATTTATACTTTTATGTTTTAAAGAGTTGTTCAGATCTGTGTACAAACACTGAAGACTTTATAGCACAATAGGACTATTGTAAAGTGATTTTAAAATGTGAAAAGAAATGACTTAGCATTTGATACAATGATTATTACTTCTCCTCCATTGTATCTTTTCCTCCATTGTTGAAATGAAGAGTGCATGCTGACTATTTGTATACTTTTAAAAAATATAATACTGTATGCTATAATTTAATAGTTACACAGTTGGCCCGATCAGTGCAATCTTGCACTTTTGTAAGGTTTTTGCTTTATTTAAAATAAAAAGACCAGTTAAAATATAAAGGCCATCTGGGTGCAGTGGTGCACACCTGTAATCCCAGTGATTTGGGAGTCTGAGAGAGGAGAATGGCAAGTTCAAGGCCAGCCTCAGCAACTTAATAAGGCCCTGAGCAACATAGTTAGACACTGTTTAAAAAATAAAAGGCACTGGTGATATGACTCAGTAGTAAAGCATTCCTGGGTTCAATCCCCTATACCAAAAATAAAAATAAAAATAAAATAAAATATAAAGACCACATGGGTAAGGAATATGAATTCATAACTGATATAACACGTGTGGACTCTTATACTGCTATTTTTTTAAGTCTGTTAGCAATGAGCTGTTCAAGGCCATAAGAAATTAGCCTTTAATTTACTGAACTTCTTATTGTGAAATACCTTTTTCTCCCCATCCCAGAATAGCTTACAGAATATAAATCTGTTTTAGCTCAAAAGGAAGTTTGCTCTGATTTGCTACATCAGAGATCTCCTTGACCTAATAGGTAATGCCACTTTGGACACAACAGACAAATAAAAGTTATAAACTAATTCTTTGAATAATTGCTTATCTTGGCTGAAATGGTACAACTTGGATAATTAACTATACAATAAAATTACATATATAATTCCTATATATATAGTGCTTAATTATTTATTAAAATTTTCAATTGTACTGTTGTAACTATCCTTATAACTCTTTTCCTAGGCAAAATAGTATCATCCTTGCTTTGGACATTGGCTCTGCAGATGCAACCAAAAGTTAGGTGGTCCTCGTGTAATTTAGTGGGACCCTCAATCTCTGATGGCTGGTGGGAATGGCTGTCCAACGCTAAACACAGGAGCATGGTTGGCATCAGCAGCTGTCTTTAGGGGGACTGGTGAGTGCCTTCCAACCAGGTAGAAGGTACCAAAAGAGAGGGTGAACAGCAGGTTTCAGAAGGATACTGGGTAAAAAATCTAAACATATCCCTTAGGTTGATTCCACGGTGAATCATTTAAAGAATGTTTGAAATAAAGACCATTTTTCCAAAATTTTAATGTTTAAAGCATGTATACATTTCTAGAAAAATGAAAATAATTGGTAGGCTTGTAATGCCCAATCTATCATATGTGGTACAATATATATAATTATTCTTGTTTAGTTCATGCTACAAAAACAAAGGAGAGCCCAGTTAGAAGACTGTTGTGGATGATGGCCTGGACTCTGCAGTGGTAACCATGGAGGTGGTGAAAAGTGGTAGAACCACTATCTGAAAGTAGAGCCAGGATAACTGGATTTGGGATGTAGGGTCTCAGTGAAAGAGAGGAGCAAAGGAGATAGCCAGATCACAGAGTTGCTGTTCACTGAAATGGTGACATAGTGCAGGTTGGAAATAAGAATGTGCTGGCGGGTCAGCCTATAAATCATATGCAATGCTTTTAAACTATTTCGGATCCCAAAGCATAGAATATGTCAGGATATAGAAGGAGTCCAAGCAGTGAGCCTGGGGAGCCCCACCCTAGTGTGTAGAAGGAAGAGTTCAAGGAGGAGTCAGCAAATAGCCAAGGAGAAGCATCCAGCCAGGTAGGAAGAAAACCTGCAGAGCCTGGTGTTTAGAAAACCACTTGCTGCTGTTAGGTCAACTATGATGACAGCTGAGGAATGGACCATTGAATTAAACTGTCATGGGTGACCTTTACCACATTCTAACTACTTCCATTGGAAGTTCCCCGAAGGATTTTTTTTTTTTATTACTGTCTCTATCTCAGTTACTTGTACTCAGTACCACTAAGCCATTTTGACATAAATCACTCTGTACTGATAATTCATACCCCAAATTGGGTTTTATTCAAATCCTACACAAAATTAGAATGGATTTAGTGTCTTCTCTATTAAACTTATTGAACATTGAATTGAAAACATCTATCAATATTGCCACCATGTTTGTATCGGATTCTCCCAAAACATTTCACAGATTTCTCTTAGGACTGCTGAGTAAATATTGTATTATATGAGAAATATTGGTAAGAACGTGCCTTTAGGGATTCTGGTTTGAGTTACACATTAGTTCAAGTTTTGAGGTGAAGATTTTTTTTTCCTTTCTTCTAACCATTTACATTCTCTTTCATTTGACATTCCTTACCATTAGTCATTTCTTGAATACTTATGTGAAAGCAAATCCATGAACATTCAATGTGATACAATTAGGAAAGAAGTCATGTGATACTTTATTGTCATATACTTGCAGCTGTCGGATGTTGTTTCAGCTTTTTATGGCCTGTCACATTTTTTTTTTAATTCAGAGGAATAATTTTTCAAACCTTGGTAGGAAAAAAAGCAACCTTGATTTTTGGTTTCCCACAGATGCCATTGTGGAAAATGATCTTGAGACTATGTTATTTATTCATCCCATGGGATTTTAGTTTGCAATATAGGTTATTACTTATAGTCCAAATTTTAACCTAAAAATTGGAAATGCTGTGTGTTGACATTCGTTGCCAACAGTTGTCTGCTCCATGTGTGGTAAAGCATCGACTCATGCTGAGACCTTCAAACCTGAGATGCAGGCACTAGGGTGAAACTCTTAACTATTAGCACTGTAGGTAAGGAGAATTCCAGGGTAACAATGTCTTAATTTATAAATGCCGTCAGATTCTGGAAGTTCTCAAGTTGCATGCTGATAGGAAAATTCAGCCCACAGCAGCTGTTTCATCCACCAAGTTAGTAAGAAACAGTACTTATGAACATAACCATTACTGTTATTTAAGACAACATTTTTGGCAAAATTGATCATCTCTTTGGGGTGAAGAAGAATCCTGCTGTTTTTCCCAGTTTTTCTGAAACCATGAAGCTCCTGGCCCTTGAAAGTCAAGTTTGAGCCTTGAATTTACTGCCTTTAAGGTTTGGATGATATACATTTTTCACTTTTCATCTTGGACTGTCAATGCAATTGGTTACATAGATATGTCAAGTTTTATTCAATTGTCATGCTCATTTAATAAGACCTTCTCAATAGTAAGAACTGATATGAATACAATTGGCCACCTGCCCTAGGATTTCTCACTTAAATATATAATCTCCATTACCCACACAGTATTAAAACATCTGTTCTTGAGTAGGAATGCAAGCATTCGCTTTTCTTTGCTGGCTTAAAAATAATTTAAAAACATAACCCAGATAACTTTTTGGATGAATTCAGATAAGTATAAGGGGAAAGAGAAAGAAGCATGTTTAAATGAATTGTTCCAGGGCATTCAGGTCTCTTTACATAACTTCCAGCCAGTTCTTCTAGGCAGTTAGCTCTATCTGTAGTCCCGTTCTGCTTTTTAAGCTTTTAAAATCAGAACTTTTTACAGTATATTAGCTTGGCATTACATAAATAAGAATAAAGAAGACATCTTTAAGAAGTGACGTTACACAACATTTAACTTTCTTTTTTCTTTCTTTATGAGATAGGGTCTTGCTGTGTTGCTCAGGCTGATTTTGAAGTCCTAGGCTCAAGCCATCCTCCTCCTGTCAAACTCCCTAGTAGTTGGGACTACAGGCTCCTGCCACTATGCCTGGCATGAATATTGTTTTTCTTTTCCTACATCTGATTATTTTGTTGTTTTATTTTTAACTACAATGATAAAGCTAATCTGCATTCCTAACCCTCTGTTAGGTATGAATGAAATGAAAACCTTATCAGTTTGAAATAGGATGTGTGCAGTTGCCTGAGAAAGCTGTAGCATAAATCTTTGCAGAAGTTTTGTACAAGTTGCTATGCTACTCAAGGTAAACATTTGCATGTGTATCTGTCCAAGGAAGCTTCATTGTAGATGTTGTATTTTTAAAATTGCACTTACCACAAAAATCCTAATGAAATGACAAGCTGCAGTTTTTCAGAGATCAGTAACTACTTATGGTAGAATTATCAGCAGTTCAGATTACACTATTCCAAATAGGAAGTCAACTTTTCTTTTTCTAAAGGAAGAGAGAAATGTGAATAAATGCATAAAATGCTTAAGGTAGCCATAATAAAATACAAAACACTAAAATGACAACATTTCATACTGGAGAAGTCAATAAGTACTCACAGCCAATCTTTGTCTTGAGCTCATAACACTAACTTGGTTCATATGACTAGTGTTTTATCTGACCTTATGTCCTGTTAGTATTTTTAAATAATAAAAATATATATTTATCATATATGTTTTAATAATGAAAACAAATGTTTTTCAGTTTTTCTTTTTCATACCTAGCTCACCTTTTATCCTTTTATGGTTGACATTCACCAGTGTTTGTGTGATATTGTTCGATTAGTTATGTAATTCATAGTAGCAAATTCTCATTTTGGCTTTGTTTAGGCAAGAGAAGACTCTTTCCCAGGATGCAGAACACTTGTCTTAGAAAGGATCAGTTTCATAGGGGTCAGACTTTTGGACTATATCAGGCACAGTACTCACCTCACAGTGATTTGATGAGAAGGATATATTAATCTTTGTTTGCTACTGCAATAGATAATAAGTAATCTATGACATGTATTAGTTTTCTAGGGCTACCTTAGTAAACTTCCACAGGCTAAGTGGTTTAAATAACAGAAATTTCTTTTCTCACAGCTTTGGATGCTCAAAGTTTGAGATCAACATGTGAGCAGGTTTGCTTTCTTCTGAGTTCTCCCTCATTGGCTCCTAGATGCCTGTTTGCTTCCTGTGTCTCAAGTGTCTTTCCTCTGTACCGTGTCTGTGTTCAAATTGCTTCTTCTGATCAGGATGCCAGTCACATTGTATTAGGACCCACCTTAGTGATCTTATCATAACATAATTATGTCTTTGAAAACCCTATCTCTTGGAACTGGAGTTGTAGCTCAGTGGTGGAGCGCTTGCCTAGCACGTGTAAGGACTGGGTTCGATCTTCAGCACCACATAAAAATAAAAGGCATTGTGTCCATACACAACTAAAAAAAAAATTTTTTTTAAAGAAGACCCTACCTCTTATATGTCAGTGGGAAAGGTTGTATCAAAGAGCTGCATTTCCCCAAAATCACTGATAATCTAAAGTAACAGGGAACACTTAGAAGAGAAAAGCATAGAGCATCAGCCTCACCATAAATTTACCATACTGTGCTTTTGAAATTCCCTAGTAATTCTCCCAACGTTGTATTGGACTCCCTTGTATATGATATTACATCATTTTTTAAATACTTAAGGCCTTCTAAGAAACCAAAAAAGTTAGTCTGAGTGTCATGTTTTACAGAAGAAAAAACACAAAGAGAAAAGTATTTGCCCAGATTCTCGAAGAGTGAGCAGCTCCAGGGAGAGTTTAAGCTGATCAGGGCTTTCCTTTCACATCATGCCATTCAGAGTATCTTTCACTGCTGAATTCAGAGAACCTGTTTTGCTTAGGATCTTGAGCAGCCGGAGCTCCCATTTTTAGAAATGTTTTGTTTGACAGGATACTTCATGGCCTAAATAGTTCAGAAATGCCCTCTTACAAAGGAATATATCCAAAAGGGCCTAGCTTGGGGCCAACTAGTCACCGGCAGTGTCTCTATACTGCCCTGCAGACCAGAGCAGAAGCTCTGGTGGCCTCGCCTGCTGAGATAAGGTTAGTTGATTACGAGCACTGAGAAACTGCTTCGTCCATTATCTTAAGACAACTCATAATTTATAACTAGTTATTTTTATGAGAATAAAAGAAGTAAGAAGTAGGGAATATGAAAAATCCAATTTAAGTCAAGGCACCTTTTGCGAACGCTCACTAGTTTTACTGCCCAATCTTAAGCATTATTAAGTATCAAATATATTGTTAGAATTTTCTACATGTGTAATAGGGGAGGAAAAGCCATCAGTCTGTATTGAACAGTGGAATTTTGTAACAGGAAAATAAAAATTTAAGGAATTAGAGGAACATTTTTTTCCCTCTAACCTTTTTTCATCGTCCCCCACCTCTTCTCTTGAAGAAGCCCTCTAACCAACTTATAAAAGCAGGACTTGCAAAGTAAGCAACTTGGTTGTTCCTTGGACAGTGGGTGGGGTGACAGTCATGGAAGACCCTTAATTGGAAGCATTGCTTCCTGTGGTGCCCAGGGGTTGATTCTAGAGAAAGTGTGCTAATTCTTCAGGTTCTGTTTTTGTTTCTTCTTTTTGCAAGGTTGGGGGTAGAGACTGGTGGGGGCTATCTTTTTAAAATTTATGTCATTTTAATCTTAAATATTTAAAAGTTTGGGGGTTTTCCACACCCACCAATCTAGGCTTGTGGTAATGTGACAAGATAAATTTCTCCCAGCTTTTGTCACGTTTCAGGGGACTGATATTCTGGTACTTCATTGAACCCAAGGTATAGGAATTTTTTTCTGTCCCATATTAAAAACTTATTTGGTGTTGCATTCCTTCATGTTAATAAGTTGAACTTTGTCTCAGCAATATTGATTCAGTTGTAGTCTTTTATTGCTTCAAAGGAAATACTGTGTTCAGAGAGTCCTCAACAGACTTGGAAGCAAAGTACACCAAATTCATTGTTGGGTTATAGTCTAACTGAAACTAGCTTAAATAACACTTTTATACCATGCTTAAAACATACATCCACTATTTGCCACTTTGGTAAATAATGGATAACTTTGCACGACTTTTTTATAGCAATCGTTTGCTTTCTGTGAGCAGATTGTAGATGTGTTTTATAGCATCATAATCATGAATAATGCTCAGTTATTATTTGAGTAATATTGAACCCTTAATTTTCATTTTATAAAAATATTTCCATTTTGGCTTCTGAAAGTGTATAGGATTTTTTATTTTTTCTAATTTTTTATACATGACAGTAGAATGCATTTTGACCCATCATACGTAAATGGAGTATAACTTCTCATTCTTCGTGTTGTACATGATGTAGAATCACACCAGTCATGTAATCATATATGCACATAGGATAATAATGTCCAATTCATTCTACTATTCTTCCTATCCCCAAACCCCCTTCCTCCCTTCACTCCCCTCTGCCTAATCCAAAGTACCTCTGTTCTTCCCTAGCCTCACCACCTTATTGTGAATTGGCATTCATATATCAGAGAAAACATTTGACCTTTGTTTTTTTTGGAATTGGCTTATTTCAACTTAGCATGATATTCTCTAGTTCCATCCATTTACCTGCAAATACCATAATTTCATTTTTCTTTAAGGCTGAGTAATATTCCATTGTGTATATATACCACATTTTCTTTATCCATTCATCTGTTTAAGGGCACCTAGTTTGTTTGCAAGCTTGGCTATTGTGAATTGACTGCTATAAACATTGATGTTTATCTGTGTCACTGTAGTATGCTGATTTGAAGTCCTTTGGGTGTAAACCAAAGAGTGGAATAACTGGGTCAAATTATGGGCTTTTATTTTTTAAAAGTTGCAAGAAGTTGTAGTAACTATGAAACATGAATCTAATTATAAGAAAAATTGGTAAAGTCAAAAATGAAAAACTTTATTAGATCATTTTTACTTATATCTAATATCATTCTCAATCATCATATTCTATTAAAGCAATGTTGTGTTTCATGGATAATTATAAAAATCACTAAGTAAATAATAACATACTGCATTTGGTTTCTACTTTCCAAAGTTTACCAATCTATGTGATAGAGCAAGAACATTGTCAAATATTGGGAAAACATCTTAGTACAAATCTTTTAACCAGAATCTTGACATTATAAAAATTAGGCCTTTCATTGCATGTGGTGGCGCATGCCTATAATCCCATGGCTCCAGAGGCTAAGGCAGGAGGATTGCAAGGTCGAGGCCAACCTTCAAAACTAAGCAAGTCCCTCAGCAATGAAGTGAGACCCTGTTTCAAAATTTAAAATATGAAAAGGGCTGGGGATATGACTCAGTGGTGAAGCATCCCTGGGTCCAAATGAAGGAAGGAAGGGAGGAAAGAAGGAAGGAAGGAAGGAAGAGGACAGAAGGAAGGAAGGAAGGAAGGGAGGGAGGGAGGGAGGACAGAAGAAAAATTAGGTCTTTAAAATTAGATGGAAATCATTGTTGGACACTGACTGCCACATACTTTTCTGATCATGCTCTGTAAAAACAGCCGCCCATGGTCCAGGGAGACTCTTCACACACAAAGCTGTGAGTCCCAACAAGGACTGTGCCTCCCCACATAAAAACACTAGTTTCTTAGCTTGCAGAGCAGTTTCTGCCCCTCAAGCCAGGTGACCCCAAGGTAACCCCCAAAGGGCGACTTTCAGCTGTGCTATATTGGACAGTAATGTCCCAGTATTGTGGATGGTCTCATGGAAGAATTGGGCTTTTTTAAAAGGCCATTATAAAAGGTAAAGATTTTATCGTGTGGATTTACAGGAGGCAAAATTTTGTAGATGTGGGACGAGGGACCGCATTTAGCCATGGATAAAGGCACAAAGTCTGAGATGGATATGACATATGTGGCAGTTAGTGAAGAGACTAGATTGACTGGAACAAAATGTTCCTGTCTTTAATGAGAAGGGGATTAGATGGGAAAGAAGCAGAGGTCAGATTGTGGGGCCCTGGATGCTGAGGAAGGAATTTGGATTTGATCCTTTAAATGTGAAATCACATAGACATTTGTCCAAATTCATCACATGATCGGTGGTATCTTATTTTAGGAAGATTAACCCAAGGTTCTATAGCACAGAGTAAAAGGAATAAGATGAAAGACAAGGAGACAAGAGTAGAAGCTGCTACATAGAGTACGTGGCTTAGTATATTGCTCAGGGTCCCAGTAATGAAAATTAAAAGGACGAACTGATTTGACAGAGTTTTGTTACAATGAATGTTATTATTTTTATCTGATTTCCCAAAGGAGTGCATAGTTACTCTAGAAAATATTGAGAGTACATATAAGGAAGAAAGTGAAGATCACACATTCTCATTCTTTTTAATCTTCAGTTTTTTATTATAGCACTACAATTATAATAGCATTTGGGTTCATTTTGAAAAAATCATACCTGCAAGGAATTTGATTTCAATCTCCATTCCTCATCTCCTTTTTCTCCCCTTGTCCCTCCCCCTATTAACTTGCTTCCTTTCTGTTCTACTTGAATGTGAAATTCCCTTTGGTACCTTTATATATGATGATAAGATGATTTTGTTCACTTCTTTCCATATTTCTTCCCCTTCCTCATTCTCCTTCATCTTCTTCTCCATGGACCTTCCCTATCTTTTTTGTTTTATTGGTTCTTTTTAGTTATGCATGATTCTAAAAATCCATGTTGATATAATTATACAAGCATGGACTATATTAGGACCCCAGTCACATGTTTTCTCTGATATGTGGAAGCTAACCCAAAATAAGGGTTCAGTGGATTACAGTTCTCGTTTGAACCATAGATTAGCTATCTTGACTATTTAAGGCACTTTTGATTTTTTTTTTTTTTTTTTTTGGTTTGCTTTATTTTTGTCTCAGCTTATGTAACCCAGAATCATGGCATATTAAAGATGTACTTATGTCTTTTTTTTGTTAATAAGAATTCCTCCTTGATCATATTTTAATGGCAGTGCACTATGATTAACTGTTCCAGTATTATGCATGTACACTTTACCCTGCTTTTTTGTTATTCTAAGTGCTGCTATAAATGAACATCAGTCAACATAACTGTTTTATTCTATACTCCTATTTGTATATTTATTTGAATAAGAGATTTTGTTGTTACTGAAATAAATGCATTTGCTCTGATCTGCCAATCCTGATCCTTAATCCACACTAAAGTTTGGGAAGAGGGAGACTCCTTTTGTGTTTTGAAAACTCTGTATTAAGAATATTGACACTAGAGACTAGGGATATAGCTCAGTTGGTAGATGCTTCCCTTGTATGCACAAGGCCCTGGGCTCTGTCCCCAGCACGACAAAAAACAAAAAACAAAAAAACAACAACAAAAAAGACTATTGACAATTCCCCACTTTATTGAAATTATGGTCTTATTTTGTTGCTTGCTGTGTAGTTTTATGATGTTTTTTCATTCATTCCCCTATCCATAGGCATGTAGGTTATTTCCAGTGTGTCTCTGTTTAAAACATTGCCGTGGTGAATATCATTGCATGTATTCCCATATACACAAATGAAAGGATATAACCTCAAAGTTAAATTGAGGGACCTAAGACACATAAATGCCCGGTATCCAATGAACATTATTTACATCAGTTAGAATGTTTGTGACCCCTTTCTTTCATTCCTGTAGGCCAAGACCAGAAATTCCAGTTAATTCACATCCTCAGTCATTCATTTTTCTAAAATTTTTTCTAGTCTCATGTATGTGAAATAGAATCTTTTCTTTGGAATATGAAATATTATCTCATTCTGTTTTGCATAATCTAATGCATTTTAACATATTTTCTTATTTATTGACTATTCAAGCTTCTTGTCTGGAATTTGTCCTTTATTCTCTGTGGAGTTGTTTTCCTTTTTCCTCTTTTTTTCATATATTATGTATATTAATCTTGTGACAATCATATAGTTTGACAAGGTATTCTACCAGAGTCTCTCTTATCTTTTAATCCTGGTTTAAGCCTTGTATATTAAAATACATTTTAAGCAAATGTATCAAGTTCATTTTCTATGGTTTAGACATTTTCTGTCTTGATTAATGAGTTCTCCACTGTCAAAGGATTGTCACCTGTATTTTGTTCTAGCTCTTATGAATGATTTTACATTAAATTTTAATTCACCTAACACTAATTTGCATAACTACCAGGTGATTTTGTTTTCCAGGCTGAGGAAAATGAAAACTGGAAAACAAAAGAAAACTCTGTTAAAAATAGTTGCTTCTGACTTGGGAGTTGAATGTAGTTTCACTTCCCGTATATTTTCAGCCTTAGTCCCTGTCTCCCTGAGTGGAGAGGGAATGCATTGTTCATTTTAAAACAGTTAACAGAAGATCCATTTTATTTTCAGCAACTCACAGAAGCTGTGAGTCCTTCAGTGTTACCCCCTTCAGCTTTGCCACTGGACCTGCTTAATAATGCTGTAACTGCCTTTAGTACCTTGGAGGATCTTATTCGCTATCTTGAACCAGATAGATGGCAGCTGGACTTAGAAGATCTATACAGGCCAACTTGGCAACTTCTTGGCAAAGCTTTTGTTTTTGGAAGAAAATCCAGAGGTAAGCTTGCTCTTTGGATTAGAACCTCATTTAATTTTCTTAGCAGCTCAATGTTTCAAATCCTTCTGCCACAGCTTCTAAAGGGGAGAGTTTAAGATTCTTTGGTGTTGTTTTTAAGCAATCCATTTTCTTATCATTGGAATGTGTGTATGTGTGAAATGAGAATATAGGCAATAAGAGTTAATTATAATTCAGTGGACTTGGAAAATTAAGAGAGAGATCTGCTGAAAATTTCTATCAATTCTTATCTTCAAAAAATCATTTCGGTGAAGTACTCCATTGAGTTTCATAAGAATCGTTGCTTATTCCAATTTACTTTTGGAGTATATTGATTTTGAGATTCAAGAGAAATGATCAGAACTGCAAAATTAGATTTGGGGTTAGAAAAGGGGACATTTTTATAAAAATCATTATTACCATGTCAACCATGGATCAGGGTTAGACCTATTTATATTTCTTAAGTGTGGAAACATCTACATAATATGAAAAATAGCAGTGGCCCAACATAAAATGTAATTCAAAGATTCCAAGGCCAGATTCTTATTAAGAAAACAATAACCTAAAGGAAACCAAGCCATGGTAATTTTTCTTTCTGTATAGTTGCCTTTGAAATGATGAGTTTTAGCCAAATAGGCTTATTTCCTCTGAAGAGTGAAAGTGCAGATAATAAAATCTAATTCCACATGATTGAGAAATTGGAAATATGTTATCTGAGTTTTCTACAAGGTTAGCTAATATTTCTAGTAAATTAGGATTGGGAAGCATCCATATCAGACACAAATGAAAATGGAATAGGAATAATTGGATGATTAGGATATACTCCAAAAAAATCTGTTTCAGTCTGTCAGAAACATTGAATTCTACCCAGCATCACTTCAGAGAATGGAATGACAGTCTGGAGAATTTATGTTTCAATGTTTAGTTAATTTTAGCCACTCACAGAGGCAGATTGCACCAGACTTGTTCTAAATCTTGTCAAAAAGAAACCGGATTCCTGCCCTTCCCTGTGCTGATTTGCAGCCTTTTTGGCTGGAGCACTAAATCTCAGCAGGTCATGTTCCAACTTGCCCAACCCTGGTATTTTGCTATGCCGACAGAGGTGGTTTCCTTTTGGCAATATTTGAAATCCGTGTTCAAGTTCATGGGCAGCCAGATCCTGTCCAGATGTTGAACGCTGTTACATATTTATAAGATTTGATCCTGATAAATAACTTGATGAATAACTTACCAACAAGGGTTCTCTTCCCTCCCACTTAGGAACAGGAAGATGAAGATCAGGAGAAACTAAAACACCCATGAATAGGGCCCTTGTTAGCAAAAGCGAAGTAGATTATCATGTGGATCTGAAAGAAGCAAGGGAGAAAAATAGGTTCTAAGCTCAGATCTAGTTTTTTCACAGCTGATTTCTGGATTCAAGCCTAAAATCCTCCCTTCTAGCCAAGCCTTTCTGCCGAAATCTTTGCTTACTGCTTAAAGATTTGGCCAGAGGCTAGCATATATTTAAAAGCATCCAACACTGAACTAGATCTTTCAAATATTCATTTAACACTTTCAAAATTGAAGTTCTTTGCAGTTTGCCAAGACTATTAACTTCTTAATCATACAGTAAGTGTGAGAAAAGTGGTGTATATTTTTGGAACTTTACGTAAACTAAAATGCAGGTGTGGGAAAACATCTATGTAGACAAAATCAACTCCCCTCCTGAGAGTCTTTCTACAAAGGAACAAGGAGTAAAACTTTTAAAAGCTTCTAATTAGACATCGAAATAGATTTTCTCCAAAATAAACATATCGCAGTGTTACCACATTCATCTTAGAAAGACCACCCTCAGGTTGCATTTTGGTAATACAATATCTCTGGATTGAATATCTTCAAAGAGTGAACAATTACCAAAGTAAAATGTGACGATATTTTTTTTCAGTATTATCCTTTTAGAAAAATTTACAGTATTGATGAAATTTATATTAGGAATAATGATGATTTTGATCTGTGATGTGCTCAAAATCTTTATACTTTAGAAGCATTAAACTAATGCTTAGGGGCAATCATGAAAAGGCAAAATAATCTAAAGGGTGAGTTTTACTTAAAAAAAAAAAAAAAAAAACAACTTCCTTAGTATTATAGTTAAACTTCTAAGTATACCTTGGGGCATGAACTTTCTTTTTTTTTTCTTTTTTTGGCCTAGAAATTTTGCAGAATGTTTGGAAAATTTATGATACAAGATTATGGTCTCATGACTCATTTTAATGAAGTTTCTAAGTTCGAAGTCTTAGGTGTAGGAAGCATAAATTTCAAAGATCGTGCACGAGTTTAAATTCCTTAATTATGTTTTTGCCCAGTGTGGTCTGATTGTTTTTCTCGTTTTTTCCTTTCCCTTTCTTCCTCTGATTCAAAGTTTCATTAATACATTGCCACTGCAGGAAAAAAAAAAAAAAGTTTCTAAGTCAAGCTTAACTAGCACTTAAAAAGGGGCTTTTGACTTTTGTGTCAAACATGATAAATGAGTGGAAGCTAAGTTGAAAGTGTGTTTAAATTTTCGCATTGTAACAGGTATCATAACTTAGTTCACTTGGGAAATCTATCTAACCTTTTATTGTGGTTAAGTAAACATTTTAAAGAGAACATATACAGTCTCATTTTCTAGTTCATGAAATAGTGTGTTTAAAACTATTTGGAGTAGGCGACTATCCTTGAAAACTAAAAGCTTCATTCAATTCTAAAGAAGTATAAATCTTAAGCCTTGAAAATTGTGTCAAACAGCTTTTGTGTTCCTGCATGTTTTCTCTGTCTCTCCCAGATAGTACCTTCCAGAGAAAAGGTTCAAATAAGATGATAGCCTTAAAAACAACAGAGCAATGTATACTTATAAGTTCAGCAAAATGAAATTTGGCAAAATATGTGATATCATTTAACCTAATGATCTCTTTAATTGGATTACAGATAAATTGGTCTTTTGGGGGTACTTAAAAGGATGAACTCATTTGCTTTTAAGTATTTAAAAGCTTTACATTCATTCACAGGATTATTTACAAATGGAAAACAAACTTTTAAATATCCAAATGAAACAGTGATTTTCTATTGAATTTGAAAAATAATTATTTAGCTGAATAAATTGTTGAAATGGACCATTGATTTAGCCTTGTTTTGGGGTCTTTCTATACTTGACCTGGGTTTTAGTTAAACATATAGTTAACAATTTTATAATTTATAATTTCACATGAATAATTTCACGTTTCTCAGAAATACTAAAACTGCCTCCCTTTGACAATTCAGAAAAACTTGATCACATATATAACAAAGCCAAGAAAATAAGTATTTATTATTACCTCGTCATTTAAAAATTATTGAAAACTATTAGCACTTAATTTTGAAAATTGAATTTACACAGTGATTCTTACTATTTGGAATCATCTTCAGCCAAATAAGTTTGGTTTCGATTCACGTTTGTTTTCTAATAGTGAAAAATTATTTAACCAGATTAATTATATTTTAGTTTATATTCCAGTGTTCTTTTTCTTTTAAGTACTTTCCGGGGGGCGGGGGAGTGTGGGCGTGGGGGCAGCTGAAAGAATATGTGTGATCCCAAAACGCTCCATTATTGTCAAAATTGTTTTACTCAAACATTTCTGGGGACAAAATAGAGTTAAGAAGAAATTAAAATTATGTTGCAAGTATTTATCCTAGTAACTACTATTCATGTATTATCTATGAATTCATAGTAAACATAACAAGTTATTTTTATAGAATTTTTCTGAGGCAGTATCATTTTGTAGTCAAAAACAATGGTTCTTTGAGAATTACTGCAGCTATCCAATGAAAGGATATTTTGTTTGGGCTTCACAAGTAGGTAATTCTTTTGAAAAATAAAGGACAGCATAGTTAACCAACTTGCTACAAGAACAGAGACAATACTTTCAAATGAAATACTTCTTCCATCTTTAATTAGGGGAATAATAGAAATCTAAAGGATTCTGCTCAATCTAAATTGCAAAGACCACACATCCCTAATATTTCCAAAACTGCTTCCCAACAACTGTGCTTTTATAAAATGTATCCTTTTTCTCACTCATGGTCCACTTGACTGTCTTCAATCATATATTTTATTCATTCTTATTTTATACTTTGTGATTTTTGGGGGGTGCTGGGGATTGAACCCAGGGTCTTGTGCTTGTGAGGAAAGCACCCTACCAACTGAGCTATAAGCCTCAGCCTTACTTTATGATTCTTATTGCCATAAAAATTATGTAACGTTCTTTTTACCAGCATCTAATAAATTGTTCTTCATTAATTGTCCAAGCCGGTAATCCTTTAAAAATTACATTTGTTTTTTATTTTTTTTTTTTTATTTTTTTTTCATTTTTTTTTTTTATTTTTTTACGTTTACATAGGGTAATGATGTTTCTTTTTTTTCCCTTCCCCCCCCACCCCTCCCACCCTTTTCCCTTTATACAGTCCTAAAGCATTCATCCTTTTACATTGTATTCTTCCCTCCAATGCTCTCCTTGTGTACTTTTGTTACTTGTAGCCCTTTTTTTCTCTGTAAAGTTTCCTATTTATAGCTCTCAACTGTTTTGTCGGCTCTGTTCTTAATATTGCACAATGACAGCTCTTTATTGGTCACTAAGTCATAATGAAGCTTTGTTTACTATGAAATAGAAAGTCTGCAATCTAGTTAAAATAAGAAGGGATATTGTTAGGATTATTGTTCATGGAATAACTAGACTATTTTATGAAATATACTTAATGAAATAGATTCAGGTTCAAAGCAGGAACTTCTATTTTTTTTTTTCTTTGCTTTCTTCTATGCCATGCAGTGGTGGATCTGAACCTTCTAAAAGAGGAGGTAAGATTATACAGCTGCACACCTCGTAACTTCTCGGTGTCCATAAGGGAAGAACTAAAGAGAACCGATACCATTTTCTGGCCAGGTTGTCTCCTGGTTAAACGCTGTGGTGGAAACTGTGCCTGTTGTCTCCACAACTGCAATGAATGTCACTGCGTCCCGAGCAAAGTCACTAAAAAATATCACGAGGTAGGTATATCATTTTCTTTTCTATTTCCTTTGAGTATTTTGTTTTAGAACCAAACAGTGAAACTGAAAAGGATTTATGTTTGGAAAGGAGATGTGGCATTCATGGAAAAAAATTTTTTTTTAAAAACGGCTTACAAATAGTTTATATTTCTACGTTTTAATATTAGGACCTTTAATTTAAAAACCCAGACATCAAGGATTTAGAAAGCTTATTCTCTGGTAGTACATCATGGGTGGTCAGTGAAGCTTTTACTTCTCATACAAAAAAACAAAAAATCAAAAATTTTTCCTAAGAAAAAAATGTAAGTGAAGCTTTTCAACTTTTAAACTTTTCAAAATATGAAGGGAAAATATTTTAAAGTTGAGCTTAGAGATAAATCATTGTCTATTTTGGAGAAAGGAGATCTTTGATATTTATTTTCATTTTGGGGCCAAAATGGGCACATAAATCCCAAGGGAACATATTCACAATTATACCAATCTTTGCATTATTCATGTTACTACAAATAACATGTTCAAATTTTATGAATGTTTTTATCCCTTTGCCTCTTTTTTCCTCTGGAATTAGAAAAATAAAATTGAAATGATAGCAATTATTACTTTAAGAGCATTGGGAACCTCAGAACTTTTACATGCAAAATTTTCATTAGTGCTGGAATATCCTCAGTTCCATCCCACCTTCTCCAGCAGCACGGTATAGTGTACATACAAAAAGTCAGGTTTTGATGAGTCAGTACTAATTTCTACAAGTTATTTGCATTATAACAAGTTAAAATCTGTCCTCTGACTTCATTTCATTGTTTTTACTTGTTGCATCAGAATAAATATCTACTCAAGAAAGATATCAGTGAAACACTCTCTGTTGGGTAATCTAAACATGTACAATTTTCTAACCACACTTCAGGTGACATGGTCTTTCTGCCTTTCACCAATATTGTGTTGGTAGCTCAGCAAGTGAGGAAGAAAAGCACATCATTCTAGAAGACAAGGGACCCTGTGCCCATTTGAGATCTGCCATTGACTGTCTTCAGGATACTTACCCTCTGTAACAAGCATGAAATATCATTATCTCTGAGGTTTCATTTCCATGACAGCTATTGGATGGCAATCTTTTAGCAGTTAACACCCCAAACTGGCATTCAGTGATTAAAAATAGAACTATTTTTCATCATTACTCATGTTCTAGTTTTCATTTGCACACCACATTCTTGTAAAGATCCTATGCTGGGAAAGGAGTTGCCATTCCAGATTCAAAAGTAGATGGTCTGGGGCTGAGGATGTAGTTCAGTGGCAGAACACTTACTTGGCATATTCAAGGCCCTGGGCTCAATCCCCAGCACCAAACTAACAAGGAGAAAGCAGATGTTCATGGGCACAGAGGCTTGCAGAACTCCAGACAAGTAGGCTGTGCATATAGCCCAGCCTCACTGACACTCCATGAACCGGGAATCTAGTCAAGGGGGGGGGCAACTTATTATGGTATTTCTCAAATAACATTAAAATTAAAATGCCTCAAAGACTGGACAGATGTTAGAGTTTGCCAGGGATAACATAAAAGGATGTGATAAGAATATGGATTAAACTGGAATGATCTCTTCCCACCTATAATCTCTCAAATTTGAAGTTGCTGAAATAAGTACTTAATAAACAAGTGTATTTGGGGACCTGATTTAGCCAGCTGGTCTTGCATTTATAACCACTATTTTAAGAACTCTGAAAATCCATATTTGACTTAAACAATTTTGTAAAACAAGTTTGTGGGGTGCTGAGTCTCTCTCATGCCTTGGTTTACTAAAGAAGTCCCCAAAGTACAAGCATGTCTCCCTTCATCCTATATCTATGTATTTATTTTTCAAATAACATCTCTGATTATACAGAAAGTTTCCACAGAGTTTGTAGTATCTGTTTTCAAGCCTCAGAAAATGAAGACATTACCATTTGGGGCAAGGCTATGTACAGGCAGTTTATGTAGACCAAGTGTTCTTCTTCCAGAATGACATTGATCCACGTTCCCCAGTCTTCCATTGGGTTGATTATATATACCTATCTACAATCATGTGCAACTATAAACATTTTTCCAATTACATTATAATTATATGACCACCCATTAGTTTTTCGCAAATATCTCTAATGATTGAGTACAAAGATATGTAATTATAAAGTTGCCTAGTTGATATTTATCACAAAATATTTCTGATAATAATAATGTCCCAATTTTTTAAATGCTCTGTTGGAATCATTATGTTTCTGTGATAATATTTTTGTCCATTTACCCTATGGAGAAAGGACTATTTGTTTAACATGATTTGTAACTTCTGAGGCCTAGTTTTTCTAATTCTCATATTTTGGAGATCAATTCTGCATCTAGCACTACTACTAAATAAATTAAATTGTTTTTTAAAAATTATTAATTGCTCAAAGTTATTAAATAACTGAATACCATGGACCTGGACATAGAGAACTTAACTCATTTAAAGACAAGCCTACCTTGAACTTTAATTCTGTCTTTTCTGGTGGAGGTGGCACCGGGGATCGAACCTAGGGGAACTTAACCACTAAGCCACATCCCCAACCCTTATTATCCTTTATTTTGAGACAGGGGCCTTATTAAATTGCTGAAGGTGGCTTTGAACTTGAGATCCTCCTGCTTCAGCCTCCTGAGCTACTGGGATTACAGTCATGCACTGCCATGCTTACCCAACCTTTAATATTTTTAATGATGTTGCCAATTGGGTTTTTAGATTATTCCACTTCATGGAGAAATGCAAAAGCAAAGACAGGCTACAAGTTCTACTTGTCTTCTTCTGCATCTATTTTTATTATAACAGCTTCTGCAAATATTAGGGTTGAATTATAGTCACTGTGTCACTACAGCTATAACAAGTATTCCTTGTGGTTTCCTGTAGCATTTTGCTGGGTTTTTGTTCAACCATTGTGAATATCAAAAATAAGTTTAGAGAATTAAAGGCATCATAAAGCATGATACAATGTTGTCACTGTGTTACTAACAGCATAATAACATTATAACATGATAATGTTATTAGTAAGATTCTTACCTCTTCTGAATCCATCATTGGATCTCTATGTTCAAATACATTTCACCAAAAAAATATATTCCTTAATAATTCCTCTGTCTCTCCAGTAGGAATTTTCAGAAAAGCAAATCGGGAACTTTCTATGTGTACAAACTTAAATGTCTCCTTGTCCTTGAAACACTTTTTAGAGTCCTGCCCACTCTCGCAGCACCAATTAGTTCATCCTTAGAGTATGCGTGGGACTTCAAAGATATTTCTATTAAAGAACTATTACTGTTTTAAAATCATTGTTTATTTTTCTGTTTCTACCAAGTTGAGGGCTAAGAGAAACAAAGATCATGTTACAGTATAGTGCTTGCAAGTACTGACTCCAACACCAGACATCCCAGATTTGAATCTAACATTCGTTTGCAGTGTGCCTTTGACCAGTAACTGAATCCCCCATGCCTCAGTTTCCTCATTGGTAAGCTGTCTTTCTAACCCTCATAACTCATGGTGAGGATTCAGTGAGTAGATATTTACAGAGTATTTACAGCAAGATTTAACAGTTTAAACCCTTAATATATATTAGTTATTCTCTCATTCTTTTTAATTCTTCCTCGTTCTTCACCCACAGTAAATGATCAATAAAGACCTAATGAATTTTGTCCAGAGGAAGGAAAAGTATTCTTCTGGTCAATAAAATCTATAAGACATTTTGACAACAGCAATGTATTTGTTCATTTTTCTCTATTCTTATCTTGTTTATATTTTCATATGTTTAATTTCCTTTTTCATAAACTAAAGTAGTCTTGCTGTTCTAACCTTAGAGCTGTTCGTATTAGGAAAAGTTTACGTCCAGTGGCCTTAAATCTAGTACTGAATCCTGTTTCATCAATGCCCTGGTTCCCAGAGTGTGCAGTCCATCACATTTCCACTCCTTGGTGGTTCTTTCTGTGTCTGATCTGTTCTTAGTCTCTGGTTTGAGATGCTCACTGATATTCTTTTTCACAGACTGGTAGTTTTAGTGTACACTTCTTCCTCTTTTTTTTTTTTTTTGTCTTTTCCTTTGGTGCTGGGGATTGGACCCAGGGCCTTGCGAGCACTTTACCACTGAACTACACCCCCAGCCTTCCTTCATAGTTTCCTGAGAGGTACTTCTGACATCCCCCCACCCCAGTCTCTCTCTCTCTCACACACACACACACACACACACACACACACACACACACACTTCTGGTGTCATTATCCACATCCTGAAAACGAAAGTTTCCTCTTTCATGTTACTGGGACCTGCTGATCAGTTTCCAAGTCTGCTTTCTCTTCCAAAGTCCAAATTAAAAAAAAAAAAAAAAAAAAGAATTTTAAAGGAAAACACTAAGCACATGAGAATATTTTATCCAATTATTTAAAACATTTTGAGGTTTGTCTGCCATATGTGACTCTCCACAGCATCAGCAGACAAGGCTGGAGAGGAGGAGCTTTTGTTGGGCAGACCTGGTTTATGTGGGAGTGGAAGCAGAATACAGCTGGGCTGACCATTAGGGTGCTAGATGGCCTCCCTAATTTTACCTTTTGTACCATATTTTTTTCTTTTCTGAAGAGAGAAATGCAGACAAGTAGATGTAGAAGATGAGCACAATGGCTTTGCTGATATTGCAAATTATCTTACCTACCCATTCTCAATACAGGAACCATTTTTAGCAAGAGTTTGATAAGGAATGGCATGGGTGCCTTAAGTTTAGTTTTTAAGCCACCCCAACTTATTCAAATAGCAAGTCAGTACTGATATAAAATAGCACCCAAATAGGTTAGGTTTCAAGCCAAAGTAATATAGTCTTCATAATTTTGGTTCTGGAATTGTGAAGTGTCACAGATGGGGAAACCTACTTTAAAAGTTTACAGTTTTCTGATGTTGTAAAATTATATGATTATAAGACTTATATGATGACAAGACTTTGAAGTTTATCTCTCTAGGAAGAAAGTTACTAAATAAATAGAATGCACGAGTAGTAATATTATGAGCTTTTATAAAATAAGTATCTATCATTCTTACTTTAATAATTCATATTTGGCCTAAGTTCAAATAACTACTATGTCACTTAGTCTGTCTCTGTGTTCACTCATGTGTAAAATAGGGATAATAATTGTAAATTACTTCATAGAATTCTTGTGAGTTAAAGTATGTAAAAACATCATTGTGCCTGGCACCCAGCAAGTATTCAAAAAATGTTAACTAATTAACCTCCAATAGACCTACATATTCGAAATAAGGTATGCATTCTCTAGTTTTCTTTCTTGAGTCTTCAAATAGAATAGCCATCAGGCTTGACTTGTGCTTTTGTGGATTAATGAACATTTACAGGAATGGTAGCTTTTCAAAGTTGCTTCATGAAGTCATCTATGTCATACCCAGAAAGAGAAAGCTGGACAATTTAATATTATTATGCACACTGGTCTTTCTCAAAACCCAACAAAGCATACTTTCTGAAACTGTCTCATTTCTAGTATAAGAAATAAAATGTATTAGAATTGAATAGGTAGCTGCTATCCAATACTTCAGATAATCTTTTATAGAATATACTTCTATAACCCTTTGTCACAGTATTAAAAGGAATTATGTTTATTTGGGGTGCTTATTCTGTTGTATTTCTTACGAAAAACTTCAACAAGCCAAACTGCAAATAACTTCATTTAATAGAGGCGTTATTGTTGTTATTGCCAAACCTCCTTAGCACTGTACAGTAGGATCCAGCTGCAGAAAGTTAGCTGTGACTGAAGCTGATGTCTATGAAGTACATCTAATCCGTCTCATCAAGTTTATAGAGGACTTGAAGTGTAGCCAAGAAAATTAATGAGTGGCATAATTGAGCAAACTCAGCTGTGGAGTGATCATGTTTCCTTCCGCGGTATTCCTGTACTTGAGTGTACTGCTTCAAGTATAAATATTTATTAAATGTGTGAATAAATGAATGAGAAGAAGAAAGTAACAAACAGAGAAACAAGATGTGCATTAGTGGTTGCAAAATACTTGAGGTGAAATTCTCTCTAGGTACATAAGTAAAATAATGAGCAGAGTGAGTCTTTCAATTTAAGAACTCCTCTTTATTCTAAGGCATTGCACTTTGCAAATTGTTGGCATTGAAGCGTCCTTTTATGAAAAATTAAAAAAAAATTAAAAAGCATCCTTTTATAAAAAAAATGATAGCTTGTGATTTTTTTTCCTCTATGGAGAAATGTTTACATAACACCTTCAGGAGGAAATGTAAAAATAAGTCTTTTTGGGCCCTGAGATCATTTTCAGAAATGTTCCCTATGCATGAAATTGAATGTTATAGACATTGATTTTAAAGGTGGCTTACATTCTTCCTTTTCAGGTCCTTCAGTTGAGACCAAAGATTGGTGTCAGGGGATTGCATAAATCACTCACTGATGTGGCCCTGGAGCATCACGAGGAGTGTGACTGTGTGTGCAGAGGGAACACAGGAGGATAAGCACATCGCCACCAGCTGCCCTTTCCAGAGCCATCAGGTGCAGCGGCTGATTCTGATAGAGAACTAATGCATTACCTGCATCCATAATCCCAGTTGTTTGCTTCAAGGATCTTCCATCTGCAGGATTTACAGTGAGTTCTAAAGAGGAAGCACCAAATGGAATTAGGAGTTGTGCGACAGCGCTTTTGAGAGGAGCCCAAATGACAGGAGGAAAGGTCTTCAGTCCTGGAAAAAAATTAAATGTTGTAGATGGCTAGCTAGTTACCATGTTCCTTTTCCACTCGCTACAGTCTGTATTCCTGATGTCATGATCTGGCTTAGGTTAATATCAGGACAAGAAAAAACTGTGCAAGTGAGCACCTGATTCTGTTGCTCTGCTTAACTCTAAAGCTCCATGTTCTGGGCCTAAAGTCACAGAAAATCTGGAATTTTTTCTCTTATACTCGCATATATAAACCAGAATGTTCCATGTTCTATAAACTTGGTTTTTAAAGAGGAACTGCGTTGCTATGAATTAAACTGGTATCATGCTGATAGGAAAGACTGGATTTTTCAAGTTTCTTATTAAAATGTCTGCCGTTTAGAAGAAGAGAACTACATTCATGGTTTGAAAGAGGCAAACCTGAAAAGAAGAGTGGCCTTATCTTCGCTTTATCTTTAAGTTGGTTTATTTGTTTTATTGTGTACATTTTTATATTCTCTTTTTGACATTATAACTGTTGGCTTTTCTAATCTTGTTAAATATATCTATTTTTACCAAAGGTATTTAATATTCTTTTTTATGACAACCTAGATCAACTATTTTTAGCTTGGTAAATTTTTTCTAAACAGAATTGTTATAGCCAGAGGAATAAGGATGATATATAAAATATTGTTGCTCTGACAAAAAGTACATGTATTTCCTTCTCAAATGGTGCTAGAGCTTAGATTGACCTGCATTTAAAAATACAAAAGTGTGAAATCAATAGGATTGGGAAGTCACAATGATGTTTTGAAAATAAATTATCATATTTTCCACCCCTTTTATTGGATATGCAAATAAAAAGCAGCATTCGAAAAGTAGAGATTCAGCTCCAGTCATTACTAACTTAACCCTGTTTGGGGGGAAATATGAGCCCAGCTCAGAAGAACATAAAGCACCTTGATAAAAGAGACTTGACAGCTTCCTGATAAAGTGAGCTGTGGAGTAGGAACACTCCTATTTATTGTGATGCTTGGGTTTCAATACCTTTAAACTCTGTTCCATACACTTGTATAAATACATGGATATTTTTATGTACAGAAGTATATCCTTTAACCAATTCACTTATTGTACTCTTTGGCAATTGAAAAGAAAATCAGTAAAACACTCTGCTTGTAAAATGCTTAATATTATGCCTAGGTTATGTGGTGACTATTTGAATTAAAAATGTATTGAATCATCAAATAAAAGAATGTGGCTATTTTCGGGAGAAACTCAGCGTGTGTGTGTGTGTGTGTGTGTGTGTGTGTGTGTGTGCGCGCCCGCGTATGCTAGCACAAGATTTATCTATTGGACTCTGAGACAATGAAAGTGATAAAGGTTTTATGTTACTATGATTTTTGTTATGCAAGAAAAGATGTCAATTTCAAAGAAAGGTTGCAAAGGTACCATATCTGCTGAGGCTTCCCCAGCCTGACTCTTCTTTCCAGTGCCTTTAAACAGTGCTTTTCTTTTCTTCACTTGCTTAATAATAATGTCTGGCGAATTAAGTTGAACCTGACATTAAAGTCATAGGTGGTTTACGAAATACTTAGCAATAGGTTACATGGTAATATGCAGCGGGGACAGGACTCATAAATCTCTGTTCCTGTCTTCATTTTCAATAGCAGTCACTAAATCGGGTGAGAAGTTGATTTGGTATTAAAGTATTTTACATAGCACACTTCAAATGCAGTTCCTCTTTTCTAGACATAGATTTCTCTCAAAAACTGGCACCTTCAGCACCCGTCTTCACCTTTGTGACCAAAACCATGCTGTCTACAGATTGTTCTAGAAAGTTCCCTTTTTCTGTACCTTGACATCATGCAGACCTAGCCTGCCTCCTACTACATGACATACAGAATTCTCTCTTGTTTCCTTAACCTTTCCATAGTTTTGTCCCAGCCACACAGAGGCCAAGATAGTTTAATTATGCTTCAGTATTTATAACTCTCACTAACTGGGAAGACAATTAAGTCTTACAGGAATTCATGTATTTAACTATGTTTAATCCAACATTTTTAACCATTGAATGAGATATCTTATTTCCCTTGTATTTTTTAATGTTTATTTTTTTGTTTCCTTGTAAAATGTTAATAGTGAAAATAAATGACCCTATAAAGGTGGCAATGCAGCATGCTATTGTCAGTCAGTGAGTTGGGCAAGTGTGAGGACTAACTGCTTTATGAACAATTACCCATAGTTCTTCCTATTGTATTAATATAAAAATAATTATTTAATAAGCACTTGCAACTCACTTTCTCAGAAGTCCAGGAACAAGTGACTGTTTTGATATTATTTTGCATGTGATATCTGTGTTTTTTGCCTTTCACTAAGATATGAACCAGTTTTGCATAGTGATTTTTATTAAAAGCAAAGAGAAAGACTTAGTTGCCAAGAGACTACATTCTGTCTACATTTTTTCATTTCTACCTCTTTTCTACCTTTCCTCTTTCATCTAATAATCCTTACATGCACTTTGAAAGCATAATAAAAATCTGCACTGAATTCATCTTGTCCTGACTTTATCACAGTCTCCAAATGCATTGACTTAAGCTTGTGATTTAGTTTAAGAAAAGGCAGAAAAGGAAAGTTTTATATTTCATGTAATACCCCTTATCTCCAAAAGGATAATGTAATATCCTATCTCTCCTTTAATTTAGTTTACTTAATTGTGTATTCTAGATACAATTAAAATCATAAATATCATCATTCTTTAGATTCTTAAGGAACTGGAAAATTGAAAATTTAGTAGGTATCTTAGTTCGGCTGCTGGAACAAAGTGTCATAGGCGTAGAACTTCTAAACAGATTTATTTCTCACTGTACTGAAAGCTGGAAATTTGAGATCAGAGTACCACAGTTTTGGTGGTGGCCTTCTTCCTGGCTCGTGGGCTGCTGTCTTTGTTATAGTCTCACACGGTGAAAAAGAAGGCAAAAGAGCTCACGGGACCCTGTCACGGGCCCAATCCTATTCGTGCAGTTTCTACCCTCATGGCCTAATTATCTCCCAAATGCTACCACTCCTCAAACTATCCCTTTGGGGATTAGGATTCTAACATATGACATTTAGGAAACACAAACATTTAACTCATTGTAATAGGTTAATTCCTTTACATCTGTCTTCCCTGTATGCTCCCATGGGTTCGTTGAGTCTCACGGACTTTGCCTTTTCTGTCTCTCTCATTTTTGTGTCTGCTTCCACACTTCAGTAGCTGCTGGTCTAGTGGAGTCCCTCATCAACATCTCGCCCTGTTTGGGCGGAAACAGCTCCTGTTTTTCCGTTTTGCTGCCTCTGGTGTCACTCTTCTCTGATCTGCCCTCTCTACCACTATCAGAAGGGTTGTTCAAGCAGATCTGATTAGGTAACATGGTGGAAATTTTACAGAGGAACACCACAAGATTAAATTTTAATCCCTGCATGGCACACAAAATCCTTCCTAATATCATTGTTTACCACTTTCTGCTCATTTTGCACCGTCAATCCTAACTCAACTCTAGTGAATGCTTGTGGTTTCCTGAAAGTACCCATAGTCCTTCACATTTCTGTCAAAAATGTGCTGCACTTTCTTTGGAGCACTATTCCCATGCTGACCTATCTCAGTAACTTCCTCTCAAGTCTGTTCCAATGCCAGTCCTCAGGGACATTGTCCTGCCTGCCTTCCATTTACTCCATGCTCCCAGGAATTTTTCAATTATAAATATTGTCTCATTGTATTATAATAAAATACCCTCATTCTGGTTTCTCATTAGTCTCTTATTCTAATGGACTCCTATCAAGAATTAGCTCACTCTTCTTTCCCCAATGCCTCGTTAGGGGTTGACTCAAATTGGAAGTCAGGAACAATTTGCATGAATAAATTAGGGAAGTAAACATACAAATGAATAAATGATTTATTTTAAAGACAGAACTGAATATGACATTGAAAACTTGATGGAGTTCCTAAATATTTCTGAACTTCATTCACTGTGACTCCTTTTCAGTTCAGTGTACTGAACTACTTTTAAGTATACCAGTGTACTAGTTCTTTTGGACACCTGCCACAGAGACTAGAACATGGAGACAAAAATGTCTATTCCTTATGATGTAAGATGAGAGATTAATTTTCTCTTTAACAATGTTTTGTGACTATGTTTGTTTTTTCAGTTAATAATTTTCCTACCAACACCTTCTCAGATATCATTTCTTTTAAATTTGATATTTACAAATTCATCCATTACTCATAATTTAGATACTTGTTCTACAATATGATTAAATCTTTTTCAGTATGTACAACAATCTTTAAAATGTGAACACAAATAGAACAGTGTTTAATGATCCAAAAATATCCTTCTAAACCTCTTTTGACTCAGTTTCCATCATCAATCCTAAAACACACAGTTCTGGTGAATACTCATAGTTTATGGAAAATACCCATATCCCCCTCCATGTCTGTGCTCTAACATTTACTGTGTTTCCTTTTTGTAGTGTTGTACACTTACCTATTTTCAATTTCTTCTTCTCTAGTTTACTGAAATGTTAATTTCTTTCACACACTACTTCAGAAAGTATTTGCACATCCACCTCTACCAGAGTCAATCTCTTTCATAATTGCTAAGTCATTTTTATGGCTTATCCTGTAGAAATCTTTACAAAAATTAAAGAAGAGATTTGTTCTTTTTATAGGAAGTATATATTTGAAGATGAATAATCCTATTAGTTTTAAAGTTATACATGCAAGTCCAGCTTGCTCTTTTACAGAAATTGGCAAGCTGTTCATAATATTCAAACTGAAATATGAGAAACCCAAATAACCAAGAAATCCTGGAAAAGCAGTACAAAGGTAGAAGATTCAACTTTCCAAATTCAGAACTTACTGCAAAGTCACAGAAATTGTGTGGTAAGGTTAACAATGTTAGACACACAAATCAATGGCATAGGTTTGAGAATCCAGAAATAAACCCTTACATTTGTTGTCAACTGATTTTTGACAAGATGGTTCAATAGTAAAAGAATCGACTATTAGCACGTGGTAGTGGGACAACTGGCCATCCACATGTAAGAAAATGAATGTGGATTCTTTCCTTACTCTTTATACAAAAATTAACCCTAAATGAATCAAAGACCTAAATGCTAAGCTATGAAACTCTTAGAAAGACATATAAATCTTTATGACCTAGAATTGGCTCTCAGGTAAGACACCAAAAGCATGAGAGACAAAGAATAAAACAAGGGCATCATGAAAATTAAAAAAACTTTTCTGATTCAAATGATCACCTTGTAGCAAAATGAAAGATGACCCACATAATCAGAGAAATATGAGCAAATTCATATATCAGAATAGGGTCTTATATAAGAATATATAAAAATTTTAATTTCAATAATAAAACGATACTTCAGTTGAAAATGAGCAAAGTGCCTTTTTTCATAAAAAATATACAAATGGCTGAGAAGCACCTAAAAAGATAGTATCATTCGTCATCAGGAAAATGCAAATGGAAATCACCATTTACGCCCACAGAGAAAACTAGAATTAAAATTAAAATTAAATAACTAGAGTTAAAAGACAATAGTAAATGTTATGGGAATAGGCAGAGAGTGGAACCCTATTGTAAAATATTGTGACCACATTGGAAAGAAGTTATGAAGTTCTTCAAAAAATTAACATGGAATTAAATATGACTAAACAATTCCACTCCTAGTTGAAAACCCAAAATAACTGAAAATCTAGCACGAAAATCTTATGTTCATAGCAACATTTTTCAGAATAACCCAGAAGTGGAAACTACACAAATGTCCATCAACTGACAAAGGGATAAGGAGACTGTGGCACATTCGTGCAATGGTACAGTAGTAGTCCATAGAAAGAACCGGAGCATTGATACACACTATGGCAAGGATGAACCCTGGAAACATGCCAAGTGGAAGAACCCATTCACTTTTATATGTTCATGACCAACAGATCAATCAATGCAGAAAATAGATCAATGTTTTCAGAGGCTGGGGAAGGAGATAAGTAAGGAATACTGTTAATGGGTTTCAGGTTTTTCTTTTTTGAAATGA
Source organism: Sciurus carolinensis (assembly GCF_902686445.1). Taxonomy (NCBI): domain Eukaryota; kingdom Metazoa; phylum Chordata; class Mammalia; order Rodentia; family Sciuridae; genus Sciurus; species Sciurus carolinensis. Next base: position 31,901,696 of record NC_062222.1, on the reverse strand, counting down.
TGGAAGTATTCTGAAATTGGATAGTGGTGATGGCTTCAAAACTGAATATACTGAAAACCACTGGGTTATATACTTGAAAAGGGTGACATTGTTAACATGTGGCTTATAGCTCAATAAAATTGTTCTTAAAAAATATCTGGGCACAGTGGCACGTGCCTGTAATCCCAGTGACTCAGGAGGCTGAGATAGGAAGATTGCAAGTTCTAAGCCAGCCTCAGCATTTTAACAAGGCCCTAAGCAATTTAGCAAGACCCTGTCTCAAAATAAAAAATAAAAATGACTGGGGATGTGACTCAGTTGTTAAATGCCCCTGGGTTGCCCACTATGGAAAAAAATCAATAAATAAGTACATGTAATACAGTACTTAAAATATGCCTCCTTCAAAGCAAGAAATAAAATTCAAAAATCATCTAAAACTTTGTTACCCTATCATTACTATCAGCTCTCTATGCATATAGTTATGTAGGTTTAAAAAACAACAGATGGTGTGGTAGAATTTCTGGTCTCAGTTCTGCTCCTTGTAGTATTCTACTGCTATATCTTTACCATGGTCTAATGGTGGGTGGAGTATATTTTCCCACTTCTGGAATTTGGTCTTTAATTTTGTCTTGCTTTAACCAAATGGATAAAAGTGCCTGTGATATGTGCAAGGGCTTCAGATGTGCTCACAGATGGGTTGGTTCTTTTTGACTCCCGTCGTCATCAAGAGAATACACTCCCAAATGTTTGCCAGTGCCAGAAAACATCTGGTGCAGTTTTGAATCCAGTTCATGCCATGGAGTCAAGTCCAGCCGAATCCAGGCAACCCACAGATGCTTGGATGATAAAGTAATGCTTCTTGTTAGAAACCAACAAAATGTTGAGAGTGTTTGTTACATTATATGACAATAGTTGACCAATAGATACTTCATTTAAAATGAGGTCATGCCAGGCATGCTTTTTTTTTTTTTTTTTTTTAGTGCATTATTTTGTACATACTTTCAATTGAAATTTAGGGACAAGAAAATGAAATGGAGCAGGAAAAAACCATGTACTTTGGAAAATGTCTCAACACAAGATATAACTTTTAAAATAATCCCAATAAAGTTGTGGGGGAAAATGTTATTGAAAACATTGAATTAGGAAATTATTTGCTAAGCACTTGACTTTTATGTCAGTCAGTATCTGTTCATTCTCTAGGACAGAAGAAGAAATAAACCCTCTGACTACCTAACCCACCTTTTCAACCACTGTCTTTGCTTTGAATAATGATGTTGTTTATTTTATAATTCAATGAATATCTAATAACAATTAATATTTAATGAAATAAAACAATAAAAGCATTCAGTAAACATTTAATTTAAAATGTTTCTTGTTTGTGTTTTAATAAAAATTTTATAACGTGAAACACTTTGGGAAATTTTTCTCTGTTCTTATTTTTCTGTCCAAACTTGGTTATTGCCTCTGTGTGTGCCTCTCTGGCTCTCTATCTTCCCAAATCTTCCATTCCCTTCTTTCTTCCTCTTTTTTTAAAAGAATAAAATATTTGCCTAATTCCCATGTCTTTAACTTTTTTCTGATCATTTTCATAGTACAAAGTTTATGTCCAAACTACTATTTGCTCAGATGTAGGAAGAGTGAATTCTTGGTTCCATTTTTACTTTTCCAAAACTTCTTTGCCAAACTGAGTTGTAGTTTAAGGATTAGATATACTCTATTTAATTTTATTTCTTTTGGAGAAAGGAGGTTGAGAGCAAAAGGAGGAATGTGCAGCCTTTGATGAAGGAATTCTGCTCAGCTCTCTCAAAATATCTTTTGCTGGGATTAACTCTGGCAGAGGCATGTATCCATTCCTCATGGAGTGGAAAAAGGGGACAGATAAAATAGGTTTCAGATCTTATTCATAACTCAGTGTGAAGACCTTCAGGCTATGCTTTTATCTAAGGGCATCAGTTCCAACTTTTCAATTTCCATGTTTCATCTGAATCTCCCCAGAAACCATTTCTCATCCCTTTCTGCACACAATAGAGAAAAAAAGATAATGCTACTTCTTTGGACTGCTTCTCTCCAAAGTTAGCAGTAGTCCTAAGGATGCTCAGAATTTTATTTCAGTACTATTTCTGGAAAGAGAGGTTAAAACAAGAGTTTTCCTAAGCTTCACCACAAGTAACTTTCATAGCTTAAATATCCGTTCTCTGAAGGTTATAGCATGGACTCTGTTTCTCTCATGGTATTAGTAAATTAACTGTTTGTGATAATTTTATTTTTATTTTTTCCACAAACATAAGCTGTTTCCATTTTGTACTTTTGAACTAAATTGCATGTAAATCTATAAAAGCATATATATTCTATATTTCAGTCTTGTTATTGATTTAATGCTACTTAGTACAGGGAGGGTTCTGGATATTCTGCCTATTTATGGGAAATATTGGGATCTCTCTATAGTCTCATTTGTGAGATAAGGTCTTCCACAGAACTTGTATAGAAAGTACAATAATTTCCTAAGCTAAATCAAAAACAATCCTGTAAAAGAGTTTTATTATCTGTTTAGGAGAAAAATGAAGTAATAATGTAAATGCTACAATGATCTCAATCTTTAAGTAATATTTTAATAAGAATTCTAAATTTTAACTCTGTTTAAAGAACTTATTATTAATCTATGATGCCTTGATATGTAACATTCATGACAGCTCTCTTCATGCTGTTAGAGTTCCTGTTAGTCAAGAGATCCTTTTAAAAAATAATTTTTTTATACCTGTTGAGAGAAGTATCTTGCTGGACTTACCAGTAGACAACCAGCTCTAGTGACATCCCAGATAGATGGATATAAAATATCTTTTGCACAAAATAACCTTGTTGTAATGTAGCTCAAATATCTATATTAAATGACAATAGGTAACAGAAAAATTTAGAAAGGCAACCTCTCCAAAGTATGCAACGTAAGACATATTCCTATTGCCTCATGTTTAGCAAGGAATATAACTAGTATTTCCTAATCCATATGCTAGCTTTTTAAATGATGATGCCAAAAGTAGTGATTATTTTTCAAATTTCTCTACCAACAATCTTAATTTCACGTGTGTTCATAAATCAGCAACTACATGTTATATTTATTGAGGGAAAGTCCTCTTATAAAGGAGAGTAGAAATTACATGAATAATTCATTGACTCGAGTTTGATGTCTTTGTTTTCAATCCCAATACTCTGATCTGAAATTGTGATTTTTGCCAGCATTTGAACAGAAGCATAAGGAAGGAAGCTAAGTGTGCTTCTTCCATCCAGCTCAGCAACTCTATACCTTGGGTCTGAGTACTACTGCCATTCACCACCGTGAGGAGAAACTGACCTTAAGCAAAACCTGTAAAATGAAAAGGCTTAAATTGATCAATTGTATATTGAATATCTTGAGAAGTTTTCTGGAAGCCCATAATAATCTAATCAATAAAATTTGATTGTCATCATATATTTTGATAGGTTAATATAAATGTCCTGATAAATCAAAATTTTAGTATATTACATAACAGTTACTTTTTGATGAAATATCTTGTCAGCGTGGTGGACTAAAGTTGTTAACAGGACCCGAGTCTTGTTGCAACCTTAACTGGCATGGTAATACATCATAGTGATTTGTTTTTAAGACTGTCTCTTACCCAAAAACACTTAAGATACTTGGTAAAGATTACTTTTGTGGAAAGTTTCATCTTAACTTTTGCAGCTGGAGATTGAGTCAGAAAGTGGGAATGTGAGGACTGAGTAATTGCTTAACATCACACACAGACATTAAAAACCTTTGAAGAAAATTATGAGGTTCATATTTTGGTTTCTATTCATGGAAGAAGGCAAACTGTTTTGCATGCACATCCATCTGCTTTTAAATTTAGCTACATGATTCCCTGAGTAAACAAAGTGTGTGTCCTCCTTTCTATAAAGCAAACTTCAATTTTAGTTGTGAACTACATCAAAGATTTTTCTTAATATCTATTTAGGAAAACCTGTATCCTAGGTGCACAGTCAAATCCTGGAATCAAAACAGTTCATGACACTCTCTAAGTGCTATCCACAGCCTATTGCGATTTCCATCAGGCATGACAAAGGATGAAGTCACTAATGTGCCATCTCATCACCGTGTAGTTAAGGCCATAGCTTTTGGTCCAAAACCATTTAAATACTTTGACAAGTAATGACTTGAACCTTCAAGCCCTACTCCTCTCCTCAAGTTTAATGAGCAGTCCTTGGTCCCACAGTCATCCCAAACTAGTAAATTCATCACATGACATTTATACTTCAGACTAAAGTTTCACATCTTCTAACTGCTCAATTAATTTTGAATAAATAAACATAGAAGTCAATATCCAGTTTACTTTTCTCAGACCTCTCAAGCTTTCAACTGAGTGATGAGATTATTGATAGCTATTTAATCATATATAATCCTGAATAATCTTCTGATATTATTATACATGCAAATCATTGGTATTTCACAGAAACCCACACTCCACAAAAATTTCATACTATACTTCCTCATTGTTTAAGAAGTCGACCATCATATTCCACCACAGTATCAAGAAATGGACATAATTGCTCCAGTTTATCAATATAGGAAGTAGGGTTACAAATGGCCTTTGAAGTAATCAAGTTTTCAATGTAGTAACCAGCTTTGCAAGATAACTCAAGTGCTAAATTCTACTTTTACCTGCATTTTCCATGTGTTGGATTAGAGAGTAGTTTGAACCAGATAATCTCAGAAGTTTCTTCCAGCATTTACATTTAAAACTTTATTTGGGAACATTGGATCAGGATTCTGTTAGATAAGTGGAATAAGAATGCTGCCTCTTTAGAACTTCCATTCATCAGTCCAGGTTATAACCTGTGTACCATTAGTACTAGTTTGAGCAGCACTAATCTAATAGTTATCCATGTGTTCATGTACCTTAAACTTGTAGTCAACTACAACCAGTAGATGTTTTATAAGCTAGAAACCTTAAACCCCATTCTAACCCTGCTAACATCTATAAAGAAGAGTGGGATCTTATATTGTTAGGCTATGTAAGTGATGCCAATCACTAGCCTTTCCGGAAACTTTTCTTGTTTTCCAGTACACTGTGATGCTTGATTCTCTTTAGTGATCTTAGCATTGTATTTCAGTTTTCTCTGCTGATTCCTGTATGTACTCTTATTTCTTTCCTGATTTGAAATACTACCTGTGCGTTTTCATGTCATACTGTTTACATCCAGCCCTGCTCCTGCTTCTGAGTTCCATCTCAGCTCAATGAAGCCACCCACCTATATCTACCACTTAAACAGAATTTATTCTTACCCTCTTCCTTTTCTCGTACCTGCTCTCCTTTGCTGGTTTTCAATGAATTAGTGGTACTGACTTTAAATACTAGTTATTGACTTTGGGAAGCTTCCTAAATGCCTCCTTCTCCATTTCCATTGTACTTCCTGTCAACCACCCACACTGTCAGCCCCACAGTGGAATTAGCCTTTTCTGTAGCCATGTCTTCTACTTCAGCTTAGCTACCATTGTCTTTCAAGCTTTATTATAAGTTTCTTAGTCGATCTTTCTTCTCGCCCATGATTACTCTCTCTGCCCCTCCTTCAGTCCTCCTTTCCCACCAATCATATAAATATTACGTATTGCTGTAAAGATGCATTTCAAACAGAGATCCCTCCTTCCTCAAAAGTCTCCTGTCATATCATGCAATGCAGCTCACACTTTACCAAATCTCCTCTTCCTTTGTTTGTTTGTTTGTTTTTTCTACCATGCATTGTCTCAGCTAGCATCTTCACAGATGCTATTTATTCTGCCTCAAATGACTTCCCTTTTTTTATTGCAAAAATCCCTTCAGTTTTCAGGTCTAGCTCAAAAGTCAGTTCCTGTGCAATTCCTTCAGTTTGTTTGTTTGCTTGCAGTGTGTGCTAAGTGTATGCTTCATAGAGTGCCCATACAACAGTTAGGTTGTGTGGTTTTGCAGGGACTTTGGAGTCGACTCAGTTCTGGCACTAACCAGACACTAATAAATGGCACTAGGTGGCCCTTTGATACTCTTTTGATTTCTTACATTGCTTCTGTGTAAAGCAAATACTAGAGGACCTCTCCTGAGAATCAGATTATCTAAGTAAAGTGTTAAGGAAAGTGGCTGATACACAGCGGTTGTCAGCAACTGTCCTCCTTACCTGTGACCATTATAACTGACATATCCACTCAGTAGGTAGTGACCTAAGACCCAAGGAGACATAGGTCTTTCTCAACATATAACCTCTCCAGCTTAATATGAAATAAACTTCAAGTAAAATGTATTTTAAATCAAGATCCTTCCCAAATATGATGCTCTATCTTGGTGTTTGTTAGTGGTCTATATGAAAACAACATTCTTCTGTCCTTTAGATGGCACATTATGCTCCTTTTGATTATCTTTACCCAAATTCACTCCTATTTTGCTGCTTCTTTTTTTTTCCCTCCATTGCTTTCTTTCTTTCTTTCTTTCTTTCTTTTTTTCAGGTGGAATCTTCCTTTGGTGCCTGGGCTGGCCTTAAACTCCTGGACTCAGGTGATCCTCCTGCCTCAGCCTCCCAAGTAGCTGGGATGACAAATGTATGAGTCCAGGTTCTTTCACTTTTAACAGAGGACTTTCTCGTATTTCGTGTATTTCCATGCCTTTCTCATCAGTTCCATTGTACTCACCTTCTTTTCTCTTTTCCTTTATTTATTTATTTATTTTTTTGGTGTTGGTTGCTGGGGACTTAACCCCAGGACCTCGTGTATGCTAGGCAAGCACTCTACCACTGAGTCACTCCCTCCCTTCATTGTATTCATTTTTGCCTGAGTCAGAATAATGTGTTTGTAATCCTTTCCTATCTCAACTCAGATGAAATTTACTGGACATATTCTGTGTATTAGTGTACAGATATTTTAGTCAAAAAGATCCTCATACCTGTGTTCCTCAAGCATTGCAATTCTTTCCACAGGATATTTATACTATTCAAAGTATACTATTTAATCTGCTGCTGTCTTGAATTGCAAGCTAATTCGGCATGTTAGCAGCTCACCGGTTGGAGATGTATTTTGAGATACATTACCAAAGAACTACAAAAGGGATGAGTAAACTCAATTTTGGTTTGAAATATTCCACAGAGACTTTCTCCTTTAACTTACCTAGTGTTTTCTCCAATGTGACTTCCTGACAAGGTGCTGTTGGGAAGTTACTGTTTTTTTTAGGAATTCTTATGCCTGAGTATCATTTTCTTACATCTTTCCGGAAAAACAAGTTATGTAGACACGAATCTCTAAAATCACAATAGTAATCAGTGGGAAAGCAGGGTTCGTTATAGAATTTTCTCAGAAAATCAGTATATGTTCATAGAAGGAAGTATCCCTATTCTAAAATTTTACTACAGGGACTAAGAGTGTATGCAGTAATAGATCTCCTGCTTAGCATGTGCAAGTTCCTTGGTTCCTAACCAACAAAAAATAAGTAAAATGAAATAAAATGTTATAGCTGATGTATATTTATGTATTTCAGTACTTAAAGCAACAGCTCTTAGACTGAGGCCCACAGGTGAACTTGAAAGTATAGTATCTGTCAATTTTATGATGTTGTAAGAAACATTTTATAAACATACATATTAATACTTACTAATGCTGTCAAAGGTCTTCTTGATCCAAAAAAAGATTATGAGTCAGTGATGTAACAAATAAAGTATGCTAGAAAATACTATGGCAATGACTTGTTAAATTTTGCTTTTCAGGTCAGGCAGAGTGGCACGTGCCTGTAATCTCAGCCACTCAGGAGGCCAAGGCAGAAGGATCCCAAATTCAAGGCCAGCCTTAGCAATTTAGCAAAACACTCAGCAACTTAGCAAGACCATATTTCAAAAAGTAAATAAAAAATATAAATAAATTCAAAGGGCTGAGGATGTGGCTTAGCGGTAGGGTGCTCCTGGCTTCCATCTCCAGTCTCCCATCCCCACCCCCTCCACCATGGTCTCTGAAAATTCTGAGTTTCTGAAGAGTGGTAGGAATAATCTTGAATCCGCCATGAAAGTATACAGTGAACTTGATCTGTTGGAAGAGGCCACACAGCAGGAAGGGTATGTTTCACTTAGAGAATAACTCTTTCATCAGCACGGCAGTTGTTAACTTGTTTTAGTACCACTGAAAGCAGACCCTTTAAATAAGTGCCCGTGGGAATCAGGCTAGCTGCATAACTACAGTTCAATTCAGTTCAAGGATGCTTCATTGCACCAACCTACAAGCAAGGTGAATGTGGCTTCCTTGCAAAACTGCAGGAAGATTCTCATGGATTAAGTTGCCAGATGTATGTCAGTGATAATTACTAAGAAAGAAAACAGAACCTGCTTGGGTGAAATTATGGGAGAGATGACAGAAGTACAACAAAAGCTTAAGTACATTAACCTCTGGTCAAATTTGGACTCGCCTCCAACATTGCGGCCACCTGATTTTCAAATGTTCAAATTCCAAGACCCTCCCTGCCCCTGCCACCCCATTCCCTAAGAACACAAACCTTACCACATAGACAAAAACCATATGGCTCAGAAAACATTGTCCTGATTCAGATAGGATAAAATAGGAAAACAAATTCTTTTCTGAAACATGATCCCACTAGGTTTCTAACTTCTAAGTTGTGTTTCTGATGTGATATTAAAATTGGGCTAAAATATTAAAATTCAGTATAACATTTGTTTCACAAAATACACCCACATCCTTAAAATCACTCTGAAGGGAAAATTTTATGTTATATTTCATTTTTAACTTGTGATGCATTTGTGAGAACAGCAAGAAGAATCTCTCTTGATAAAGCCTAAATCTGCATGCAAATTTCTCAAGAATATCTTGATTAGATTCCTATTAGTAAAATATTTCCTAATGTCAACTCTTGGTATTCTTTCCCATCACCTTTTATAAACTTAGAATCATAGTCTTAATACTTCTCCACTTTTTGCTACTAATATTTCTTGATTGATCTTTTTCTGCAGTCATTAAAGTTGCATGCTTTAATTAAATAGCTTCATAATATTCCAATGCATTCATTTATATTTCTTTCCTTTCCGTTAAAATTTTATTTATAATTTTTTGTTATTAAATAAATACCTTTGAATCTGCTGGTGAGTTGATTCCCATGATACCTATGAAAGATGGCTGGTTAATAGTTAAAATTCATTATGAATAAATTAGAGCAAAATATATGTGCACTCTTTGTTGGTTATAATAATATAAACAGCGAACATTTCGGGGACGGTGTCTCTTGTTTCATCTGCTTTTTCAGTTCAGGCTCTTCTTCAAGCAGACACACTTTTCCAACAGTTTGAATTATGTATCATGTGAGGATACTGCCAAGGAGATAGAAATGATTAAATTGTTTGCTCTTTGGGGAGGGTCTCCACTGCACTAGAAATCTATCTGCATTCAAAGTTAAATCTGAACTCAATTTATAATCGATTCATAATCCATACTCTTGCCTTGTATGTTACAATCTTTTTTCTTTTTGTCTCTTTGAAAGTGCTTTTGTTCAAGCATGGAGTCTGTTAAGTTTTGGGTTTATTTTTCTGTCTTTTGGCTTGATAATTTTCATTATTATTTTTTAAAATCAAGTTAAGTGACTTCGGCCTATTTATGGAGAGTGGTGATATGGGTCACCTTTGTCATGTAGTCATGGTTGACATTTGCCAGTCTTGTAGGGGTAAAATTACCTATATTTTCCCTACAATTCATTGAAGATTTTTTCCTCCTTTTATGTCATTTAAGGGATTCTTTCAGAATTTGTGTAGCTTTTACAAGAGTGGAGAGACCTCGTCCAGCCAGTAATAATAAAGACCCCCTACATAAACTTTAAAGGGGCCTCATAGCTTAACAGAGAAGAATTGTAAAACCTCAAAGAGAATGAGGACAATTATGGTTTAATCCCCAATAAGACACAGATGCTAACTGTGAAAGAGTCCCTTCACAAATCTTAGTAATTTTGCCTTTATGGGTGGTATGGTTTATATTTTTTTTCAGTGTGCTGGGTCAAAACTGGGGCCTCACACTTGCTAGGCAACCCTTCTACCACTGAGCTACATCCCCAGCCTAACACATTATTGTTGTTATTGTTATTATTATTACTATTATTATTATTATTATTATTATGCTAGGAATTGAACTCTTAACCACTGGACCACATCCCCACCCCTTTTTATTTTTTATTTTGAGATAGGATCTCTCTAGTTTGCTTAGGACCTCGCTAAGTTGCTGATGTTGGCCTTAAACTGGCAATCCTCCTGCCTCAGCCTTTCCAGATGCTGGGGTTTCAGGAGTGCACACCAAGCCTGGTGTAATACATTATTGCTTTTTTTTAATGCTGAAGAAATCTTAGTAATTTGCACAAGAAGTAGTGAGGAATAAGACTGCTTTATAATTTTGTGCATTTATAATATTCCATTCCTAGCAAATGAGCACACAAATGCATACACAAGCACACATGCTTTCACATACACACCACATGTACAAACATGCACAGGTGTGCACTGTATCAAAATGTAACCACCGTAGAGTTTAGGAAAAAAGGAATGCTTCATAGAATATTGTTTTCTAAAGGTGTTTAATACATTTTGGAACTGTGCCTGGCACTTGATGAATACCCAATGAATACCTGTTGTGGACTGGCTGAATAAATAAGGGATTTTATTAAAATATGAGCAAACTGAGAATATGAGAGTTTAAAATTTTAAATGAACAAAGCAAATAAATCGAATATTCGGAAACATTCACATTTAGTGTTTCCTTGACAGAACTCTAGAATCTGTTTTATCCTTACATAATTCAATTTTCCCTTGGATCAAACGCACAGATTAGATCAAGTGTTGAAGAAGTGTTTGCATCCAAGATTTATCTATTTGGTATTCTTCATGCTGTTGTCTCCCACTCAACCAAATATTCTTTCCTGTACTGTTTATATCACAACTTACATCCTGTAGGCCCCTCCTAAGACATAAAATCTATTTTTAAAAGTTTGGATCCATTTAACTTCTTTTTGACTTCAGCGTTACAGGCTGGAAAAGAACACTTTCTAATTAGGAGCAACTAATATTTTTTCCATGCGTAACAGTTCATTATTACACATTACCATAGGGAGCTAAATCACAAATATTATATTTCTAAGAGAATTTCCTTTTTCCCTTTGTACCTAAATGAGAACTGGGATTGCTTTATTTCCCTTGACAAAGTTTGAAAGCCAGAAAGATCCTCTGCTAAATAGTTTCCAACTCTGAAATCTTTCACATTTTAAGCTGCCTCCTTACTGTACTTTCACGAATGACTTGAGCTCCTGTCTTGCACACCTGTTTGATGGCTAATGGTTTCCATAAAATTGGCTTCTACTATATCTATATCACTAACTCATTGTGGTAGGACTGCAAATAATTTCATATAGTAATTTTGGCACCCCATGAATTCACCCTTCTGACAATATTTAGAGGCTTCATGAAAGATAGTAAATAGTTTATAGTTAGAACTCTAGAGTCAGGGAGAATGTGGTTGAAATTCCTGTTGCACCAGTAATCAACTGTGTTACCTAGGGAAAGCCACTTAACTCTGATAAATCTCTGAGTCCTCAACTAAAAAAGAGAGGGATAAAATAATGACACCTACCTTATAAGATTGTTTAAAGGTTAAACAGGAAGACTGATGAGAAACATGTAACTCAGCATGTAGAATAACACTGTATGCACTCAATAAACATGAGCTATTTGCTATTTTGAAAATTAACTAGATTCAAATTTCTATCTGTATCCTGACGCCTAATTTTGTATTTCCTTAGTGCATTATCCTTAAAGTTCGGGGTTCTCCTGACCGGCTGCTTATCTCCCGGCTCTCCTCACTGTCAGCTGCAGGGTATTCTCATTGAGTACTTAGATCCTGGCATATAGGATTCCTATGTCTCTTCTCCATAGTAATCCTTAAGCTCATAGGTCACGTTGGAGGAAGACTGCCACAGGGGCTACTGAAGGGAGAATCCCTTAAGGTCTGGCAAAACCCATAAGGTGCAGAAATAAGTATATTTGTTGGCAGAGGAGAAGGTAGAAAGAGATGAACAGTCAAACTAGGGAAATGTCTCAAGACAACTGAATCACAGAGTATGACTGTGGGATCTGGGACTGGGATGGGGAATTGTCAGAGCTACAGAGCACAGAAATCCATAGCACAACTAAGAATGCCATGATTGTCTGTCCTGAGATCTTTATATTCCAGGAACCCATTTGAAAAATCAGTGATCTTAATGTTATATCTTATTACTTTTCTAGGACTAAACATAGAAAGTCTTTGGATGAGAGAATTTCTTTAAAACATGAAAAATCTCATGTATTAAAATTGAAATGGAGCAGACTATGTGTTTTTAGGTGAGAATTACAAATTTGAACTCACTTGATCTTTCACTTATCTATGATGTGACAGCTCATGGTCTACATAAACCCACGTTCTCCTTTATCACCTTATACTATAGTTGTCTGTCCTCATGATGTATTTCCCTACTGGATTAAGAATTTCTTGAAAGGAATTACTAGGTCTTCTTTCGAGGGTATGGTCCCAAGGACCTGAATAACACAAAGTTGCTAAATATTAAATAAAGTTCAAATTATACTGTGAGATTTACTCATTCAACTATGAAAATGGTACCTTTCTAATTTATGTTCTTAATATAGTCAACAATTTACTTAGATCTATTATTAGATCTTTTGAATATGTTTCATTCCTATAGATTTGTTGAGTAGCTGTGCTCAAAATAATAGGAACCCTAAAATATTCTCTGCCAAAATCATAAAGTTAGGATTAAGTCCAGGATCACATCTTCTTAGTAAATCTTCATCAGAAGTCAGGAGTTCTCATAGAAACATCTCACAGGCTGGTCATTGTGGAAGCCTACAGTCATTTTTCTGAGACACCAGGAGTCCATTAAGTTTTAGAATCCTGAGTATTTAAATTTTAGTAAAGCAAAATTGGGGACAACTCTAAGTAGGGCCTGGGCAGTATCCCAAACTCAATCACCTTAATATTTCTGTAGCAAAAAGTAATAATAAACATATAAATAAATACATACATACATACTATGAATAACTTCAAGTCAATTCAGGTTATATGTGTGTAAGCTAAGTTTAAGCCAATTTTGTGGCCAGCTTAAAAATCTTTTTGATTTCAGATTTAAAAAATTATTTAGGAATTAAAGATATGGGACTACAGGCTTATAATAGCTTCTTTGCATACCTCTCCCTTATTTTCAGAAGTCTTTTTCCAAAATTGATGTTTCTCAGTCATATGAGGTCTGATATCTTTTAAATAGAAATCATGTGCATTCTCCTTATTCTTCTGACATAAAGTTCAGAGATGATGCAACCCATCTATGTGAATAATATTTCTTGAAAAGTCAATGTGATACCTTGTTTATATAAAGTAGAAATAAAAGTAAAGAAATGTAAAATAAATTTGTATATATATATATGTATATGTATATAATACATATGTTGAGGTTCTAGCCCATTGGAAATTATAATGCAGTAGTTCAACATTTGCACCTATGGCTAGAGTCATTGATTATTCCAACTGTGACTGCAGAATGGTAAATGGTGCAGTATTAACTCTGCCCTTACTTAGAGTAGTGTTCTAGGCATGATTTTCAAATTGCCAAATAACTCTTGGTAAATATTCTTAAAAAATACATATACATATATATTACACATATATGTAATATACATGTTACATACATATATGTATATATACATATATGTATATATTATTTATTACATATACATACATATTACATACATATATGTATATATTATTTATTACATATACATACATATTACATACATATATGTATATATTATTTATTACATATACATATATATCTCACATATATCACATATATAATTTCTCAGGTACTTTTTTTTAGAAAATTCAGTATTAAATCAATTTAAAAATTACTTCAATTTCTTAAATTGGTTTTAAAAACAATTGCCAATTGTATATAAAATGTATGATGTTCCAAGAAAGGCAGAAACTTGTTTCCCTGCTACAGGATTGAGTGGTAGGACATTGAGAATCACACGGAACTTGAGGCAACTGGGCACCACGCAAGACTGCTCTGCCCCCCACACTACTGTTCTCTCATTTTTGGCCCTTTCCACCAAATATCAGCAGTGCTGGCCTAATCACTTTGACAACAAAAACTGCTGCTACACATTTGCCAAATGTCCTCAGCTTCCCATGAGAACCACTGACCCATCTGCTGTATTTTGGATGTGGCACTGTGAGGTGGAGGTGCTTTAAGGAGATGGGCCTTATGAGAGGTCCTTAGGTCATTGGAGGTGACTTACCCATCCTCTTTTTTTCTCTTTCCTTCCTGGCTCAACATGGGACTGTTCACTCTAACACAGACTCCTATGTCCTTCACCAGAGACTCAAATCAATGGGACAGCCTGATCTTGTACTTGAATCTGCAGAAACACAAGCTTATTTACTTCATAAGTACCCCGTGTCAGGTATTTTATTACAGTGATGCAAAGCTGACAAATACTCCATCTAACACTCACAACTACCTAGTAAGCATACTTTTTGCTGCAAGTTTGTAAATGCAATAATTGAGGTGTGGAGATAGTTATGAAATAAACTATCATTATTCATTATTAAGTGTCAAAGGTGGATTCTACCTCACGACATTTTAGCTTTTGTCCACCTATCTTTTCACGCTACAGTCTAATGCCTATGAATCCACGATATTACTCATTTTTCCTTCTCATGTTTTACAAGTGTGTGAAGTAACTCTGCTGCTTTGTTCTTTCTATCCCTTTTCTGAAAGTGCTTAATTTCTGACATTGCTAATGCAAAACATTTGGCGGGGGGAATTTGGTTCCTGATTGTGAGCTTCTAGAAGAACTACATTTAATTGTGTTTTTGAGAATTCAGCCTAGTCTTGCAGCTGTGTTACATACTATTTGAATATAAATGACTTTGTGATTGTCTTGCCACCTAAAAGAAAGTCAGACATCCAGACACTGGGTGGTTGTATTCATTATCTCCTGTATAACAAATTACCACAACACTTAGCAGCTTCAAATAATGAACATTGACTTCAGAAAACTTCTGGGGCTCCAAAATCCAGGGCTGGTTTAGGCAGGTAGTTCCAGTTCAGGGTCTCTCTTAGGGTTTCAGCCAGGATATCAGCTGGGGCCTTATCATCCAGAGGCATGAATCAGGCTGGACAATTCACTTCTAAGCTCGTTCTTCTGCTGCTGGCAGGAGCAGAAGAAAATCAGTTTCACGCTGATTTTTGGCCAGAGTTCCTCAGCACATGGGCCTCTTCTGATTATGATATGATAGCTGGCTTCCCCAGAGGAAAGAGTATGAGAGAGACAGAGGGAGAAGGAGAAAGAGGGGAGGGAGCCATTTTTACTTTTTATGACTAGCCCCAAGTCACAATCCATCATTTCTACCTTATTATCCTTGTTGAATTACAGTCACCAATTCCAGCCTACACTTAGAGGAGAGAAAATAAGTTCCACTTTTTTGAAGAGAATAACAAAATTATAAACTTTTTTTTTAAAAGAAAAGATACCCAAAGGGTCATTCCCATTCTGACATTTTATTTCAGTAGAAAAATGAGTTCCACTCTTCATGCCTCATCCAGACTTTTCAGATGCCTGTCTCTGGATTTGTGCACCTGTTCTCCAGCTTCTGCTTTGCTGCCAAAGGCTGGCACTCACCACATTGAGAGGCCTGCTGCTGGCCACTGGAGTATTTCACACATATGGAAAGCAAATACGGGGTGAAGTGTCCCCATGTGCCCAGATGGATGGGTGGGGACATATACACACACCAGCAATCTGCAGTCAGTGACTGACTGGTAAAAAAGGCTTTTTTTTTTTTTTTTCCCGAAATCCAGTCTCCTTATCCTGGAGCAGAATGAACTCTTCAGATGTACTTCCTTTTCCAGAACTCCCTTTGAAACCAGGCTAAATATCTGGGTATTCCTCTAAAATTTCTTCTTTGCTCTGCTTTTCCCATCATCCCATTCTGCTTCCTTCACTCCTTGATGGTCTTCTTTTGAGAGGTTGCCCACCATAAATTATTTTAAAACCCAAATTCTTGATTCAGGGGCTAGTTTAAAATCATAGCATGTAATATTTTCTTTATCTTGGACTTTGCAAAAATTGTTAACTGTATATTAGAGCTATCTTGATTGCAAAACATTAAAAAAACTCAAGCTAGCTCAAGTGAAGGGGAGGAATTATAAACAAACACATATAATGTCATAGAAATTGGTTGAAAATATTTAATATAGCTTAGACTCAAAAAAGAAAAGAGACTTTCTATCCCTTAGGCACATATGACCACTCCAGTCACTGGGGTTTGTTAACTGTATTCCATTATTTCCTTCTCTAAAATGACTGTCAATTTATTTATCTTGAACAGGATCTTACATATCTGTCCCATTGCCTCTATTTTTATGAGTACTCCATTTCATTACTCATCAACTCCTTATTACTTACCTTGGTTCTCCTTTTAAGTTCTCAAGACACAAACATCCTGATAAGGCAGAATTCTACATAAAGGCTAGACCCCTGTCGACAATTTTTAAAAAGTTGGCTAATTGGATGTTCCAGATCAGGTTCCAGAAAGCAAACAGGAAGACAAGGATTTATATAAAAGTAGTTTATTGGCATGTGTTCCTGGGATAAACTACTCTAGAGAAGAAAAGGGAGCATTGGGTTGAGGGAGATGTCATGCTCTGACAGAATTACACTAAATGCCTCAGGGATCTAAAAGGTGACTTCCCAGTGGTCCTGAGTTGGGAACCAGTAGCTGAGGCTTTGCTGCCTTGTGTTATATCATCATTCTATGGCAGCAAGGAGTTGTCATCTTGGAAAGAGCATTTAAGGACAATCACAGGGAAAATACTCATGGGCAAGCTCTCAATCACAATCCTCCCAGCTGAGTTGGTGCCTTAGAGTTGAGGAAATGGATTAGGATTCCCCAGCATCTGCCAATATAGATTCAGATTGGATAACCTTCCCAAGTCCACTCCGAGTGGAGTGCTTTCATGGCCTGCTGCCCACTCAGTAATTGGCTTGTGCATTGTAATCTTGGAGAAGGTCATGTGGACAGGATGGATCTCTGAGTAGGAAGAGAAAGTAACTATAGCTAATAAAATTAGTGATGGGTCTGATGGAGATTCAGAAAATAGTTTAGGATATACAAATTAGTTTTGTAATATGCTTCAGAAGTCATTACATGCTTACAATGGAGTTAACCATACTTGAAGTTCTGCAAACTTAGGGGATGGAAGTAGTAGTCAGCAATGATTACAAAATCAGCTTTATACACTAATCATATGATAATAGCACACTTGATCTAAATCCACATAAGTTAAAGCTTGCTTTCCTAAGCTGAGATGAAAAATCTTTAGTCTTTAATTTAAAATAGTTCCTCTGGTTCTTGCCCCTTTAAAAAATACACTAATGCTTATTTTTGCTCCTTTGAAAATGTAAAGTTAAATGTTTGCTTAAAGTACATTATAATTCCCTTTGCCATCATTTTAAGATGGCACTTAAAGAAGTAAGTGCAACATTCCTTCTAGTAGAAAAGCCATGAACAAGAATCACTGTGTAAACATTTTGCTCTATGGTACTAGCATTAACATATCATGGCTATGAAAACAACACTCAATCATAGTGCCAGGGTTTTGGGTACTGTCTTAAATATGGCAGCTGAGTTTAAACTATGGTAAACACAAAAGAATTCCCTTGAAAGATGTCTGGGGAAGAACAATTTCAATGCATTTGCCTTCTTCATTCTCCTCACTCTAGAGCAAAAGAGGAATAACAAGTATATGAAACACTTCCTCGTGCATATCCAAAGTGGCCCACGTGTACTTTGAGTCAATGGGTCAACATGTATTCTGCAGTCTTACAGAGGCAATGCCTCACTTGAGGGATTTAACTTGCATACCAAAGAATCCTTTTTGATCAGCTAAATTAAAAAGGAATGAATGAAAGTGTATTAGATTGTTCACTAACCCTCTATAAGGAGAAAAGATTTATTTCTATTCTATACTTGCTTCCTTCATTATCATCTTTCCTCTCTGTAGTTAGTGTGTAGTGACTGTCAATAATTTTTAAAAGTGAATTTGACTATGATACTTATTTTTAATTGAATTAATGTTATTAGAGAGAGCTGCAAAAAATTTTTCAAGGAGAAATGTATTTGAAGTGCTTTCCTTTGCACCCATGATTGATTATTTGGTTGATTTCTTATTAATTAATTTATTTTTTCAGATGAATATTATTCTGATCATCTCTACTTCAAACATAGTCTGTAACTTGGCAAACTGTTGTTTTGTGTTGGTGAATTAGTTTCAAATGAATGTTTCCAACTCATAATATTTCTTGTTAAATTTTCTATTTTCTATTGAGATTGCTTCTGTGTTCTTTTTAAAAAAATAACATTAGACACAAACAATGAAAAAGGTAGAAAAATTAAAATGAAGTTTTACTTACTCAAGTTATGAATTATTGTCAATTCCTCTTGCTTCTCTTGCATCTCCTCTTTTACCTTCTCCCCTTCATCTTCTTTTTTCCTTCTTTCCATCTTCCTTACTAAGGCAGTCAATTCTCCCTTCAGTTAAGATGCATTGAGTACTATGTATAGAAGTCTTTGTTGTCTGTACTTGGAGTCACAAAAATAACTCATTGCCCCAGTTTAAAGAGGCTCATACTTGGTTGGAAGACATATCCCTATGTGATATAAGTAGTATTTTACCATAGTTATTTGTCATAGTGAACAGCTGTTATTTATATCCAAGAATCAATTTTCCCTTCTTTCTGGTAAGAATACCCTCAATTTAATTTCAGGAACATCCTTCCCTCATCTAAGTCTTAAGGCTCATTTGGGAATGATACCAATCCCTGAACCAACAATGGACTCTGTGTGTTCTATTTCCCTGACATACGTAATTGACATATAACCAGATTGAAAATGAAGGCAACACAAAAAGAGGACTTAGTAATGAATGTTGGTGGTATTGCTCAAAAACTGAATCAGGTCAAAAGTTTTCCTGGAGCCAGAAGTCTCCAGTGACTTTTTCTCACCTTTTCTCTGTTACAATATCAGGGAACCTAAGAGACCATTGCTTTATCCATCAGCAGGCTACATCGGAGGGATAAAAATAGCAAAGATAGTACAGAGAGCTTTCCCCCGTGACTACATCTTACCTATGATTTCACATCAGACCAGGAAAATGGCATTTGCATTTTATCACATTTTATTACATATTGAAATTTATGTAACTTCTATGACAATCAGGAAACTACCCATCATCCTCAAAATCCATTTGCTATTCTTTTATCACACTACTACCTACCTATCATCCTTAATCCCAGGTAATAGCTAATTTGTTTCCATCTCCATAGTTTTAACATTTGGAAACCTATAGTGTTTTTGAACATAACTTTTTAAATAGCTTTTTTGTAGTTGCTTCAAATTTTTGCTGTACAATTTTAGATACACATAACATACATAGCTATTGTTGTTGATATTTTCCTAGTTCAAGTGAAATATAGAAACTTCCTGTTTTTATGTCCCTTTAGCTTCCCCCATGTATAATACAACTGTTTCTACACACATTGAGAACCATAATAGACAATGTTATAAGTCTTACTTCAACCACCAAAAAATTTGAAATAACTCACAAGAATAAAAATCTGTGATATTTTCCCATATTTTTGCTCTTTCTCTTGTTCTTTAGTCCTTCCTATTATTTCATGATTGCTTCTTTTATCCTTTTATTTCTATTTATAAACTTTCCATTAGGCTTTCTGTTACAGTAGACCTACTAGTGATGGTTTTAGTTTCAGTTCTTAGTTTTCTATCATCTGAAAATGCCTTGATTTCTCTTTCATTTATGAATGACATTTTCATTGGATTTAAAACACTACACAAACAGAGAAACAAGATGTATCCCATTTGTTTAAAATACAAATAAATAAAAAAATACTACATAGGCAGTTTTTTTTCTTTTCACACTTAAAATATGTTGTACCAATACCTTCCAGTTTTTGTCTTTTATATGAGAATTCTGCTGTCAATTTTTTTTTTGCTCTATAGGTAAGATATAATCTTTCTGACTGATTTGAAAGTTTTATCTTTGGCATTATTCTTTAGAGGTTTGACTATGATGTGTCTTGACATGGTTTCTTTGTATTCATTTGGGTATTTGCTCACAACTTCTTGAATCTGTAGGCTAATATATTTCCTCAAATTTGGGAAGATTCTAGCTATTATTTATTTGAATACTTGTCAACTCCATCCTTTTTCTTCTTTTAGAATTCAGAGGACAAAAATTTTAGACTTTCTGTTATAATATCACATATCCTATATTTTTTGACTTTTTGTTTTTAAGTCCCTTTTATCTCTGTTGCTCAGATTCTATTGATTCTAATGTTCTATCAAGGGTTAACTTCAATCTGGCTTTTATATCTTTCACTTCTTTGCTAAAACTCTCTGCATTTTACTTGTTTCAATCATACTTGTAATTTCTGAGAAAGTACTTTTAATGATGGTTGCTTGAGATCCTTGCCAGAACATACTAACATCTATCTCTGTGTTGGTGCCTATGGGTTGTTTTTTCTCATTTAAGATGAGATCTTCCAGATTCTTAGTACAATGAGTAATAAAATCTGGACATTTTTGACATTATGTTGTGAAACCCTGTAACTTATTTAAATCATGTGTGTTAGCAGGACTTTTTTGATCCCTCTTTGACAAGGGTTGAGAGCATTGCTTCATGGTTGGGGTAAGTGCTCATAATTTCCCCTTTGTCTTCATTGACAAATGGGAAAGCTGAGGCTCTTTGTTACTGTTAGGTGGAGGTGTGAGTGCAGATTTCACAGTAGGTCATGGTGGAAACCACCTCAGTGCGTCACTACTTCTCCCTACATGGTCTCCCCTGACAAGGTAGTAGATGGTCCTCTTACTTATGAGTTGCAGTTAAAGCTCTTAACGCTTCACCATGCCTCCTATAAACCACCCTAGTGAGTTGGGGGAGGTGTGCATCAGTACTTTCGGATGGGTCAGGAGGTTCAAATTCTCTCCATGTTTTCTCTGATGCCAACCAAGCAGTGTCTTGTAGTCTTCTGAGGATGGGAGTCTACGCTCTTCCTTTGAACTTTCCTGACATGAATACATTTTTTCTGTTGGGCTGAAGTAGAGTGGTTAAGCTCTAAAAATTGTCTGTCTTCTAAACTTACTCTTTCCCAGTCTTTTGACTAGAGAAAGAAGTGTTTTCTTTGTTTTTTTTTTTTTCCCCCACATCTATTGGCATTTCTAGGCCATCTGCTTCTCCTGTACTATATATTTCATTCTAGAGTACACAAGGAAAACAAGCAAACAAAATATCCAGTTCACTCACCAGTGGGTTTCAGATTGCATAGACCTTCTCAATGTACCTTCTTCTTTTCAAGTTTCAGAGTACTTGTACTTGATTTAAATGTAACATTGAGAGATTTATCTGTATTTGGTGAGAGGAATAGGGAAAAACTTATTTTCTCTATCTTTCCAGAAGCAGAAGTCTAGAATGATTTTATTATATAAACACAATGGTAATTTATCTTAACTGTTTAACCATATTACTTTAACATTGCTTCTCATTTTATGATAATTACTGTTAAAATTTGAATAGTTGCCAAAATATTTGTTATAATTTGTGGAATCATGAGTTATTCAGTCAAAGTATGTGATGGTTTCATTGTTGTGTAATAGTTATTTTTAATACGAGTGAGAAAAATTCGATAGTTCCTTTTGACACATCATGTTTGCTGTAGTGTTTGACTCTGTTCTAAGTTTCCTAACAATTTACTACTAATGATTTACAAGGAGTCTAGCTTCATTTCATCCCACAGAAATCAGACAGTCTAGAAAATACAGCTCTTAATTCTCAATCTCACAACTCATCCAGAATTACTTCCTTTGGTACAGGTTAATTCATTTTTAGAAGTGATCGTTATGTATATGTTGTAACTGTTTGAAGGTACCTCTTTTATTATTCTTCAATTACAATCTATTGTGCTTATATGGTATCCCAATTATGTCCAAATAGTCCTTACAAATGGAGCATATAAAATGAAGTATTTCAATAATTAGGCTCTAGCCATGCCAAGAATAAGTTGGCACTGACATGATTTGTGTGACATTAGCATTTAGACAACCAGGATTATGAGATGGAGAATGATTTAAGGAATAAATGGAAAAACTTGCAGTAGTATTAACCTGTCATTGGAGGAACTGCCTTCCTGCTTCATTTTCAGACCATTGTTTCTAGTATTTGTGTTGGCTTCCATGGAACAAGTTGTATTTTATTTTATTTTTTACTACCAAAGTAGAGTACTCTTTGTGGTAAGCTGAGACTTTTAATTTTCCAGCAATTTGTATCTGCTTCCTTTTATTAATGTTAAAATAAACTGTTCACCAGAGACTAAGCTCCCAGAAGTTCTCCTAATAAAGTGCACTCGTGGAAAAAGAAAGAAATGCACCATATTTGGTGGTGAAGGTGGGAGCAAATCCAACCATTTGTATCCAGAGAACTATTTTAATAGGAAACTCAATTTACTTTTTATAATATTACAGTAAAATAGGGTTTCCAACCCTTTAGCAGATTAGCATAATGTCTTAATTAAATATTACCTATTACTTATTCAAATACATAATGATGCTCCATGATAGGAAAGGCATTGTATTATGCACTGTGTGGGGTAGAGATAGAAAAATGAAGAAGAAAAAAGATCTATATTTTCCTTCGCACTCTCAAGAAAACCTTATTCTGGCTCAAGATGCAAGATATCCACTCATAACAACAATGACAAGGCAGTTTGAATGTCAGATGAAATGTAATGTTGCACAGTCTGTTGGATGAAGCAGTGAGGTAAGCCTTTTTAGTGGGACTGAATTGAGTGGAAGGATTAGGTGGCAGAGGGAATGAAAGCAGCTGACAGATGTAAGCAAGGTAGAACAAGTGATAACGCTGGGTACAGTGGTGTACACCTGTAGTCCCACAAACTGGGGATCCTGAGGCAGGAGGATCTAAAGTTTGAGGCCAGCCTCTGCAGGTTAGAGAGACCCTGTTTCAAAATTAAAAATTAAAAAAAGACTCAGGATGTAGTTCAGTGGTAAAGATCCCCTGGGTTCAATTTCTAATAAAGAAACAACAATAACCAAAAAAAAAAAAAAAAAAGATAAAGTGGAAAACAAAGCATGTATAGACTTAAAAAATAGTGAAACAGATATTATTACCTCCTGTACATGTATGACTGCATGACTGATGTGATCCTACAATATGCGCAATCAGAAAAATGAGAAATTATACTTTATTTATGTGTGATTTATCAAAATGTATAAATTCTACTGTGATGTACAACTAATTAGAACAAATTTTAAAAATTAATAAAAAAACACTAGACTAGAAAGGAAGAAGGGTTCTGTGGGATAAATGAAATCAAGAAGGAAGAAACTCTTCCAGAGGTGTTTTGTGGAGAAGCAGAAGAATGGGAAAAGTGGTTTGGAGCTAAATTTCATTCTTTCACAGTTTTGAAATTGGGTAAAGCAATTTCTACACTATCAGAAGACCATGAGAACTCTTGACATGTTCATAGAAGGCAAATATATGAACAATGGGTTATGCTAGATTACATTCTTCAGAAAGATTACAATTTGGGAAAGTGAGAGACAAAGGCAGAGGAACTCATTCAGGATCAATATGACAAGATCAGTTTTGAGTCCATCTAGTCTATTGATCACAATAGGAATGAAGGAAATACAATAACACAGGAAATGGTAAAAACCTTGGTTCCTGATGGAATGCATGTGGAAAAGGTGGAAGGAGTAGAGGAATGCCTAGGAATCAGGAATAATCAGCAAGAGGTACCAACTTCACTTGTTTGTGTTGTTGGAAGTCAATCTGTAAACTTAAAATGGATGAGGAAATAGAAATATTTTATAAAACTTATTCAATAAACTGTTAATGGTAAGAACTAGGCAAAATAAAAGACTTGTAAGAGATAGTAGAAACCAGCAAATACGTTTTCCTGTCAAGGCAGAGGAGGTCAAATGAAGTAGAGAGGAGAGAGTTTGAACAGAATTAATTGAGGATTCCCAATATATAGGATCTAGGGAGCAGGAGAAAATGGAGGGAAGTGCATGATCCCTTCCCTGGTGCAGGTAGCATGGATAGGAAAGAGCAGGGATGGCCACTGAAAAGTAACAACTTGATCTCTTTCCTTCTATGATAGGAAGCAATAGGAGGAGTGCGGAGACATATCCTGAGAGACACAGTGTGTCACAGTATCACAGATTTGGGATCTGAGGTCAGTTTCTTCCCTACTAGTTATATTATGTTAGGCAAAGTGTTTACCTCTCCAAATTTCAGAATACTAGTAGCACCTATCTGTTGGTTATTGTAGAAAAAAAAATAAGACATAAAGCCTTGGTAAAATATCTGGCAAGTTGCAATCCAGTAAATGATCATATTATTGTTATTGTTATCTTGGATATCTTATTTTCTGGAGATGTACTCATGCATTTATTTGCTCAAAATAGTATGCGATGGCTTTCCTTTGCTTTCATGACTCTTCTGAGGAAGTTAATATTCAGACACCATTTGCCTTTTACTAAGGAGCTTTGCGTTAAGGGGAGAAAACGGGGCAGAAAAGAATGTGACTTTTCTGTTCCTCATAAAATCACATAAATGAACATATATTATGTATATCTTTGAGTAAAATGATTGCTTTCTGTACCACATGTAATAGTTTGGATCTGAAATGTCCCCAAAAAGCCCATGTATTTGGAGTCTTGTTCCCCAATCTGTGGTGAGGGGGTAACTCCTTTAGGAGTTGGGACCTAGTGGGAGGAAGTTAAGTCATCAGGAGTTGTGCCCTTAAAGGGGCTATTGGGATCTTGGTTGCTTCCTCTCTCTCTCTCTCTTTTTTTTTTTTTTTTTTTTTTTTTACTTCTCACCCACCACTAGGTGAGCAGAACTGTTCTGCCATAAGTTTCTGTCCTGATATACCATGCCACCATAGGTCCAAAGCATCAAGTCCAAGTGACCATGGACTCAACCCTTTGAAACCATGGGTCAAAATAAATGTTTTCTCCAATTAAGTTGATTGTTTAGGGTATTTTGTCACAGGAATAGAAAGCTAACTGACATGCCACATTTTAATAGGATTTATGAAATCTTTCCTAATTAGTGTCATCTAGTTAGACATATGTAATAATAGGTTTAGCTTTAAAAAAATTCAAAACCCTTAAAGTCACATACTGCTTGTTAGTTGGATTTCATTACAGCATAGGCAGAAACTGCAATATTGGGGGTACAGAGCAGAAATCTGTCATATCTCTTCTTGTTCCTGGTTTGCATTTCTGGAGAAGCATGCTCTCAGATGCCTAAACCTGTGGAATGTGGCTATGCTATGCTGGTAGAATTCTTTGGAAGATTATTCTTTTTCAAAAGGAATGACTAAATCCGAGAATAATTTCTAAATTTGGTGTTTTCTGGATTCTGAGTTAAGGTTAAATTCACTCCAGAGATTACTTCTGAGGAAATACTTGCCAAAATTGGTGTATACATTTTGAACATGAGTTCTAAGTATTTTTTATAGTATTAATTCACTGATATAAACATTTTAATTTAAAATCTTGTATGTAGTTGTTTCAAGATGACAAATATATAATAAATTATCTATTTCATATTTTGGAACTTCAAACCATTTTTCTAATCTGTAAAATAAAGGTTCTGAATAATATTTAAAAATGAAATAAAATAGGTTAAAAGTGTATTTTTTTAGGGCCCAAATAATTTATAGAAAGTTGATTATTTATTCACTTATAGCACAGTCTGAGCACAAGTATTTAGAAATTTCTGTAAAATTGGCAAAGATCTACTTAATGCTTAATAAGAACTAAAGATTGAATTGTACATCTTCATGTTTCATTTCTTTTGCAGGAGCTGGATTCAGGAGCCAGAAAATTCTATAAATTATGATGTTTTCTAAAACAAATTAACCTGCTTCCTTGCATCTTGGGGCAGTGTTTTGCAATTAAGGCAAGTAAAAACAGAAAGGATTTGGCACAGTCTACCTAATACCATGTGAGGATGGTGTGTTTGATGAATGGGCAAACACCTGGTTCACATCAGTAAGTAGATATGTAGTCATGACTGACTCCATGATTCCTCAAATAACAACAGGTTTAAACTTAAACAGAACACATCTTGTTCCTTAGTGATAATAGATCAGTTGCTATCAAAGACAAGATTCGTATTTTGCATGGCAAGATGCTTCTCCCCTGATACACAGGAATTCAAATGCATTTTTAAAAATATTAATTTCTTGATTTGGCATCTTCTTGCTTACAAAAAAACTCATTCAAGATTACTTTAATATCAAGGTTTTCTTTCCAAAAAATCAACCTAGCTTATTCTTTTTTATAAGAAAATTTTAACTAGAAAACTGAAACATTTTTGTGTGCATTTTTTTTAAGTTTGGCTCATTAAAACTAAATTATCTCTCTAATCAGCAGCTTCTTAAATTTCAGAAATCTAAGTCTCTCTATTAGTTACATAATTTAAATAAGCCTGATTTTCTCTTTAAACTACTTGTTTTTCTTTGTAAGTATTTTTGAAAATGACAATAACTTTTTCAGCCTGGGTGGTAATGTTATCAGCAAATTTCGGGATGTTTGGATTAGGAAAGCATTTTAGATCTGTTTCATGCAGTGCAGAATCTGAGGTAGAGATTAGAATACATAAAATTTGTTAGAGAGTATCTAGGGCTCAAAACTGATTGGAGAGAGAAAGGAAGCACAATTGGGCAGGGGGATTTGGTAAGCTACCTTGCAGCCTCAACAAAACCTCAGCCAAATCTGTGGAAGCTCTGATATGGGATGACCCTCCAGAAAAGCTCTAGATTGGGATGATTTTGGTGTCAAGTCGATGTTCTTTTGAAGTACTCCCAAGAAGTAGGAATCACCTGCTTCAGCAGTGGGTAATTGCTGCATAGGTCTGATAGCTAAGATCTGGAACCTGGCTTTATGTCCAGAATCTAGAAGAATAGGACCTCCCCATGGAGCAGGAGTGGTGGTGGGTAATCTGTATAAATCTGTATCCTGATGTCCAGTATGAAGCTGATACCATCCAAAAAAAAATATGGTACCTAAAGGATTCCAAGTCTGAGTTCTAAGTTATCTTAGAGAAATGAATTAAGTAAAGTTTATGTAGGAAAAGCATAAATTATGAAATTATAATAATTGTTAAGGTTAGTATAGACTATCACTTTGTTTTATAATCTTGGTTGCCTTTTCTACTCACCTGCTGGCTTTTTTTTTTTTTTAAAGCAATGATTTTGGAAGCAAAATTTTAGGAAGATAAACAACATAGTCTTGGGAGTTGATTGTTTAAACTTAATTTTACAACCCATCAGCTACCATCTTGGACAATAGCATCCTAGAGTCTGTTTCCTTATCTGTAAAACAATCATTGGGGGAATTTAAGTGATGTGGAATTTTTTTTACATTTAACCCAGGTCTTCACATGCTAGGCAAGTGTTCTTCCACTGACTTATACTCTAGCCCCTTAGCTGACACTTTTAATAGGATCTAACTAAATACCCTTAATTTAGAGGTAGCTACTATTAGTTGCATTAGTTTTTAATATATCAATTTTAAGAACTTTGTATTCTCT
The DNA here is from genome assembly GCF_902686445.1 of Sciurus carolinensis. Taxonomy (NCBI): domain Eukaryota; kingdom Metazoa; phylum Chordata; class Mammalia; order Rodentia; family Sciuridae; genus Sciurus; species Sciurus carolinensis. Next base: position 31,873,944 of record NC_062222.1, on the reverse strand, counting down.
TCTTAATTTAGACACAATTCTTTTTTGCTGGTAAAATTTTATTTTTTGATGAGGGTGATATATCTAAGAACAAATTGGAGTCAAAAGGTGGGGGATCAATTCATATAGCCAAACAGACTGTTGACTTTTATCACACAGAAGCGCTAATTTTCTATGTGGTTGAATAGATAAAAATGTTTGTAGCAAAAGAATATGACTATTTTGTCAATCCTTTTTTAATGATCGTTGCCTCATTCCCTATCATGGTTAATAACAAGTGAATTCTTGAAGAATTCACAAAACTAAAATTTCCAAATCATTTACCAAACTAAAAGTTGTCTCAAAAGATTGTTGATATTCTATTTTTAACTGCTCTCACTCTCTACAAGAAGTAATACAGCACAAAAGTAGGGCTACTCAAGTGAGAACGAAGACAAGAGGTGCTTTATTGTTAGATATGGGAGACTCCTCATCTTCTCTTTTTTAAAAATCTCTGATCCTTAATTCCATCTTGCCATTCTTTGAGCAATATGATCACTCTGTCCCTTATTTTCCAAATTGTACTCTTCTGTCCTTTAATCCTCAATATCACTTTTTTGCTCAATATGCTTCTTGAGACTGAGTCAAGGCATTGAGTTGGAAAAGTGATGTACCTAGAGGACACTTGAGGGATAATCCTGAGAGAGGGTGTGTGCATCTTTGTTCAGCAGCCCTTCAAGGAAATTTGTGAGAGAGGAAACCAGCCCAGGAGCAGGATTATGTAAAGTCTTGCATGAAATGCTGAGAAATTGAGATCTATCTTTTGTGTGATGGAGAACAGTTAAAGAACATTAACAGGAGGGATTAAATGAACAGCAAGGATAATTAAAACTATGGTCATAATAGGCTTATTTTCTTCAAAGCTCTCATCTCCTTTTGCACTCATTAGGTGCAGATTTTCTGTTCATGAACTCGCAATCTATAAATGACCCTGATGTGGTTGAACTGATGTTTCCTTAATCCTAGGGACACACCCTTCCAAGTTTGCTATGAATGTTTCATTTAAACACATACTGAAGATGCACTGGGTGACATTTAGGTGTCTTAAGACACCAATAACTTAAATACACTCAAGTCACTTCTGCTGAAGATCATGTGACTATTTCACTGAAAAAATATTCAATTTCTTCCCATGCAATTTGGTTTTCTCTATTTTTAACTAAAAATGCATTCACTATATTGCAAGCCATTTCCATAAACATATGCCATTCATACTGCTCTCTCAATAGGATGGAAGCCAGCTCATTTCTCTGTCCGTTAGCTTCACCTCTTACTCCCTTATGCTACATTTCATTTTCAATCCATCTTAGAGCTTGCATCTACTTCAAAATGAATCTCCAATATTTGAATTTTCCATATTCCTTGTTATTATTCAAGTCCCCATCATTTAATTCTGAACTGCCAAAATAGCCCCTTACCTCTGACACTGTCTCTAACTTCTCATCTCTCCAATGCACACTCCTGTCATGATTCTCTTCCTAAAATGCAGCTTTACTCATCTCCCTCCCCTGGAGAGCCTTCTGCTGTCCCACAGGATCAAGTCCAAACTTGTCAGTGTTCAAAGTTGGTCACAATCTGCCCACATTCCTCGTTAGGTGAGGTCTCAGGAAGGAATGCTTGTCCATTTGGGAGCAAATTTGCTAATGAGAGCATAATTAAAAAAAAAAAAAAACTTGAATAAAGGAGAAAAAGTTAAAATCATTCTTTGGTAACCTGGGTTTTTTGTTTTGTTTTGGTTTATTAATTCTTGGGTAGAAGGAAGGGGTCCCTTAAGACACACCAAGTTTAAGATTCAGGGAACAGTCACTGTTTAATGCCTGCAAAATTCAGTGGAGCAGACAAAAAAGCAGCTGCTTGAAATGAATGCTGGAGTCTTGACAAGACATACTTTGATAGGCAGCAGTGATCCTCATATGAATTACAAAGGAAAGACTTGAGTGCATCCAGGCACCAGGACCCCAGAAAAAAAATAATTAATTTAGAGACAGCTTTATGAATTCGTATAAGAAAACAATGAATATCTTCACAACTAAATTAGCAGTTTGCCTGCAATCCAGAATTTATGTATGGCCTCATGTCCCCTGGTATATTCTTCTTCTCTCCCAGGAACAAAACAACCTCTCCCATCTCAGAGTGGTTTCTTTATTAGTGCCTACATTCTCTTCTGAGTTCTTGTACAATTAATTTCCTCGTCATAAAATTTCCATTCTTTCTTGCCAATCAAAAATTTGAAGACTTGTGTTGAGGACCAATAAAGCTAGTGCCTTCTTCTTGTTGGTAGATAGCAGTAGCCGTAGGTAACTTTGAGATGGAAGAGAGTCAGAAATTCTCCTCTACATTAAGATTTAAATGAGCACAGGTCTCAGACCAGATTCTATCCCTGCCATACATTTTAAAAAACATATACATTAGCAAGTTGTCATAAAATATTATATATATGTATGTATGTATATATATGTGTGTGTGTGTATATATATGATGCTTTGGTGGCGGCCTTCTTTTTCAGTCACACTGGACCTACAGAAAGCCATCAAACTAGAGAAAGGGGTAAGCCCTGAACACTGGAGTATTCTCATACTCAGTTAACTCCAGGGTGGACAGTATCTACAAATGGATTTAATTAATCCACATATTCTCAGTCACATGCTGGTAAACTACCAGCTTCCCCAATGCAAACTCTTTACTGAAATTGACAACTCTGTTTAGCAAAACATTTAATATTCACTGAGATATGGATAACAAAGCACCAGTAGTAACCATCACTGAAGCATTTGGTCACAGTGCTGACTGACTATCTCTAGAGTGCTGGCTTTTGCTTAAGGTAGCCAGTTGCCCCATATTTATCATATTTATGTCACTCTGTCTGCATGATGTACTTTAAAGTGAATTATAAGTATCAGAACAATTTGGGTCACACCTGGTATAGAAAAAGCATATCCTTGGGATGACCCTCCAGTGATTAGTAATGCAGGAAAAACTAACTCCAAGGATAACTCTATAAATTCCCAACCACCAAAATTCCTGGAAATCAGACAAATCTGGATTACATCTCTGCTCTATCACTTAGGTCTTGAATGACTTGAGGCATATTATTTAACTTTACTGATCCTCTCTTTCTTCACCTCTAAGTTAGGGTAAAAATCTAGGCATGTAGCTGTTCTGTAAACATAATATCCAGTGGTGTGCTGCAGCTGGCTCAGGGAAGCTTACAAGTCTAGTGGTAAATTTTTAGGCATTTTTTTGAGACAGTTGTTAACATAGAAACAAGCATTTGAAAAAAAGTAAAATGATACAAGCTTTCAATTAAATACTTTGTATAAAAAACAGGCAATACTCAAAACTCATGAGTTTGAAGTACTTTACCACATTTCACTATTTCCTATGTCACGTTACTTATGTCTATTGTACAACAATGTCCAACTGCACATCTTTTCCCAACTCTGTTTTCAGTCATTTCTGGTAGCTTAAGTAGCTTGAAATCAGACATGGTGCAGTATTTACATCATGAAAATCAGCAAATAGTAGAATTCAAGACTTGATTTATCATCTCTGTTTAGTCCAGAGACAATCAATGAACCAAAGAAAGTGATGAAGAAAATGTCAGCAATGTGTATTAAACTTAAAAGTATGACATGTTTGTTCTTTATACAGAGAATAAGAACAAAAATTCTAATGTGCAAAAGTACATTAAGATTCTGTACAGAAGTTGCCCACAGCATTGTCAAACAATTGACGGTCCATCATACAACATGGTTGTTACTTTCATTTGGATTGTTGACTTTAATGAGAATATTAATTAACATTCGTAATGCAGCCATACCCATGCATTAATTACAAATATATGTTGTCTATAGTCACAATAGTTCAGAAAAAATTGGGCTGGGGTCTACCTCTGTGGTAGAATGCACACTTGAAAAACTTGATACAATCCCCAGCCCTGAAAACAAACAAAAAAATATTTATGAAAGCATTCTGTGAGAATCTATCATCTCTATGGACATTACCAAAAAAAAGTATTAAAGTGTTTTATTATTTGTTAATTATTGCTATACAGGTTTATATCATTAAACTTTAAATTGAAATTATACATATATGTATATAGGTATTATATATGAGTGTGTGCATATATGCACCCATATATACAGTTATTAAAAATTAATCAGTACTGTTTTTTATATATTCTTTTCTGAAGCTCTCACCCAAATGAAGCACACTCTATGAAGTCTCTTGGATCTTGCAGAAATCAGAATTAAATGTACTTTCTTCCTCTCTTAACAAGTTGGGACCTATATAATGTACATTTCTATCTTAAGAGATAATTAGCTGTACATATCTGCTTACCTGTTGATATTACAGACTCTTAGAAGAAAAAAATATGTTATGTGTCTTAATTTTAACATGACCCATAGAATCTATAGTAAAGATTCTCAGAAAATATTTATCATAAATTAAATGCATTAGTGTGTTTTAATTTATATTGTATTATAAAAATATAGTTTATTTTTTCTTTTTTCGAGTTGAACTTGGAAAGTTCTCCCATCTCTCATTGGTAGATTAATTGCCAAAAGAATAAATTAGAAGGCAAATACTTGAATTAATATTTATATTTCACCAGATTAGTCATTAGTATCATATTGGTAAATATTTTAGAGGTTGTTTTTCATAAAGAAACAAAACTTTCTTTTTCTTCAAAAAGTTACTCTAAGTAGACATGACAAGTTTGTTCTAGGATAAAACTATTGTGCACTGAATCAGTTATTATTTTTTTTCCAGGAATTTTTCATGGCCTGAGATTCTTTACCTACCATTTACTCATAATATGATTGTTAATACTTTCATGTACTTGCTGTGTTTTGAGTATTTTATATTTAATATTAATCTAGTCCTCATCATCTAGTCCCTTGTGAGTTAGGTAGTGTTTTTGCAATTGTTTAAAGATGAAGAAACAGTACCAGATCATTTAAATCACTTTTCTGAGATCTTAGCATTAGTGAATAACTGAGCTCAAATCTAAACCCAAGAAGTCTAGCCTGAGAATTAAATTTGCCAAAGTAGCTGGGCTCAGAAGTGCACACCTGTAATCCCAGTGGCTCAGGAGGTTGAGGCAGAAGGATTGCAAGTTCAAAGCAATCTCAGCAATTTAGTAAGGCCCTGTGAACCCTAGGGATGTTGCTCATTGGTTTAGTGCCCCTGGGTTCAATCCCTGGCGCACACACACACACACACACACACACACATACACACACACACACACAAAAAAAAAAAAAATTGTTAAAGTAATTATGAATTCCAAGGAAGAGAGTCTCTTTTGGAAGAAAAACAAACATTTTTCTACTACAGAAGACAGCCTAAAGAAATCAGAACACATGGTCCATCCAGAAAGATAAATGTGGGAAGAATTCATGAATATAAAAGAGGTAGGTTTCCTCCTGTACTATATAATAAACATACATATAATAAACATATATATATATATAATTATAAAGAAAAATTTATTTGATTGGCATGCACAATCAGAGGCATCCCACAATGGTCTTCTGAAGGCTGGAGAGCTGGAGAAAATAACAGGTGCTTATTCCAGAACAACAGGGACCAACAGTGCAGCCCCAGTCTAAGGCTGAAGACCTAAAAAGCCCCTAGGAGAGCTGCTGGGGCAAGTTTGTTTTAAAAGGCTTAAGCATCTGGAGTCCGATGGCCTAGGTGACTACAGCAGCAAAAGCCACACCCTTAAGTGTGCCCAATAGGAGCTTCCCCTTGTGCTTTCTTGTTCTATCTGGGACCCCAGGCTATTGGATGGTGCAGCTCATGTTCAGGGGGGATTTTCCCGACTCAGTTCTCTGACCACGTGCCAATCTTCTCTGGAAACATCCTTACAGACATACTTCTGTGTTTTACCCAATTTCTAAGCATCCCTCAATACGGTCAGGTTAACAACCAAGATTAACAATCACAAAAAGGATATAATATTGTACTGAGTGAGGGAGGAAATGAGAGCAAGTGAAAAGCTAACCACTCTAGGGTTATCAATTGGTGTGGTCCCCATCTCCAAAAGGAAGTTTTACTGGCTAGCTCTGACCTGGCTGGTAGACTAGGAGGAATATATCTATTCCCCAAATAGATTTAGTGGGAACACAAATCCTAATGGATCTATGGGTGTTTCACTCTGAGGGAAAATGCACTTCCCAAGGAAGCCTCCAACAGAGTTTAGTTCACAGTTGTGGGTAAAAAGGGCAGTCCAGCTGTTCTAAGGTATCTGGGAGCTCTGTGAGACTCTGGAGTCTCTGTGGCCAAGAAAGAGCAACAGTTTCCCATAACTTACAGAGGGGTCCTAGTGGTCTAGATGAAGTGACTTCATAAGCAGACTTGTCATTGATACTGAAACTGTTGTTCACAGACTAGACAGAAGAATTGCCTCAGAGGCAATTTGATAGGTAACAACTACTTTATTTAAATCCAGAGTTAACTGATTTTTAAGTTGGAATTATGGAATAGTTTCTGATTTTCCTGAGTTTATCCGGGGGTTGGGGGTTGATTATGCACAGTTTTATGCATTAGAGAGGATAAGGTTTTAGAGAATAGAGTAAATTAAAATTTAGAGACAATTTTGGATTCTTGCAAAGTAGAGTTAGAAACTGTGACATTTTAACGAGTTGTACGTTATTCTCAGACAGTATATGTGTCAAAACACTTCACAGTGTGGAAATATAAGAGAATTAATATCTTTGTGAAAATATATTCATTGAATGCATAAGGAGCACATATCCATTTATCTATTATCTGTGTGCACATATTCATCCACTCTGATAACTAATAATTTATTTATCTGTTTATTTGTTTGTTTGCTGGAATGTGTTGCTAATTTTCAGAAGATGCCATAGTAGTTAAGTAGGCAGATTTAGGCCCAAAATTCCTAGGTTTAAATCTTGACTCTGCTTCATGCTACATCTATGACCTTGAATGAGTTACTTAAACTCTGAGATGCAATCTCCAAACTCTCAAAGGGTTGTTGGGAAAGTCAAATGTGTTAATAGGTTTAACACACAAACAATATACGTATAACATTGCAAGTGCTCAGAAACATTAGCTGTGATTTTTTTTTTTTTTTCCATATGGCAGTCACTTTAGTGAGTGAACTATCACGTTCAACTTTATTTCCTGGTCTTCATTTTGGTGACCCAGGATAGGAAATTGTCAACAGTGACCATGACCCATATTCTTTGGGTTCCTCTGGGATCTGGAGTATCACAACTGGATGAGAAGTTTTGGGCTCTTTTTGGGAGTAGTTCTTTCTACCATACCCAATCTCACTCCACTCTCTCTACTCTACCACTTTGTTTATTTTTTACATATTTCATTGGGAAAGTGATCTTTGAAAACAGTAGAAGAGCAATTCACTCAAGAACAGTATTTCCTATGAGGTCACCTTTTATGAAAATTGTTGTTAAAGGAACATGTGAGTGTTGGAGAAAGGAAGTTATAGAATGCCCTCAGTCAGGACACCTCTAGACTCCTGTGTTCATTTTAGTTGACATCACAGATGGTATCAAACTTTCTGTCTTTCATCATGTTTTTGAGCTTCCATGTAGTAGATGGCTGCTTTTAAAGAGTGATTCGCTGCTAATGCTTGGAAGTCATGAATCTATTGTCTGATGTCCCTATTTTAGATTTTTTTAAAAGATAGATTTTTGCTCTCTGTATAGATTCTTTGTGATTTGTTTTCTTTGCACTTGGCAAGTATTTACTTTTGCATTTAGAAGAGTGAATTTTCAGCACTTGGGTATTTGCTTTGGGTTACCAACATGTCACATTCTAATTCTTCTGGTCTCAGGAATGACTTTAAAGAGAGAGAGCAGAAAACAACAACAACAATAATCACAAAATTTTTAAAAAACCCACCCAAAAACATAAACAAAAAATCCATGCTATAAATACAGATTTTAAGAGAACAGACAGTCACAGCTCATATGTAGTCCATTAGCACTGCAGGTTTAAAAAGAGAGATCAATACCTTGAGTTTCTCATTCTTGGATTTTGTAGTTACTGAGTTATCAAAAGAGAACTGATTACGTACATTCTGAACTCCCTTTCTGACATTTCTTCTGCTCTGCTGTCATTGGGTTTTATTGATGTAGTATCTAGGTTTGTTTGGGACATTTTCTTCCCTTGTTTTCTCATAATGGTCAGTTGTCAGTGGGACCCTGAGATATTGCAGTTTTCCACTATTGGCTTATAGTGTCCCAGTAGATTTCCAGTGTATCACCTCCCAGCCTTCAGTAGCCTGATGTCTTGGAGGAATCTGATAAAGCAGCTCATTCGAAGAATACTGCCCCTAGCCCCCTACTGGTTCCACGTTTTGGAACTGGCTCTGTGCGGAAATGCTCTCACTGTGGGCCAGCACCGTGCAGCTGGCCGTGTGGGAAGAGCCCACTGCCGGAGTGTGGAAGACTACCTTGGGAAGACTCAAGCTGCCCTGCCCGGCTCTGCTAAGCCACCTCTATCTGGGCCTGCCACCCGGGCTGAGCTTTACCCAGTGGGCAGACTCACCCGTGGCTCCACTTCAGTCCGAGTCTCTCAATGCCTCCCCTTCTTAACTCCTGGGTTCTGGAGCGAACGGGGGTGCAGTCTCCCTCTAGGCCGCCATCTTGGATCGCCCCGTGAAGAGAGCCCGCAGCCGGAGTGGGCAGAGCCGCCTGAAGAGGTCTCCGGCTGCCCTGTCCTTATCCCTGAGGCTGATTGCAGATCGAGGCTCTCCGCTGGTTCTTTGCAGGAGTACACTGCACTGCAGCAGCTCCGGGACTCGGAGCGTGCTCTGTTCAGACAGGCTCTCACTAGCGGGCCAGTTCCGTTCCGAGAACCTGGAGAAGCTGGCTGTGTGGGCGGGGCCCACCGCTGGAGTGCGCAGGACTGCCTGTGGATGACTCTAGCTGCCCTGCCCGGCTCCGATAAGCCACCTCTATCTGGGCCTGCCACCCGGGCCGAGCTTTACCCAGTGGGCAGTCAGAATGTACGTAATTAAAACGATCAGGGAAGCTAATGAGGAGATGAAAGAGCAAATGCAGGCATTGAAGGAGGAGATGAAAGAGCAAATGCAGGCATTAAATGATCGCACCAATCAACAGTTAAAAGACCAAATACGGGAAGCAAGAGATCATTTCAATAAAGAGTTAGAGATACTGAAAAAAAACCAAACTGAAATCCTTGAAATGAAGGAAACAATAAACCAAGTTAAAAACTCCATAGAAAGCATAACCAATAGGATAGAACACCTGGAAGACAGAACCTCAGACATTGAAGACAAATTATTTAACCTTGAAAGTAAAGTGGAACAAACAGAGAAGATGGTAAGAAATCATGAACAGAATCTCCAAGAACTATGGGATATCATGAAAAGGCCAAATTTGAGAATTATTGGGATTGAGGAAGGCTTAGAGAAACAAACCAAAGGAATGAACAATCTATTCAATGAAATAATAACAGAAAATTTCCCAAATCTGAAGAACGAAATGGAAAACCAAGTACAAGAGGCTTATAGAACTCCAAACATACAAAATTACAACAGACCCACACCAAGGCACATTATTATGAAAATACCTAACATACAAAATAAAGACAGAATTTTAAAGGCCGCGAGAGAAAAGAATCAAATTACATTCAGAGGGAAACCAATAAGAATATCAGCAGATTTTTCAATCCAGACCCTAAAAGCTAGAAGGGCCTGGAACAACATATACCAAGCCCTGAAAGAAAATGGATGCCAACCAAGAATCTTATACCCAGCAAAACTTACCTTCAAATTTGACGATGAAATAAGATCCTTCCATGATAAACAAAAGCTAAAGGAATTTACAAAAAGAAAGCCAGCATTACAGAACATTCTCAGCAAAATATTCCATGAGGAAGAGATGAAAAACAACGATGCAAATCAGCAACAGGAGGCGCTAGCCTAAAGGAATAGCCAAATAAAGGAGAAACCAAATCATGTCAAAAACAAATGAGAGTCAATTGACTGGGAATACAAATCATATCACAATAATAACCCTGAATGTCAATGGCCTGAATTCATCAATCAAAAGACACAGACTGGCAGATTGGATTAAAAAGAAAAATCCAACAATATGCTGCCTGCAAGAGACACATCTCATAGAAAGAGACACCCATAGACTAAAGGTGAAAGGATGGGGAAAAACATACCATGCACACGGACACAGCAAAAAAGCTGGAGTATCCATCCTCATCTCAGATAATGTGGACTTCAAACCAAAACTAGTCAGAAGGGATAAAGAAGGACATTACATACTGCTTAAGGGAAGCATAAATCAGCAAGACATAACAATCATAAATATCTATGCCCCGAACATTGGCTCATCCACGTACGTCAAACAAATCCTTCTCAATTACAGAAATCAAATAGACCACAACACAATAATACTAGGCGATTTTAACACACCTCTCTCACCACTGGATAGATCGTCCAAACAAAAATTGAATAAAGAAACTATAGATCTCAACAACACAATCAGCAATTTAGACTTAACGGACATATATAGAATATACCATCCAACAAAGAATGAATACACTTTCTTCTCAGCAGCACATGGATCCTTCTCTAAAATAGACCATATTTTATGCCACAAAGCTACTGTTAGTAAATACAAGAAGATAGAGATACTACCTTGTACTCTATCAGATCATAATGGATTGAAATTAGAAATAAATGACAGAATAAAAAACAGAAACTTCTCCAATACCTGGAGACTAAATAATACACTATTATATGATGAATGGATAACAGAAGACATCAGGAGGGAAATAAAAAAATTCTTAGAAATAAACGAGAACAAAGACACATCATATCAAAATCTCTGGGACACTATGAAAGCAGTACTTAGAGGAAGATTTATTTCATGGGGTGCATTCAAAAAAAGAAGTAGAAATCAACAAATAAACGAGTTAACACTACAGCTCAAAGCACTAGAAAAAGAAGAGCAGACCAATACCAAAAGTAGTAGAAGACAGGAAATAGTTAAAATCAGAGCCGAAATCAACGAAATCGAAACAAAAGAAACAATCGGAAAAATTAATAAATAAATAGTTGGTTCTTTGAAAAAATAAATAAAATTGATAAACCCTTAGCCACACTAACAAAGAGAAAGAGGGAGAAAACTCAAATTACTAAAATTCGGAATGAACAAGGAAACATCACAACAGACACGAGTGAAATACAAAACATAATTAGAAGCTATTTCGAAAATCTATACTCCAACAAAACAGAAAACCTTGAAGACATCAACAAATTTCTAGAGACATATGAACTACCTAAACTGAACGAGGAGGACATACACAACTTAAATAAACCAATTTTAAGCAATGAAATAGAAGAGGTCATCAAAAGCCTACCAACAAAGAAAAGTCCAGGACCAGATGGGTTCTCAGCCGAGTTCTATAAAACCTTTAAAGAAGAGCTCATTCCAATACTCCTCAAACTATTCCATGAAATAGAAGAGGAGGGAACCCTACCAAACTCGTTCTATGAAGCCAATATCACCCTGATACCTAAACCAGACAGAGACACATCAAGGAAAGAAAATTTCAGACCAATATCCTTAATGAACATCGATGCAAAAATTCTCAACAAAATTTTAGCAAATCGCATACAAATATATATTAAAAAGATAGTGCACCACGATCAAGTGGGTTTTATCCCAGGGATGCAAGGTTGGTTCAACATTCGGAAATCAATAAATGTCATTCACCATATCAACAGACTTAAAGTTAAGAATCACATGATTATTTCAATAGATGCAGAAAAAGCATTTGATAAAATACAGCATCCCTTCATGCTCAAAACACTAGAAAAAATTGGGGTAATGGGAACATTCCTAAACATTATAAAGGCCATCTACGCTAAGCCCATGGCTAATATCATTCTAAATGGTGAAAAACTGAAAGCGTTCCCCCTAAAAACTGGAACAAGGCAGGGATGCCCTCTTTCACCGCTTCTATTCAACATCGTCCTTGAGACTCTAGCCAGAGCAATCAGACAAACCAAAGAAATTAAAGGGATACGAATAGGAAAAGAAGAACTCAAACTATCCCTGTTCGCTGATGACATGATTATATATTTAGAGGAACCTGGAAATTCCACCAGAAAACTTTTAGAACTCATAAGTGAATTCAGTAAAGTAGCAGGTTACAAGATCAATGCTCATAAATCCAATGCATTTTTATACATAAGTGATGAATCTTCAGAAAGAGAAATTAGGAAAACTACTCCATTCACAATAGCATCGAAAAAAATAAAATACTTGGGAATCAATCTCACAAAAGAGGTGAAAGACCTCTACAATGAGAACTACAGAACACTAAAGAAAGAAATTCAAGAAAACCTTAGAAGATGGAAAGATCTCCCATGTTCCTGGATAGGCAGAATTAATATCGTCAAAATGGCTATACTACCTAAAGTTCTATACAGATTCAATGCAATTCCAATTAAAATCCCAATGATGTACCTCGCAGAAATAGAGCAAGCAATTATGAAATTCATCTGGAAGAATAAAAAACCTAGAATAGCTAAAACAATCCTCAGTAGCAAGAGCGAAGCAGGGGGTATTGCAATACCAGATCTTCAACTCTACTACAAAGCAATAGTAACAAAAACGGCATGGTATTGGTACCAAAATAGACAGGTAGATCAATGGTACAGAATAGAGGACATGGACACAAACCCAAATAAATACAATTTTCTCATACTAGACAAAGGTTCCAACAATATGCAATGGAGAAAAGATAGCCTCTTCAACAAATGGTGCTGGGAAAACTGGAAAACTATATGCAATAGAATGAAACTAAACCCCTATCTCTCACCCTACACAAAACTCAACTCAAAATGGATCAAGGACCTCGGAATCAGACCAGAGACCCTGCATCTTATAGAAGAAAAAGTAGGTCCAAATCTTCAACTTGTTGGCTCAGGATCAGATTTCCTTAACAGGACTCCCATAGCACAAGAAATAAAAGCAAGAATAAACAACTGGGATAGATTCAAACTAAAAAGCTTTCTCTCAGCAAAGGAAACTATCAGAAATGTGAAGAGAGAGCCTACAGAGTGGGAGAATATCTTTGCCAACCATACCTCAGATAGAGCGCTAATTTCCAGAATCTATAAAGAACTCAAAAAACTCTACACGAAGAATACAAATAATCCAATCAACAAATGGGCTAAGGAAATGAACAGACACTTCACAGAAGAAGATGTACAAGTAATCACCAGATATATGAAAAAATGTTCAACATCCCTAGTAATAAGGGAAATGCAAATCAAAACCACCCTAAGATTTCATCTCACCCCAATTAGAATGGCGATTATCAAGAATACAAGCAACAATAGGTGTTGGCGAGGATGTGGTGAAAAAGGAACACTCATACATTGCTGGTGGGGTTGCAAATTAGTGCAACCACTCTGGAAAGCAGTGTGGAGATTCCTCAGAAAGCTTGGAATGGAAACACCATTTGACCCAGCTATCCCACTCCTTGGCCTATACCCAAAGGACTTAAAATCAGCATACTACAGAGATACAGCCACATCAATGTTCATTGCTGCTCAATTCACCATAGCCAGATTGTGGAACCAACCTAGATGCCCTTCAGTTGATGAATGGATAAAGAAACTGTGGCATATTTATACAATGGAATATTACTCCGCAATGAAGAATGATAAAATTATGGCATTTGTAGGCAAATGGTCGAAATTGGAGAATATCATGTTAAGTGAGATAAGCCAATCTCAAAAAACTAAAGGACAAATGATCTCGCTGATAAGCGGATGAGGACATATAATGGGGGGTGGGAGGGGCTAGCATTAGGTTTAGGGTTAGGTTTAGAGTTAGGCTAAGGAGAGCAGTAAGAATGAAGGAAAGAAGGACTGTGTAGAGGGAAAAGAGGGGTGGGAGGGGTGGGAGGGGTGGGAGGGGTGGGGGGGAGGGGAAAAATATAATAAACATCATTACCCTATGTAAACGTAAAAAAATAAATAAATAAAAAAAAAAAAAAAAAAGAGAACTGATTAAAACTTGAATCCAAATTGAGGTCAAAATTAAAAATGTCAATCTGGATTTAAGTTCCCTGAAGTTGATAAGTGGAGTTTCATTTCTTTTATTTGATAAGGATTAAGAATAGTCAGAAAAATGTTATCATGAATTTTTGTCATGTACCTTACAATTAATTATGTATCAGAAGTGAAGGGTACATGGAATTAATCTAGTGGTCTCTAATTCTCTATTCTTATTGAAAAACTATAAAAGTCAATTCAAAGACTTTTAGAGGATAAATTTTGAAGTAAAATATATATATTTTTAAAAAAATTTTGAAACTGACCAATATTAACAATTAATTTTTCTAAAGTTAAAAGGAGTTGCTTTGATCTTCTTTGAGAATTTAAAGTTATTCCTGATTAAAAGAGAAGATTGAAATATAATTGAGACTCTAGATTTAGTGGTACATATTTTAATATTTTTCCTTTAATATTTAATATTCTGCTTTTTTGGTGAGCCATCACTTTCAAAAGTATTTTCAACCAAATAGAACACTATTTTCCTTACTCTTTACATAGGGGTAAATAGTCCTTACTTAGGCTGATGCTGAAAAAATTTCTGAAAATATAAGGAAATAGAGACACAGTTTCTTGGGAAGTCTAAATGTTTTTTAAAATCATGGTGTAGTATAATTAAGTCTTTACTTCATTACACCAATTTCACCTCCTTTTGAGAAAGAAAATTTGGAATTTCATTTTTCATTGGGAATAATCCATGTTTTTTGTGAGACCTCTCTCTAAAGGCAGAATTTAGGGTCCCAGTTTCTTCATGTTTAACATGAAGTTGATTAGAATATCTATTGAGCTTTAGTATTCTTAATTTTCACATGAACTCAGAGTGAAAAATAAGCAATTATTATTCTAAAGGGAAATATTTATTAAAGATGCCCACATGTCTACATTTATGAAACAAGCTTAAAACAATTTTTTACCAAAAACTTATTGATACCTGATTGATTGCAGATCATTATATACCACACTGAAACTTGAGAGTTTATTAGAACCTTCTCATACATTCCACTATGGTACTGGCACAAAAATCTGGGAAAACACTAGGGATTATAATAATATAATCTAAAAAAAAATCTAAAAGTGGTCACTTGAGTAAAAAGATGACTTGAATAGTTTCTTAAATTTCCAATCTTCAAAATGCCCTAATTGTACTATTGAATTTTTTAAAAATCCACAATATGTAGTTTTTGGCATAATTATTGTTACTTGCATATGCATATTCATTTCATAAATATTATAGCTTTGCCACAAAATCTCAGTTCTTACCATAATGCACATTCCTTCTGTCAGGCTTTGCTAACTCTCCAAAGCATCTAAGATCTTGAAGTTTAGTGGGAGGAAAAGATCTCCATAAAATTCTATAGCTGTTTTAGCAATGGAAAACATACATGCATCTCAAATAGTGAAAATGGAAAGACAATGTGATTGCATGCTCTCAGTTATTGAGCAATAATTTTTTTCCCAATGGGCTTTATTCTGGTTTAACTAGGAATTTCAGTGTGATCAAGCTTTATTGGATAAAAGTTGGATAAAACAGCTCAAAATACTCAGAATTTTTTTTTCTTGACTTGCTTTCCTGAAAGTTACCTTCTTGTACCCCTTTTCAATCTGAAGTTAGTATATTTATCCTATCCCATTGTTTTTCTATTAATGGATGAGAGAGGAAGAAATGGACAAATTCTCAAGGGTTTATTTTGGTACTTGAGTGAATGCTTTTCATTGTGAAATTAAAAATATGTATGTGATATTTAGTGCGAAGGGTCTAGGGAGTCTTCATGTCCTATAATGCAGAATGGTACTGAATTCCAGTGATTCCTTCCTTAATTGCAATATTTTGTTCTTTTCCTCATCTCTGAAAATTTCCACTAGCTGTTCATATGAATGAAAAATCAGCCTATGATGATCTGGGTCTAGAATCTTACTACACATATATACACATACATAACTGTGCAGCATTTTTGTGTGATTTGAAGTATTCAGAGTTTTCCAGAACTGCATTGTCATGTGTATGGAAGGATGAATTGACTTTGTTTAAAGTGTTATTTTAGGAGTTGCTTACCACTTTGGAAAGTCAGATGGCAATCTCATTGGAGGGATTGAGTGACTATTTTGAAACATGTTCATATCAATCTGCATCATAACTGTCATATGAATCTTTATTTCAAAATGTCAAAAAGGCAACAATTTTTTATATTTTCTTAAATTGAAACTATTTTCTATAGGTTTTTAATATGCCTACCTCAATATAGTCTCTGGAGTTGTGTTAAAACATTGTTCTATAGAATTACGAATTATTTTATTGTGAGAAAAATTTCTCTTATTTTTAACATTTGATAGACTTTGAGATTTTCATTGATTTTAAAGTAAATTATAATTGATAGGATAATTATATTACCTATGAATTTCATTTGAATATAGTAAAACTGTGGGACATACAAAATATTTATTATAAGAAGGAACTCTGATAAAGTTTGATAACTAATACCTTATTACTTTTTAAATTTATTTAATTTTTTCCCAGAAGTAATTGAGTAAAATAATCTGAATGATACTTAGTATCCCCCAATTTTTTTTGGTACAATGTATATCAGGTAGACGTGGGGACTTGTGAGGTAAAATATTGGTTAAATATTATGGTGTTCGACTGAGTGCGTACATGATTTGAAGGGCATAGAGGTTTGTGTTAGCCAACTTTCCCTCATTGTGACAAGATGCCTGAAATAATCAACTTAGTAGAAGGAAAGATTTATTTTTTTTCACAGTTTCAGAGACTTCAGTCCATGGTCACTTGGCCCCATTGCCTCTGGGCCTGTGACCAGGTAGAACATCATGGTGGGGAGTGTGTGGTAGAGCAGAGATGCTCAGCTCATGGCATCCAGAAAGCAAAGGGAGAAAGAGAGGCCAGGTCCCAATATTCCCTTCAAGGGCCAGCTCCCATATGACACAAAGACTTCCCAGTAGGCCCACCTGCTGAAGATTCCACTGCCTCCCAAATCTTCAACACATGGACCCAGATGGACACTTATCCAAAACATGGGAAAGTTCAGACTCAGGAAATAAGTAAGTTTCCCTGAAATCTACTGTCAGTAAGCTAAGGATTGCGATAGCTATGCGTCTACATTCCTAGCTTCTGGTTCCAAGATTTTTCAATGAAGTTGGATATTGGGAAGGTGAGTGTGGTATTTAGTTTTCAGGTTATTGACTTCGTATAGGGATATTAAATTGTTTACATTTCAGTGTCCTTTTTAAGTATTGCTGACCAAAGTTAGAAGCTTGAATCAGATAGTCTTGTAAGATCTAGGTTCTAGTCCTGACTTTCTCCTTTTCTTATTACCAGTGATCATTGGTAATTCACCCCTCCACATCCAGATTTTTCACATGTAACTTATTTATCTTTCTTTCAGGTTATTGTTAAAAGCAAACAACACAATAAATACAAAAGCACTTTTTAAGCATAATGTATTATACAAGTAGGCAAAATACTTTTTTTGATTCAGAACAGGAGGCAATATAGTGAGCTTGTTTGTTTAAAAATACATCTATATATTAGATTTTCGTATTTGTATTATACGTGTACTTAAAAATACATATCCTATAAGTTGCCATCCCAAATGGGCAATACACCTTTAAATGAAGTTTAAAATAAAATGAAACCAAATAAAATAAAACAAAAGGTATCTGAGTTTATCTAAGGGAGTATCAATCATAGACTTTAAAAGGAAAAAGAAATGTAACTCAATCATTTTTTTAAGGATCCCCCACTCTTATTTACATGTTAGGTTAAAATCTGTTAGTTTAAATTTATTATACAAGAGTCTTCCTATAGACTTCTGGTGACACAGAGGAAAATGAAAATTTTGATTAAGTAATGTTGATAGTACTATATAAACTGATAAGAAGGGTAGCTCTTTTTTTTTCTTGTATAAAAATAATTTGAAAGAGCTTTAATGTAGTTAATTATAAAATTTAAGCAATATGATACCTACAAAATTTTCAATGTCATACTAAGTGAAATGTGTTAGATAGAAAACAAAGAATTTAAACGTATATAGATACAAAATTAATTTATATTATTATAGCAAACATAAAATTCTAAACTTCACCACTTGAATGGGTGCCAATTACACACTAATAAAATTACTAGGTAAGATAAACAATGGCAAGTTCTTGTGTAATAAAACTCTGATGTGATATAAGAAAAAAAGGATGCAAAAAATACAGCCAAATTAAAATTAAAGTCAAAATTACCAAGAAAGATAAATATCAATGTATAACAGGCAAATACAAATTGATAAAGGTGATATTGAGCATAGGAGAAGTTTCAGATTAACATATTTCAAGATGAGGGCCCTAATAAACATGCAGCAGGACACTGCACGTTGGTCGGCAAAATCTGGATAGACACAGTTCAGACCCTTGACCTCCCAGCTTCTCATGAACCCTCTGGATCTATATAAATGATCCATTTCTCCTGATTAGGAGACAGTGTCCATCCATGTTGCTCAAAGACCAGAGAGAAGACCCATGTGAGGCAAGTGCCTTATATGTTTTTAGTTACTCCACTCAGGCTCTACATCTTTATTCCCACCTGAAAACCAGGAAAGAATAAGGGACAGATTGCAATGTCGCCAAACCACGGAAGTGTAAGTCCTGCTAAAGAGAATCATGGAGTATGCACCAAACAAACTCTAAGACCTAACAGATACTTACGGAAGTCCAGAGACTCTGACTTGAATTGAATTCTGAGAGTGCTAAATAAAGGTAGATGCAACATAAAGCTGGAGGACATAGAGGGTGTATACTACATGGGCTGTAATGCCTGCTAAGGATTTGAGGAAAATGTGCTTACCAGCTACTGGGATGATTCTTGGAAACCTGGAAATAAGTGATGACCCAGAATTTCCATGACAGTGCATGGAGGAAAGGATTAAAGGGCTCAGAAGAATGGACAAGCTAAAGTAGATGCACTATGTAAGGCTGGAACACCTCCCAATCAACTCTTTTCCATGGAAGACCCTTGAGGATTTTTTTTTTTTTTTTTAACCAAGGGATAAAGACTATACTGGTGAGAAGGTGGTTCAGTTACTACTGCATAATTAGTGCTATATGTTTTAGGTTTTGTTATGGAACCATTCCATTTTTGGTACCAGATTTCTGTTCTGGTTTTTACTACTCTGCCACACTAATAATGATTTTTTTCTGAATATTCTTATATTAAAAATAAAACAAGTTTCACTTCATATGTTTAAACAAAAATCAAACAGTGGCAAAACTGCACAAAATGGGACTTCCAACAGGTTGGAGGTCAAGGTATGGGTGTGTTTTGTTGTCTCAGTCACATCTAAGAGTTTTGTGCACCTAATTCTGCTTCTGAAATAAGCAATATCAAAATAGCCTGGAGGGGCCCTTCTTCCTGATCTTACTAAGGCTCCTCCTCCCACCTACCATCAGGCCAGCTCATCTCTGGGGACTAGAGCACAGTTAATCAATCATGTCTACCCAGGGCGCAGCGGTTTAGCCTTAAAGGTGACTCTAGGAGTAGGTTCTGGGGCCTTTATGTTCTGCTTTCCATTGGGACAAGAGTGCCCCCTCCACATAAAGATTCTGGGGGACTGAGAACATGATGTTCTAGGAAGTGCTGACCCAGACCAGACGCCACAAACGATACCTCATAAAATCAGTCCAAAGCCAAAGTGACCAGCTTAAGTCAGTTTTATATCCCTCCTGAGTTTTACAGACAGTTTTTTGTTGTCTCTGAGAACCATAAGTCTTCCTTCTGAACTACTACTGTACTGTAACTCCCTATAGCTTTAAAATGGATTAATTGATTTCTGCTTTTTAAGGTAATTCCAAATAATGCTACTATTGGGTCAGTGGTAAAATTTCTCTTGCCACCCCACAGGCTACACCAAACAATCTTTTAAAAAAAAAATTTGGGGGGGGGGGTACTGTGGGTGGACCTCTGGGCCTTTCACATACTAAGCACTTACCCTACCACTGAGTTACAACCCCAGTCCTCTACAGATACTCTTCTAACTGTAAGAAGTTTGGAGTTAACTAGCAATAAGCCTGAAAATCTGGGGATAGATATAAAGCTGGTTCATCAAATTTCGGTTCTGACACTCAACCCAATGCATTTCAACTAAGGCATCATCCATTTCCTTCTCAATGTTTATCAAACACTTAAATAGGCAATGTCCTGCTCCTCCTTGGAGGGGCTTCCCCTTTTCAGGCCTTGGGTTGCTAAAGTGCTCAGAAGCTTCTAGGTTGTGGGCTTCATTGCAAGATACTTTACAACCTTCTACAACCTCCTCCCTTCCCTTTCCTCACGCCTTTCACCCTCCATGGGTCCTGGAGTTTCTTCTTGGGACAATGACTCCTGGCTTGGGCAGTGGCCCCCAACAGTGGTACACTCGCCCTCCTGCAGAGAAGACCCACAAAGGGTACCCTCCTGGGGGCTTGGGGCCACAACCTGGCTCCTGCCCTACTCTCTGGGGATGGCTTTTCTCTCCTCCAAGGCCTATAGGACATCCTCCGGAGCTCGAGGCACTTCCCTCAGTTGTCTCACTTTCTTTTCTTTCACCTTAAATGAATCCACGCATTTTCTATGGCTGTCAGGAAAAGACTAGCTTTGTCTTTTCCACAGGAAACTTGTTTGTGCTGGACCTTTAAATGAGTGAGAATTTTTTCTATCCATGTTGTCACATCCTCTATGCCTTCCACTGTCATAGAGCCCAAAGATGATGCTTTGAGGGATAATTCTTTCATCACAGACTCCAGCACTACAAATGTAATGGATTTTCTTGGCTTCTCTAATTTTCTTCACTCGCTTATTGGTAATTGTACTGTGACATCTTCATAAAAACTCCAAGCTCAGGCCCATCTCATCGTCCGACCTTGACAGAACTCAGTAAAGGTAACCTTAGGGACCCCTTGGATGTGAAGCTCTTCCTTCAGTGGAGCCGGGCTGCATTTCTTTCCCACCATACAGCTATATCACCTTAATCTTATTTTAAGCTGTAAACTGTCATAGATGATCCGTTTAACAAATTCTAATTCACCTTCTGCCGTGATCTCTGTGATACCTCCTGTATTTTCAGAACTAGGTGGAGGTCTTTGAGGGTTTTGAGAGTTCACTCCCTTGGCTTCCAATTGGTTGGCCAAAAAAAGGGGGGTCGCATATACAAAAGTCATAGATTATCTCAGATTTTTCTTTAAGAACATTCATCAGGGGTGTTTTTTGCAGCACTTTTACCACTTTTATGAGTTCAGATAAGTTATTCTGTTCCACATTTTTCTTTGCATAGTAGAAACACATATCATCCACTGAATGGCACCAGCCATTTCAGGTTGCTCCATGTGGGATAGATGCAGGATGCCCCAGTGCCTATGTCAATTCCTCTTCCCAGAGTACTTTTGTCAGTGTCCTGATGATCAATCAGATCTTCCACCTAATGAATATAGTTGAGTCTCAAAGGAACTGTGGGAATTAGTCTTTCCCATGGAAGATCAAGAGAAAGTCCAAAATCTTCCTTTAGGAGAGTACAAGTCAGAGCTCTGACTACTTCAGGGTCTTTAAAATTAACTCTTTTCCATTCAGATTTATCTGAACATGCTGCTTAAAATCTGGGTATTTTGATGCCACATATGCAAAATCAGGAGGTGTGTCCTTGTATGTATTTCTTTCATGCATTGATTTACTTGGAGCCATCTCTGAGACTGATGTTCCTGACCGATAATGTGCCTGGTGTTACTATCAATGATTTTAGCAATCATTTTAGTATGCTTATGGATAGAAGTTCTCTTGTCTCTGTTCCACCAAATCTGGAGCCTCAGATGGGTAGACTCAAGGCTTCAAGTAATTCAAGCTAACTGAAAATAACTGGAATTATAAGAACGGTCATTTGCTAGCATTCCTGGTGCAAGAGGTGAGATGACTTGAAGATTAGGATTTCTGGGAACCCACAGGGTGACTTCTCAGTAGTCAGTTTCATGGTGATTCAGGTTTCAAAAGGTGCCTCAGTAAGCAATCTGTAAGGTATATTGCCTTTTTCCTTTTGACCTAAGTTTTGAAGTCATACTTTGGAATGTGTTATTTAAGTATTTTCGTTAACATGTATTAATTATATATATATATCTATATCTATCTATCTATCTATCTATATATATATATATATATATATATATATATATATATTAATGGACTCCAGTGTGATATTTCCATGCTTGCCACATGCACCAGTCAAATTCAGTCTTCTTTTATTCCCTGACTCCTTCCCAACTTCTAGTAATTGCTGTTTTTATTAACATTGATTTTAAAAAAATTTCCACATATGAAGGAGAGCATGCAGTCTTTGCCTGCCTTATTTCACTTAATATAGTATCCTGCAATATACCTATTTTTCTGCAAATGGCAACATTTCATTCTTTTATGACTGAATAATTTTCCATTGAATGTATGTATTGCATTTTCTTTAGTCACTCAACAATTAATGGGCACCTAGACTGATTCCATATCATAGATATTGTGAATAGTGCAGCAATAAACATGGGTGCACAGGTATCTCTTTATTATGATGATTTCTTTTACTTTGGTTATATGCCAAAAACTGGATAGCTGGGTCATCTGGTAGATCTATTTTTAGTTTTTTGAGAAACCTCAGTATGTTTTCTATAATGGTTGTAGTAATGTACTTTACCACCAGTGGTCTACCAGATTTCCCTTTTCTCCATGTCCTCTCCAGCATTTGTTATTTTAAAAAAAAAATGATAGTAGCCATTCTAACTGGGATGAAATGATACATCATTATAGATTTGAATTTCATTTCTCCGAGGGATGCATTACTTTTGTTGCATTCTATTGGTTGCTAGTTAAGTCACATGTCTTATTTGTAAGTTCATAATCCAAATCTCTCAATGGGAATGGGAGGAAAGTCAAGATCAGATTTAAGATAAGTATGTGGGATGAGAGGTACTGTTGTTCTTTGTTTTTTTTAAGAAATCAATGTGCCATTGGATGACATCAGCATCATTGAGAAGTTCAGTAATGTCTGTCCTTATCTACATCAGGAATGATCATAGATGAGCTGTCTTAGAACTAGGCTCCTTTCCAGAAATGCTGATAATAGAATTCCAAAATAATAAAGACCAGGTGTGTGCAGTTACCACGATCAGTGGTGGTATGGGAGTGGCAGTCAAGGATGCTCAGCCTTTATAGAAGAACAGAGTATTCCTAGAAGCAAGAGTGAAGGGTGTTCAACTGAACTACTAAATATATAAAATCAAAAGAAATCAAGGATGAAAACCTGGAAACCAAAGACAGCTGCTCCACTTAAAAAAAAAAAAAATCACAATTCCTTACCAGATTCCATACCTAAGACAATATTCAGACCTAGAATCTATTAATTGAAAGGAGAAATCACATTTCTTTGAGGAAGGACATTTCAATACAGCAGCAAGCATATTCACAGTGATTCTTCAGGCCTTCCCTAAGGGAATTGTGAACATGAACTCTTATGACTATTCATAAGAATAGAGGGAAATACTCAGATTTTTAGAGAGAACTATTGGACAAAGATTCTAAATTAATATCAGTATTTTGGGACCCTGCGTAGCCCTCCTGTTAGAATGGGGCAGGTGTATGACTGCTAGGTAATAAAGGAAATCCTGTCCCAACTCCTGTTACCAATGGGTCACTGTGTTCCCAAACCTACCATGTGGAAATTGCTCCAAGTTATAATGGGCATACCTGGTAGTTGACAGAGACCTCAACTGATTTATTGATCCTAGAGGTAAACACTACTGTAGTGAGGATGACCAAACAGAAGTCTCTAAAACTGCCTCTTTTCTAAGACAGTTAATCAATATTGTATCTTGGAATGCAACAAATGGCAGAGATAAATGTCATGTAAACAAAAGGCAGTGTGGTCTCAATTATGTCTCCATTTAATTACCCAGTCTAGTCCTTATGGAAATGTGATAGACCACTACAGATTACAGTAGAATTCCATTTAACCAGACAGTAGTAGCCTCAATTGAAGCAATTATGCTGTATGTGGTATCTTCGCTAATGTTATTTAACAAAAATTCTGATTATGTTATTGGTCATCTGTAAAACTCTAACCATGAAACACCAAGTGATTAGCATCTTGTGACCAGAGATGACCTTGAGCAAAGCTCTGCTGACTGGTCAAGTCATAGGTCAAGCAGGTCCAATATTAAGGAAGTGACTCCATAGTTCCAGGCATGAGCAGGATTAGATGGCACAAGTACACTACATAAGCAATTGTGCAAACCCTCTTTACTATCTCCTTTGTCATCTCTCACTTCTGGCTTCTAGTAGAGGTTAGGGGACCTTATGATCATATGATAGAGGAAAATGGCCAGCTTGGTTCATTAAAAATTTGCTCAGAATATCAATGAGAGCTGAAGATGATCAGTTGCTCACTACAGTCCCGTTCAGGGCTGGACCAGAAAAAAAGTGATGAGGGGAAATCTTCCCACTTATTTACTTTGTGTGAGCAGAAAAACTTAAGATAGGAATACACATGTACTCAGAGGTACTAGTAGCAACTGAACAGGAACCCGGAAAGAGGAAACATTGGGAGGAATTGTGAAGATCTTGGGAAAAGGCATGATGGAGTCATAGGTTTAGACGTGTAGTAGAAATATCTTGTCTTGGTATTTTACTGGTATCACCTGGTATTTACTGAGATCAGCCTGAACTGCTTACAGTTACCATTTAGTACAATAGCTCATCAAGTGGATTAATCCACTAACAAGGTCATGACTCTGCTAATTGAATCATTTTACCTCCTGCTTTAACATGGGAGCTTTGGGGGGACACATAATATCCAAACCTTAACACCACTATTGGCAAGTTGAACAGACATTCAGCAGGACAATAACTGGATCTTCCTTGATGAGTGGGAATCTATGCTATAAGACCCATTCAGAGATTCCATCTGTACTTCCACCCTACTCCATATATTTGGTATGCTGGCACTGTGGTGGCCAATGGCAGAGGCTAGTTGAGGTCTATCGGCCAAGTGACTCTGTCTTCTTGTTTAAGGTCTCTTCAGCAATGGATGCTTTACCACTGTACAGCAGTTGATACCAGTAAAATACCAGGGAAAGATACTTCTGCTGCACTATGAATCCATTATTTGTGTTTCCTAGAACCTGGAGGTGAAGCAAATCATCTTGATTAAGATTGACACCTATTCTGAGTTTGCCCTTTGCACATAGGGCCTTGGCCAAAATCCGTATTGTAGATTCTTTGATCCACCTACATAAGTCCTCAAATAACAATGTATTTATTATATTAAGCACATTTGTTTCCTAGGACTACTATAACAAAATATCACAGATTGAATAACTTAAGCAGTGATAATTAATTATCTAACAGCTTTGGGGGCTGTAAGTCCAAGGTCAAAGCATTGACAGGTTTACTGTTGCTTTGCAGAGGCTTCTGCTCTTGGTTTGCAGGTGGTTATCTGCACTCTGTGTCCTCACATAGGCTTTCGTGGGTGCATACATACCCATAGTACCTCTTCCTTTTGTAAAGACACCAATCAAACTGGATTACAGCCCATCCGAATAACCTCATTTTAACTTACATATTTAAAGATCCTGTATCCACATACAATAGCATTCTGATATCTTAGGGGTTAGAGCTTTGACACATGGATTTGGGGAAGGCGTAATTAAGACTATAACATCAAGGAATCTACTTGCGAGTAGTACAGCACTGAGCACACAAAGCTATCACATATTCATCATCCATAACCTACTGATCTGATAGAGAAATAGAAAGACCTCTTGAAGATGCACTTAGGTCATCAGTTTGGAGATGACAACCTGAAAGAATCAACGAATATGATTCTATATTGCTAGAAGGTAGAACACATGAAACAGAAATAGTAGAGCTAGGGCTTATGGTGCCATGATTCCTAGTGACCCATACTATGCTTCCTATCTTGCAACCTTAGGAACTATGGATATAGAAATCCTTATTCCCAAAAGGGAAACACTTCAAGCCAGGGGATGCAGTAAGAGTTCCCCATGTAGCCTGATCACTTCAGTCTCCTCTTGTCAAGAGATCAGCAAGCAAGGAAATAAATTATCTAATTGGTAGTGATAATTGAACTTGATTACCAGAAGAAAACAGAGCTGCAGTAATACAATGGATCATGGAAAAATATATTGGCTATCAGATGATACTATGATGCATCTTTTTGTAGTTCATGATCCTTTGGAAGGTAAATGTACCATAAAACATCCATGGCCTGAAAAAGGGCTAAGATTTATTGGGGCTGAAGACCCAAATCATCTTTCCAGGAAAGACCTAAAATTTTAGACACCTAAAATTACAAGCTAAACAAGAAGGGAATTCAGAATATGTGGCAGAATATAGGGGTGATGAGTGATAGATACTCTGTAGTATCAGGCTGTAATCCGTTCCCCTGACCCTTTTCTTCTAAGTTACCTTTTTTTTTTTTTTTTTGCGGTGCTGGGAATTGAACTCAGGGCGGCAAGCACTCTACCAGCTGAGCTATCTCCCCAGCCCTCTTCTAAGTTCTTGAGGAAGTTTTGTCCAGGTGGGCCAAATTTACTCTGACTTACTCAAAGAAACAGGTAGATCTGAGTGTTTAAAGGAATGGATGGACTATAGAGAATTCAGTATTCCAGACTCATTCTTTAGGGCTAATGTACTCACTGGTATATTCTTGGCTAGTTTCAACTAAGTCCTTCCCCTAGAATTTCCCTCAGATCCAAGGAGCTGCTTCAGAGCATGTTGCACTCTGCCTTGGGGGTGGCCCAGTGCCAAGACTGGCTGACTGGCTGATGTGGCCAGACAACACCTGGCTCCCTCACCTCTGCTAGGTCAACTCAGAGGATGTTAAACATCTAAGGCTCCTGGTAGAATTGTCAGGGGTCTTGGTTAGCATTGTTGAATTACTCGGATTTTCCCTCTGTTCAGTCTTGCCTTCCTCACTGTTTTATAGGTATTTCTGTGAGAATGTTCCCAACTAAACTTTCTATGTGTCCCTCTTCATCTCAGAGTCTGGTTCCATGGAACCTGATCTAAGACAGATGGAGACAATATTCAGGTCATTTACCAATAGTGATCCAAAGTAACTTGAGGAAAAATTTTAGTAACAAATTAAGAGCCACGCATGTTTAATACTGAAAAGAAAATCCATCCTTTAACCTTGCACTGATTCTTAAAGAAGTTTGTGAATAATTTGGACAAGATATAATGTGTGTATTACACTCAAATGAGTTATTGTGATTTTAAAAATAAATTCTACATTAATATTTTAAGACCATGATTAATTTTTAAGACAACTGTCTCTATTTTCTATTTCCTCTTGCTCATGTAGGTTGATGATATCACATAATTTCACTTATAACATCATATTCTGTCATTGTTGCTCTTCAAATCATTCTCACCAACATGTCTCATCACTGTGAGAGTAGAGATATTGCCTTGTGCTTATTTATTTTACAAAATAATAGTGAATATGTACACAGCACGTAATTAATTACTTTAACTGATGAATTATTAACTCAATTTATGTAGAATTTATTTTTCCTTTAGCAACTTTTTTCCTATTTTGTTCAAATTTTAAATAAAAAAACCTTTTTGACACAAATTCACATTAGTTTAACCTCTCCAAAAAGGAATAGCACAAATCTGTATGCTCTTTTAACAACCCTTCACACAAAAACAAAATATCATTATCAGACACATATCTATGGCTTAAATTTCTGACTCATAATTTTAGTCAGTTCTTTCTGGTAAGATCATACGTGTTGCAAAGTAATATAGCCCTGTAATGATAATTATGTGCTATAGACGTGCTTTTGCATGGGAATTCTGAACTGGTGTGTGAGGCCCATATCCTTTCTGTTACTCACATAACATCTACAGTTCCTGTTTTGTCTGACTGAATCTATTTAATGTCTTACTGCTCTTTTAAAATATTTTATGGTGAAAGGGAAGCCTTAGTTTTAAATTCTGAGTAGACCCTACTCAAATTGAAATAAAAGGCATTCTTTTACATTGACCAACATCTTTTATGTCTCAAAACACCAAGATGTTTGACATTTGATTTTCAAGACACTATAAATCAAAGTGAAAAAAGTGGAAAGTTTTGCTTATTAAAGAAAAAGTAAAATCAAAACATATTTTCTTTATATTGTTTATGCACACACACACAACACACACACACACACACACCCCCCAGGTATACCATCTTAGTGAATAGTGTACACAATTGTTGTGGTTCCCAATCTTTGATATCTTCACACTCACTTAGGGAGATTAGTAAGTAGATTTCCCATGTTTTGGATATTCTGATTCAGTAGATTGGTGAAAGCCTTGGGCACAAGAATTTTTTCCTACCAAAACTTTGTCTGACTCTAAGTCACATCAAGTTTGAACTCCATTGAAATTAAACAAAAAAAGAGCTAAATTATATAAACTAGTTGTTAGTAATTCACACACAAATAGTGTATAAAGAAAGTTGTGTACACTTTTGATAATATAAATGTCATTAACTTTATATATAGTTTTAAATTTTTATTTTAATCAGATAGGGCTGTAGAATATCATTTACTTTTTTTCAGAGTGAAATGTCCCTGTGAACAATTTGATATACTATTTGGGGTTTCCAAGACAATGTTTCTATGAGTTTTTTAATGACAGTGAAAATATCAAAAACACCTAATTTTGTGATTCCAGACATTATTAAGTGTGTTTATTTTGCAAGGTAGATCCATTTTGAATCAGTTTCTGAAGGAATACATCCTGATAGTGTAACTGGTATTCTGACTTCAAGAATTTCTTCCTTCTAGAAAGTATTTATAAAAGACCAAAAAGTTCAGCTTCCTGTGTTAGTCAGCTTTTTCATGGCAAAAAGAACTGACAAGAACAATTTTTGAGGAGGAAAAGTTTATTTGGGGCTTATAAGTTTCAGATGTCTCAGTCCATAGATGTCTGACTCCATTGCTTTGGGCCCAAAGTAAGGAAGACCATCAGGGCAGAAGGGTATGGAGAAGGAAAGCAGCTCAGGTCAAGACAATTAGGAAGCAGAGAGAGCTCTGCTCATCACAGACAAAACATAAACCCCAAAGCCTCCCCCAGTGATCCACATGCCTCAGTTACTTCTTACCTGCCTATAGTTACTGCCCATTTAATCCCTACCAGTGGATTAAAGAGCTAATTAGGTGAAGGCTCTCATGACCCAACCACTTCACATCTAACTTTCTTGCATTGTCTAGCACATGAACTTTTGGAGACACCTTGTATCTAAACAATAACACTTCCATTCTCTTCTATTGAGCTAGATAATTTAAACAAAGTCACTTTACTTTCCTCCAGAGTAATTTCCTCATTTGAAGAATAAGAGATAATTTTGAGGGCCCCTTACTGAATAATGTATCTAAGTTATATTGTTAGTCTGGAAAAGATGAGGGACACCAGCACCAAAAGATAAGCTATAAAAACAAGGAGAAGCTTATAATGCTCCAAGCAACTGGGGAGGGAAAGATCAACTATTTTACCTTTGCATGCTCAGTTTTTTAGGTTATTTATGTATTATATTTTATATTTCTAGAGAACTGTCACTCTCTGGGAAGGGAAGAAGTTGAGCCCATAAATGTATTTTGCTTCTGTATTAGGTAGGGTTTTCTAGTGATACACTTACCTTGTCCATGTGAGACATGGAGTTGGTGGCAGTCAGGCTTACAGGTGAAAAATGAATTTGTAGATAATCACATAGTGACTGATTTAAGAGTTTTGATTTATGGAATTCAGAAAATCAGGATGGATAATGGTCAGTCAATAAACTAGTTGAGCATGGTACTCAGATTAGACAGGAAGTTTAGGGGTCTTCTAACACAGTGTTTCTCAAACTTTAACATGTAAAATGGGCATTCAGAACATGGATGGACCTTGTTAAAAAGGAGCTCCTGATTCAGCAGGGGTGGTGTGGTGCCTGAGGTTCTTCTTGTTCAACAAGCTCTTAAGCAATGCTGCTGTTGCTCTTGGGTCATGAGCCAGGCTTTGAGCAGAAGGGCTTATGAGGTCTGACTGGATGGGAAAGAGAAAAAGGTAGAGTCTCCTTATAGTATTCCTGAACATGAATACAAGTCAAACCTTTCAAAATCTTGCCTTTCTTTCCCATACATTAACTATAAAGTCAATTATAAAATATTTGTTTTGGGCTGGAGTTGTAGCTCAATGGGAGAGCACTTGCCTAGCATGGGTGAGGCATTGGGTTCAATTCTCAGCAGCACATATAAATAAATAAAAATAAAGGTCCATCAACAACTAAAAAAATTTTTTTTAATTGAAAAAATTTGTTTTGTGGTTTAGAGGACCACCGTATCCATTAAAAGAACATTTCTAAACAGTGGAAAGGCAGAAGAATCCTTCTTAACAATATGATGTGTGGACTGAAGGAAGGAAATAACAAAGGTAGAAATATTGTTGGAATGTCACTCATATAACCTAGAGGGAAGCCATAGGAGCATAGGCAGAAGGCAGGCAGTGACCAAGTTTAGCTTTGCAGATGGAGGACTGTGGAGGAGAGATAATGATTAGCATGTGAAAGGGGGATATAATAGAAAGTATAATACCAAACATTAGACACCGTAGGAATGAGCCCTTATGCCAGTCCATGGACACATTTAATTTATTGTCCCATGTCTTTATCTCTTTTCTCAGGTAGATATAGACCTATCTAATTTCTCAGGTAGATTTATTTATCTATTTTTTCAGGTAGAGATAGATCTAGTGTGCTTAGGGTCAAGTTCATCTTTGTCTCCACATTTTCACCTTCATTAATCATGAACCATGAACAACTATGAATTGCAGCTAGAGATAAAACATCAACAATATGAAGATTGGAATTCATTAGCAAAAGTCATTCCTTTTATCAAAGAGAAACAAGAAAATTGGTTTGTCTTCTTCTAATGGAACCTGATGGTCATAGTTTTTAAGTAACTACCTTGGTAGTTTACCTTGAAACTTTAGAAACATGGAATCATAGTTAATGGGAAATGCAGTACAGATAAACCTTCTGATTTCATTTGGAAAATAAAGGGGAATTCAATATGTTGATAGTATTAGCATTGTATTTACAGCTGTTGCTGCTGCCCACAAGAATAAATGCTCCCCACGGACCTAGATCAAAGGTGTAGTCATGGGGTGACAGAGCTTGGAAACATAGTATAAGAATTTTACAGATTAACAGAATATTTGAAATGACAGTGCATGTGGTATAAGTTGCAGGTGTTCGTAAACATGATGCAGGCTTCAAGCTGCTATGGGCTTGAGGCTGGATTGTTCTCCTCAGCACTTTCTTCTGAAATTATGTCTAAGTGGATCAATCATCACCACTGGGAGATTCCTTTTGGGGCTGATATGCCAGTCAATGCCTGTGTTTAAGTGTAGATACATATGTGTTTTTTAGTGCACATAATTCACTGTGTTCTAGTATTAATGTTACATTTCTACTGGAAATTATATCTAAGGAGGTTTTTAAGCATTCAAAATGTATCTTTGGTTGCACTTTCATTTGCATTTATTTGTTTTAAATACTGAATAATGAAGATTTAAGGAATATGTACATGTACACACACATACACATTTAGTGTCTGAACAGTTAGAGGTATATATTTTGAATTTTTGCATGGCCCAGACTTTAATAGAGATTTCAATGAAACTTTAGGTGTTAATGGTTTATGGACCAAGGTGATTTACAGTTATTTGTATTGTGCTTTCTTACTTTCCAAACATGAGCAGCTCTATTAATTCTGTTTCCTTCATAGTTGGGCAATTCTGAAGTATTTTCAAATAGATAAATTATGCTTAGGCCTTAACAAATAGCTTCTACCAATGTAACATCTGGCTCCATCTCAATTTTAAAACTTTGAACTAAGAAAATTATCAGTAACCTATAAAACAGCTTAATTCAATTTTTTCTCCCTATTATTGCATGGTTTCAAAAGGTCTCTTATATTAGGGCATTTGAGAATATTGAGGAAGATTGCTGTACAGCATTTATAAGGTGACTTTGTTTAGAGTTTTCTTTAGAAAATATAGGCAAATTAAAAAACAATGAAAATATAGGCAAATTTGATCATGATAGATTTAAAGTTGAATAATGCATGTTAATTATATATTTTACATTTTTATAAAAATATGTCAATAACCTGACAAGTTTTGAAAGTAGGAAAATACATTTTAACTATATGAATGTTATTAATATTTTCATAACTGCCATAATCAAATGTCAGTTAACTGGACTCCATATATCTGTTATAAAACAATAATAGTACAATCATATATTTCTTTGACTATATATTTTCCTGAGATTAAAACCTATTAGCAGAGAGTTTTTCTTTCAAAGGCATTACTAATATAGTTTCATTGTCCTTCCTTAAAAAGATTTGGAAGGAAATTAATATCTATAATATAAATATAATATAATAATAATATGTAATATAATATTGAAAACTAATAATATATTATGTGTTTGAAAAACCATTTCTAATAGGACTAAAAGGTTTATTCAAAAAAAACAGTAATGCACAGGTATGTTTCTGGGCTGTCTTCTGTCCTATCTTCAATGAGTGAGTGTGAGAATCTTGGATTCTACAGGAGAGAAGCAAGGTTTGCCTCATTCCAGTTGCTATGTTTTTGCTCAGGTCTTGAACCTTGAAAGACTCTCAAGGTTTATATTATCTTAGACTGTTGTGTGGTAGTTTGTTGTTGTTGTTGCTGTTATTTGTTTTTTTCTTTTTTTCCATATGCAGGTTGATATTCTGTTGTAAAAATTGTGACTGTGTAAATCTTTTGACTGTATTTTTGCAGGTGGGACTTTTTCATTCTATTTGCATTAGCCTTGCAATAAGTTCTTGTGTATGAATTGTCTCAGGGGATTCTCAAAAGGGTCAGTGTTTTTCTAAATTTTATATAATTAGTTTTTTCCCCAACTTTATGGAGGTATAATTGATGAGTAAATATTGTATATATTTAAGGTATATGACTTGATATTTTGATATGCATGTGTATTATGTTCATGACATATTCATCAGCTTGTGTGTGGGGTGGGTGGATGGAGCATAGAACACTTATGTCTACCCTCTCAGTGAATTTCAAATTCTGGAGATCGAATGCATAGCATGCCGATTATAGTAAATATAAAGCATATAACTGGAATTTGTTTTCTTATTTTAAAAAATCCCCATTAGAATCAAGTTAACAAAAGAGGTAAAAATCTTCTACAATGAAAACTACAGAACACTAAAGAAAGAAATTAAAAACCTTAGAAGATGGAAAAATCTCTCATGCTCTTGGATAGGAAGAATTAATATTGTCAAAATGGCCATACTACCAAAAGTGTTATACAGATTCAATGCAATTCCTATTAAAATCTCAATGACATTCTTCATAGAACTAGGAAAAGCAATCATGAAATTCATTTGGAAAACTAAGAAACCCAGACTAGCCAAAGCAATGCTTAGCAAGAAGAGTGGAGCAGGAGGCATCACAATATTAGATCTTAAATTATACTACATAGCAATAGTAGGAAAAATGGCATGGTATTTGCACCAAAATAGACATGTAGTCCAATGGTAGAAAATAGAAGATGCAGAGCCAAACCCACATAAATACAGTTATCTCATACTAGACAAAGGTGCCAAAAACATACAGTGGAGAAAAGATAGCCTATTCAACAAATGATGCTGGGAAAACTGGAAATCGATATGCAGCAAACTGAAACTAAACCCTTATATCTCACCCTGCACAAAAAACAACTCAAAGTGGACCAAAGACTTAGGCACTAAAACAGGGACCCAGTGCCTAACAGAAGAAAAAGCCACATCTTCATCATGTGGGCTTAGGACCTGACTTCCTTAACAAGACTCGGAAAGCACAAGAAGTAAAATTAAGAATCAATTAAATGGGATGGATTCAAACTAAAAAGCTGCTTCTCAGCAAAGAAAACAATAAACAATTTGAAGATAAAGCCTACAGAATGGGAAAAAATCTTTACCACACACACCTCAGATAGAGCATTAATCTCCAAGATATATAAAGAACTCAAAACACTCAACACCAAAAATACAAATAACCCAATAAATGAATGGGCTAAGGAACTGAACAGACACTTCACAGAAGAAGAAATATAATCAAACAACAAACACATGAAAAAATGTTTGTCATCTCTTGCAATTAGAGAAATGCAAATCAAAACTGCTCTAAGATTTCATCTCACTCCAGTTAGAATGGCAATTATCAAAAATCACAAGCAATAACAAGTATTGGATGTGGGGGAAAAGGTACATTCATACATTGTTGGTGGGGTTTCAAATTGATGCAACTCCAAGAAAACTTGGAATGGAACCACCATTTGACCCAGCTTCCCATTCCTCAGTTTATACCCATAGGACTTAAAATCAGCATATTACAATGATGTAGCCGCATCAATGTAGCACCTCAGTTCACAATAGCCAAACTATGGAAGCAACCTAGATGCCCTTCAACAGATGAATGGATAAAGAAAATATGTGGTACATATACTCAATGGAATATTACTCAGTCTTAAAGAAGAATACAATTATGGTATTTACAGGTAAATGGATGGAACTGGAGAAGATCATGCTAAGTGAAGTAAACCAATTCCAAATAACCAAAGGTCGAATGTTTTCTCTGATAAGTGAATGCTGATCCATAGTGGGGGATGGGTAGGGAAGAATGAAGGAACTTTGTACAGAGGGAAGTGAGAGGAGGGGTGGGGCCAGTGGGGATAGGAAGGATGGGAGATGAGACAGACATTATTACCCTGATTACATGTATGAAAAAATGGCTTTAAAAAAATTTATCACTATCAAAAGAAATGTAATGAAAAAATAAATAAATAAAAGTTAAAAAAATAAAAATCCCCATGGAAGTTTTATTTTATTTTATTTTTTGTTTCAGCAAAATTGACATTTTAGCCAATGAATTAGGTTTTAAATCTACTCTCTGGAGACATCTAAAAAGGTTTCAAGTAGTGTTAGTTAAATATAATAAAAGCTCTGATATTTGAATTATGATTAAAGAATTCCAATTCCAATACACAAGTAAAACAAACAATAATGATATCTACTCACTTCCATGTTTATTGAACAAAAGACTGAATTCATGCAATGTGATGAAGTTAATTATTTTCTGATTTCAGAGCTGGCTTTTAATCTGTCCAAATCATATCATTCTTACTCTTCCCTGTTTCCCACTTCATTATTAAATTAACAAGATCTAAAATGAGATCTTTCCATTGATTCATGGAGTAAATATTTCAAAAACTTTGAACAGTAAGATGGTAGGATTATCCATTTATCTTTTTCCTGTGGTTTCTTAAAAATATAATCTGGATTTGCTCATTATCAGTATTATTTGTTGCTTTATTGAAATGGAAAACTTGGAAACCACAGGATCTTCATAAATTATGAAGTATTCTTGACAAAACAGAAAGAAAAAATAAAAATAAAAAAACCCTGAGGTACTTAGAACTTATTCTTTCTGATGATCCACAATGACCTAAAAAAAATTCTTTTAAAAATTTATATGCCTTAAAATTTTTATTTACTTTTCACAAAAATCTTATAAGGACATATCACAATTTCTACATTCTTTAACCAAATACATTCAAAATTTTATAAGAATCAGATTATGAAGCAATAGCATTTTAATCCTTGTGCATAAATACAATTCCAGATTTTTAAAAAATTTAATTAAAAAATGTAATACTGTCTACTAAATATTGACCTGGAATCACTTTTAATAAATTCTTTTTTCTCCTACTCCAATTGTTTATTAATTAATATCATCGCATTAAAAATTCCTGTAATTTTTCAAGAAATTGACAAATATCCCCCCAAATTCTTATGTTAGAATAAAGGTACAAGCATATAAAACAAATTCTGCAAGACCAGTAAAATTCCTACCAGTTGCCTAATTAGATTATTAGGAATTAATACTGTTTTAATTATTGACATAGAAATAGAAAAATAGGTTAATGGAACTGAAAGATGGCCCAGGAGCAGAGTCATGCATTGAAGGAGTTGAAAACAATGACAGAGGGGTTCATACCAGTTCTTACCAGCAAGTGGATGGGGCTGGAACACCTGTCATTGCACCTTGGGAACATACCTTCAGGAGGACTAGTCACTTTCTTTTTCTCAGTAAATTCTTTAAAAAAAAAAACTTTCACAGATATTTTACCTTTCAAGGGTATCCTTACTGCCCATTGACTTGATGTGAACATTTTGAAATTTTGTTCTATGTAAGTTTTCTTGTTTCGTACTGGGGATGGAACCCAGGGCTTCATGCTTGTTAAGCACATTGTCTCCCACTGAAATACACCTGGCCTCTGAAGTTATTTTTATTCGGGTTCTCAGTTGTTTCCTGCACAGAGACCCCTCATGCTATTCCACCGGTCATTTTTTGCATTGCACCAGGGTGAGTCACTTTGTCTTCCTCTCACTTAGGAAACCTCAAAATCCTTACTTTCCTTATAATTTTTGAACAAACTTGTCATTTCAAAGAGTAACGTGTACTTTTCACATTTAGAAGAAGAAAGGAGCTCCAGAAATAGTCAAGAGTTTGTTTGGGAAATATATAAATCTGCCCTTTGGAATCCCAGAATAGGTTGGGTGTCTGAATGGCAGATTTTCTCACCTTTGTTATGAGGTCTCTGGTTGATGAACACTGTCTTCCTGATGTGTGAAGACATAGTTTTCCCCTTCATGGTTAAGTATTTTTAACAAGAAAATATTTGGAATTAAGTATAAGGTATAATGTATTTCTATTAAGCTCAGCAGTAATTTGTCTACTTTGAATATTATAAATGTGTGTGGTACACGTTAAGGTGTCTTTTATCTATTTAAAATACACCATTGAAGAATTAATTTAAAGTTTGACTTTAAGTTAAAAATAAGTGTATAACTAATATTGAACATATAAGAGATCTTACATGAATCACCGTATGCATAGATTCTTTTATGAGATTTATAAAAATTTTTATTTTGTTGATTGTGATAAAAAATTGCAATGTTTGTAAGCAAATGGAATATATTGGTTTTACTAATGCACGTTGAGATAATTTAGGGCATTTAATTGGTGCAAAGTTAGAAATCCCTATAAAATTCAATAATACTTACAAGTTGAATTGAAAATTTCAAAGGACCTTCATATTTGAATTTGTTGTAATTTTAATAAATTAAATATCAATTCTAAGTGCAAAGTAATTTTTGTACATCTTCTGTATATAAAATTGACCCTTGGGACTACCATAAAAGCCATGTCAAGGGATGCATGGATATTTCAGCTAAAGGCTAATGATAAATGGGATGACAACAGGGATGGAGAAATAGTATGGAATTTAATTAAAGGGAGAATTGTCAGTGCCCTGATATGTGAACGATTGAGTCCAATGCAAACCACATTCTCTCAACATTTATTCAATATTTAGTGGAATTGGGAGAAAACCAATTGTCTATTAAAGGAAACTGTATTCATGAACAAAACCACATAGCAATTCATTGTCACTGGAGGAGGCAGAATCCATTGTGTGTGTGTGTGTGTGTGTGTGTGTGTGTGCGCGCAAACAATTTCAGCTTCTCTGTTTGTGTACATCAGTTTTGTCTAGTTATCAGTAGTTTGGGAATTTTGAGTATGTGCCTGCTCATATTTTAGACAACTTCTTGGGAGCATTTTAAAGGGCTTAAAGTTTAAACATTTAAATCATTAGTTTCTTGCACACTACAAAATATGTTCTTGGATTCCAAGATTTCACCAAACTGCCAACTGCAGTCACATAAGCATATTGCAGAAACACCCTGTGAAGATTGGTAGGCATTGTTAATTTCCTCTCCAGGTTGCTGGCTGCTCTAGAGGACTAGGACAAATTTATGTGACTCCTAGTCACGTAAAGGATTACCTGAGGGAGCAGTATTTAACTTTCTGACCCTTTAAGTGGGCCCTGGAGAAAATTTATCAAGTTGTTAGACATAGAAGCTACAAAAAGGGAGTCAAAGGAGTCCCATAATTTTCTGATCCATGTGATATGGGGTGTGATGATACTCTTAATAGAGAGAGGAAATGCTGAGGGATATGGGACATAAATAGTCCATTTGGAATATACCAAGTTTTAAAGGTGACTTGCTAGTGTTTGGAAATAAAGGACTGAATATAGGACAAAACCTGGGGTAAAAGAGAAAGATTTAAAAGTTATTTTTTCTGGAGATGATATCAAAGTTGCAATATTGCCTAGAAGGAACATGCAGAGCAGAAATTCCTGGTGACGTTGGTCACAGTGAAGAGCAGGCTGAAGAAAAGTTCAAAGTGGAGACGTAAAGGTGGGAACTGGAAATGCAGAACCACAGGCTGGATTTTGCAATTGATGTTGTGGTTCACGCAGTGTAGTTTGCGTGTGTGTGTGTGTGATGAGTGAACATCTTATTTCCACATACCCTTGAAGAATTTCTTCATGGCATCAATTTGTTAAATCTGAGAACAGCTCCCTTTTAGGATGGGGCAAGCATTTTCCTCTTTGACCTTCTTCCATATGCTCACATCATCTACGTCTATATACTCACAGCTCTATGTCTGCTGCTAGTTACCTTTCTGCTTTGAGTTTGCAGTCTATTTCTATGGTCCATTGAATCAAATAGAAAGGGTTCATTCTAAATTTTAGGCCTGTTTGTATTAGATTTATCTTTTGTGAACATTTGCTTGACTTTGAATGTGTTATGGGTTGAACTGCATTCTCTCAAATTAACGTCAAAATAAAATCTCTGGTACCTAAGAATCTGATGCTATTTGGAAACAAGGTTATTGCAGATGTAGATAGTAAAGATTAGGTCATAGTGGAGAAGGGTGACTTCTAATGTAATTTGACCATGTCCTTTAAAAGGGGCAATTTGGACACCCATATATATGTAAACAATGCTATGTCAATTTAAGTGTAGCCATCTGCAAGCCAAGAAACAGACAAGACTGCCAGCAAACCACCAGAAGCTACTAGAAAAGTGTGGAACAGATTCTCCTTCCCAGCCCTCAGAAGGAACCAATGCAGCTGACACAATAATTCTGGAATTTCTGACCTCCAGAACTGTGAGACAATAAATTTCTCTTGCTTATGGCACCAAGTTTGTGGCACTGTGTCAAGGTAGCCCTAGCCCTAGTCTTTTCATATAATGGAAAGAATATTCTTAAGACATTTGGCTAACCATATAGAGCGGAAGAAAAACTTTTTCCCCCAATGGCTGTGAATTATTAAATGTGTAAAATAAAACATGACATATTCATTTAGTTAACTGACAAGTCTATGTTTGAATCCTGCATCTCCCAGGGATGCTGTGGATTTGGGGATGTGTTACTCGATTTCTTCCAGCCTTCATATCTTTTCTAAATGTGAATCACAACTGCATCTGTCTCATTGCAGAACTTTGAGTTTAGAAAAAACACATAAAGTGACTAGCATCGTGCCAACCCAAGCACAAGAAAGTGCAGCTTATATTCATTTTAACCATCACACATGAGAAGATTGAAGTTTTGCCAGAACTCTGCTGACTGTAAGGGCTCAGACTTTGCTTCTTGGGGGTCATGATAGAATTCTTATGTGACACACTTCCAAAAAGATGTGACTCGCTTCTGTATAAGTCTGAGTAGAAGGAAACATGTAGACTATGTCAGCTTGATTACAGTTGAACATTGTGAAAAAGTTAGTGTACCTTTAAGAGGTCAAGTTCAGAGAATCTTTTTTTTAAATATATATACCACATTTTAAAAAAAATTGTTCTTTTTGGTTATTCATGACAGTAGAATGTACTTTGACATATTATACATACATGGAATACAACTTCCAGTTCTGGTTGTACATTATGTGAAATGACTTTGGTCTTGTATTCAAGTATGAACATAGGAAATTAATGTCCAATACATTCTTTAGGGAATCTTTTGTACATGGTAGTTGCTAATAGCACGTTACAAGTGTCTTACTACATTTAAATCATGACTGGTTCATGAGTTCATTTCTATCCCTGCTACTCTTTGAAGGTGATGACTGTGTTTCAGTCTTTTTCTCCTCTAGCCTCAAAGCATAGTGACATAACTAATGTTTGCTGAATAAGTAGAGAGGTATTTTCCATAGACAAAGAGAAGAGGGAACACTCCTTAAAAGATGGTGCTGTTATTTGAGTTCCCTACTCCAATGAAATTAAAATTATACTGTATGAAGTTTTGGTTAGAGTGAAGTTAAGGAAAATTTTTTTTTTTTTAATTCTGACTTTTTCCACTTTAATGAAGCTATACTTTCTTAAGAGTAAAAGAACATTTTTTTTGGTCCTGTATGTTAAAGGGATACATTTGTCTGAGTTATTTTACATATTTTTCTACCATTGCTTAGTTAATAATTTTTGGAAATGCTTGGGTATATTTTGCCTGATTAAACATATTAGCCAGTTTCTATAGTCCACAGTAGACATTTATGCAAGCATTCAAGTTAAAAATTAATATTAAAATAATTTTATTCTTTCTGATCCACTTTGTAAATCTTAGATTTCTGATAAACTTTGAAGGCAATGTGTCTCATAAGAAGACACATGTAAAAAAAAACAGTTGAGTGGATTAAAAAGTGTCTTGCTTAGGTTGAACTAAATTCACTGCTATTCTCTTTCACATGTTATTCTTTAAAGTACAAACCAAGAGTTATCAAACCCCTGCTGGCATGTGAGATCAAGAGCCAAAAAACATTTTAGCCCAAATTTCACAGAAAAACATGTGCATTTTATAATCTGATAAATGTGAAAACATATACCTATAAATACTATAGAAAAATAATTTGGGATTTTATTTTCAATTTATAAGAGTATTTCCAGAATGCTACACATAAAGAATAACCAGTTTTATGTTTTAAGTTATAGCAGATTTTATCAATTTTAATATGGTTTATATTCATAATGATGGAAATTTGTAGCTATTTGTTTTTTGTTTTACATCTCATGGGAAATGAGATGGCCTAAATTTAGTTCTAAAGAACAACTGGGAACATTGCAAAATATCTAGTCCATGCAGCATTTTATTTACAAGCAATGAAATGAACAAACATAAAAAAATTATCTTTACTCTTTGGGGGAAGCGGGGGTACCAGGGATTGAACTCAGGGGCATTCAACCACTGAGCCACATCCCCAGCCCTTTTTTGTATTTTATTTAGAGACAGGGTCTCACTGAGTTGCTTAGTGCCTTGCTTTT
Source organism: Sciurus carolinensis (assembly GCF_902686445.1). NCBI lineage: Eukaryota > Metazoa > Chordata > Mammalia > Rodentia > Sciuridae > Sciurus > Sciurus carolinensis. Next base: position 31,832,510 of record NC_062222.1, on the reverse strand, counting down.
GCTGAGGCTGGTTTTGAACTCTGGATCCTCCTGCCTCAGCCTCCCAAGCTCCTGGGATTACTGGTGTGCACCACCTCACCTGGTCCAACTTTACTTTTATTACTGTAGTATTTATGGTTGACTTTGGAAAGAGGAGGTGTAGGGGGGGGGGTTATTCTTTTTTTTTTTTTGTATCAGTTTATTTTTAAGGCAATGTAGAAAGCAGGAATGTGTGTGTATGTGTGTGTGGGTATATGTGCACCAAACTAAGTAGAAAAGAATGAAATGAACTGTAATTGTGGGGAATAGATTAAATCAGTTTCAAGCATTTGAAACAAAACTCAAGTCTGAATTGGACAAGGTGATTTTCCATAGGCTCTGAGCATCCTTGTACACACAAGTTGAGTATGCCAAGAACTCAAGGGCCTTATCACTCTAAAAGCAATCTGTTACTTGGGTTGTATTTATCCTTCATGCTTGCTTTATTCTTCCTAAAAAAATCAGAGTTCCCAAGTGCATTGCTTGTCAGTTGCAATGCACTCACTGCCTACCTGGCATCCATGTGGCCTTCCACATTGCCCGTGGAACTTGTGGATGTGTGGAATCAATGACGTTCATATTGCTTGTTTGTCCCTGACCCAGAGTGTTGTGTCTTCTTCCAGCATCTGTTAAACATTGACAGATTTACTTACCAGCAAAGTTGACTTTCTAGGGCAAAATCCCAGATCCAATGAACCTCAGATCACAAAATAGAAATCGGTGTCCAGCAAAAAAGGCACCAAGGAATGGGCATAGGAGATGATTTTGTTAAGAATATAATTCTTGACATTCTAAAATGCAAACAAAATACAGCCAAGATTTCTTTTCGCCGCCCATGGCAATTTGTCACCACCTGCAGCAACACTTTGCGCAGGTATAGAGGATAGAGGATCTGAGGTTTGCTTGCTTTAAGAGGAGAGAGAGAGGCTTTGCATAAGAGAGAAAGACTTTTTTTAAGAGAGAGAGAGACTACACTTTCAGAAATCCATGTCTTCTCAGTTTTGCTGCTGCTTCTTAAAGATGCGTCCTGCATCCTGTGAACTAAGGGTCCATCTACCTAAGGTGCTTTAGGGATGTATCCCGAGTACTGTAATCTGTGATCTGCAACCTAAAGATGTGTTCTCAGTTCTCCGCTCTCTGCTCTGGGATCTATCTTCCACCGCTGCCCCTACTCGCTGTTTCTATCTGCTTACCCTTCTTCTTCTTCCTTTCTGCTAATGGCTTCTCTGTTTCTTTCTGCTAGCTGCTCCTCTTACTGACGCTCCTTACTCCTTATCACTTTTCTCTGCCTGCTGCTGCTCCTTTCTCTACTACCTACTGTCCGCTTATATTCCCTCCAAGAGGCAGAGGGCGGAGCCACACCAGTTGAGATCAGGCAAGGAACCAGCTGCCCAATCACGAGCAGGCGCAAGCAGGAGCACTTGAGAACACCTGTGCACACGTACCTCCAATGTGATCAAAACAGCTTCTGGCTGGCTGCCAGGCGCCATCTTCGGTGAGTTCGCATGGCATAGCCCCCAACAATTTCTTTCAGTCTACCATTTTCTTTGGTATATAAATCGTCTCTGGGGAACCAGAATTAGTTACAAATCACATTCTACATAATTAATTTTATGAAACCAAATCTTTGGTATGGAAGAACTTGTTAAACATGAGTCTCAGTTCAGAGAAAATATTTTAGCACTACTTAGCAGTTTAGAAAAATGAATACATTTGGAAAATCTTTGAACTGAATTAAATAAAAGCACATTTTGAGTTACCTATCAACAAAATGATGAAAATATTTTATTTGGTTGTTCTCAACTACATTGATTTGAAGTTTGAACTGTCTCCTTTATTGAATATGGTGTGGAAAAATGAAACACCTGTAATATAATTTTGACAGTACTGTTTGTCTTTCATGAACAATTTTGGAGGCAGTAAACTTGGTTGAAAGTATTGGTTTCGGGTATGCAGCATGGAACCTGAAGCATTTCTAAGAAATGAAACCAAAATATGTTTATATTTGTAGATAGGAGATTCTGGTTCCTCTAGGGCATCTTAAATTAGGTTCAAAATGGTATGTTTATGTCTGCATGAAAAGAAAAAGCTGTCAGAGCTGCTTAGCATGTGGTAAAAGTGTCTTTGTTTAGAACAGAGATTATTGTACATTAATTGCCATCCTAGGATTATTCTACCCAAAATGCATGCTATCTTATGAAGAGGGAAAGAAAATATCCCTTATAACAAAGAAAAGTTATAAAGTTTATACTTAAAGTTATTTAAGTATAGTACTTAAATAGGAAAAGTGAGAAAACACCATATCTTAATTTTTCATTTTGCATCTCTTCCTATTTCTAATTTTTTTCCTGACCTGTTGGGGAATCATTGCACATAATAATGAAGAGCTAGTCATTTCTTGTCCTTATGTATTTTCTGCTAATTCCTCTTGCCTTTTACCACATAGGTCAATGAATGTTCAAAGCACATTGCTTATTGTTCAATTCACATATTTTCCTTATTCATGTGGCCTCTTGGTATTTATTCTCCCTTTATTATTTAACAATATATTCAAAAGGAATAAGTTTAGGAGTTAGTTTTTTTTTTGGTACGGTTGGATGAAGGCATAGTGCAGGTTGGATGAAGGCATAGTACAAAGTGAAATAAGTGTTTCTTTGTTAAAATATACTGATGGCCAGTATCATTGAGAAGTAACAATTTGTCTACTTCTGAAGGGAGCAAGTATCTTTGGGCTGTGCACTTTATAATGGAAATCTTCTTGACATTTTGCTTATTAAATAGGTCTACATTGTCAAGACTGGACTGTAGCGTATTTGTCCTTACTGGTGTGGGTAAAATCTCTTTCCAAGACTGTAGTTTTAATAAAGTGAATAATTTAAATAGTTTTCATTTAATTGTTTTTCAAAGTTTGTAGAAATGGCCCTTTTCATTAAAAAAACAAACACCCCTCCCTCCAAAAACAAACAAACAAAAAACAGGCTTACAGGTGTCCTTCAGTAGCAGAGCACTTGTCTAGCACGCATGTGACTTAGGAGGAGAGCTTGTATGTGAGTTCCATGCCTTCTCCCAAACCCCTTCAATGGTGTAAGTGATCAACAAATGATTCAACGTGACTCTATAGCTCTGTCAATCATTCCAGGCAAAATGACAACTCTGTAATTTTTTAACAAATAAAAATCCTTATTTAATGACATATAATAGGAAAATTTCTCTTCTTTTTCTTTAAAGATTAAAGATGCAGTAATGCGGTGCCAGTTGTTTTCTTTTGCTTTTTTTCTTTTTCAATATTCCAATCTCAGGAAACCCTGAGTGCCCTCCTATCTGTTAAAGAACTGTTGAGTTGAGGCCAGTATTACACAGCTCTGGTGGCTGCCAAAGACAGAAAGAAAGACATGAATGGGAAGTTCATTCAGAAACACTACCTGTGTGAACTTCTTTCCAATTGTACAGGCTGCTCCTTATAATTAATTATTGTCCCAGAACAATCAATGAAACAGCTGTCCCATCTGCTCAAAAATGTCTTTTTCTTTGCACATGGAAACTTATTTTTTTAAATAGAGTAACTGGTTTCTGCCTTTTCTTACCAAAGTGTTGCCAAAATAAACACCTATTTCTTCTGTTCCTCCATTGCACAATTCAGCTGCAAAAATTTGATGAATTTGAATAAGGATAATAATCTTTTTCTTGATACGTTTATGAAAAATTATTTAAAAAGCAAGGCAGTGAACCAATGCTATACTTCACACCATAAAGTAATAAAAAGATTTATCATTTGGAATCCACACGAGGATAGCCAGGTCCTGCTCCCCTGTCCACAAAAGGCATTGGGGTCACTTCCATCCATCCTGGAGAGAATTGAAGTGGGGCTGTTGAAGAAGCATATCCTTTTCATGTGGAGTCCTTTCTAGTTATTTCTTTCACATGTGTAAACCTGACTGTGTACACACTAAAGCTTGTCATCTCAGGAAGTTTTATACTACAGACAATAGGTCAGGACTAGGACTAGGCATGATAGTGCTAAAAACATCTTTTTCTTATACCTGCCATGACAGTTTCATGATATCTGTGCAGTGGTCTGAAGGAGAAACAGTAAAATTAAGACAAATTTGTCAGAACCTCTGGGGTTCATTTAGAAAAGATCAAAGCATTTTAAAACCTATTTTCCATTAAGTTTAGTAGTGTAGACATCTCTTTTAAAAAAATGCACTAAATTCCTTGTTCTAGATGAGGTTGCATTGGTATGCTTATTGTTTTTGTGAGCCTTAAAAATGCAATTTCTCAAAGATTAGAATGAAAATAGTATCCATTCTGTGTGCTCCAGAGCTTGTTATATCTGACTCCTTGACGTTTGCTTTATACTTTATACTTTTTACACATATTTACACATGTGCTATTTTTAATATCCATGTTGCCCACAGCAGCACGCACACACAATTTCCCTCCTAGGGTAAATAGAGACATTAGATGAATTTTAATACTTTCTAGTGCTAAAATGTGAAAACAATGCAACCCAATATGTTTCCCATCCTTTCTCTTCTCAAAACCTTATAGCCAAATTTATTGCTTGAGTATGTTAATCCACTGGACTCTCGTGTCTTAAAGCAGTTATTTCAATTTTCTTTCTGGAAATTTTGTTGTATTTATCCTTAAGTGATTTATCTCACACTGAAGTTTATCATCTGCTTCAAATTCCCTCAGATCATCAAATGATCACAAGTTAAATTTGTATTGCCACTAGGAATAAATGCATACTTACCTTTAATTCCAACAGGGAATAAAAATTGAATATTCTGAATGCTTTTCTTACAGGGATATATTTTCACTAAACTTTTTTATTTTGGTGGCAAAAATCAGACTGTCTTTTCTCTCAAGAGTGAAACTCCCTAATTAGAGAGTTTTTGATCATTGGAGCCAGTTGCCCTAATGCTTTATACTATGTGAATGACTTTATGGTTTTATTGAACCCCTATTTATTCTCAGAAATTCACTTTAAAAAGTTACACTGACATCTACATAGAATGTACGTACTCATTGGCAGATCAGCATAAACTAAACCTGTATCTTTCAGGGATTTAACAATATTGTTATTTTGCCATGTCAACCTGTAAGTCTAGTTTGACACATGAAATCATCAGCATGAGGCTTTATTTTCATTTCCAGGCAAAATGGATTTGTTTGTAAACTCTGTAATTTCCCATGATCCCAGGAATTTTGAAACTATTGAACACCATCAGTGGTTTCCCATTCTGTGGATTAATGGGAAAATATTTGGGGTTTTCTAGCTCTGGCTGAAGACTGGGTGAAATCAATTTTTTAAGCACTATAAAGCAAGGGCTTGGGTCTCAGACAACGATTATAAAGCAGACACACTTTAACACCCAGAACAACCATCTGGATCTTGTTGACTCCTTTACCATGGCAAGAGGGTGAATGAAATATAATTCCTGTCTGCTGATGCTATGGAGATTCCTTCAGTACAAGAGCAGCTGGAGCTCCCATTTACACACACACACACACACACCCACACACACCCACACACCCTTGTCTTTGGTTGTACAGATGTTAAATATAAGGATTCTCTATAGCTTTTATTAAAGCAATAAGAAAAGCAATAGATTCTTTTCCTACTGTATCCGCAGCGCTCTTCTGGTTCTTGAACACTCAATTTGTACAAAGTAATAAATGTCAATGGTGTTCAAAGGAAAATATTATGCTTCTTACTGAGCTCTAGAAATAGTCTAATGCTATGGAAAGATTTATAGAAGATCGGATGTGACTTTTATGGAAAGTCTGATTTTCAAATTCTTAGTAGAGATGTGCCCGACCTGCCTAGCTGTGGTGCGACTCAGTGTTTCACCTCGCAGCTGTGTGAATTGCTTCATGTAAACTGATGTCAGGTTGTTAAAAACTTCCAAGGCAGAGAAAATCAGTGCACACATTTTAAATGGTAGGGGAGAACATGGGAGGTGAGTAGATCAGGAATCCTTAGAGCAAGAGTGAAGTTTTCATAAACAATGATGTTTAGATCCCTTATGTGGAAGATTAGGGCAAGCTTAGGGGCTTTGAAATCTAATAATCACATAAAGCTCCCCTCAAAGCAGTTGCAGCTTTTGGTGCTGGTTTTTCCTGTATAGATCAACCCAAAGCCATATATCAAGATCAAGGTACATTTCAAAGAGAAATTCTTAAAAAAAAAATCATGGTCACTGATGATTAATCATTCAAAATCATAAATCTTGTGTGGTGAGTTACAGTGACCAGACGAAGTCACTGAACTGAAAATGTTTTTCTTTCTTTTCTCCTTCTTGTATGTAGTGATCCATGTGAGGTTTTAAAATCAGCCCGTTCTCAATGGAGCATGTGCTGTCTCTGGTTTAGACTAGAGCACTGGGCTTTAAATTTTAACTGCATATCCCTAAAAGAATCCCCTAAAACTGGATTGCTTCACATGTTTAGCTATTTTAAAGGTTCATCATATATGGTAATATTGCACCTTAAAAAAGTGCATTGATTACAAGATCATTGTTGTAAAGACTGCTATTTCATCATTTAAAATGTCTTATGGAATTTAAATGACAGAGCAACTGGATATGCATTATCTATTTTAATGTGTGTGTACATGTATTGAAAACTTGGTACTACATTAATATGTACAATTTTTAAGTTTTAATGTATCAATTATAAAATAAATTTAATTTAAATTAAAAAATGTATAATACATTTCAGTGTGACTATCCTCTTTTTGTCATCCTATCATCTTCTAAGCAGTAAGAAAATATGCACACCTGTATAAATGAAATTTAATGTTTTTTAATTTCCTATGATTATAAATCAAATTTTTTTATTAACATTAAAATTGTGTTTATTATACAAACTACTTAAATATGCTAACATTTTGAAAAATAAGTATATTTAAAAGTAAAAATTTTGATAATGCATTTCTTAATGAGATGGATGAGTTAAAAGATGAAATTATCTAAATAGTACATGTTGCTAAATTTATAGTGTTTGAATGTAATTATATTATTATTTTTCTTTTCTTTGATGTACATACTCAGAAACCTTGTCACATAAGTAAGCAGAGAGAAATATTTTTTTTTACTATTAGAGTACAGTATAATTCTTGATAGTCCTGCCTAGTTATTATCCTAAATCATATAGATTATTAAAAATAATTTGGATAATATGTCACTACCAGTTAGTTCTTTCTTCAGTTTCCAAAGCAAAGAACTGGAAACTCCTGACTCACAAAAGGATTTGTTACCACTCATTTTTCCCTTCCTTTCTCAGCATGAGCATTGATGTTTTTTAGGCCTCTGTTTGACTTCCCAGAAGTTTTCCTCCCTGGACTGACATACCACAATGACTTTGTGAAGGGCATAGAACAATCTAGAAAGGGAGACAGGAAAGAATATCTCATACTTCAGTCCAAAGTGTATTCTCAGGAGCACAGATTTAGGATTTGAATACATCTGTGGTTGAAAATGTGGGAGTTGAAAACCTGAAAGTTCATCTTTATGTAGATCAGGTGTATACTTGCCAAAATTCAAAGAGAGCTGGTTTAGAGCACTTAAACTTACCATTAAAGTTTTTTAATTTTTTTTAGTTAAGATTAGGTAATTAATTTTGTGTTTAAAATCAGAAATTAGATTGTATTTATTTTATCATCAATGTACAAGATGATGTATTATTAATGATGATGTTATTAATATTGATGATATGTTGATACTATCAACATATCAATAGGAAGGTAAGAGGAACTGGGACAATACAGCTCTTACTCTTAGAATATTAAGATTCAATAAAGGGTATTTTATGTAGTCTCATAGTATACGTCTAATTCTTAGACTTCCAGGGCAACATTCTACAAGACATTTTTAACAAGAAATTTTATTTGTTAAAGGAATAAATAGTATTTATTCAAAGATGTATATATTATTCCAAGTAGAAATAGAAGAGATACTGGAAGATATTTAATTTTAAGTTCAACAATAGATTAGTGTAAGCCCAGATAAAGGAATCCATTTAATTATTTATTTACTTATTTTTAAATTTATTTTATTCATTTATTTTTTTATGTGGTGCTGAGGATGGAACCCAGTGCCTCATATGTGCTAGGCAAACACTCTACCACTGAGCCACAACCCCAGCCTCTGAGCCCATTTATTTTCACCACATTTTTAATTTTGACCAGATCTCTTTCAACATTCATACTTCCTGACTAAATAACTTTTTAAAAATCTCTATTCCCATTCAGAAATCTATGTATGTCTTTGAATTTTGGTGGCTAAATATTTTCAGTCTCTTTGAAGATTTTCTTGCATTGTAACAAAAACTTAAGCATTTTTGACATGAGAAGCATGTTGTTTTTGTATTATGATTGACTGTTTCCCTTTCCATTTAAAATAGACTTTCTATCAATGTTTATTAGTTTATTTTTTTTGACTGCAGTAACCCTCATAAATACTTTCTTCTTGAAACCTGTGACAACAGCTAGTTTCTATTTTTATTTTTTAATTTTTAGGTTTTGAAATGAAATAAATGACCTCTCAATGCTGAAATTATTGAATGACTTGCTTGCCCATGTGTCTTTCAGCCTAACAACAGATCATATAAAATCTTCTTATTATACCTATTAAAAAAAAGGAAACTGAGGCTTAGAGAAGTTGCATATTTTGCTCAAGATCATGCATCTGGATGATGGTAGAACTTTGATTCAAGTCTGGCCTTTTAATAATTTTGTCTCCATGGCTGTGCTCTTAATTATGAAGCTAGAGTTTGAATTATTACAACTTCTAAACCATTCCTCCACATCTCTGAATTTGTTTACCCATGTCATATCAATACATGATGACTTTATTTGCATAGTGAGAGTAAAATTTCCTTTATGTCTAAAGTTGTACCTTCACTAAAATTAAAAGTCTTTATTTATTAATTCTGATAGTGACTTCAATGCTTTTCTAAACTTCTTAGCTTATTAATCATCAAATCTCCTTAAGAGTATAAACTTCACTCCTAGTTTGTTCTTCCTGTAAGACTCAAGTCCCATCCCTTAGTTCTTGCGAGTCTACAAAGAATTGATTGCTTTTAGATGTTTGTTATTTTACATTTACTTGGCTATAGTATCTGCTTACAGATACTCATTGCTGTATTTTACACTGGAAAATCCATTTCTTTCCTACTTCTCGCTGTGTATTCCTGGGATTGCATGTTCTACCTGCTCAGTTTCCTGTTAGCACTCAAATCTTCTTGCTTCTTAGCATCTGCTTTAACCCAGTTAGCATATATTATTTCTGTTCATAGTAGTCAGATTAGTCAGGATTTAGGAAAAGAGTAGGGAGTAAAATAAATGCACAAAAACTTTCAATATGAAAATGGCAGAATTTGGGCGTGATGGTGCAGGCCTGTAATCCCAGAGGCTCAGGAGGATCTTGAGTTCAAAGCCGGGCTCAGGAATTTAGTGAGGCCCTAAGCAACACAGTGAGACCCTGTCTCTAAATAAAATACAGAAAAGTGCTGAGGATGAGGCTCAGTGGTTAAGTGCCCCTGATAAATTCACATACCAAAAAAGAAACAAAACAAAACAAAAGTCTGAATATATAACTAGGTGTCCATGAAAACAAAGATTTAAATACAGCTGGCATCTGTAATTTTACTTCAAAATGCTTAAGCATAGATTATGGTACTTTTTTCCCTTAGGTAGGTTGAGTTAGGATGCAGTGAATGAATTCTAAATTCTTTTGAGGAATTTATGCTCCAGATATTGTCAGTTAGTGTTCAAATGAGAAAACCTGTGTACAGGTTACTACACTTGCTCTAATCTTGATCAACACATTAGGCTTTTCTAATTACAGCAAATGTCAGAAATGATTTTCCTTTGTGAGTTAGATATTTCCTAATTATCAAAACATTTAAAAAATATTTCAAATATGTAGGTCAGCTTAAGTGTTTCTAAGTGTTTCTGGGATGCGCTCACTCTTTCTGAGTATAGTACCTGAGATTCCAGCAAGGTTTATAGAGGTTCAGAGAGGTGACTGAGCTCAGTGATTATAATCTTTTTGCTCTCAGAACCTAGACAAACTCTTAAAATTTATTAAAAACTTTCAAAGAACATGCACTTTAAAGTTAAAAATAAGTAATTAATGAAATACTTATTAATTTAAAACCAGGGACAACAAATACTGTGTTAAACATAAACATTCATGACAAATAATTTTATTCTTAAAAAAATGAGAATTTACATTTTTGAAAATCTCTTTAGGGTCTGGATTAATAAAATTCATATGGATTCTCACATGTTTCTGTTTTCAATCTGTTGAGATACATTGTTTTGGTTGAGGCATAAGAGGAAAATCCAACTTCATACCTCAGCTGATTTATGTAGTTGGAAGAAACAGTGATTCAATATCCTTTGCAGATAATTGGGAGACTTTTTTCTTTGCTGTTATATCACATTATAACAAGCGGCATTTTATTGAAGATTAGTTGCAATGCAGAATGTGAAACTATATCCATGGACATTTTGTATTCTGTTCCATTAAACTCATTGACGTATCTGGCACTTAAATGGATATTGTATCCCTGAATGATTTTGTAATATCAAACATTGATTATTAGGAAATAACGGTTCAGTGACTTGTACAGATTGATTTTATTGTATTTTTATTAGTGCATTATAATTATACATAATAGTGGGGTTTATTGTGACATATTTATATATAAACACAACATAAACTACTCCATTCCATTCCACAGCACTTCCCCTTTCCCTCCCCTTTCCCTCCCCTTCACCCTCTTTCTCTATTGCACTGGTCTTCCTCCTATTATTTATATTTTTTATTGATGCATATCAATTATATATAAACTTGCAATTCATTATGATGTGTTTATACATGCACATAGCATAATTTGGTCAATATCTTTCTGCAGCTCCTTTCCATTCCTTCCTTTTCTCTTCTCCCTTGGTCCTGTTCTTCTACCCTACTGTTCTCCCTTCTGTTTTAGTGACATCACCCTTTTTAAAAATTCCTTTTTCCTTTGTAACTTCCAAACAGGAGAGAAAATATTTGGCCTTTGACTTTCTGATTCTGGCTTTATACAGATATCAACACACTTCATTAACAGTTAATATACTGCATTATACAATATAAATGATATCACAATCCTTAATTTTGCCAACAATCTCATTAAAGATTTAAATATTGGATACTGCCAATATGGTAAAGAAGACAAATTTAAATTTTGCTTGAAAGTTCAAATTCGATCACTGGCAACAAACATTGTTCATTGCTATTTTCAATGTAATGGGTTTGCTTCATTCATTTTTGAGAAGAGGCAAGTTAAATGCATAGTACTTCATACAAACTTTCCATTCTGCACTCAGAATATTCAGAAGCATATACTCAGGGTCTGGTATTAATAAAATTAGAAAATTTCATTGATTTTTTAAAGAACATTCTAGGGACTGGGGATATAGCTCAGTTGACAGAAAGCTTGCCTTACATGCACAAGGCCCTGGGTTCAATCCCTAGCATCCCAAAACAAACAAAAAAACAAACATACATTCTAATGTGTGTGCACACATGCCTGTGCACTGTTTATTGAACCCAGGACCTTGCACATGCTAATCATGAACTCTCCAAGAACATTCTTAAGTAAGATTCTCCCTTCCCCCATGAGTACAGTAACAGTGTACACAAGACTCCTAGCACAGTCTGGTGCTATCTTGATTTAACTAAGGCTCCAATGGCTTTATTCACTACTACTTTTGCACCGTCAGTTTAACTGTTGAAGCACTGAATGCAAGCAAATGAATCTTAGTATTCTTCCAGAATAATTTTAATCTTGCAGATTTGCTAAAAGAACTTCATAGATCACAATGTAAGAACTATTACTCTCACTAAAATTTATTGAAAAATTATATTGTGTCCAACTGGCAGAGACAATTCAGCCTGGCATTTGCTGGCACTAAGATAAGCACAGTTTTGCTTCTGGAATCCTGCTCTGGATAAAGTGAAGATCTTCTTCATGTTGGGGGTTGAACCTTAAATACAGCCACCTGTATTTAATTGAACTCGTGGAAACCGTTTTGTGCTCATTTGTTAAACATTGCTGATGACTACAATTTCTACCAAAACCAGACAAAGTGTTCTGCCTGACAAGTCTGGATAAAGACAGTTTATAACATTTGAGAAATGAGAAAAGAGAAAAAAAAACTCATTAAAAACAAAACAAAGCAAAATGGGTGTGGGGTCTTCTATTTAACGAGAACTTGGAAAAGTTACTTACCACTGGAACTCAGTTTCTCATTAATAGTAGAACCTATCCAGGGATGTCAAGAGGCATGAAAGAACTTTTACACACAGAAAGTGCTTAGTTCAATGCTTATCACCTTGTGAGCCCTCACTAATGCTGGCTCCTGCTTTTCATCACCATTGCCATAATGACTATTGTGACAGTGCTGTGTGGATGAAATTTGGATGGGGCAGTGGCAGCTTTGGGTGGCATGAGAGCCACATGGGAAAAGACCTAAGTTTTTGAGGAAGCAGAAAATAATTCAGTTAGTGTGGAACATAGGAAAAATAGAAGGTAAAAATGGAGAAGTTGGTTAAAGAGGACTTTTCAAATTAAAATAAGGCGCTATAATCTACTTTTGTAAAGGTAAGTAATTAGGAGGCATTAGGGACTTTTCAGTGGTGTGATTTGGACTCTCCTGTATAGATTAACCCAGTAGCAGGATGCATATTGGATTTCAAAGAGATAACTGGAAATAGATGCAAGATTTGGACGAATGGAATGTAACTTGCTATTTTGACATGATTGTCCATCAGATTTCAATTTTATAAATGTACTGTGAGGCAAAGTTTTGAAAGAGCAGGCTTCAAATTAAGGACTATTGCCATTGAGAAATGAATAATGTGATTGGAACTTCTTGGGTCAGAATGAGTTTTGTGCCAAAAACAAATGGAAGGCAAATGTTGCCAAATCATTTGTTATATTTGATGCCTGCATAAGCTTGTTTAGTTTTATTTTATGAGGCTGGAAAGGTATAATATTTGGTCACAGAAATATTTTTTATGCTTGATAGATGGAAGAGTTGGAAAGAAATTCCTTTTGTACCGTGGCGTTCATATAGCCTTCTGGTCTCTAAAACAGAGTTGGACTACATAAAAGTGGAATGATAAGTTTGGTTTTCTTTTCCTCCACTTATTTACAGGAATTCAGTTACTAATTCCCAGACTCTTATTTTCTACACTCTGAGAACCAAGTAATAATGAAATTTTCAATGCATTGCTAGGAAGATGTAGCAAAATCATGATATAAAAACAGTCATATGGTCTTAGTCACTCTTACTGGGTGAAAAAGCAAAGAAAAACAAAATAAAAATCCCCAAATGCACTTAATTCACTATGCTCATTCCCCAAACCCTGCCTTCCTAGCTAATGCCTCTTCATCAGGAAGAAATGATCAGGTAACACTTTATTTTCTAGGAACAGGAGAATAAGACATAGACTAAAGTCTATTTTCTCTAGCATTTGCATTTAAACATTAATTTGTGTTTACCATGTGTGGCATAAAATACAGCTGGCATAATTAGAGTAGCCATGGAGTAGAAAAAGTCCTCTAAATGTGACCGAGTAATCAAGTTCGGTTTTCTAGCGTGGAACAAGAATGCACTTCCCAGGAGGCTCCATGTGTTGGCACCACTCAGCTGCTTGAAGAATTCGCCTGATGAAAGCAATGACCAAGGGAGAAAAAGAGAAACAGGTGGTGTGTCAACAGCAAAGCTGCCGTTTGACATCTGTAGGTCGCTCTGTGGATCCAGGATCAGGCTGCCTCGCACCCAAAGAACCCTCCTGGGACGCAAAGTCTGCTAAAGCCAGATAAGCAGAAAGAGTTTAAAGAACCTTATGTGTAAGAAACTAGGAAGAGAATATTGTCAAAGCATCCAAAACCTTAGAAAGGATTTGATTCTGTTCAAATATATGTATTTCACATCTAAGTCAAACATTACTATTATTTTGATATGATATTTAATTGCAGAACACTGTATGTTTTTGTTATGTCCTTAACAAAAGAACACCACCCAAAATCAAAAACCTCCCCAAAACACAAAAATATCTTTGAGATTGTCTATTGTCTTTTATTGTCATCTCACACTAAGCCAGTAGGGTGTGCTCATAACTCAATATTCTACTTGTGGAAACCCACCCACCTGACCTTGTGGTGTTTTTACTAAAGGTAAACAAAAACAGCATACATTTTAAGAGACAAACTGCCCGATTGGCACATTGCTCTTGAAGTCAGTTTCATGGCTCATTAAGGTGATAGGTTAAGATAGGCTTCACTTCCTTTGGCTTCCCTTCTGAAATGTTGATCAATCTCTTCTCCAAATCTTTTCTGCACCTCTCCTGATGAGTAATCCCTGAATCTAGGTCCCTATTACCAAAACTCTCCATCTTGTCTGCTGAGTGTCTTTTTTGGACAGCATGCATTCTTCAGAACTGATTGCAAGAATTTTTCTAGTAAATAAATACATAGAATGAAGAGAAACTAAACCGTGCTGCTAAATCACGTCTATGATTTCATCCAAAGCACCTCAAAGAATTATGTAGAAGTCATCCAGTAACCTATCTCATCACTTTCAACATTTAAAAAAACAGATCTTATTACTTTTGCTATAAAATTGAAAAAATAATATCCCCACAGTTTGGCAAAATGGACTCAAGAGTGGAACTGAGAGACAAAAATTAAGTATGAATACAAACTGTTCTTTCCAGGATAAAAATAGACAGCAGAACATTGCATTGGCTTTCCCTTTTGACTTTCTTTGTAATTTGTGGAGGTAGAACGCACTCAGTGGCCTTCATTGGCTGTACATGTAAAAACTTGGCTGAAGGATGCTGACAAAATGGATAGTATGAGCTCATCCGCCTCCAAACACTGTTTGGTTAATGACTGTGTAGACTATGATTGTTTAATTGTACCTGGCACAGCTGGAAATGACTGAGCTCAAGCATTTCAAAGCACATCCAAATTTGGATTGGCCAATGGCATATTTACCCGTATTGCTGTGCAAGGTCAAAGTTAATTCTTCTATGTTTAGGATGGGAAATGCCTATGTATTCTTAGGTATCCTATGGGGTCTCATCCATGTGAATCTTCATGTGAAGGATTGGAGTGCCTTTTTAAAACCATGTAAAACAAAGAGCACACATAAAGGTTATATCGCATATATTGCACATATATAATTAGTGAGACTTTTTATTTAAAGGCTAATTTGGCATGGTGTGGAAAATGACAGAGATATTACACATTTATTCTTTTCACCAGGGTCATGTTACTGGTTGTGGCCAATGGGTCATTGAAAAAAATCATCTGTGTCATTGCTGGACTGAGACGGTTTGGAACCAATGTGCCTCCTTCACTGCCCAGTCTTAAAAACTACATGCTGTAGATGGCTGTTCTAGATCTATTAGGACCATCTACAACAAGGCAGAAGTTTCTGAGTGAGAAATAAGCATGCATGTGTTAAGCTTTGAGATTTTGGAGGTGGTGTGTAGCAAGCTTGGAGAATTCTAATTATAATATGAGGTTCTTTTAAAATAAATTCAGTTGTTTAATTCAATTTTGCTTTAAATTGGAAAAGATAATATGTTCAGAATTGATAATTTAAAAGTACGATTGGATATAGAATGGAAAATCTCTCTCAATTCTAAACCCTGACCACCATTTCCCTTTCCTGAGGGCAGCTAATATTTAACCATTTTCTTAGAGATGTTTACAGATTCCACTTACATATAAACAACTACTTGTATTATATTCCCTGTTTTAAACACAAATTGGAGTAAAAGATTCATTATTCTCTTTGTTCCTCATTTGCATATTAGGGAGATGTATGTTTGGTCTGTGATAAGTGTTGCCAAATACTTTTTCACTTTATCATTTATCTTTTGACAACGGATTTTCTAATGAAAAAATATTTTATTTTAGTTGAATTTATGTATCAAACTTGGAATATTTCTTTGAGATGGTATTTTAAAGGTTTCACTTGATTTATTCTCTTTATTATTTCACTTTTCCACATTTAAAATATCAGTATACCCCAGGCAAATTTTGAAGCATGGGACCAATTTTAATCTTTTCTAGACAGTTATTTAGTTGTCTCAATTTTATTAAATACCTCCCTCACTGATTTGAAATGTGACCTTTATCTTTTCTATTTTTCTGTACATTCCTGGATCTATTTCTAGACTCATGATTCTATTACGTTATCTGTCTCCCTATTTGTGGGCCAACATATTGAGTCTTCAGTTCATGCCAACACTTCATTAAAATTCCTCTTGTTCGAGAATGCTCATTCTAATTGAGGTGGTTTAATACTCAATTAGAGCAGCATTCACTGTCGAGGTCCTAGCCATGTCAGGCAGGTGAGGAAAAGGGTAGGTACATGCATGGAAATGGGATCATTTGGAATTTCTGTCTTCTGTAATGGGAAGGCAGCCAGACTCATATCCCAGAGCTGCAGGGAGGTGGCCCAGTGAACTGCAGTGTGGGGAGTAACTATGGGCCACAGTCAGTGGAGACATCTGCTCCAAACAGAGTTGCAGCCCAGAAGCCCCAAAATCCACCATCTGAAGACCTCCACCAATGCTGAGAATACGGTAGTGGGGCAGACCTGAATGGATGTTCAGACTTAAGGGTTAACCAATAAGTGTTAGTACTTTTCCAAACCCTAAAATTAACATAGATCTGGACAATCACATTGATCCAAGTGCTATATAAACCCTTAGACCAGTACTCTCAAGTGGTAACCTGGTACTGGATCCACTCTTGCCCCTGAAAGAGATCTATTTCTATTCTTCACACTCCTTGAATAAATCGTACTCCTTTCATTCCTGCCTTCTGTTGTCCTTTGAATGTCATTCTTTGGTTTTGTGGGACAAGAACCTGACCAGAAGTTGGTGGTGAGTACTGGAGTCTTTTGAAACACATGAGGTCATGACCCCCATTTAGAACTGCAACATGCTACTCAATGGTAGTGAAGAATAATTGGTTTGTCACTGCAACCCTTGGAGCTGACACAGGTAGGCATCTTCTGCTGTGATTAGCTGCTAACACTAAAATGGGCTTTCTGGGAGCTCTGCAGCCTCAAGTTTCACCTCGAATCCCTATTTCAGTAATCCAAGGGGCTGTGTCCTGAGTTAGTTAATTCTCTCTTCTGTTTCATACCTTGACTATGGGAATGAGTCTGTAGAACAGTGAGCAGTAGACAAATTGATAGGCAAATCTTTCTACATCTTTCCCTTCTTTATCTTGAATAATCTACTGATAACTCTAGCTCTCTTATGAGTGGAAAGTAGATACTGTGTTTTTCCTCCAGAATGACTCTTTTTTTTTGTTTGTTTTTTTAAATTGACTCAGGTAGACTTCAGAAAGATCATTGTGATGTGTATTTTTAAATTTTTTATTTAGGCTAGTTGTAGATGGACACAATACCTTTATTTTATTTATTCATTTCTATGTGGTGCTAAGGATTGAACCCAGTGCCTCACACATGCTAGGTAATTACTCTACCACTGAGCCACAACCCAACCCAGTAATGTGTATTTTTAACTTATTCAAAGTTCTTGTAGACTGAACAAAACAGGGTAAAAATATTGCCCCATAATTTTCTGGCATGAATATATCTCTCATTATTATTATTTTTTTTATTATTGTAAACAAATGGGATACATGTTGTTTCTCTGTTTATACATGGCGTAAAGGCATACCATTGTGTAATCATAAATTTACATAGGGTAATGTTGTTTGATTCATTCTGTTATTTTTTCCCTTCCCACCCACCCCTCCCACCCCTCTTTTCCCTCTATACAGTCCTTCCTTCCTCCATTCTTGCCCCCCTCCCTAACCCTAACTCTAACCCTAACACTAACCCCTCCCACCCACCATTATGTGTCATCATCCACTTATTAGCGATATCATTCGTCCTTTGGTTTTTTGAGATTGGCTTATCTCACTTAGCAGGATATTCTCCAGTTTCATCCATTTGCCTGCAAATGCCATAATTTTATCATTCTTTATGGCTGAGTATTATTCCATTGTATATATATACCACAGTTTCTTTATCCATTCATCAATTTAAGGACATCTAGGTTGGTTCCACAATCTGGCTATTGTGAATTGAGCGGCTATGAACTTTGAAGTGGCTGTATCTCTGTAATATGCTGATTTTAAGTCCTTTGGGTATAGGCCAAGGAGTGGGATAGCTGGGTCAAATGGTGGTTCCATTCCAAGTTTTCTAAGGAGTCTCCACACTGCTTTCCAGAGTGGCTGCACTAATTTGCAGCCCCACCAGCAATGTATGAGTGTACCTTTCTCCCCACATCCTCGCCAACACCTGTTGTTGCTTGTGTTCTTGATAATCGCCATTCTAATTGGGGTGAGATGGAATCTTAGGGTGGTTTTGATTTGCATTTCTCTTATTAATAGAGATGTTGAGCATTTTTCCATATGTTTGTTGATTGCTTGTAGATCTTCTTCTGTGAAGTGTCTATTCATTTCCTTAGCCCATTTGTCGATTGGATTCTTGGTGTTGAGTTTTTTGAGTTCTTTATAGATTCTGGAGATTAGTGCTCTATCTGAAGTATGATTGGCAAAGATTTTCTCCCACTCTTTAGGCTCTTTCTTCGCATTGCTGATAGTTTCCTTTTCTGAGAGAAAGCTTTTTAGTTTGAATCTATCCCAGTTATTGATTCTTGCTTTTATT
This sequence comes from Sciurus carolinensis, assembly GCF_902686445.1. Lineage (NCBI taxonomy): Eukaryota > Metazoa > Chordata > Mammalia > Rodentia > Sciuridae > Sciurus > Sciurus carolinensis. Next base: position 31,813,723 of record NC_062222.1, on the reverse strand, counting down.
TCTTGTGCTATGGGAGCCCTGTTGAGGAAGTCTGGTCCTAAGCCAACATGTTGAAGATCTGGACCTACTTTTTCTTCTATAAGATGCAAGTTCTCTGGTCTGATTCCGAGATCCTTAATCCATTTTGAGTTTAGTTTCGTGCATGGTGAGAGATATGGGTTTAGTTTCATTCTGTTGCATATGGATTTCCAATTCTCCCAGCACCTTTGTTGAAGAGGCTATCTTTTCTCCATTGCACATTTTTGGCCCCTTTGTCTAGTATGAGAAAATTGTATTTATTTGGGTTTGTATCCGTGTCCTCTATTCTGTACCATTGATCCACCTTTCTATTTTGGTACCAATACCATGCCGTTTTTGTTACTATTGCTTTGTAGTAGAGTTGAAGATCTGGTATTGTCTCATTATTTTTGATACATAAAGTATGAGAAAATATTTGAGAGGAGTGGATCAATCTAGAAAACAGCATAAACAAACTGAACAACATCTTCAAAAGAATCTAAATTTTAAAAAGGAAATGCTTATGTACATCACCGTTTCTTTATAATCTTCCATTACATCTAAAAATTTTAAATAAATTGAGTTGAAATGCTTTACTATAAGATTTCAGGTTTTTTCAAAGTGAAATTTTTCTGAATCAGCTATCACTACAGCTAACAATCTCATTTTCTTTGTAATCAGGTCACTAATCATCCATTTCTTACCTTGGAATTTGTCCTTTATTTTGTCTCTTTGCTTTAATCTAACTGAACTATGACAGAGGATTTTAATCATGGCTAAGTATTCAGTTTCTTCTTTCTGAAATTTGCCAAAAAGAATACCGTAATCACTGTTTCTGGTTTGTTCCTGTTAAGTGAAGAGTACTGTTTGCCTGTTGCTATGAAAATGCCATGTCACAAATCCTCTAGTATTTTAGGAACATGGGTCTGGGGATGTGGCTCAGTGGTAGAGCACTTTTCATCTCCAGCTTGGAAAAAAATCTCAGGAACTTAACAAGAATTCATGTACCTTCCCAATCTGTGACCAGACATTTAGAGTAGGCTCCGTGGGGTTATTCTTCTGGTTTTCTGAGTGGGCTTTTGTCCAGGTCTGGTGTAGCCTGCTAGCTAGAACAACAGCAATATAGAACCAAGGATCCCTATCATTCTCCAGTAGGCTAGCCTGGGGCTGTTCAAGAGCAAGAATAAGAACAAACTCATCTTAGCAAGTATTATCTCAAGACTGCTCATATCCGACCTTGAAAATTTTCAAGCAAATCTCATGGCTGAGGCCCATCTTAAGGCAGGCGAGAGATGTAAAGTTTCAAACTAAATATCACAAAGGTAGACACAATTGAAGAACTGGGTTTATTAATGTAATCAATCACAATGAGAAGAGAAATAACAATGAATGATAGGGAGGAATGCTGATTCATAATTAATTGTGATTAATAATTAATGCCAAACCCACATAGGAGTAGGAAAGGAAGTCTTACAAACAAGGAATACAGGAAGATTCTTTTCCCTTCTTTCTCAGTGGGGAGGGAGCATAGATGAGAAAGAAACCTGGGAGAAAAGTGGAATGGAAACAAAGAACACTTCAATGGGTTTTTCTAAAGACTTTTATTTGTAGTCACTTTAATGTCATCCAACAGGTCAGAGAATGAAATTCCTCTTTAATCACTTACGGCTCTTGAGCTGTAACTTGTATGTGTCACAGTTACATGACTAAACCGCATTGATCTCCGGATTTGTGGTTATTGCACACTGTGGTTTGCTTGCCTGTGGTCATATTCCCCTTCTCTTTTGCAGAGATGTTAGCTATGTCTTAACTGCCAGGTCATCTGGGAAGTTGAATGCCTGTCTTATTAGAAGTGCTGGTTATTAAGTATTGTCTTGAAGCTCCAAACTTCTTCTATACTTGGCCGTATGATACTGAGGCTGGGATTCTGCAAGCCCTAGTTCTGTTTTGTCAGGTGACTCTGCTAGGTTCTACTAATAGGTGACACTAAAGGAAGGCTGGGGTAAGAAGGGATATGCTCCTTCCCAATGGCTCTCTCTAATGTGACTCTCTCACTATCTTGGTGTTTGGTTTGAGTGCGAGCAGTTGGTACCAGTTTTCATTTTGTCTATGCTGCTCTAAGAACTAATTTCATCATGCTGAGCAACACCAGCTGGCTAAATTTTGCTCTGCAGAGTCTTGAGTCCCTGTTCTTGTGCTTTTGAGGGCTTGAAGTACTAACACCAGCAGGAAACTGTTGTTTTAGGCTTCAACCAATATGTGACCTAAAGCAATTTCATTAATTTCAAGTGGTCTTAATTAAAGAGACTTTAAGATTCCTATCATTTCTAGCATTTTCTCAATCTTTTCAGTGTAGGCCTTTCCTCACAAAGAATTTATTGAAAAGTAAAATAACTTGAAATGTTTAATTTTGGAATCATTTCCTTTATATTATTCCAGACAATTTGTCTAATAGGAATAGAGTCACTAAATTATTGAACTGCTAATAAGAGGATTTTTAAATATAAGGTAAGTATTCACAGTATAAACGTAAGATGACCAATCTAATTGGATCAAAATGCATTTGTTAGGAGTGAAGAGAGCTTTCATCTGTAAGAATATATTGGAAAATGAATGAGAACATTTGCAATAGAAGGCAAATTTTGATCAATGCCAAAGTCACTTACTCCTTAAAACTGCAAATAAGCCTTTTTTGTTTCTCATTCAAGAAGTTTCCAAGAGTTCTATTTTAACTTTGTAAATTTTTGAGATTTGAGTTTCCATAGTTCACAGCAAACCTTTTCTTATTGATTCCTTCTGCCTAACCCTTCTGAGAAAAACATACTTATAATTGTATTTACAGTAATGTATCTTGGGTGGTATATGATCCCGATTAAATTGCTGAATTTGGTATTTAAATTGAATCATGAATTGTTTTCCTAGTGCTTGTTGGTAGTCTCTTTCCTTAGCCATTAATATAAATTTTTGGTGAACACAAAGCTTATGGAAATGAAATAAAGGTGCATATTTGCTGGCCTTTGGAGACTGGTGTGGGGATGTGTAGAAAAAGGAATGTGACTGACTTTCCTTTGACTTATTAATGATTCTGTGTTGTCTATGTGCCTGGAGATTTTAATAGCAGACACATTTTTATAAGCAAAATAGCATGCTTTATATTGGCAATGCTACCATGCATCTCATGTGCTTTCTGCTCTATTTTCATTAGAGAGTTACCATAGAGATTTCATCTAAAAATCAAGAATAGATTGCCACATCAGTTTGCAAACATGAAAAAACATTTGCAAAATAAAAAATAAAACTATGTAGCCAAAATATAAACAAGAATGTGAGGACTAGAAAAATCTTGATTGCTAGTAGCCTATTTTTTTCTTTCATCTGTGTTTTGTGAAAATAATTTTTGAAAGAATACATTGACTCTCAAGAAAAGGTATAATTGAACGAAGTTTGGTGGCAAATACCTGTAATCCCAATGGCTGGGGAGGCTGAGGCAGGAGGATTGCAAATTCAAATCCAGCCTCAACAACTTAGCAAGGCCCTAAGCAATTCAATGAAAACTTGTCTCTAAATTAAAAAGAAAAATGGACTGGGAAGGGAATGTGGCTCACTGGTAAAGCAAAAAGAAAAATGGACTGGGCATGTGACTCAGTGGTAAAACACTCCTTAGGTATTCAATCCCTGGTACCAAACAAACAAACAAACAAACAAACAAACAAAAAAAAAAACAGCCAACCAACCCACCAACCAACCAACCAAACAAACAAAAAACAAAAGAAAAGGTTTAATTTAGATTGTAGAGTTGGCTTTTGGGTAGCTAAGTGTAGTGAAATCTGTGGAATTTATTTAAAATATCACAAATGGAAAAAAATATTAGCTTGAATGATTAGCAATTCTGCATATTTTATAAATCTTAACCATAGGAGATATAAGGAAGAACACATTGAAGCACAGCATTCAGTAATCACAAGGGAATCTTAAAAACAATAGATTATAATATGCTTGATCTGTTTTCTTTTTCTCAGAAAAATCTACTGTTCTTCCAATCTTCTCCATATCAGTTAATGGCTCCATAGATAGCCAGTTTTTTATTTTACTTGATCTTGGAATCATCCTTATTGTCTCTTTTATGATCATTGTTCACACCCAATGAATTTAAATTTTTATGAACTACCTCCATATGTATCACTGATATGATTACTTTTCCTTATTTTCCCATTTATTTTTCCATATGTCACTTTGGATTTGTCTGATATTTCCTCCCATTGAGATTCCGATTATGCATTTTGGTCAAGAATGTAATGGAAATGAGAATATCCTCTAGATGAGGAATCAGGTGGTAGGTGATTTGAATGAGTTGTTTGATCTCTTACTGAACATATTAACTTTGACCTTTTGATGAAAGTGGTTTCTTCTTAGTAAATTTACTAGTTCCCAACTGTAATTAATATACATGTTGTGGAGGTAGATTGAAATTGGGTAAATCTTAAGTTCCTCATGAAAACTTCACTCATTGGTTTTAGTATCCATCAGTATTTATTAGTTGAATAAAGTATTACTATGAATATTGCCAAATTATGATTATCTTAGTTTCATCATTACTTCTGTATTCATTATTTGAAATTATACTCTAAGGGACATCTTTCTTATCCACTCAAAAATTAACTGATTAATAAAGTATAAACATTTGAATTCTTACTGAGTGGGTTTTATTCTTCATCTCTATCACTTATTTTGATATTGAGATGACATGTGGATGTGGAGAAAAGGAATGTGACTTTGTAACTCCTTTGTTCTATGATGTGGATTGTATGCACTTAGAACCTTCATAGCAGATACATTTGTAAAGATGAAATTATACACTAAAGATAGGTTAGAGGATAAAGTATTTCATATGATCATTGTAATGTATAAAATTTGGATAGCAATTCTGGAACTGAAAATGAGAGTAACTAATATTAAGATTTAAATGCATTTGAAAAAAAGATTAAAGAAAAAACTAGTTAATTAAAAGATGATTCCATAGGAAATATTCAAAATAAAGAACAAGAGAAATTAAGAATTTAAAGATCAGGTTTTTCTTTGAAAATAAAAATGCACCAAACTGAAGGGAAAAATAATGAGCTGAAAAATTTTTAAAGAAAAATGTATAGACTACAGGTCAAATAGATTGACATTCACAAAATAGCAAGAGAAAAAATATGGAGTATGGTGAAAATTTTGTGCATCTGCGTACCTACATACGTATATGTGTCTCTGAATTCTTATTTAACTGCAGTACAAGAAAGATGTAAAGAAGAGAAGCAGCATTTAAAGAAATACTGGTCAAGAAAATTTCAACTTGAGAAAAAATATCAACCTAAGGATTCAAGAGGTACTGCAAAACTCACACAGTGTAAGGATAAAGAAAATCAAGCCTAGACCTATTCATACCCTTTGAAATCAGACAGAAAAAGACATGTTTTCTTCAAAGAAGGAACAATAAAAGTGACAACTTACTTTTGAACACAAAATGTTGAACTCCAGAAGACAATCAAATAATACATTTAATTTCCTGAGACAAGAAAAAGCTGTCACCCTGGAATCCTATTCTCAGCAAAAATATTCTCTAACATTAAAGGTGAATTCTAATTCATATCATTCCTTTGTTTAAGAAACTTAAGGAATAAAATGTGCTAAATATTTAAAACAATTCTAGAAGCTTCTCTGCTCTTCTTTCAACTTGTTATTCACCCAGTCTCACAAGAAATAAAATTAGTAGATCTTCTGATACCAGATTTTGTTTTCTTTGCTAGAAGATATTCACTAAAAGAAACATGAAAGATTTTGGGGTAGAAGATAATTGAAGATAGAAACTTGGGTGAATTTCAAGAAAGAATAGAGAATGGTAAATATAAGGGAATGATTATAAATAGACACTTTCTATGAAAAATAAGTACTAATATCATGTGACACTGAATATGTTCAGTATTAAAACATATGGTGAAAGTAGCATAAATTAGAGAGTAATTTCAGACAAAATGTTGCAGAGTCTATTAAGGACTACATAGGATCTGATGCACCCCCCCCCCCACACACACACACAATCTGCACTGTAATGGAACTGTTTTGCGTTAGGATCTTTAAGGAAGTAGTTAAATGAGGTCATAAGAGGAGGCCCTAACTCTGTTGGAATGGTGGCTCTATAAACAGAAGAAGAGACACCAGAGCATTTTCTCTCTGCATGCACAAAGGAAAGGCCATGAGAGGACACATCAAGAAGGACATCTTCAACTGAATGAGATAGTGGCTCACCAGACACTGATCATGCTTGCATCTTGGTCTTGGATATCCAATCTCCAGAAGTGGGAGAAAACCCATTTGTATTATTTAAACCCTCCTGCCTGAGGTATTCTATTATGGCAGCTCAAACAAACTAATACAAAGTCCTTACCTTATCAGTGAATGAATAAAAGTACTAATTAGAATAGACAACAGATTATTGACAGGTATTATAATATCCAGAATAACAACTTAAAAACACAAATAAGTAATAAGTAAATAAAAATAAAAATGGTATTGTGATAGGAACAAAAGCAAAAACAAAAACAAAATCTTGGTTACACTCAATGAGGACAATTTGAAAAATTGGTCAAAGAACAGATGAAACAATTTTAAAGAAACTGAGTTAATAATGTATTTAAATTTAAGCAAATCAGAATTTACATTAAAAATTAACCATGAGGACCAGGATTGTGGCTCAGTGACAGAGCACTTGCCTTGCACATGCAAGGCATTGGGATCAATTCTCAGCAACACATATAAATAAATAAATAAATAAATGGATAAATAAATAAAATAAAGGTTCATTGCCAACTGAAAAATATACATATTAATTTTTTTTAAAAAAGTAACCACTTGAATACATCAACTAAAGACAAAGATTATGAGGATATATACATATCTAATCTACAAGGACATTAAAAACCTCATCTGATATGTCTGATTAGCAAGATATATCATGGAAACACCCTCTACTAGCAGTTGGGAAATTTTGTAATGGCCTAGATTCCAGTTTGGCAGGGCACATATGGTCTTTGTTACACTTTCTTCTTTTGTTGCTGCCTTCCCATAAAAATATAAAATCATCTTAGTTCACCAGTTATACAAAATAAGACTGTGAACCTGTCTATGTGCTTTGGACTTAATGCCTCTACTGCCCCCAACCCTGCTCACATTCATAGTTGAAATCTAATTTTCAGTGTGATATTACCTGGAAGGGGCTTTTGGGAGGTTGAGCCCTCACCAATAAGATTAGTAATCTTATAAGAAAGAGTCCAGAGAACTGGCTCGTTTTTCCAGCATGAGAGAATACAGTAAGAAGATAGGCTGCAACCTGGGAAAGGGTCCTCATGGGAACCCTACCATGTTGGCGCCCTGATTTCAGACTTCCCTGCCTCTGGGACTATGAGGAAAAACATTTCTGTCTTATTATAAATCTTGCTGTCTATGGTATTTTGTTAAAGCAGCCAGAACTAAGACATAGTGCTTTGCTGCATCCTGATCCACATGAAAATTAGTACAACTATGCTAATATGTAAAATATAGGCTGTAAGACACAAAGCACTTCTAAATTTATACGGAAACATTTTATAATAATAAAAGGTTAGTAGATAGTACAATCTTAAGACTATATCCATTAACATTGCCCAAAATATGTAAAGCAATAATTGACTGCTTTAAAAGGAATAGCAAAACCAATGTCATAGAAAATTCATATCTGTAACTGTTAGAACAAGAGATAAAACTCAATAGAATATAGGAAATGTAAACAGAATAACTAACATTTTAAAATATTTTTAAAAATACTTAGTGCAGCCACTCTGGAAAGCAGTATGGAGATTCCTTAGAAAACTTGGAATGGAACCACCATTTGACCCAGCTATCCCACTCCTTGGCCTATACCCAAAGGACTTAAAATCAGCATACCACAGAGATACAGCCACATCAATGTTCATAGCTGCTCAGTTCACAATAGCCAGATTGTGGAACCAACCTAGATGTCCTTCAATTGATGAATGGATAAAGAAAATGTGGTATATATATACAATGGAATATTACTCAGCCATAAAGAATGATAAAATTATGGCATTTGCAGGCAAATGGATGAAACTGGAGAATATCCTGCTAAGTGAGATAAGCCAATCTCAAAAAACCAAAGGAAGAATGATATCGCTAATAAGTGGATGATGACACATAATGGGGGGTGGGAAGGGTTAGTGTTGGGGTTGGAGTTGGGTTTAGGGAGGGGGGCAGGAATGGAGGAAGGGAGGACTGTATAGATGGAGGGGAGGGGTGGGAGGGGTGGGGGGGAAGGGAAAAAATGGCAGAATGAATCAAACAACATTACCCTATGTAAATTTATGATTACACAAATGGTATGCCTTTACGCCATGTACAGACAGAGAAACAACATGTATCCCATTTGTTTACAATAAAAAAAATACTTAACTCAAGAATTGTATAATATGCATTTTAAGCATGTATGGAACATTGTCAAAAACTGTGAAGGATATGAGATTATTGCCTTGCATTCTATTTTTTAGTTGAAATATTTTGTTAGAAAAATTATAGATTCACACATAATTGCTGGAAATAATACAGAGATATTCATCTTACACTTCATCAGTTTTCTTTAATGGTTTCTTCATCAGTTTTCTACATTTTGCAAGACTATAGTACAATGTCATAACTAAAATCTTATATTTATGCAATTTACTGATAATATTTAGATTTCTCCAGTTTTACTTGAACTCAACTTCCTGTGTGCATTTGGTTCTCTGCTGTCTACTTACGAGTGTGGTGTTTTGTATACTTGCTCTCTAGTCAAAATATTGAATAGTTCCATCACCCCAGTGTCTTGTTTGTGCTTTTATAACCACAACCAATTCCCCTCTCCTCCCTAGTCCTCTTTAACAATTGATCTCTCTTGTTTCTAAAATTCTATCAATTCAAAAATGTCATATAAATGGAACCACAAGGCATATAATTTTTTGGGAACTGGTTTTTGCATTCAAAAAATAATTCCCTAAAAGAATTATCTGAATTGCTGCCTGTTTCAAAAGTTTGTTCTTTTTTATATATAGACCTTATTAATTAATTTGTTGTTTAGTGTGGTAAAAGACACATCATATGGAATTTATTCTCTTAGCAGATTTTTAAGTATATTCATATCATTAATTCCAAGTACAGTGTACAAGGGGGGCTCTCTAGATCTTCATCTTGCATGACTGAAACTCTCTACCCATTTCCTTCACCACAGTCCCTGAAAAACAACATTTTACTGCCTCTCTAAGTTTAACTTTTGTAGATACCTCATCTAAGGGGGCCATGCAGCACTTATTCTTCTACGCCTGGGTTATTTCACTTAGCAGACTGTCCTCATGTTCATGCATGTTGCCACGCAAGGCAGGGTTTCCTTCTTTTGATAGCTGAATAATATTCCATTGTGTGTATACGCCACATTTTCTCTACCCATTCATCAGTTGATGGTTATTTACATTGCACCCACCTCTTGACTATTGTGAATAATGAATGCTGCAGTAATCACAGGAGTGAAAAGTCAGAGTGCAGGGAAGTTTTTGTACCTGTCTTTCTGACTCAAAGGAGAGGACACCCATGTATCTGACTTTGTTTGCTCTATTACAGGTCATAGCACTGAGCCACTCTGTTCTCTTGTGTTCTCTGTGTTCTGTAGAAATCCAGAGCAAGCTGGTGCCTAACAGTGCTGAGACCAGGAGGACAATCCTTCTGACAGTCCCTTAGGACGAGACTAAAGTTTGGATATATGCTTTGCTTTGCTCCTTTTCAGGGAGAAAACCCTTGTCAGATGTATAGTTTGCAAATATTTTCACCCATTCTCTAGGCAGTCTCTGCCTTCTGTTGATTGTTTCTTTTACTGTGATGAAGCTTTTGTCACAGTAAATTGATGTAATTCCATTTATTTATTTTTGCTTTCATCTCCTGTGCTTTGGGGGGTGGGGTTTATCCAAAAAACATTCCAATATGTGAAGAATTTCCTTCATATTGTCTTCCATTAATTTCACAGTTGAGGATTTTACATTTAAGACAAATAAGTTTAGCATTGATTTTTGTATTTGGTAAGACATAGGGTATAGTTTCCTTCTGCTGCGTGTGAATAACCAGTTTTTCTAACACCATTTATTGAAGGTACTGTCCTTTGAAAAATGTGTATTCCTATCACCTTTGTACAAAATCAGTTGACTGTAGAAGCATGGGTTTCTTTCCAAGCTCTCTGTTCTGTTCCATTAGTAATATGTTTCAATATTACGCCACCCATGTGCAGTTTTGGTTACTGTATCTTTGTAGTATGTTTGGAAGTCATGTATCTTTATGCCTCTTGCTTTGTTTCTGTTGCTCAGTGTTACTTTGGCTACTGAAAGTCTTTTGTGGTTTCATATGAACTTCAAGAGTGTTTCATTCCCTATCTTTGTAAAGAATTTCCTTGGTATTTTGATGGAAATCACACTGAGTTTGTAGATCAATCAGGGGCTATATGGACATTTTTTTTTATTATTGTATACAAATGGGATACATGTTGTTTCTCTATTTGTACATGGAGTCAAGGCATACCATTTGTGTAATCATAAATTTACATAGGGCAATGATGTTTGATTCATTTTTTCCCCTTCCCCCCACCCCTCGCATCCCTCTTTTCCCTCTACACAGTCCTTCCTTCCTCCATTCTTACCACCCTCCTTATCCCTAACCCTAAACCTAACCCTAACCCTAACACTAACCCCTCCCACCCCCCATTATATGTCCTCACCTGCTTATCAGCGAGATCATTTGTCCTTTAGTTTTTTGAGATTGGCTTATCTCACTTAGCATGATATTCTCCAATTTCATCCATTTGCCTGCAAATGCCATAATTTTATCATTCTTCATGGTGGAGTAATATTCCATTGTATATATATGCCACAGTTTCTTTATACATTCATCAACTGAAGGGCATCTAGGTTGGTTCCACAATCTGGCTATGGTGAATTGAGCAGCAATGAACATTGATGTGGCTGTATCTCTGTAGTATACTGATTTAAGTCCTTTGGGTATAGGCCAAGGAGTGGGATAACTGGGTCAAATGGTGGCTCCATTCCAAGCTTTCTGAGGAGTCCCATACTGCTTTCCAGAGTGACTGCACTAATTTGCAACCCCACCAGCAATATATGAGTGCACTTTCTCCCCACATCCTCGCCAACACCTATTGTTGCTTGTGTTCTAGATAATCGCCATTCTAATTGGGGTGAGATGAAATCTTAGGGTAGTTTTGATTTGCATTTCTCTTTTTTTTTCTTTTTTTCATTGTAAACAAATGGGATACATGTTGTTTCTCTGTTTGTACACAGAGTAAAGGCGTACCATTTGTGTAATCATAAATTTACATAGGGTAATGTTGTTTGATTCATTCTGCCATTTTTTCCCTTCCCCCCACCTCCTCCATCCCTCTTTTCCCTCTATACAGTCCTTCCTTCCCCCATTCTTGCCCCCCTCCCTAACCCTAACTCTAACCCTAAAATTAAACCCTCCCACGCCCCAGTATGTGTCATCATCCACTTATCAGCGAGATCATTCTTCCTTTGGTTTTTTGAGATTGGCTTATCTCACTTAGCATGATATTCTCCAATTTCGTCCATTTGCCTGCAAATGCCATAATTTTATCATTCTTTATGGCTGAGTAATATTCCATTGTATATAAATGCCACAGTTTCTTTATCCATTCATCAACCGAAGGACATCTAGGTTGGTTCCACAATCTGGCTATTGTGAACTGAGCAGCTATGAACATTGATGTGGCTGTATCTCTGTAGTATGCTGATTTTAAGTCCTTTGGGTATAGGCCAAGGAGTGGGATAGCTGGGTCAAATGGTGGTTCCATTCCAAGTTTTCTAAGGAATCTCCATACTGCTTTCCAGAGTGGCTGCACTAATTTGCAGCCCCACCAGCAATGTATGAGTGTACCTTTTTCCCCACTTCCTTGCCAACACCTATTGTTGCTTGTATTCTTGATAATCGCCATTCTAATTGGGGTGAGATGGAATCTTAGTGTGGTTTTGATTTGCATTTCTCTTATTACTAGAGATGTTGAACATTTTTCCATATGTTTGTTGATTGCTTGTAGGTCTTCTTCTGTGAAGTGTCTGTTCATTTCCTTAGACCATTTGTCGATTGGGTTATTTGTAGTTTTGGTGTTGAGTTTTTTGAGTTCTTTGTAGATTCTGGAGATTAGTGCTCTATCTGAAGTATGAGTGGCAAAGATTTTCTCCCACTCTGTAGGCTCTTTCTTCGCATTGCCGATAGTTTCCTTTGCTGAGAGAAAGCTTTTTTAGTTTGAATCTATCCCAGTTGTTGATTCTTGCTTTTATTTCTTGTGCTATGGGAGCCCTGTTGAGGAAGTCTGGTCCTAAGCTGACATGTTGAAGATCTGGACCTACTTTTTCTTCTATAAGATGCAGGGTCTCTGGTCTGATTCCGAGGTCCTTTATCCATTTTGAGTGTAGTTTCATGCACGGTGAGAGATATGAGTTTAATTTCATTCTGTTGCATATGGATTTCCAATTTTCCCAGCACCATTTGTTGAAGAGACTATCTTTTCTCCATTGCATATTTTTGGCCCCTTTGTCTAGTATGAGAAAATTATGTTTATTTGGGTTTGTGTCTGTGTCCTCTATTCTGTACCATTGATCTACCTGTCTATTTTGGTACCAATACCATGCCATTTTTGTTACTATTGCTTTGTAGTATAGTTGAAGTTCTGGTATTGCAATACCCCCTGCTTCATTTTTCCTGTGAAGGATTGCTTTAGCTATTCTGGGTTTCTTATTCTTCCAGATGAATTTCATGATTGCTTGTTCCATTTCTGTAAGGTACGTCATTGGGATTTTAATTGGAATTGCATTGAATCTGTATAGCACTTTTGGTAGTATGGCCATTTTGACAATATTAATTCTGCCTATCCAGGAACATGGGAGATCTTACCATCTTCAAAGGTGTTCTTTAATTTCTTTCTTTAGTGTTCTGTAGTTCTCATTGTAGAGGTCTTTCACCTCTTTTGTGAGATTGATTCCCAAGTATTTTATTTTTTCGATGCTATTGTGAATCGGGTAGTTTTCCTAACTTCTCTTTCTGAAGATTCATCACTTATGTATAAAAATGCCTTAGATTTATGAGCATTGATCTTATATCCCACTACTTTAATAAATTCACTTATGATTTCTAAAAGTTTTCTGGTGGAATTTCCTGGTTCCTCTAAGTATATAATCATATCATCAGCAAATAGGGATAGTTTGAGTTCTTCTTTTCCTATTTGTATCCCTTTAATTTCTTTGGTCTGTCTAATTGCTCTGGCTAGAGTTTCAAGGATGATATTGAATAGGAGTGGTGAAAGAGGGCATCCCTGCCTTGTTCCAAATTTTAGAGGGAATGCTTTCAGTTTTTCACCATTTAGAATGATACTGGCCATGGGCTTAGCATAGATGGCCTTTATAATGTTAAGGAATATTCCCACTACCCCAATTTTTTCTAGTGTTTTGAGCATGAAGGGATGCTGTATTTTATTGAATGCTTTTCTGCATCTATTGAAATAATCATGTGATTCTTGAATTTAAGTCTGTTGATATGGTGAATTACATTTATTGATTTCCTGATGTTGAACCAACCTTGCATCCCTGGGATGAAACCCACTTGATCATGGTGCACTATCTTTTTAATATATTTTTGTATGCGATTTGCTAAAATTTTGTTGAGAATTTTTGCTTCGATGTTCATTAAGGATATTGGTCTAAAATTTTCTTTCCTTGATGTGTCTCTGTCTAGTTTTGGTATCAGGGTGATATTGGCTTCATAGAATGAGTTTGGGAGAGTTCCCTCCTCTTCTATTTTATGGAATACTTTGAGAAGTATTGGAATGAGCTCTTCTCTAAAGGTTTTGTAGAACTCGGCTGAGAACCCATCTGGTCCTGGACTTTTCTTTGTTGGTAGGCTTTTGATGACTTCTTCTATTTCATTACTTGAAATTGGTCTATTTAAATTGTGTATGTCCTCCTCGTTCAGTTTAGGCAATTCATATGTCTCTAGAAACTTGTTGATATCTTTGAACTTTTCTATTTTGTTAGAGTATAGATTTTCAAAATAGCTTCTTATTATGTTTTGTATTTCAATCGTGTCTGTTGTGATATTTCCTTGTTCATTCCGAATTTTAGTGATTTGGGTTTTCTCTCGTCTTCTCTTTGTTAGTGTGGCTAAAGGTTTATCAATTTTGTTTATTTTTCAAAGAACCAACTATTTATTTTGTCAATTTTTTTGTATTGTTTCTTTTGTTTCAATTTCGCTGATTTCAGCTCTGAGTTTAACTATTTCCTGTCTTCTACTACTTTTGGTGTTGGTCTATTCTTCTTTTTCTAGGGCTTTGAGCTGTAGTGTTAGGTCGTTTATTTGTTGAATTTTACTTCTTTTATTGAATGCGCTCCATGAAATAAATTTTCCTCTAAGTACTGCTTTCATAGTGTCCCAGAGATTTTGATAAGATGTTTCTTTGTTCTCTTTTACCTCTAAGAATTTTTTAATTTCCTTCCTAATATCTTCTGTTATCCATTCATCATATAATAGCATATTGTTTAATCTCCAGGTTTTGGAGTAATTTCTGTTTTTTACTCTTTCATTTATTTCTAATTTCAATCCATTATGATCTGATAGAATACAAGATAGTGTCTCTATCTTTTGTATTTGCTAACATTAGCTTAGTGGCATAATATATGGTCTATTTTAGAGAAGGATCCATTTGCTGCTGAGAAGAAAGTGTATTCACTCTTGGTTGGATGGTATATTCTATAAATGTCCGTTAAGTATAAATTATTGATTGTGTTATTGAGTTCTATGGTTTCTTTGTTCAATTTTTGTTTGAAAGATCTGTCCAGTGGTGAGAGAGGCATGTTAAAATCACCTAGTATTATTGTATTATGGATGGTCTATTTGGTTTCTGAGATTGAGAAGGATTTGTTTGACATACATGGGTGAGCCACTGTTTGGGGCATAGATATTTATGATTGTTATGTCTTGCTGATTTATGGTTCCCTTAAGCAGTATGAAATGTCCTTCTTTGTCCCTTCTGACTAACTTTGGCTTGAAGTCCACATTATCTGAAATGAGGATGGATATCCCAGCTTTTTTGCTGAGTCCATGTCATGGTATGTTTTTTCCCATCTTTCACCTTTAGTCTATGGGTATCTCTTTCTATGAGATGAGTCTCTTGTAGGCAGCATATTGTTGGATCTTTCTTTTTTATCCAATCTGCCAGTCTATGTCTTTTGATTGATGAATTCAGACCATTAATATTCAGGGTTATTATTGAGATATGATTTGTATTCCCAGTCATTTGACTCATTTTATTCATTTATTTGTTTATTTTTGACACAACTTGGTTCCTCTTTATTTGAGAGTTCCTTTAGGATAGCTCCTCCCTTTGCTGATTTGCTTCTTTGTTTTTCATCTCTTCCTCATGGAATATTTTGCTGAGAATGTTCTGTAATGCTGGCTTTCTTTTTGTATGTTCTTTTAGCTTTTGTTTATCATGGAAGAATTTTATTTCATTATCAAATCTGAAGGTAAGTTTTGCTGGGTATAAGATTCTTGGTTGGCATCCATTTTCTTTTAGGGCTTGAAAAATGTCGTTCTAGGCCCTTCTAGTTTTAAGGTCTAGATTGAAAAATCTGCTGATATCCGTATTGGTTTCCCCCTGAATGTAATTTGGTTCTTTTCTCTCACAGCCTTTAAAATTCTGTCTTTATTTTGTATGTTCGGTATTTTCATAATAATGTGCCTTGGTGTGGGTCTATTGTAATTTTGTGTATTTGGAGTCCTATAAGCCTCTTCAACTTGATTTTCCATTTCATTCTTCAGATTTGGGAATTTTTCTGAAATTATTTCATTGAATAGATTGTTCATTCCTTTGGTTTGTTTCTCTAAGCCTTCCTCAATCCCAATAATTCTTAAATTTGGCCTTTTCATGATATCCCATAGTTCTTGGAGATTCTGTTCATGATTTCTTACCATCTTCTCTGTTTTGCCAACTTTGTTTTCAAGATTAAATATTTTGTCTTCAATGTCTGAGGTTCTGTCTTCCAGCTGTTCTATCCTATTGGTTATGCTTTCTATGGAGTTTTTAACTTGGTTTATTGTTTCCTTCATTACAAGGATTTCTGTTTGGTTTTTTTTCAGTATCTCTAACTCTTTATTGAAACGATCTCTTGCTTCCCGTATTTGGTCTTTTAACTGTTGATTGGTGCGATCATTTAATGCCTGCATTTGCTCTTTCATCTCCTCCTTCAGTGCCTGCATTTGCTCTTTCATCTCCTCATTAGCTTCCCTGATTGTTTTAATTATGTAAATTCTGAACTCCCTTTCTGACATATCTTCTGCTGTGCTGTCATTGGGTTTTATTATAGTATCTAGGTTTATTTGGGACATTTTCTTCCCTTGTTTTCTCATATTGGTCAGATGTCAGTGGGACCCTGAGATATTGCAGATTTCCTCTATTGACTTATAGTGTCCCTGTTGATTTTCAGTGTAACCCCTCCCAGCCTTCAGTAGCCTGAAGTCTTGGAGGAACTTGATAATGCAGTGCTTCCAAAGAAAGCTGCCCCTAGCCCCTTACTGGTTCTAGGGCTTGGAGCTGGCTCTGTGCGGAAAGGCTCTCAGTGAAGGGCCTCCACCGTGCAGCTGGCCGTGTGGGAGGAGCCCACCTCCAGAGTGTGCAAGGCTACCTGGGGAAGACTCTAGGTGCCCTGCTCTGCTCTGATAAGCCGCCCCTATCCATCGTCTCTCAATGCCTCCCCTTCTTGAATCCTGGGTTCTGGAGCGACTGCAGATGCATTGAACCTCTAGTCCGCCATCTTGGATCGCCCCATGGAAAGAGCCTGCGGCTCAAGGGGGCAGGGCTGGCTGGAGAAGTCTCTGGCTGCCCTGCCCTGATCCCAGAGGCTGCTTGCAGGTCGAAGCTCTCCGTTGGCTCGGTGACTTGTGGCTGGCTCTGTGTAGAAAGGCTCTCCCTGGGAGGTCTGCTCCGAGAAGCTAGCCTTGAAAGGCGCCTCCTGCCACAGGGGGCCGGGCTGCTTGGGGACCTCCCTGGCTGCCCTGTCCTGGTCCCTGAAGCCGCTTGTGGACCGGAGCATGCTGTGCTCTGGACATTTTAATAATGCTAAATTTCCCATCTATTTTTGTGTATGTCCTCTCCAATTTATTTTATGATTGCCTAATAAATTTTCCCTAGGGGATTTTGTCTGTTTGGTTAACTACTGGAAATGGTATTGTGTTCTTGATTTCTTTTTCGGCAAATTTTTGCATATGACTCACTTTTGTATTCAACAACTTTACTGAATTTATCGTTTGTTGAAAAATTTTGGATTAATATTCTGCAATTTTCCCTTTTTTTGTCATTGAGTCCTTATTTGGTGTTGGTATTAGAATAATGACTTCACAGAATGAGTTTCATCCTGCTTTTGTCAACTTTTGTGCTACTGTAACCAAAAGAACTGATAAGTACTATTTTAGAAAAGGAAAAGTTTATTTTGGGGTTCAGTGTTTCAGAAGTTGCTCAGTCCATGGACAGCACCTTACTTTGGTGCTTGAGGTGAGGCAGAACATCATGTCAGGAGAGTGTGGAGTAGGAAAACATCTCAAGACATCATACCAGGAAGCAGAGAGAGACAGAGAGACTCCTCTCACCATGGACAAAATATAAACCCCAAGGTCACACCCCCAGTGACCCACCTCTTTCTGCCACACTCTACCTGCCCACAGTCACCACCCTGTCAATCTCTGCCAGGGGATTAATGCACTGATTAAGTTAAGGCTCTTATAATCCAATCATTTCACTTGTCAATTTTCTTGTATTTGATCATATATGAGCTTTTAGATATTAGGAGGAGGACACCTAATATGTAAACCATAACTGATTGTAATCGTTAATTTGAATTGACAACTTGATTGGATTAAGAGATGCCAATGATTAAGAGGCTCCTGGATGTGTCAATAAGGGCATGTCTAGGAATGCTTGGAATGAGGGATAGTGAACTGAAGTGGAGACCCTTCCTAAATGTGGGCAGCACCACCCAATAGGATGGAGACTTGGATGTAATAAAAGTTGGAAGAACAAGGAAGCAGATGCAGATTCAAGTTGGACTCTTCTTGAATGAGTTCTTAATTATTGCTTTGATCAACTAAGGATGTTGGACTCTCGCTTCTTCACTCTTCCAAAGTGAACTCTGCCAGTGATTCTCCAGGTAGTTTCCAGAAGCCTTGGTCTTGGACTATGGTAGCACTGTTGATCCTTCTTGTTCTGGGGATTCTGCCTCTTGGACTGCCCAGCTGCTGGTTCTTCCAGCTCTCCAGCCTACAGATGGCCATTGTGGACTATCCAGATTCTGATTGTGTAAGTCAATCTAATAAATTCCCTTTTTATAATCATACTTCCTGTTGATTCTGTTCCTCTAGAGAACCCTGACTAATACACTGATGCTTTTCAATTCTTTGGACTAATTTGAGAAGAATTGGTACTAGTTGTTTATCAAAGATGATAGAATACAGCAGTGATCTCATCTGAGGCTTTTCATTATTGATACAAGTTTGTTACTAATTATTGGTCTGTTTATGTTTTCTCTTTCTTCATGGTTTAGTCATAGTTATATGTATCCAGGATTTTATCTATCTACTCTAAGTTTTCTAATTTGTTGGCATATTAGTGTTCATAATAGCCTTTAGTGATCCTTGGTATTTTTGTGGTATTAATTATAAGGTCTTTTCATTTCAACTCTCTGATATTTTTGGTCTTATCCCTTTTATTTTTCCTAGTCTAGCTAAAAATTTGTTTCTTTCGTTTATCTTTTCAGAAAACTAAGTTTTTGTTGCATTGATTTTTGAGGGTTTTTTTTTTTTTTTTCATCTCAATTTTACTGATTCCTATTCTAGTCTTTGT
Source organism: Sciurus carolinensis (assembly GCF_902686445.1). Classification (NCBI taxonomy): domain Eukaryota; kingdom Metazoa; phylum Chordata; class Mammalia; order Rodentia; family Sciuridae; genus Sciurus; species Sciurus carolinensis. The sequence goes on along the minus strand of NC_062222.1, from coordinate 31,794,705 downwards.
TATTTTTCTCCTCCTACAAAATTTAGGTTCAGTTGTTCTTACTTTTCCAGTTTCTAAGGTGCATAATTAGGTTGTTTATTTGTAATCTTTCTATTTTTTTTTTTTGATGTGGTTTTTTATTGCTACAAATTTTCTTCTAGTATTGCCTTGGCTATACCTGATAGCTTATGCTATATAATTCTTTTTCATTTTCATTTGCTTAAAGACTGTTAATTTCCATTTCAGTTTCATTGAGATGTGGTTAGTTTCATTTGAGATTAGTTTCATTTGATTCTGTCTTAGCTCAGTGGTGTGACCTCTGCAGTTTTTTGAACTGTAATATGCATTTGTGATGTCTGCAGTTCATTCAGTGAGCTGGACTGAAGGTGTTGGTGACTGCGGTGATATGGTGTAGTTTAGCTGAGGACAGAACCACATTTTGACTAGGTGTTGGGTAGATGAGGCATGCATAGGCACTGAGAGCATGTGCAGTGGGCTTACCAGGAGGACAGGGACACTGCCTGGCTGTCTGGCATTATAGGCTGACTGGCTGGGTTCAGCTTTCCCTCTGAACTGTCAACCTTCACCTGGGGCCTGGGGCACCACAGGTGTTTCAAAGTCAGTCTTGGCTTTTTCCTGGGCCAGACTCTAAGCATCAGGGTTCTGGTGCTGTAGACACCAGGCAAGCATGTTTGAATGATGGTGAAGCCTTAAGAATAGAGATAGGTTGTGACTATTAGGTCCCAGGACAGGATGTACTTCAGCAGTGGGCCCAGTTACAAGGTGTTAAATCATAACTGTTTAACTATGGATGGGGCAGAGGGAGGGGAGAGTGGGCGGGTGGGTGGTAAAAATGTGGGCTCTTGCTCTGGGGCAACATAGCCTGTGAACTTCAAGTATTCTTTAAACTGTGCTCAGGGACTATAAGCCCCATGGGAGTTTCCTATGCAGTCATATACAGCAACGTCAGGAACTATTGGTGTCTCCACTTTACCTTTTCCCCATAAGGAGAAGCCTGTTTAGGTTCCAAGTCAATGCTGGTGGTGAGACAGTATGGGATACGCAGGAGACTTGCTTTCCTGTCTATGGTTCCATCTTGGCTTTTCATGGTCCACATGGGCTCTCACTATTTCCCTACTGTTCTCCAGTGTTTTTTCTCAGCAGTTCTAGTTGGAATATAGCTGTTTATTCTTCATCGTGGTTCTTTTTTGTGAGGTTGGGGGAATGACCATCTTTCTGACACCATTCCTTTGTCAATTTTACACTACTTTTAGCCTAAATATCAAGTCTTCCATGATTCATGGATGCTGGCAGAAGACCTGAGACTCTCAGAAGCAGCACAAGCATCAGTTTCCCAAGTAGTAGTTGCTACAGATGAAGAGGTAACACCCACACATTCAATGAGCTGCATCACATAGAAGGATAAGTAAACTAAAAGGATGCCTTCCTCCTCTTCCACAAAGGGACAGCCTTTGTGAGAAAAAACGTCTTTTGTTCTGAAGGGATACTATCTTAGAAAGCTGTTAGTTCCACCAACATTCTTGAAATAAATGAAGGCATTTCCTTTACTCTTAAAATGTAAAGAAAGATGAGAGGCCCATGGAAAATAACCTTCCCATGGTATTGTCCAAAAGATATCATATGCTGTACTTTAAAGCAAATCATAACACAATATGAAGGTGTGAAAATAGCCAGAGGATAGTCTAGTTATGGAAGAACTTAATTTGAAATCATGGACCAAAGTACAGAGAGATAATCTTTAAAATGTTTGTAAATTATCATGTACTTTTCTAAATTATATGTGTTAAAGAGGAAATCACAGCACTAGTTAGAAAATACCTTTATACTTAGCAAAAAATATCAGAACTTGTGAAATGTAGTCACAAAAGCACTTAGAGGAAATTATAATATTAAGTGAATATAGTAATGAAGAAGAAATGTTCTAAATAACCACCTAAACTTCATTAGTTGGGTCCAAAAGAAAACCATGGTAAATTAAAACCAAAAATCCTAGCTGATAAGAAATGATACAGAAACCAACCAACCAACCAACAAGAAACTACACACAAAAAAACTCAAGAAACCAAAATTTTGTTATTTGACAAGATTAATAACATTGGTGATCCCCCTACTGATACAAATCATGAAAAGAAACAAAACTTACCAACATAAGAAATGCAAAGTGATATCACTGTAGAGTCCAGACTTAAAAAGATAACAAACAAATGCTATTAAGTTTAAATGAACAAATCTTGAAACACATAAGCTTAAATAACAGACAATAGACAAAACAGAAAATTTCAATACTTCTGTATGTATTAAAGAAATTGAATCCATAATTCAGATTACTCATATAATGCAATACTATACCACACTGAAAGAAAATGGACTCTGGCTACACACAGTACCATGATGAATCTCTCAGACACATGAGGACAAAAACCCTAAATACCTAAAGTACAAAATGTATGATACCTGATACACTAAATTAAATTTAGCCCAGAGATGACTCTGTAGGTAGAAAACTGTAATCTAAACAGTATGCTTATTTTTGTAGTAGCTGGATATCAGCCTATCACAGAAGCTGAGCTTCAGCCAATCACAGACTGCCCACTGATCTGACCATGTTCATATAAGGCAAAGGCTGAGTTGTGCCAATCACATTGTGTTTGTATGGCACTTCCTTTTCCTGTATATAAATACTGTCTGCCATGTTGCAGACCGAGTGGATCTCTCAATCCTTATTTGCTCAAGGTGCTGCCCAATTCATGAACTATTCTTTCCTCAAATGCTGCCAAATTCAATTTGTCTAAAGATTTTCTTTTCTTGCACGATTCATATAAAGTTCAAAAATGGGCAAAATTGATATGTACTGAGAAAAGTAAACATAGTGATTGCTTTTGTGAATGTGGTAATGATCAGATAGAACAGAAGAAGGCTCTGGGCATTGGCCATGTTCTCTACCTTCAGCTCTATGCTGGACATGTCTGTGATAATCTTGTAAAAATTCATCAAATTATACCTCTATGATTTACATTCTTTCCTGTAGAGAACCTACATTTCAGTAAGCATTAAAGTCAAGATAACTACAAGTTATAAAGAAAAAATAGTCCTATTTCTTAATGTCTGAGATCACCAGAACATTGCTCTGATTTCCTCTCTTTGTACTTTCTACACCAACACTGTATTGGTCTTTTGGGAGAGATTATAAAACAGATAATCAGTATTCAGTGCTACGTACAGGATTGGATTATGTAGTAAAAAATTTAAAACGAAGTTTACTTTTAGTATATAGGCCATCTAAATTCACTAGCTGACTTCGAGGAAGAAAAAAAATCGGGTTTATGAAGAGTCTCAGCAGGGGATGTTTATATTAGATACTTAGCACTGTAGGATACTGTGAGTTGGAAAACAGGCAGATCCAATGAATAGATTCTGCACTGTGGAAACTCTGAACCATATTAGGATTTGGATAGTTTTATGTGTGAATGTGAGAACATACTCATAAGAAATGTTATAATTTTGTCCTATATTACTTCATGAGAATTTTTCAATAGGCTAGGGATTTATGATAAAAATGAAGATATGTTGACTCCTCATTTGTGGAATTCTCTACTAAAATTCCATGAGGATAATATATGTTTTAGGAAATAATAGTGGTTTGTTCTTATCTGATTTTGAAGAATGAGTCACAGTATGGGGCCAGTAGGGGGAAAGGAAATAGAACACAATCATGCCCGAGTTCTGTCTCAATCCTAATGATTTGGACCCTCAGAACAATTGAGGGACTTGCAGTTATATGTGTGTATCAAATTTAAGAAGTTTGCTGCACAGGACCAGCAGCTTTCTGATGAGCCTTCCAGCCACCCATCTGACTTTCCTAAATGATCCACTGTGTTTGAAAAGACTCATTCATAGTGGCACACTATAGATTACCTCAGAAGTGTACATTTTCAAAAGGAAATAAAATCTATCCATAAACCCCCAGACTTAAGATTTGACCAATGTTCTCTTGAGGGATTTGTGGAATTTGGATGGGCAACCTTATTTCTAGAAACTTATTCTGATACTTCTGATTTTATACGTAATGTTTAGGAACACTGATTCTTACACTGGTATTTGTAGGTCCCCAGAGAATGAGAGCAAATTCCAAAAAGATTGCATAAACCAGAGCCATGGAAACTTCGAGAGCTACGGGGAGGCACTGAGCTCCATTACTTTAACCTCCTACCATTCATGTGCTATTTTTTTCCTTTGGCTAAAACACATCCAGCTATGCTTGCTAATGCACGGTTTTGGTACAGAAACACAGCAGTCTCTCATGTTTTGATTTATATATCACTACCTTCTCCAAAGGTTCTCAGGAAATCAAGGTGTGTGTGTGTGTGTGTGTGTGTGTGTGTGCATGTGTGTGTGTGTCTGTGTGTGTTTGTGTGTCTTGGTGTTTATACATGCATGCATATGTGAATGTCTATAGGGCTCGAAAGTTTTGTTTTGTAAATAGATTGAGGATAAAATTAAAAGGGAAAAAGATTAAGGAATAATTGGAAAAGTTTGCTGGAAAATACAAAACTGAAGACCTATTTTTCCAGAGTAGTCATCTTTAGTAACCATACCTTGTGAAAATTCAGAATTTCAGAGCTTATACAAATAAATAAAAACTTTAATTAGCATTTTTGGATAAAACATCTCATCAAAAGAAAAAATTTCTAATGGAAATTTGATGTGGGTTGAAATTGTCACTTTTTCACTCATATATTTCTGTAGAAAACAACTTGGATTTAAATTTGCAAATAAAAAAATAACATAAAATTATGACTAGGTACTTAAATACAAACAGCTAATGGCCACAGGGTAGCCATTTTCTGAAATTGAATTTAAGGATCAGAATTTGAAAATATTTGCTCTGATGAGAGATGCTAATGTTTCCATTGGAAAGTTGTTTAAATTTTACTTCCAGAACCCCAAGTGCTTTCTGTAAGAGATGTAAGAGGGGGTAAATGATTACACACAAAAAGAAAAAAATCAGTGAATATATGCATTTTTTCCCTTTATTTTAAAAAGGTATTTATAGGGCTCCCAGGTCTTATTGGTGTTCATCTGAAAAAGATATTTATTCTTTTTTTTCAATTCTTTATATGTATCCATTTTACTTATTTATTTTTAAAATGATTTTTATTTGTTCTAATTAGTTATACATGACAGTAGAATGTGTTTTGACACATCATAGATAAATGGAGTATAACTCCTCATTCTTCTGGTTGTACATGATGTAGAGTTTACACCCATCTTGTAATCAGATATGCTCATAGGGTAATAATGTTAGATTCATTCTACTACCATTCCTACCTCCTCACCCCCTTCCCTCTCTTCAGTCCCTTCTATCTAATCCAAAGTACCTCTGTTCTTCCCTAGACCCCCTCCCATTATTGTGAATTAGCATCTGCATATCAGAGAAAACATTTGGTCTTTGTGTTTTTTGGGATTGGCTTTTTTTTTTTTGCTTAGCATAATATTCTCCAGCTCCATCCACTTACTGTCCAATGCCATAATTTCATTCTTATTTAAGGCTGAGTAATATTCCATTGTGTATATACACCACATTTTCTTAATCCATTCATCTGTTGAAGGGCACCTAGGTTGGTTTCACAGCTTATTTATTGTGCATTGAGTTACTATAAACATTGATGCACTGTATCACTGTAGTATGCTGATTTTAAGTTTTTTGGGCATAAACTGAGAATCGGGAATAGCTGGGTCAAATGGTCGGTCTGTTCCAAGTTTTCTGAGGAATCTCTATGCTGCTTTCCATAGTGGTTGTGCCAATTTGCAGTCCCACCTGCAATGGATGAGTGTACCTTTTTCCATACATCCTTGCCAACATTTACTGAAACAGATATCTGTTCTTAAAATAATATCATGCTAGACATTTTGATTTGCTTTAATTTAGTAATTTCTATTACCTGAGAAACACTGGCCTCCTCCAAAAATTTTTTACTTTAATTTTTTTCATTTTAAAAACTCCGTTATATATTTCTCCTGTTTGTTACTTAAACAACAGTAGGACTTTGAACCAATTCAAGCTTAAAGAACTATTGAGTCTGCGCTATCCAAAACACATCAAGTTCTACCTGTGGGAACGAATTTCACAGAGGGAAAAATAATTGGAAAAATATTTTATAAGCTACTGCATGATTTTCATTGGTTTAACATGTAGATTTCCACAGACTTTCTGGAAAGAGGTTTTTTGTTGTCTTTTTTTTTTTTTTCCTACTTTATTTTATTTGAAAGCTGGAGGGCTTTTTGTGCCAGGTGAATATTTCAGAGTTCTCACAGCTCTGATAGAAAGCAGCTTTAGATTTGGATATGAGCAGGAAAGGATATGTGAAAAGTTGTGATGAAATCAAGAGGCTTTCTGGGACAACAGTGATTTATATATAGTGTTAGAGGTGATTATACAATCTGTTGGCAACAATTGATTTTTCAATTGTGAACTCAGCAAATTCTAAGGAGGAGGGATGATAGATGATGAACTTCCTGATATTGAAAAATAAATCCTGCTGAATAACTCTAGCAAAAGAATTTTTTATTTTAATGGGTGCTGTTTATAAATGGAAAAAGAATTAAAAGTAGAATTTTAACAACACTTAAACTCTCTGAAGGTTTCAACAAATGAAATCTTACTTTATGGGCTCACCCTGTCAATCCTACTAAAAACTACAATCAGTCTCACCTTTGACTTTATTTCTTTCTCTCTTTCTTTCTTCCTTCCTTCCTTCCTTTCTTTCTTTCTTTCTTTCTTTCTTTCTTTTTCCTTCCTCCCTCCCTCCATCTCTCCCTCCCTTCCTTCCTTCCTTCTTTTGTGTGTGTGCTCATCTTCTTCTAGAACACTCCATAGTGTAGCTAATTTATATTTCTTGTTTGTTTGCAGTCTTCCTCCACTAGAATGGGTAAGGATCTTTGTTCACTGGGCTCACTGGTATATCTCATGCTTAGGATGACATCCGGAACATAGTCAAGACTCAGTAAGCATTTGTTGAAATTAAAACAAGTTTTGTGTTTGTGTTGAGAGAGAGAAAAATAACAGATAGTCTTTTTGGAGTCATTCTATGTGCCAGCTACCAGGTGCTTTCACCAGTGTGTTAGTTTTCTGTTTCTATAATGAAGTACCTGAAATAACCAACATATGAGGAGGAAAGATGTATTTTGACTCATAGTTTCAGAGAGATTTAGTTCATGTTTGCTAGGCTCCATTGTTTTTGGACCTGTGGTGGGGCAGAACATTGTGGCAGCAAGCATGTAATGAAACAAACTTCAGGGCAGCTGAGAAGCAAATAAAAAGGAAGGATCAAAGTTCCCATATTCCATCAAAGCATGCACCCAATGACCTAACTTCCTCCCACTAAGCCCCACCTCTTAATGTTCCACCCCTTCCAACAGCACCACAGACTGGGGATCAAACTTTTAACCCATAGCATTTGGGAGACATTTAAGATTCAAACTATAACAACCTGGTATATGTCACATCCTTTCTTTAATTCCATTTTCTCACTTCAACCTAACCAAAAAACCCCCTCATGAATTGAAGATGAGGAGAATGAGGCTCAGTGATGTTGAATCAAGAACACCAGGAACTGAACTAAAGTCTAACTCCAGAGCTTTAGATTTTCACCACAAAGCACTTCTTCTTCAGGTACCCTTTGATTCTTTCCAATGTTTGCTTTTGAACACATACATGACAATTCTAACAGAACTTTAAGGACTTCCAAATCATAATGAATAATTCTCACAGCAATTGACAAATTTGTTATGGAAAATTGGCATTCCATGGTAGTTGAATTGTACCATTGGTTTTTGTTTTTCTGTTTCCGAAGTATGGAATTTTGGCAATTCCAGTTGGTGAGCACACACAGCCAGAATGTTGTCACCAACTGTTTTGGCTTGGCTAGCACTGACTCTTCCCAAGACAGAGCTCCAGAGAATTGTAGGCCCTGCTCAGTTCTACAGCCATGGTCCTTTCCCCAGGGCATATTATTGAGTCTGCTTGTGAGGATGACATCAAAATCTCTCCACTAATAGACTCAGAATGGACTTTTTCCACTTTCATGGTAATGATGACTAGGTCATAAAGTAAGCCAACGATTAAAGAGTCATATTTGCTTGGAATCTAAGAAAAGTTCTGAGTGCCAATATTTGCTCATTTTGTATTATGAGCAGGGTAGTACTTAGAGCAAGCAAAAATTAGAGAAAAGAATTATTGGTTTCAATCTTGATTCAGCTATTGAATGCAATTCAGTTCTGATTTCATCATTCTTCCTATTGAAAATTGAAGACAAGATTTGTCAGTCACTTATTAATATAGTCAATGGTGAGATCACAAAGCAAAAAATGGAGACATGGCAAATATTATAAAGCAGAAAATCTGAGTAGGAAATGTGAATTCCCTGATTTTAGAACCTAATCCTGAACAACTTAAAGACATTTGCTTTCATTTCTGATGTATACTCTCTTTTTATTTTATAGTTCAATATATTATAAATTAATGTCTATTACACCAACATGCTTTTAAAAAACTGCCTAATGCATAAATATAAAACTATTACACATATACTGCTAAGGTGTGATTTGGTCTTATAAACTGTAGAATTATATACAGATATGAATGCTTTGATCATTTTGGAAGAAAAATACTCATACATTTATGATATCAATGATAATATATTAAATAAGAAGATAAATATTGACCTGAGACTGTTGCTGCATGTTATAAGAGATACACTCCTAAATTAGGTTTCATTTTGTTTGCTTTCTCAGGTTACTGCAGCTTATTACATAGGAACTCATAATACAGAGACAGTCTGCATATGATGTGAAAATAAAGTAGACCACCTAGCTGTAGGTGAAATTAGATGATTTCTGCTTTTTCTCCATCTTTCCTATTAGAACTTGCTGCTCATGTTGTTGGGTGGAGCTGTTCTGAACTGCTTCTGATTCTGAGTGTTGCTGATTCATGCTCATTCTTTGCTTATATAAACTGTTAAATTTAATTTGTCTGAAATTTTTCTTTTAACAAACATAACAACTGTTCATCATGGAAGATTTTTGGATAGACCATGGAGTTATTAAAAATGACTAATAAATCTTATCAAATGAACAGGGATATTTAACAAAAAATCCTTAAAAACATGGCTACTAATTAAGACAACATTGACTCCTGCCTATGGAAGGAATGCATAATACTTACTTTGAAGAAAGGCAATTATTGGCAGTATAATACATCTTAATTATTTCAGTATGCAATGTTTGAATAAGTTTTAACAAGGGGGAAATATTCATGTCTTCTACCAGGATATAGTACTAACATGAATCATGTTTTACCTTTCCCTTTTCATGTATGTGTGTGTATATTAGTCAACTTTGTGTTGGTGTAACCAAAAGACCTGATGAGAACAATGTAGAGGAGGAAAAGTTTATTTTGGCTCAGTTTCACAGGTTCAGTTCTTGGTTAGCTGACTCCATAGCTCTACGTCCATGGTGAGGCAGAACATCATGGTGGAAGGGTGTGGCAGAAGAAAGCAACACAGGACATAAGGAATGAGAGGGAGGGAGGGAGAGAGAAGGAGAGAGAGGGAGGAAGGGAGGGGTCCACTTTCCAGGGATAAAATATAAATCTCAAAGTCATGCCTCCTCCTCCAGTCAGGCTCTACCTGTCTACATTTACCCCTATCAGTGGATTAGTTCACTGACTAGGATAATCTCCTTTCATAATCTACTCATTTAGCCTCTAAACATTCTTGCACATGAGTTTTGGGAGGACACTTCAATATCTAAACCATAACCGTGGGCTCTGCAGAAAAACAAACAAATCTCTAGTTGACATTTAAAGAATGTTAAAACTTTATACATGTGGTTGATTTTTCACTTATAATTATTGATAGTTTTAATACTGAAGTTTTCAATAACAATATCAATCTCATTGATGTTTAGATTTACTTTTTGGAGGTAGGAAAGATGCATATTACCATGTAGGGCATAGAAAATGACCTATAATACTTCCTGTAACCAATTTACCACTAGTTATGGATGTTAAGTAGTGATCAGAACCCATGGTCTACACTGTGCAAAATTTGTGTAATTTCTCTCTTTGTAACTTTTTCTAGGAATTTTCACATTCACATAACTCTCAAACATATTCAAGACTATTCAAATAATTTTGTGATGTGCCCTCAATACATGAGGAGTTGCCTGTAAAATGATATCTGTCCTGCTCAAATGGAAGCACATTCAGAATTTTAGATATTAGTTGTGGGTTTAGGGTAGTATAACTGGTAAGAGTTGGTACTTAGTCAGACTTGGGTTTACATTCTAACTTAGCTACTTACTAGTAACCTGACTGAGCAAGTTACTGTTTTCTTATGGGGAGAAATGGAGATTCCAACACTTACTGTACTGTATTGCAAAGATTAATTCAAGCAATGTCTATGCTTATTCATTCAGTTCTATTTATTGAGAATCTACTTAGTGCCTATTGATGTTTAGGTACTTCTGATGGGTACTATGGTTGGCTCATGCAAATTCGACTTTAGTTTATTCAAGTACCCATTGGAGAAAACAGCATCTCATAGGTGTTCAGTACATGTTAGACATGATCAGGACATTGTGCCATTGGATGGATAGTTAAAATTATAAAGCTTTTGGAAGAGGAAACCTCAGTAGATAGGTAGGAGAACTGCCATCACTCAGGTTTTGCACAGGGTTGAATAATAAAACAACAAGGGCTGGGGAGATGGCTGGTAGAGTGCTTGCCTCACAAGCACAAGGCCCTGAGTTCGATCCCCAGTACCACAAAAAAAAAAAAAAAAATATATATATATATATATATATTTATTTATTTTATATATATATATATATAAAATAAATAAATAAATAAAACAAAATTCTAAGCTGCAATGGAGTATTCTGTGCATATCAATGGGGGTATAAACATTACATACTACATGATGTCATTAAAAAGAAATTGGGAAAATGAAAAGAGTGGAATCTGTAAAGTAGGTAGCTATAGGCTTTTGAAGTATTTAGATTAACCATTTTCTCACTCCCCAACTTCCCTGTTTTCCATATGATTCATTGCCAAAGAATTCTACTTTTTGCTCTGGTTCAATTCATGGCTTTTATGGTAACCTGCAATTAGTTAAAAGAATAATTTTGAAATAAATATGATGAATATATTTACTTATAAGGACTATTTTAGTTAAATCATAACCAGATGGTGTTTCATAATCTGACCCACTTGATACATGAACTGCAAGAAAGGAGTAAAATATATCTGAATCCTGGAGCCATTGTAAAAGATTTAGAGTGTCCATCTCAAAAGAGAGATGCCAAGTGATATAAACTGCAAAAAGAAATTTCAGAGAAAGAGTGAAGTATGGAGGTTCTGGAAAAACAAGAATGTAAATACTCACTTTGGCTGTTTTCCATGCAACAATATAAAAAGTAGTGACAAAATTGAAGTGTGAATTTGAAGGGAACTTAGGTGTTGGAAATCACCTCTAGGAGGTTGAGAAGACCACAGATAATTTCTGATTACTTGAAAAAAGAAACATATTCCTAGAAACAGGAAGAAAAGAAAGAATTACAGGACAAGTCAGGGAATGAATAGAGTATTGAACTGCATTCTTTGGCTTGCATTTCTTCCTTTGGCTATGGTGTTTTAAGATTAAAAAAAAGGTTTTCAGGATTAAAAAAGCAGTTAAGGTTATATGTTTGCCATTGACTTTGGTCATGTCCCTTATGTTTATAAAAAACATAATTCTATAATTACTTTATTAATAAGCTACTTTTGGAGTTTAGTTTGCCTCTGATTCAATTACCTCATAAGATAGAGTTAAAGAGAAATAAAAGCAGTCATTAGTCAGAAATATGTGTTCTATAGTTTATGTTTAAGCATTGTCTTGAGATATTATTTATGGACTAATATTTACTCAGACATTTGCATTTGCATAGACTTTTTATCTTGTCTTTTATTAGCATTTTAGTCATACACAGTAGCTATGTTTGTTTTGACAAAAATCAAACATGCATAGAATTTGATTTCAAACCCCATGCACCCTTCCCCTCCTCCCTCCCCCTATTCTACTGATCTTCCTTTTGCTTCTTTATGTTTTATTTTAGTTTCTAAATTATTTTTATTTGTTCTAATTAGTTATATATGGCAGTAGAATGCACTTTGATACATCATGCATAGATGGAGTATAATTTCTTTCTTCTGGTTGTACATGATGTGGAATTCCACAGGTCGTATAGTCATGTATTTACATAGTGTAATCATGTCCAATTCATTCCACTAACATTCTGCCCACATAGCCTTCCCTTCCCTTCACTTCCCTCTACCTAATCTAAAGTAACTCTATTCTTCCTTATCCCCCTCCCCTATTGTAAATTATCATCTGCATATCAGAGAAAACATTCGCCTTTGGTTTTTTTGGGATTGGCTTATTGCTCTTAGCATGATATTCTCCAGCTCCATTCATTTACTGGCAAATGCCATAATTTCATTCATCTTTAAGGCTGAGTAATATTCCAATATATGTATATGTATATGTATATCTATATATCTCACATTTTCTTTATCCATTCATCTGTTAAAGGGCACCTGCATTGATTCCACAGTTTAGTTATTGTGAGTGGAGCTGCTGTAAACATTGATGTGACTGCATCACTGTAATATGCTGATTTTAAGTCTTTGGGGTATAAACCGAGGAGTGGGATGACTGGATCAAATGGTGGTTCCATTCCAAGTTTTCTGAGGAATCCATACCGCTTTCCAAAATTGTTGCACCTATTTACATTTCCACCAACTATGTGCCTTTTCCCCCGCATCCTCACCAACATTTATCGTTGTTTGTATTCTGGATAATTGTCATTCTGACTGGGGTGAGATGAAATCTTACAGTAGTTTTGATTTGCATTTCTCTAATTTCTATAGATGTTGAACATTTTTTCATATATTTGTTGATCACTTGTACCTCTTCTGTGAAGTGTCTGTTCATTTTCTTACCCCATTTATTGATTGGGTTATTTGTTTTATTGATGCTAAGTTTTTTGAGATCTTTATATATCTTGGAGATCAATGCTCTATCTGAGGCGCATGTGGTAAAGATTTTCTCTCATTCTGTAGGCTCTCTCTTCATATTATTGATTGTTTCTTTTGCTGAGAATAAGCTTTTATTTGAATCCATCCCATTTGAGTATTGATTTTACTTCTTGTGCTTTAGAGGTCTTGTTAAGGATGTCAGATCCTACGCTGACATGGTAGAGATTTGGGCCTACTTTTTCTTCTATTAGGTCCAGGGTCTCTGTTCTAATGCCTAAGTCTTTGATCCACTTTGAGTTAATTTTTTGTGCAGGGTGACAGATAGGGATTTACTTTCATTTTGTTACATGTGGCTTTCCAATTTTCCCAGCACCATTTGTTGAATTGGTTATCTTTTCTTCAGTGAATGTTTTTGGTGCCTTTGTCTAGAATTAGATAACTGTACTTGTGTGGGCTTGTCTCTGTGTCTTCTATTCTGCACCACTTATCTGTATGTCTGTGTTGGTGCCAATACCAGGCCATTTTTGTTACTTTGGCTCTGTAGTATAGTTTAAGGTCTGGTATTGTGATGCCTCCTGCTTCACTCTTTTTGCTAAGGATTGCTTTTGCTATTCTGGGTCTCTTACTTTTCCAAAAGTATTCCATGACTGCTTTTTCTAGTTCTATTAAATAACGTTATTGTGATTTTAATAGGAATTGCATTCAATCTGTGTAATGCTTTTGGTAGTATGGCCATTTTGGCAATATTAATTCTGCCTATTTAGGAGCATGGGTGGTCTTTCCATTGTCTAAAGTCTTCTTCAATTTCTTTCTCTAGTGTTCTGTAGTTTTCATTATACAGGTCTTTCACCACTTTTGTTAGATTTATTCCTAAGTATTTATTTTTTTGAGGCTATTGTAAATGAGGTCTTTATTTATGTTTGATTGGTACATTATACATATAAATAAATGTGAAATTCTGCTTGGCACATTGATATATGCATATAACATGACTTTGTTAAATTCATTCATATTTCCTTCCCTTCCCTCCTCCCTACCCCCATCTTTACCCTCTCCATCCCATTTATTCCAAAGATCTTCCCTATATGTTTATGATGACCAACCCTCCCCCACCCAATAGACTTCTTTCCCCTATTTTGTTTTAGCTTCCACATATGAGATAAAACATTCAACCCTTAATTTCTGAGTCTAGCTTATTCCATTTAGCATGATATTCTCCCATTTCCATTCATTATGTCAAATGCCATTATTTCATTATTATTTATGCCTGAGTAAACCTCCATTGAGTAAAATTACCACATTTTCTTGATCCATTCATCTATTGATGGGCATCGAGGCTGATTTCATAATTTGGCTATTGTGTTGTGCTGCTATAAACATCAAAGTGGCTGTATCACTGTAGTATGCTGACTTTAGTTCTTTTAGATAAATACCAATGAGTGGGATAGCTAGATCATATAGTGATTTTATTTCTAGTTCTTTGAGGAATTTCATACTGCTTTCCAATGGTTGCATTAATTTGCAGTCCCACCAGCAATGTATGAGTGTACCTTTCCTCCACATCCGTGCCAGCATTTATTATAATTTGTGTTGTTGATAATTGCCATTCTGACTGGAGTGAGATGAAATCTGATTGTAGTTTTGATTTGCATTTCCCTGATTGCTATAGATGTTGAACTTTTTTAGACGTATTTGTTGACCATTTGTGTTTCTTTTGAAAAATGTCTGTTTATTCTTTTGCCCATTTTGGTTTTTTTTTTTTTTTTTTTTGGCATTACAATTTGAGTTCTTTATATATTCTGGATATTAATCCCCTGTCAGAGGAGCAGCTGGCAAAGATTTTGTCCTATTCCGTAGGCTCTCTTTTCGTGCTATTAATAATTTCCTTTGCTGTGCAGAAACTTTGTAAATGTTGGTATTCTACTTATTGTTTCTTGGTTTTATTTCCTGAGCTTTAGGAGACATTTTGAGAAAGTCGGGACCTGTACTTATATAATGGAGTCTTGACCCTGTGCTTTCTTCTAGCATTTTCCAAGGTTTCCTATCTAATTTCTAAGTCTAGATCTGTTTTAAATTTTGTGCAGAGTGAGAGATAAGTATCTAATTTTATCCTTCTACATATGAATATCCAGTTTGTTAAAAAGGCTATCATTTCTCCGACACATATTTTTGGCACCTTGGGTCAAGTTTCAGATGGCTATATGAATATGGGTTTGTGTGTGTGTCCTCTATTTCTTTGATTGTCATGTCTATTTTGAGGTCAATGCTATTGCACAGACATTTTAAAAAGTTAAAATTACTTACACTTTTTTTATCTTTATATATTTGTTCTTTTATTCATTATTTAATTTCTATTTTTCAATGTTACAGTATTGTTTTTAAGGCTCACTAAATTATATTTCAAATAAACTGACCTACTTTATCACTTTTCTGTAATCATAATTTTCTGCAATTTTTATTGAGGCTTTCTTTTCTATATTTTTTGTTTTTGTTCTGTGTGTGTGTGTGTGTGTGTGCATGTGCATGTTTTGTTTAGTTTTTTGGTGTTGAGGATTGAACTCAGGGCCCCACACATACTAACCACATTGTCGCTGAGCTACACCATGATGCCTAAATTTGTTTTTCTTACTTTTATTTGAAAATGTACTGATCTCTCCAGATTTGTGTTTCCTCAGATAGGTTGTGGTGATTGCTTTTGTCCTTATTTCACTCATGTTACATAGATTTTTTTTTCTTTACTGTCATTGGATTGTCCAGGATTATTATGAATAGCTCCTAGACTAATTCTCAGAGTATTAAAGTCTTAATTGTTGCCGGGCATGTTGGCACATGCCAGTAATCCCAGCAACTTGGGAGACTGAGGTGGGAGGATGTAGATTCGAGGACAATCTCAGCAATTTAGCTAGGCCTAAGCAACTTAGCAAGGCTCTGTCTCAAAAAATAAAAAGGGCTGGGGTGTAGCTCAGTGGTAGAGGATCCCTGAATTCAATCTGCAGACACCCACAATAAAAATCTTATATGTAAAATAGGTACTAGACTGCAAAGTTGTGGGACATAAAATTAATATTACTATGTTTTTATTTTTAACTCTTTTCCTGCAATCTACAATTAATTTAGAGGGTGTATCTTCTGAAATGCCATTAAATACTCTTTCTTTCTTTCTCTAATCCAATCTTCCCCTAACTCTTTCTTTCTCTAACCTAATATCTCACTTATTTCTTTAGAATTTTAATCCCTAAAGGGAAGAAGAAGGTGATTATGTGTGTTGAGGCTGGGATATTAGGTTAAAGAGGAAGATGAGACTTAGGTTTAAGTACCTGAGAAGAGCTGGATTAATCAGGTGTGCTTTCTCTTCAACCTTGGGGCCACTTGCTTCCTTTCTTGTTGCTGTGGATCTTGTGTAGCTGATCCAACTGGCCGACTTAAAATGAGCTAGCAGGTCTTCCCACCTTTCCCTATGTAAACCGGTTTTTCAATGCTTGAATCATCGTTTGTGATTTTCAGTTGAACCTAATGTTCCATAAAGGTACATGGAATCTCTTTTAGTTTCATTCTGGGTTTTTTATTTTTCTTGGTTTTCATAGAAGCAGTGTGTTGAAAAGTTGAGAGAAATTATCTTAGGGATGACTAACCTGGTATCTTTTAATTTGAAAGTGTCTCTAACTGACATTTTGGGCTAGTTTGACAATTTTGTTAATTATTTCATGATAATTATGTAAGAAGTGAATGCAGATAAGCATGTCTAGAGTGGGTATGGTGATTAGTATAAATTTTGAAATAACAATGTGGTAACAAATTTTGTATAGAAGTAGAAAACACAAAAGTACAATGAAAATTATTCTTAGGGATCTAAATAGATTTTAAAACCCATTTGTCATGAAGACTGTTTTAATTGATTTAAAATTATTCCCAATGTGGTGATATGAATAATACTTTGACTATGAAAAGGTAAATTATTGTAAATGGAAACTTTATAGGTCTAATTTTTTACCTAATATTCCCAAAAGTACAATATCCATTTGTTCAGTGTTGTTCCCTACATTACGTATTGTCAGATGCGTGTGTGTGTGTGTGTACATTCATTATTCATCCATGCTTACACATATACATGTACTTTCTTTATTTCTTGTTGCACTTTAGTTTGGAAGAAAATATTACTGGTAGTAAAGATCCATAAATATAACCAAAAACATGACCTCACTACCTCAGAGTAAAATGAGAGAATATATAATATGATCTTTGCTTGGCATTTCCCCATCTGAAAAGTATCCTTGCATTTTTCTTTTAAGGATTTCCAGAGAACCTGACATCTTTACGCCAAAAGATTAACAAGTTTCCTTGAAGTTACAGGAAGATGTCCTGGCAGTTGCTATTGTTTCCAGCCACTCAATTTTAGGTTTTATTGTTTACAGCTATGTCCCAGTGACTCTTTAAAAGTTACAATCTATCTCATTCCAACTTGTTTCCAACAGCTGCCAGGTCATTTTGCTTTCATCTCCGCCATCCTCACGGTTAAATATTTTTATGGACAATTGAGACTGATCTCCATGGCATTCTTTTACCTAGGCACTTAGACAACTATGTAGAGAATGGAATACCAGAGAATAACATAACCCTGGGCAGCTTCACGCAGTGTGGACCAGTGTGATATCAGGATCCAGGCCTAATCCAGAGTCACTGAAGGGCTAGTGTATAAGTCTCGTGTGGTCCGAAGAGATTTTCCACTAAAAGTCATAGAGTTTCTGTATGGAACATTGTTGAAGTGAACCGAACAACTTCCATTTTGCTTTCTGACTCCATTTTGTGAAACTTATAAAAAACATGTTGTTTGCTGTGATAGATCAAAACAAAATGTGTGTGTAGTGTTAAGATAAGTAGAATGACGTGCGGTGAGGTACATAGTGACTATGCAGTCACTGAGAAAAACATTTGGCAGTTTGTTTACACCAAATTTACATTAGTTTTAATGGTAAAACTGGTAAAAATATTTACTAGATGAGTTTGCAGAATCTAGGACTTGAAAAACAAATTATGTAATGTGTGAACTTGTTTTGATGTGACTATATAAACTGCAGACTGATCCGGAGCGAGCGGGTACTACTCCACCGACAGAGTCTGTCACTATGTCCCGCTGACTAGTGACATGATAGTGCTCCCCAGCTCGAGGCTCCCGGTCGCTGCATGCTGTTACCTTGATGACTGACTGCTATTTGCTGTGAACCGAGCATCAATAAAATCTCATCTGAGGACCATCCGCTGACTCCGTGAGTGTTACTTTATTCCTACCCGGTTTCCGATCCAGCACAGGCCGCAAGTGTCGTGACGTGCTCGTGACAGTTTCATTTTGAGGAAAACACATTTTTTGTATTTGCAAACCTCAATGTGTTTGTGTGTTTATAGACATATGTACAAATACATATATTTATATTTATATATATATGTGTGTGTGTGTGTGTGTGTGTGTGTGTAGAGAGAACTATCTATGGAGACAGAGTTGGAGATGAAAAGAAATTGAAAGATAGGGACAGAGAAACTGAAAGAGAGATGTGTGTTCCAATGTTTCAACACTACTCTGATATTCAAAACATGATTGGTTTTTGAAATAATAAATGAACAATTTACCAGTACATAGAATTTCCAGAATACTAAGAAGTTATAGCATTCTATATCAATTAAACCTAAAAATCTAATTACTTAGTTTGTTGAAATGAATCAACCATGTTATCTTACAGAAAATTCCTAATACTACATTCCAGTGCTAAATAACAGTAGCACATAATTCCTAACACCATTCTGTAATGCTCCAGATGTAAACTATTTTAGCTACCTATAACACCCTGTAATCCATGATCAGCATACATGCTCTATGTGCTCAATGTATAAATTTATTGATGTGGTAATATTTATTTAAAAAACAGAACCCAAGATTCTAAACATTTCCATGCCAGATTTAGGGAAAAAATTGAACAGAATTTTTTTTTTTTTGCCTGATATCAAAAGTCTAAATGCTATAATTCCTTGTTGGGAATTCTTTATCTTTAGTGCAGAGATAGGTTTCCAAATAAATACATGCAATATAATCTATGTCAAGTTCAAAGAGACCTTAAGAGTAGTTTTGGATGAGACAATTCCAACATTTTGTCTAATATATAACAAAGTGGCTAAAGATAATTTTTTTATCACAGTGGAGGCTGAAGTATTATATTTTGGGAAAAATATGTATCCTCAATATTTCTTTTAATGTTTACTTCATTTCTTTAATAAAATGAGATTCTACACTTACTGAGAATTATTTTATTTATAAGAATACTTCAGAAAGGAATTGGAGACAATCTTTCGAGTCAATTTGTCTATGTTAATTGCAATCGAGATTGGAAGTATGTGCATATTTTGGTTCCTTGATTGCTGACTTACTTCTCAAGGGTCTTTTGGAAATGGAAAAATGCACATACAGTTTTAGAGAATAACAAACCTTGGAAATTACATGCTCTTGGAGATAAAATAAAAAGCAAAAAACATTGAACCATCCTCAAGGGGAAAATGAGAAGATTTTCTGTAAAATAATATGTTTCAGCTTTTCAGTCACACTGCCAGAAACACCACCATCGAGAAATATTAGCATTGACCATTCTTAAGGCCTGAAACCTTCTTCAGTATGGTGAATATGTCATGCATTCTCAGCAGGGCATAGTAAATAGCCCTTCCTTTCTTGGTGTGAATGCCACTTCACCTAAGTGGCAGGGTAACAATCGAAACTCTTGCTTCCCAGCCACAGGAGTGAGGAATCCCCTTCTACAAACTAGTGCCTGTTCGCATTCCATCTGTCTTGGTGACTGTGCATCTTGATTATATAATTCAAGCAGAGTCAATCAAGTCACTTTTGGAGGACATGATAGGATACTGAGAGAGAAAGGATCTCTCACCTTGGAGGGTTCAGATACTAAATATTAGATAAAGCTAAAGTCTTCTAGACATATTTTTGTTGGTCATGAACAGAAACTGGCTAAAATAAGTGATACAAATAAAACAGGAATGAGAGATTCCTAAACACAGCATTTCAAATTCTAGATCTGGTTGTGCATAAGCACTTGGATATCCCAATTAAAACAGTCAGTGAATTCTCTTAACTTAGTTATCAGGGAATTAATATAAAGCTATTCAATATATAGATATTTAGTCTCAAATAGGTAGATACATGCTAACTCAGATTCAAAGAGTATTAATGATTGGAAAGATGGGAAGAGTAAAAGGAAGAGGTTATTTTGCAGTATGTATTATTGTCAGAGATGATATTTCTGGGAGTTCATTGAATTGAGAGTCTTAAAGAAATTAAGGTAGAATCTGGGGACAGTCATTGCATTTGTGTTACCAGAATGTTGAGAGGTGCAGAGTGAAAAGTATGAAAACTAAATTTTGCTATGACCTAAATTCAGCTAGAAAGACTCCCAGAGAACTTTTATATATTTTTCCTTCAGTATATTTTGATACTTATCAAATATAAACAATGAACCCTCATAACTTTTGCATTAGTCTTCCATTCTTTGGATTTTGGCATTTAAAAATTTAGAAATTAAAAGAACCTGAGTTGTAACACTCTATTCCAGATTTTGGTTGTTTTAATTTCTCTTTAATAATTAAACAATTCTGACGAAGTAATTAAGTAAATTCTAGTGGCTTTCTGGTTTAATAAAATGGAATCTTTAATCTTGCGATCAAACATTAGCATATATTTCCTTCAGCAGAAGATATTGTGTGTACTTTCTGCATACTTCAGATACAACCTAATTTCAACAATGCGAGAATTTTATGCTACACTCATGTAAATTGTCACCTTTTATCATAAAATAAATATTCTGAAGCAATTTAAAATTAGTGGCATTTACTAAGGAAAAGAAGTTTCTTTTACTGAAAATAATTTTGTGAAAAAGATAAAGATTTATTTTTCTATCTTTATAATAAATCCCAGTAAAGTGTGTGTGTGCATGGTGCCTCTAATTGGCTAGATGTTGAACTGAATACATTACTTCTTAAAGTGTCGATGAAGGGTCAGACTGAGGCAAGGACTGGGATTTCATAGGGAGTATTAACATTTGTGGGAAAACTAACTGTGAGGGAGTGGAAGGTAATTAAACCAGAGCTCGTAGCAACAGACTTGAATTTCAGAGGGCCACCTGGATATCTTGTTCTCGGTCACTTCTTCTCATGTTTCATTTTCCTCATTTGAACAGGTCAACAGTCATTAAAATATTTTATGACATTTAAGGCAAATCATTGCATTAATTAATCAGAAAGCTTTAAAGAATCCACCTATTTTATTTTTAGCATTCAAAACATTTAACTTCTGCCATCTTTTTTTTCCTTTTCTAATTTTTTTTTTTTCTTATACGTTGAAGTAGTCTGGGAATCATTAAGTGCTAAATGCTTTCATCAGGCCCATAAACAATGGAAGATTCCATGGTAAATGCAGTTACTTCTCAGGAAGTTTCAACCAAACACATTTTCACTCATTTAAAGCTGTAGGGAATAAATCTTGAGGACTTTTAAGAAAGGCTCACTTTAGACCCTAGGAAGCTGACACAAGTACTGGATTTCACAGAAAAAGATCACAAAAGTTGGCCTGCAGGTTCAGTAAATTCTGGATGTTCTTGAAAGATTTGACATGCATCTCAGTATTGAAGTAATTCCTCTTGGTCTCACTATTTATCTCTTGACCTAGCAACTTGGATAAAATATGAGAACAGAGAATAAGCTCTCAAGAGCTACGTGGCTTTAGTCAAAGGCAAAAAAAAAAAAAAAATATTGAGGTCAGGTCATCATCCAAGGGGCAGGTCAAATTGTTATATGATTGTTTCTCAGTGTCTTGTGACTTTATACTTTCTTTTCTTCCTGACAAGTATATTTCCACCATATCTTTTTATTTGCATCATATTCTATATTATAGCCATTACACTTGGACTTTAATGTGCAAACTAATGCTTTTTAAAAGAGTTGCCTGATGGCTATGATAATCATTGGCATGATTAGGCTATAACTGTAAAATTAGGAAGCAAATATCATTAAGAAGTTATTACCAGTATATATTCTGATATTACTGACAACAGAGACATGTACCCTGAAAATTGACTCTGCTCAGCATTCCTTTCCATCTGTTTGAAAATGAAAGCTCTACTGAGTCTTTAATGGTAAGATCTCTATTGATTTCCACTAATTCATGGGAATAATGGGAAACTACTAAAATCATAATGGCATGCCACATAGATGGAAGGTCAGCTTTTAATTCTTTATAATACAGTATTATAATATGGTTCTCACAATGTCATCATGCAAAGACACCTGTTTCACAATAACATTTTGAAATGTTATTTGAAAATTCAGATTTCTTCTCATTATTTCAAACCACTGGATTTGAGGTCTGTGGTAGTAGGTGCCAGGAATCTGCATTTAGTAATTTTCCCCATGCCACTCTGTCCTTAATGTTTAAAAGCTACTCCTATATGTTGAGCTAGACAAATGAAGTCTAGTTGGAACTTGTTATATCTTTGAGCTGAGGAGGAAGTGAAGAGCTGCTGGCCTCACAGAGCTATGGTTCAGAGACTTCTTCAGATGTCCTGAATAATGGTTCTGAATTTCCTCTAAGGTAGCAAGGAGAACCAATGGGTATGAGACCAGAAAAGGACACTCATGATTCTACCCATTATCACTTCTCAGAAGTGCTCTTGAGCCCTTGTTCCCCCTAGAAATAAATAGGTGGAGGCCTACACAGGGTGATCTACAAAGGGTCAAACCCAGACTATAGAGAAACTAAGAATCTAGGAAAACCAGTTTCAAGATTGTTCATCAAGTAGTCGTACCAGAAGACACAAAACACAATGCATTTGACTAAACAATATACAGTTGAGATTAATGATCCTGGGTTACAACCCAAAAGTCTCAGAGTTCAGCTGAGGACAAAAACAAATATATCAATCAATGTACCATCAATAGACCAGACACTTAAAAAGTCCTCTTGGAAGTGATAGCACATTGAACTAAAGCTTAAATTCAGTTCAGCCTGCATCCTTTGGTAGAAAATATCAAGCTTGTTTTAGGAAAAGAATGGTGTGGAGAACAATGCAATTGAAAGTCCATTAATTTAAAAAACACAAGTGAACAAATTTCATCAATATTTGTGGGATTGTGTGTGGGGTGGCTAGGACCAGTGGTAGGGAGTCTGGGGAAAAGGGATCAGGGGAATTTGTACTTGTGGAAGAAGTGAATGTTGGACAAAAGTGGATCCAAACTTGTGAGATATATTATTTCCAAGAGTTTGCCAGAACTTGAAACTCTTTATTGGAAAAACCTTCACACTTGAGAATCTATTGCAATTAGTTAGTGTTTTCACTTTATTATTATTATTATATTTTATGGTGACTATCTGCTTTAGTGGTTGCTGATTCCATTCTTGGCTATAGTGGGTTGGGGTCTGCTTTTCTAATATGTCAATCTCAGGCAGGGTGTTTGCCAAATGTTTAATAATGAGTTATAAATTCATTTATGCTGAAGATTGTTCTTGTCACAATGCAGGAAATGGAAATCCAATGGAGTATGAATGACTAACCTGTCCCAATAAAATGCCAGACTTGAAGGACAGGCTTAGTGGAGGAGAAAAAAGGCCATATTAGCCCATATGTCCCAAGTTTTCAATTCTATATAGGATTATGGGATATAATGGGTTAGAAAGAACTGCAGGAAGGAAAAAATACCAAGCAGTAGCTTACACTACTGTGCCGTGTCAGTGAGTAGTTTCATTAAATGAGTTGTATAACTGACGTGACCTCTGGAGTTTGTTGTATAAAGAAATAAAAATAAAACCTACTCTCATGTTCCCTCCCCTGCCTTCTCTTCCCTTCTTTCTCTCTCCCTTTTCTCCCTTTCCAACTTCCTTCCTTCACTCCTCCATCCTCCCTTCTCTCCTTCCTTCTTTCCAATTTTCCTTCCTCCCTCCCTTGCTCCTTTCCTTCCTTTCTTCTTTTTGAAGTTTTCTTGCATATGGCTCTCCTTTCTGATTTTAAATGCAGTGAGTGATATTAAGCACTTCACCAGGTCTTGGGGGAACCACCTCTTCCCTGCTGAAACTTGTCTTCATGATTATGGCTTAGTAATCTCATCTCTTCAGATTTAAGTTGACTTGCCCATAAGTGGAGGAAGATTTGAATGACTCCATTCCATGAAATTAAATAAGAGCTTGTTGAGTGGTTAAGTTGCAAAACTGAAAAGACAAAGAGCTTTTTTTTCAGGGGAACTGAAATCTGTTAGGGCAAGTAAACATGAAAATAAATGTAGCTCATATGCTTTTTGGGGACATCTTATTTTTTTTGGAAATTATGTTAAATTGATTCATATCATATCCTATGGGAAATTTTTTGTTTCTCATCTTTCTGAAAATTCCTGGATCTGTCACCATGGTTGGGTTTCATGTTTGGGGTGGGGGTCTGAGTTTTTATTCCTGCTGGACACTTGATTTAACTTAATTCTAAACCCCTGTGTCTATTTGCTTTTATCTTCTGTAAGGAAGACATGAAACTCACCTCCTGTATTTGGAAGGGGTGGCACAGCACAGAGGTGCTTAGGATTAAATTCTGGCTCTGACACTTGCTACCTGCATAGATTGGGCAAGTAGCTTAATCTCAGTATTTTCATTTGCAAAATGGGATAAAATTGCTCTGATTCCAAAATGTTCTGTGGAAAGTCAATGTGATCATTTAGACAGATACTTAACATATAGTGTGGTGCATTTTAAAGATTCAATAGACTTACTGCTATCACTTTTAACATCACTCATACTGGTAGTGTACTTGTGTGCACAGCACACACTCTGGAATCCTAAGAGTGTTTGGCAAGAGGTTAGTATGTTGCCACAACACAAACCATTAACCATTAGATATTATTGTTTGCAATGAGCTCGTGTGTTGGCATATTTTCCCTATACTGCTGAAGTGAATTATAATGCATGGTAATAAATACAGTATTATCAAGTAAGGGGCCAGAGGACTAGCAAATCAGTCTTTCAAAAGGGGAAGTGGAAGACTTCAGAGAGGTGGTTGAATTATGTTTTGGTTGATGTCTACAAGATTATGAATTTGAATCTTAAATGTCCTCCCAGAACTCCTGTATTTAAAGCTTGTTCCCCAGTTGATTGTGCTATTGGAAGGTGATGGAAACTTTAAGATGTGGGGTCTCCTGGGAGGAAGTAGGTCCTTTGAGGGCGTGACCTTGAAAGGGACATTGGAATACCCGCATCTTCCTCTGCCTCTTGTTGCTTCCCAGCCACCACGCGAACAGCTTCCTCCTCCATATGCCCCAAACTCTCCATGATGTATGGTTTTGCCACAGGCCCAAACTCAATAGGGCCAATCCACCATGGACTGAAACTTCTGAAACCAAGAGTCAGATAAATTTTCCTTCTCAGTTGTTTGTCTCAAGTATTTCTTCAAAGCAATGGAAAGCTGACTAATACATCAAGTCAAGAAGCTTCGAGGGGCAATGCAAGCAATTTGCTCCAATGTTTCATTCACTTAATCATATTGTAGAGTATTTATTAGGCATGTTGTACATGCAGAGCACTACTGTAGAATTTGGGGTTGCTGTGGGAAATAAAACTAGTGAAAATACATACACTGAAAAGTTTCAGTGTGCATACAAGGACAGGTAACAAGTCCTTTGGAAGTGTTTTCCAGGGGATTCTACTTGGTCCGAGTTGATTTTCCATGAAGCTGTCTCATGTAAGCTGGTACTCACATCCAGTCCCTCAGTGGGTGCTGTAAACACTCCTTTCAAAATACTCAGAATCCTATATTGTTCCACTGCCAACACCCCTAAATAACTTCAGATATTTTCTCAATGTCATGTTCAAATCTATGCTTTGACCATCCTCCCTCCATGAGTCATCGCTTTTGTCTCAGTACTCCATTTTCCCCTCATCTTGAATTATTACTTCCCCTAGCACTTACCACATTCTTCACATGATTTGCATAATTATTGCATCTTTCCCTTTCCTAGAATGTGAACCCTTATGTCTTTGTCTAGAATAATGCTTAGTACCAAGTAGGTTCTTCCTAAGAGGGTCATGGAGGGTGTGTTCTTGAAGTGGATATTGGAACCTTCCCACCTTTCTCTCTTTTTGCTTCTCTGCCATAGAAGGTGAGCAGCTGAGGGATGGATGGGTCCCTGAGATGTACTCTTAAGGGATCTTTGGACAAGTGAGAGGAAGGGCTGGTTTGGGAGACTTTCAGGTAATGGGAACAGCAGATTCATTGACTCTGAGTTGGGAAAGACATAGTGAACTGGAAGAAATAAAAGACAATCAGGTAGACTGACTGCAGAACTGGAGGTATGGTTTTACTGTGATTATTAAAAATGAGATTCATTTATCATTATTTAGATTTGTGATGAGACATGGAAGGTGCCTTGGGACTATAAAATAACTAGCTTATCACTGCATGGGAGAATATTTTTCCTGGAGAGACTTCAAGGCTTATTGGAGTTGTAGATTTAATAAGCTTTCCTGGAATAATTTGATGTTCCTATTTGATGGAGAAAACTTGGGGAAAAATCTTTTAGGTTACTAAAAGCAAAAATGTGGGCTTCTTAATCCACACTTTTTTCCTTCTGTCAGTTTTAAAGACGTCCATTCTTTGCATTTTGTATTAAATGTTGGCAATACATTTTTGAAATGCTCTAAATTATTGTATTCTCCTCCATGGGCTCTGAGTTTCTTTCCTTGGCTGCTTCTATTAAACAATCCAAGCAACTTCCTTCTGGCCGGTAGCCCCTTGGTTGAGTGATGACTGGGTCTCATCTCCTGTGGGGACAGGAATGCCAAGTCCTGCCTGGAAATCATGGAACTGGGGCTGGCCACTGTCATCCCCAATATGAAATGGAAAGTTCACTTTTGGAAAACACACATGAAGAAAGAAAACATTCCTTTATTTAAACAAGGACATAAAACACAAAAGAAAATTTAGTCCCCCAAATGATAATTTCAATGAAATGTTTGAAGTGGGGAGAAATAAGTGTGTAAACTTACTTATGAAGCTAGGGAGTGTTGCTCAGAGAAAGTATGGTGAAGAATTTTGAGTTCTGTTTATGATGGAATATTAAACTATTTTATTTAAATAAATTCATAGTATTTCTTGTAAAAATGCTTTTCAATTTCCTTATTTCAAGTTAAATCATTTCTACATGCAGAAGCAAATTTTCTTTGACTTGGAATTACTTAAAATCTAGCCAAGAGAAATTGGAGGGAACATAAAAATTGAACATTAGGTCCTCATTTGTGTAAGTTTGTCCCCGAGGTGTACTAGGGCTTTAAAAGCATAGTTGCTGCTTCTACTGGAGGGAAGGTGTCAATGGAATAGAATATGGCGGGGGACAAGGTTAGGGTCAAGAGTCCATGATCTGGCACTAGGGAGGGAACTGAACTCTTGTTCCATGTGCCTTAACTCATGGATGCAGCAAACCTAATTTTCCTTCTCACAGATTAGTTATGATAAGAGACCAAGAACTGCATGTGGGACGGAGTGTCAGAATATGCCAGATAACTAATTTGTGGACTGTGAGGTTCACTTTGCAGCTGTGAAATTCATACATCTGGTGAATAACACTTGTCTGCACCTTTGAGGGCATAGTTCTGGATAAGTTGGCCAGTGTTTGAGATGAGCTCTAACACTGACAGGGAACGGCATTGTTAAGCAGAAAAACAAATTAGGTGTTGGACAGGGGTTGCGGGGATCAGATGAATTACACCATTATGGGAGTATGGAATGATGGTCCTTTTGAGAAAACAGGCAGTCTTTGAATGTGAATGTCATGATCAAATCTGCATTTCTTTATATTTCACAAGCAATTCAAATATAGGTAACAGTACAAAAAGTATAGAATGAAATGAAAATGTCTCATAACATTGTTCTTCTCTTTAGAAGAAATAATTTAATATTCCTCCTCTTACTTAAAAAGATTTTAAGAAATACCCTCTACAGCTGCTTAACATAGAGAGACATATATAAAGTTGAAAAATAATGAAGAGAAAAATCATAAACTAATGATATTAATAATAAATAGGAGTGGACTAGGGGGAAATTGTCTGATTGTTACCTTTCATAACAATGAGTCAGTAGATAAAACTTGGAGTTCAGAGACTTAAAAATTTAGAGGTTAATTAATTGTATGGCTAGGGAGATGTCACAACCTGAGAAACAATGAATAAAGATACTTACTGGTAGCTAAAATTGTGTTAAAAAATCAGTAATGAATGAATTAGGGAAACATGAAGGAAATGTGAATCAGGGAGATTTTTTTGCATCAATACCAATAAACCAAGTTGAAACAAAGGGATCCTGACTGATAGCAGTGTAATAGAGATCAAAAGGTGGAGGGAGGTGATGTGTAATCATAGAAGTACATGCAATGAAATACTATTCAGCCTTAAAGAAGAACGAAATGATGGCATTTGATGGCAAATGAATGGAGCTGGAGAATATGCTTAGTAAAATAAGCCAATCCCCCCAAACCAAAAGTTGAATGTTTTCTCTGATATGTGGATGCTAATTCACAATTTTGGTGGGAGGTGCAGCTAGGGAAGAATAGAGTTACTTTGTATTAGGCAGAGAGGAGAGTGAAGGTAGGGAAGGGAGTATGGGGATATGAAAGATAGTAGAATTAATTGAACATTATTACCCTATGCATATATGACTACACCACTGGTGTGATTCTACATCATGCACAACCAGAAGAATAAGAAGTTAGACTTCATTTATGTGTGATGTGTCAAAATGCATTCAACTGTCATGTATAACTAATTAAAATGAATAAAAAAATTATATTGAGGTTTTAGAGCCAGAATATCCCAGGCATTGAGGTGGGCATTTGTACATATGATGATGTGGTTTAAGATGTTAGGAAAATAGTGAGAAGAATAAAAACAAATTTTTAGCTTGATCTCAAACACATTAAAGTATATAAAGAAGTGATCTATAGTCAAAGGGGCTCAAAAGGATGAAGAGGTGATGAAGTCAGTCTGATGCAACAGTGCTAAACACAACCACTGAGGAATCAAGAAAGTGTGGACACACTTTATAAGAGTTGGTTAAAACACTAATCAGTGCCTACGAGAGCTTGCAGTGAGATAAACTCTAAAGAATGTGATAATGAGAGAGGGGAAGCTGGTCACTTCCCTTATCTCCTTAATCTTTGGTTTGAATCAAAACAGAGTGACTGTTTCCTAAAGTAAAAGAATGAATGTACTCATAAAACCTCTGAAGAAACCATCTGCATAGTGGGCATGCAACCTATCCTATATTTCCCCCTGCTTGTAGGCATGGTGGGGCCCTCCGTTGTCTCCTGGGCTGCTGTTGCTGAGACTTGAATGAGTAATAAAATATCCAAAACTTCTCTTCTGGCTCCTCCAAGTTTTTCTTTGGTGTCAGTAAACATATGCTTGGGGTATTTGCAACTCGGGGGCTCAAGAGGACCGCAGATAGAAGAAAGGTACAGGTGGTGAGGTTGCCCTTTGACCACAGTGGGAAAACTGGCATCTCATGGGTCATCTAGAGTAAAGAAATAGAAGATGTTTGTGAATTGTGACCCACAGGGTTTCCTTAAATCATAGTTTTGGAGTGAAGAGATAGGCTGGATAAATGTTTCAAATATGGATCAGGGGCCAGAGGGTAGAGTAGGGTTGTATTAATCTGAAATAAGATTGAACAGAGATGAACATGTATGAACAGTGATCTCCTCTTATCAGTTGAAGATATATTTGAAGACCCCAGTGGGGACCTGAAACCATAGTTAGCACCAGATATTGCATATACTGTTTCTTTCTATACATATATAATTTAGGATGAAGTTTAATTTATAAATTAGGCACAATAAAAGATTAACAACAATGATTCAAAAGAAATTGGAATATTCATAATATGCTTCAATAAAAGTTAAGTGAAAGTGGTTTCTATCTTGCTTACACTCAAGATGTCTTACTATGCTGCACTCATCCTTTTTATGATGATGTAAGATGATGCAATGTGATTGGTTGATTGGGTTTAACTGAAAGGTGGAAGGAACACTTTAAATTAGGAAAATGGAAAAGTTAATCTGTACTTCAAACATATTTCTAGTGTTTCTGTTTGTGGACTATTCTTTTGGCAATTTCCTGACTTTAAAGTTCTCAATGATATCTTTAATCTTGAGGTGAAGGGGGGAGAGAGAAAAGAGAGAGGGATGAATGTAGGTATGCACCAGGAGAACCCTCAGACACGAATTCTGTGATCTTTTGGACAGGTAGTCAGACATATATTACTAGGTATGCTCAAACCACTTTTCTTCAAATTCTATAAATTAATGAATAAAAAATCCTTAGAAGATTTTCATTGATTTTGGCTACATTTTCTTTCCTCAATGGGATTCTAATCTTTCCAAGTCCAAAGTTTATAGCTTCAACCCCATTTGATTTATATGAACAAAAAGAAAAATCTTAACAGTATTTTTTATAACTGGAGAAGCATATTTATTCCATTTTCACATAACTCACAAATAACTAGACAGATTCTGCTTAAGCCTTCAAAAGAAATTCCATTTTAGACTAGACACTAATGTGGAAAACTTGAGGCCAAATGACTTAACTTTTTAAAATCTTATATCTAGGAAAGAGACAGGGGTGGGAGAGCAGGCAGGAGGGTGGGAGAAAAGCAGGCAAAGACAGAGAGAGGTAAAGTAATTTATATATTAATTGCAATATTTTCTCAGGATCATTCAATATATGCATATGTATGATTTTCTTTCTAGTTCTGGCAACTATAGATAATTATTTTGTAAAATTCATACTTTAATTTCAGTTGAATAAAGTGGTTTTGTTTCTAGAAAATGTAAAGGTTAATATTTTCTCTAGATTGTACAATTTAAATGTATCTTTTTTATGATATTATGAAGAAAAGCAGAAGTTACAACATGAATATATATTAGTTCAACACCAACCATTTACAAAATGTTGGGGGTAGTGGGGAGAAGCAAAGACCTGATTTACCAGACACCATTTCTTCTGCATGGAGAACTCCCATGGACTTCAAAGGGTTTGCTACACAAAAACCAGACTCACAATACAGGGGAGGGAATGAAAATCTGCCGACAATTGCCAGTTGCAGAGTCTCAGCCAATTTTTAGAAACTTGGAAGTGGTCCTTTTTGATTTTTATCAGCAAAAAATGTCTGGAATGACTGGAGTCACTTCTAAAGTTTTTCATTTCTTTACATTTGTACAGACTAACACAAGTTGGAAAATCTTTGGTTTTCATTAAATAAGTCCCAATTTTAATGCATAAAGTGTTAATATCAGTATTTTCTTCAGGGGCAAGTAAAACATTCTTTATTTCTATATATTTATTAGAATCATAATGTTTTAGGCTTGAAAAGACTTTGGCAATTATGGTGGAGAGTTAATTTCTTTTGTAGAAAAAGACGTTTTAAAATACAATTCTGCTTAGGTCTTCACACGTGAGTTCTGCTGAGGGTTTGATACTTTTCTTGATTCTGGTCAGCTTTAATTGGTGTAATAGGAAAGACTTCAAATATCCTTACCAAGTCCTTTCCTTGATTTCTCAGCCAGCAATTGGCCACATTAGGAAAAGAACAGTGAAGTCGAGCTTCAAGTCATAGACAACAACATCCATCATGGGGAAACTATTACCAAAGAAGTACAGCTCAACCAAACATGTGTCCTGTTTTGTTTTCTAAAAATATACACACACACAAAATCTAAATGACAAATTCAGGTAATCCTGAGTAGACAGCAATAAACATCATCATTTTCAAATGGTTGTCTTATTGTTTATCATCAAATTTGTTGGTGACACTTTTTTGAAAGACGTTTTTAGTTTCAGAGTAATTTATCAACAACATAGTTAAATGCAAATGTGTTAGGTCTTCTATTATGAAGTGTTGCTGTGTGTGTCCTTGCAGGTAGATGTGTGTTTGTGTGTTTGGTCTGAAATACCTTAGCAGTGTACTGGTGGTGATGGCACTGACAGAAGCAATGGATTTCTTCTCCCTGTTGAACCCAGTATCAAGCAAAGTCAATGAGCAGATATGGGAAGAAGAGATGTGTCTTTATTTTTTATAATGGGAAAAATGATTCTTTGTATTCCAACAATGAACTATTCATTAGTTAATTCCACACATTGCAAACCAAGTTACTTGCTTCATTTTTATTCCTTGAATTTTGGAATTATTTTTCTAACTTGGGTAAAATGCAAGATATTTGTGTTTTCTTACAGACACAACTTTGGAAGGATTTTGCCGCCCTTTCTATTATCCTCTGACAGCTGCAATGAGTACACACATCTGCCATATTGATGTCAAGTGGTATACATTCATCTATCATAACAGCTGTTGGTGGATCATTGCAAGTATCCAGGGGATGGATGGAATATAAATGATCATTGCCTACAGTACGCAAAGCTGGCTTTATCAATTTTGACACTGGTTTCTTAAGGACATACTCCATTTTTACCCCCAAGTGCTTCTGTGAGACCTCAACATTTGCTTACAAAAATGAAAAACAGTACTTCTTATCTAATTATTCAAATATTTAAGAATGCTAAAATTGTGTTGATGTGACAGATAAGTGCCTAAAAAAGGTATTATTAGAAGAATAGTTTTGTTTTTGTTTCTTACTTGAAGAGCACCACAATTTAAACTTACATACATGTTTTAAGCTATAAGGTATATAATGTTACATGTAATATGAAATATATAAAATAACGCATTAAATTGAGCACACAGGTTAAAGTTCAGTGCCATAAGTAATCTAACATTGTTTAATATGGTTTGTAAATTTTTCTGTATTTATATATCTCCCTCTCTCTCCCTTTATCTCTATTCATGTTGTACCCTTTGCCACTTCTCCTGAAGATCTATCCTGCAGAATTATGTATCTTTAATGGTGGGGTGCTTGGTCACAGTTTTATTTCTACAAAAACAAAGTAAAAAGGAAGTTGGAGGGTTTCAAGAGTAAAACACAAATATATTAATACACATGTACATACACCTGCAGGATTTATAAGAAGATTTGTCCAATCTGATCAAAACTAAAGCATCATAAGTAAAAGGAAATTATTGGTTATGCAGAAGAATTACAAAAATAAAGAGTTGCTTTAGGGCAGTTATTGATAAAAGAAAGATTAATGATGGTAATTACATGGTTTGATAAGGTATAATTTTTCCACTGTTTACCATTCTTTGTCTGACATCATCACAATCAACCATTAATTTTGTAAAAAGACTTCCTTAAATAGAAATCCCCTGCACTAAGAATATTTTTGCAATCTGTGTTTTACTCTTATGTAGGGAGGAGAGAACTTTTATGGAAGGATGATGCCAAGTCTTGATTTATTTTGTACAGTTAAAAAAAAATGGAGCACTTGAGTCCATGTGAAAGTCATATCTGTGCAGTCTTGTTTAGGAACATGTGCAGTAATAAATAAAAATAAGTAAAAAAATGCCATATTGTTTAAAGTTATCATTTGCATCCTCTCTCTAACACTACTACCTTTAGGGTTCTTGGCAAGTTTCATGGCTCAACATGCTGTCTATAAGTGGGCAACTCCAATGTGTAACTCTAGCCCCAACTTTCCCTCAAGCCACAGACTCTCAATCTAACTGCTCACAAGTCCTGCTCCCTTGGTCTTCTAAATGTTATAATCAAACTGCTGATCTCTTTGCCTGTCCACTATTCCCATGGTCTTCCCTATCTTAAATAAATAAATAAATAAATAAATAAATAAATAAATGAAATTATAGCATTTACTGATAAATGGATGGAACTGTAGAATATCATGCTAAGTGAAATATGCCAGTCCCAAAAAACCAAAGGCTGAATGTTTTTTCCCATATGTGGATGCTAACCCATAACAAGGGAGGGTAAGGAAGGGAAATGTAGAACCTCATTGGATTAGATTAGGCCAATGAAGGGATGGGAGTGGGGATGGAAATAGGAAAGACTGTAGAATGAATCAGATATAACTTTCCTATGCTCATATACGAATGCATGACCGCTGTAACTCCACATAGTGTTCAACCACAAGAATGGGATCAAAATTGTAATGGGTTGCATCCCATGTATGCATAATATGGCAAAATATGCCTACTGTCATGTATATCTAAAATAAAAAAGAAAGAAAGAAAGAAACACAAAATAAAATTGTAAGCCAACTCTACTGGTTGCTCAAGTAAAATTGAGTTATTCTTTCTTTCTATTTTGATTTCATATTCCCTATCCATTCTGTCAGCAAAATTTGTTGGCCTTACAGTCAAATTACATCCACTGTTGGGTACAGTGGCTCACCCCTGTAATCTCAGTAGCTCGGGAGTCTGAGGCAGGAGGATTATGAGTTCAAAGCCAGATTCAGCAATTTAGCGAGGCCCTAAACAACTTAGTGAGATTCTGTATCTAAATAAAATATTTAAAAGGGCTGGGATGTGGCTCAATGTTTAAGCACCCCTGGATTCAATCCCTAGTACCAAGAAAAAGAAAAAGTATATACATCCACCATTGAATCATTCCTCAACCTTTCCATTGCTACTTCTATTTTCAATTCCATGAACCATTTCAAGAGCCTTTTGACTCCCTGTTATCTGCTCTCCCACAGCAGAATCTCAGCATAGTTGGCAGATTTTTTTTAAAAAGTTTGACTTTTAAAACTTGAGTCAGGTTATTTCACTCCTTCCTTTAAACTAACTGCTTAAAACCCTGTTACAAATTTCCTATTTTATCCCAAAGTTCTTACAAAAGACTCCAAAGTTCTACATGATCTCATTCTCAATGTTCTCAAACCTCTTCTAACACTTCTCTTGCCATACTGTCTTCTTGTTCTTCCAGCACTGCTGAACATATTTCTGCCTTACAGTCTTTTTATTCTCTCTCTTTCTGCATGGAGTATTCTTCCTCTAGGTATGGACAGGAGTAGCTTACTCACTTCTTTGGGTCTTCACCTGGCAAAATATTCTTTGACCATCCTGTCAGAATTATTCGGTTGCCACTGTCACAGTGTTCTCTTACCTGATTTCATTTTTAAAATGACATGAATCACTATCTGATATTATATCACTAGAATAAAAATTCCATGAGAGTCTGAATTTGTTTCATTTTCTACTACAACTTCAGAGTCTACAAGAGTGTATGGCATATAGTAGGCATTCAACAAAATTTGTTGAATAGAATACATTGACTAAGTGCTAGCATGATATAATAGGTTTTACATTTCTCTAATGTTATTTGTAGTCTCATAGAGTACTAAATTTATTCAAGAGATTTTTATTAGAACAAGAAATAATAAATAGCTTTTCCATCTACTTTTTTATGATAGAACAGATGTGGAATTTTCTTTTGATGACAATAATGGTCTCAATTCAATCAACATCATTCTTGTCAACAAAGAAAAACTTTCTGTATGTAGGAAATAGGCAACATGACCTAAAAGACATCCCTACTCCTCTTATGCAAAATCAAAATGAATTTAAAACCCCAATGTTTGAATATGCATCACTGAATTACAATCTTTAATGGGTAATTGAGAGAAAATGCTCTAAAATACTGAGACGTGTCAATATATTCCTACATGTTCTTGGATTAGCTTCCTATTAACATAAAGTAACACAAATATTTTATCAAGTGCATCATTTTAAATTGGGGTGATAAAGAAATGCTTTTATGTAAAAGTTACAAAAGAGGAATAAACATAGAATATTATCAGGGATGAAAAAATAGTAATGTATATTTTTATATTTTACAGTAAAAAATGTATGGATTATTTCTCCCCTCATTTCTCTGCCATGAAAAATGTCTGAGAAAAATCCAAAAAGGAAAAGACTCCAAGGTGTGAGGTCACGATAACATGTGATCCCATATAGAAGGTGAACAGTACAAAATAAGGTGTATTTTTTTACAATTTTAAATGCAAATTCGAATCTTTGGATCCAAGTTCAGAAAAGATACTTTTCTCTGCTGACACCTTTATATGCATGCTGAGGAATGTTTTGGATCTTGTTGAAGACTGATGTAAGCATTGTTGGGCAATTTACCCATGACTTCACCCAGAGTACAAATGACAGTTGGGAGATTTAGTAAGCACATGTAATGATTTGTCACATATGCATAAAATTAAATGTCCTAGGCTTCTCTGATGTTCTATGTAGGACCTCTTCTTTTGCTCGGTATTTGATTGTAAAATGTAGCTGAGCTAAGAGATTTTAAGTACATATGAAAACAATCTTAATTACTTCCAGTAGGTGAAGACATAGTCTTAAGAAGTGATTGATAAATGTGTTAATCAATGTAGGAGCCAAAAGAACTGAATTCCTGGGCTCATGGCCATTACTTCCGAATGACATGTATGGGTACACCCTCTTCTAGCATGAGATGTCTCATTTTTAAAATGAGGCAGTAATCATTGCCTTGCTGAAGGGCATGTGGTCATGCATAGTAAAAAACACAATAAAAAAACTGGAAATACCAAAACCCCAAGTTAAGTTATAGAGTCAACACACAACTGACAAAATTAGACATGTTGAAAAGGAAACATAAATATGAAATATCTCTAGTGCTGGAAGCAAGATGATCAAGGAGAAACTGGCCAATTTAGGATACCTCAAGGTGGTCAAGGGTAATGTCTTTTGCATTGTTTAAAGATACTCTACTTTGTAGAAGAAGGATGATGTCTTAGGGTGAGTTCTCCAAAAGCAAATCCTGAAATAAGGCTTCCTGTGCAAGTTACCTATTATAAAGACTTCCCTGAAAAGTGACAACAGAGGGGAGTAAGATGTAAAAGAAAGAGGTCAAACAAATGTGTGCTATCAAATGAAAACTCAAATATATGTATGCATGTATATATATATTTTTCAGGAATGTAACTTGAGTTTCATTTAAATCTTCATAAAGAAGGAAAAAAAAGTTGGTAAAAAAATATTAATAGCTTGATCTCCTAGCAGTTATATTGCACACAATAAATTGAACTTCAACTTTCTAGAGCCATGGAGAAATAACAATAAAATGCTGCATAGTACCTTACCCAGAATTTAAGACCATGTGGATTCTAATGGTTGGAGGAAACCTTTCATTTTATCCTCACAGATTTTTTTCTATAGTTGGGATCTTGAATGTCCCCTAAAGGCCCATGATTGGAAGCTTGGTCACCCACCTGTGTTGCTATTGAGAGGTGGTGGAACATTTAGGAGAGGAGGTCTAGTGGGAAGAAGTTAGGCTATTGGGAGTGTGCCCTTAGAAAGGCTGCTGAATGCCTCTCTTTTTGCTTCTTGGCAGCCATGAGGTAGACAGCTCTTCCACTGTGTGTTTCTGCAAGGATGTGCTGCCCAACCACAAGCCAAAAGGCAATGGGACTAGGTGAGCATGAGCTGAAAGAAATAAATTCATCCTACTTACAAGTTGATTATCTCAGGTATTTTTTCACAGTGAAGGAAGGCGGACCAAAACACTGTTCCTCACTGTAAAGACCTTTTCCATTCTTGAAGTAGTACACAAATGGAATGGACATTTAGAAGTTAGAAGAGAACTTTAATTTGCTTAAGAAATGCTGGAAGTTAGAATCCGTGAGGCAGATGGGATAGAGGAATAGTAATTTAATCACCTCCTCTATTCCTGTGCTAGAGTTACGGGGTAACTGAACAAATAATACTAAAGCTACAAGATGAGATCAATGGTGATTGTTTAGTCACATGTACTAACAGTGCAGGGAAGGGAACATAGCATGCATGCAAGGGCATACAAGGGCTGCACTCAGGACAGAGTGAATAATCAGAAGTTGTGGGAAGCTGGATTCATAGTACCAAGAGGTTGGGTTGCACCTGGTTCCTGGGGAAGAACATGATTAATTGACTTAAATAATTCAAGAGAACTGAAAGTAGCAGAGAACTGAAACCTGCTACTCAAAGGTAAGTGGGTCTGTACCTAGTCCACTTGATAAGGAGGGTTGTTCGCCTAGGGAAACTTATTTGCATAGTTGGAAGAGAAACTTGTGGTTAGGCCTTTGGATTTCAACAGATATCAAGGCAGCACACGGAACCTTAATTTTAGGACTTAGGCTGTAGGTGATCAGAGGGAAGAAGTCAGAAAAAAGAGGAAGCTCCTTGTTCGATCATGATAAAGATAAATTTGGGGGAATTTGCATGCTTCTTGGAGAAATTCTGCACAATTATTGTAACTATGCAAAATAGGGCCTCCTCTTAGCTGCCTCCTCTAAAATATCTGATAGCTTCTATTTCAACACAGCAGAATTTGGTGCAAGTAGATCCCTGAGGTGAAAGCAAAGAAGTACTGAGTCCAGCTGTAATTTGACATGGAGCTAGAACAGAGACTGCCTGTGGGGACAATAGTCCTGAGTCATATCGATCAGCGCTTTATGAGCTTGGTTTCCTGAGTCCATTACTGCTTTTGAATTTTTGTCATCTGCCTGAAGCCCAGATCTAGGCCTTAAGTCATTTGACAAAGCAAATGTCAATGAACAGGCCGCCTCAGCTTCACAGAAAACCTCTACCAGTCTATGTACTTTTTGTATCTGTCATGAGTGTTCAAAGTTTGCTGATTCTGAGGTACACTTGCTAGCTTTCCTCTCTGATACTTTTTTTCTGATTCACATTTTCTCTTTCCTTTATTTATTTTTATGTTTTATTTTTGGTTTTGTCTTTTAGATTACATGGTAGAAAACAAAACTTTTGGAGCAACAATGACCTGATTTTTGCATTATAAGTTTTCACACATTTCATGGAGTGAAATTTTAGCCTTGAAAAAAATTTTTTAATTTTTTAAAAAAATGTATCTTTAAATATAAGTCAGAAAATTCACTTAAGGAAAAATGATTACTATTCTCCAAAAGTGCATGTGTCATTGTATTGAAGTAAACAAAAGAGAAAATGAAGGAAAGAATCTATTTTTTAATTTTTATTTTCTTCAGAAGTTTACAGAAGAAACAGAGTGCATAGATCTAAGGTTAGAATGATGATTTAATGCATAATTACAGAGCTATTTTAAAAATCTTTTTGAAAGTCTTTAGCTATTTCTAAGCTGTGGATAGTACCTCTGATACATATTGAATACTAGATGGAGGAGTAGGAAGAAAATGAAAAAGGAAGTATAATTAGAAATTCTGAAACATGAATATTATAGGATGGTCAGGGCACAATTTCAGAAAAATGTGGTTTTACTGGTTCTCTGTCTATACCCCTATCTTCTCTGCCAAATTTCCAAATAAACTTTTCCAAATAGATTTGACTTATCAACATTTGTTTTCTTCGCTTCTCACAAACTCAGTATTCTGTGAACTCTGGGGTATCTAGCAAACCACTACTGTAATTGAGAAGCCTGCCAGTCCAAAACTTGATCTACTTTGGCCTTTCACCCCACCAATGGAATGATGCTGTGGTGGGCACTTGCTGTTTTGAGCTCCCAGCCTCTCCTCCATCCTTTGTGGCATTAACCCTGTGTTTTGCCATGGATGACGCTTCATGACATGGATGAATGACCCCTCAGCATTTTTATTTAATGTGGGGCCTTCTCACCTGCCCTCCTAGAGCTACAACTCCACTGACCACAGCTACTGGTTGGGTGAGTTCATGACCTAGCTGATGCTTTCACAACAATTGAGATTGGGCTCTGGTTTGGGACTTGAGCCAGTTGGGAAGTGAACTCTCTTCTGGGAGATTGAGTTTTCTCATCTGGCTGTAAAGTTGCAGCTCCTGAGAGTCCCATATGGACTCTGATAATGAAACCACCTCAAGAGAAAGAGAGCTGAAAAATGGGCCTCTGGAAATCTTCTGAGATTCTTAAGACATATGGGCCAATAAACAACATTTTTGCTTCTTTCATTTCGTTAGCCTTGTAATTTTAATTTTGGGGACAGGACTTCTCATCATGGTATGAGTCACTTACATTTGTAATAATAGCTGTGAACCCATTTCCATGGTAGCTAACTAGATTATAAATTACAGCCTATAGGTAAACTAATTTAAGTCCCTGGGTTCATTCTACAGTAAAGTGGCTGGGAGGAAAGTGTTAAGTGGTTTGCCTGAGATAGTCTTACTCCCTGTCATGGATGGGGGAACTTTCCTGGAATAAAGGAGCAAAAAGGATGTGCCCTCTTTAAATCTCCTTGTTAACTTGATCTCTGGGTAGTAAGCTAATGATCCTTGCTAGGAAGAAACATTTTAATTCTTAACTGCCTTTAGTAGGATGCTCTTAGCTAAGGATTGCCAAAAACAATAGAACCTGAACCCATAAGACTTGGCTTCCTGTGTAATGTCATGCAAACTACCTCAGGGTTGGTTGATATTTTTAATGTTCCAACTGTATGAAAAACTCACAAGTCTATAGAACTCATTCTGAGCCCAAACTGGGGCTCTGCCACCAATGTCTCAGATATCTCTTGGCTTTGTTTGAATTTTTTCTTGACTGTATTCTTGAAATTATTAGTAAACATTAATATCAGCTAAAATCTTTAATTCCCATGAGTCTGATTTGACAAACAAGTCCCATAACTTAGCTTAACGGTCTAAGTGGATTGAGAGGGATTTGACCATATCACTAAAGATACCAGCTCAGCAGTGTCCACAAAGTAGTTCAGGAAGGATCTCTCTTTGGGTCTGGTATTAAGGATATAATGTATGTTATTTGCTTCTCAAGATAGCCTGGCTGATGTATGATTTCTATGTCTACTTTTTGAATAGAGAGGTTTGTTACAGTGAGATTCATGTGGCCTCACTGTTGAATGAGGCCTGAAGATCACCAACTAAACCATCATGGCAAAAAGACGTTACAAAGTGAAATGCTGGATTATTGAAGCAAGACTCAAAACAGAGGTAAAGAAAACCTCTGACTCTTTAGTGTTTAAAAATTACTGAGTACAGTGATTGAATATTGGAAATCAAGACTTTCTTTGGAAAATATGAATCCCTGCGGGGCTCTTATTTCCCATAGGAGAGGACATATATCCTCTTCACTCAAGTCTACTGGCAACAGCCTCACCAAGGCTATTCAGAGTTTGGGAGTCAGTTGAACGGACACAGTGCTCCTCATTTAGCAATGACTCTCCAGTCTGTCCCCTTTTCTGCCTACTCTACTCACAATGAGAGAGACCAGAAGTCACAGATTCCTAAGGTGGGTGGTAAAGAATTGGTCAGGTGATAATAAAGAAGTCCACCAAAACCTCTTGTCTTGTAGGCAGCTAATCTGATAAAATCCTGGAAAGGGGAGACTTTTAACCCTAAACTTAGTTTCATAAGAAAATTGCTTAGATCTTAAAATATTGATTAGTGAGAAGAAATTGATCTAGAACAGTAACTAGAAGTGACCAGAGAACTTGCTAATTTTATGAGGAACAGTAGATAATTAGGCATCTTCTCCATGTTTCTTTCATGGCTGAAGGAAAAGACAGTACTTAGGATTTGGAAGAACAATGGAGGAATGAGGGGTGGAATTTCAGGGACAGGAAAAGGAAGAATACGCATTGGAATAAAGTGGTTTTCTGACTTTAATAAGGTTTTCTTCCTAATATTACCAATCAGCATACATATGTGTTATATTTCTCTTCTTGCAATGTTTGGCAGGATAGTTGTGATAAAGGCAGAAATGAAATATCAATGTATAAATTAGGATACGAGAGAGAGGTATGTTTGAAAAATTGCTTCTGTTATGGCCCCTTCCCAGGGAGTTATTTCCAATGACAGATATGAACAATAATCACCTGGGCCTCCGCTCCAGGCTGGAGAACCCTGGACAGTCGTGTCAGCACTGGCCTCTGCACAGGACTGGCTGAGGTCTTGGTCGAGACTGTATCACAAACACCTTGCCCCTCTGCCTACTTTTTCTTCCTTCCCTCCCATCTTCTTTCTTCCTCCCCTCCCATCTTCTTTCTTCTTCTTCCTTCCTTTTCTTTTAATGTGATTTCAAGGGGATTCTCTCCTAAATTTCCTGCATACTAAATGTACCTCAGAACTGACTTCCTAGAGAACCTAGGTTTTGACAGGAACCATTATGATTCCTGCAAGTTCAAGATGTTCACAAATGTGCAAAG
Organism: Sciurus carolinensis; assembly: GCF_902686445.1. Lineage (NCBI taxonomy): Eukaryota > Metazoa > Chordata > Mammalia > Rodentia > Sciuridae > Sciurus > Sciurus carolinensis. The sequence goes on along the minus strand of NC_062222.1, from coordinate 31,752,526 downwards.
AGGCACATACTCCTATTTTACTTTTAGATGTGTTGGATAACTGGTTTTTGTTGTTGTTGTTGTTGTTGTTACTAGGGATTGAACTCAGGATTGCTTTACCACTGAATCATGTCCCCAGCTCTTTTTAACTTTTTATTTTGAGACAGGATCTGATTAAGTTAACTAGTCGGCCTAGAATTTGTGTTCCTCCTGCCTGAGCCTCCCAAGTAGCTGGGATTGAAGATGTATACCACCACATCTAGTACACTAGACTAAATTTTGAAGAACATTTTAAAATTCTCCCTGTTGTTTTCAGAACTAACCTTATAGAAAAAGTTAAAGCATCAAAGAAAAATGAGTTAGCATGCTTATGAAAAGTAATTATTTTTCCAAATCAATTTCATTAATTATACAGTTATCTTATAGCCAATAAGGATCACATAAACATTAGAATAAAATACAGACTTATTGAATTAAGCACACATACACACACACATACACGCAATAGAGCAAATAATAATGTTCCTAACAAAGACAGAAGGACAAGTTTTGAGTTTTATTGATCTCTGGAACAGTAGCTCCCCTTGAGCAGAGAACCATAATAGAATTAAGGAAAGATATTTCCATCCCAGAGACCAGACATTTGGAGGGCAGCCATTGTGAGTATAAGATGTGAACCTGGCCAAGTGTTTTATTTCTTATTGGATTCTTGACTCTCCCTGACTTTCATCAGTCAGTGAGTCATGACTGACGGTGTGTGTGCGTATCTGCAGTAATTGATTCTGAGAGAAATGTCTCCAGGCATACCAGGAGCTTTCTTTTGAATAAGAGGTAACATTCTTTCAGTCCCAGAAGCTGCTGAAACAGGGACAGAGATCCGCAGACTGCGGGGCTCTGATTTCGTGCTGCACATTTAGGGTACAAATTGGTTCCAGGTCAGAATCACATGAACTGCGTGTCTCTGATCATTCCAGAACTGCACTGGAATGCATGCTATTATTCTTGGAAACTTACTGAGAAGCAGAATGGAATTATGCAGAGAACACAAGACTGGATCTCAGTAGTCATGGGTATCTGCTCTTACCTTGCTGTGATATTGGGCAAGTCACTTAGATTCTTCACCTGAAAGTTTCTCTTTTGGCAAACAAAAGATAGAATATAAATCTTTGTTGTCAAATCAGTAGACATTTCAAGGACAGTTGGATTTTTATGTGAAACCATCCAATTTTAAATGCTCTATTTAATTTTATTTTTGTATAAGCCAAACCCTCCCCCAAACAAAACAACAACAACAACAACAACAACAACAACAACAACAAAAAGAAACCAAAAGGCTATCAGTTGGGATTTTTTTGGAGAAGCCAAACACCATTCTGTTATATCTTCTCTGGCCTTCTTTGCTCAGCTTCTCAAAAAGGTGTCAAGAAAGTTGTCTGCTTGCAATCTCTCCTTTTCTCCATTTGTCAGTTTTCACATCATACACTCCAATCTGGCTTTTCCTCCATCTCCCCTTTATGTTAAAAAAAAAAAAAAAATCAGGACTCCCTGTTACTAGCATGAGTCTTACCTGACCTCCAAGTAGCATTTGAAAAATCTCAAGCCTTTCTTGAAATCCTCTTTTCTTGGCTTCCTTTATATGTTATCCTGAGTTCCTCTTTTCCCTCTGGGTGTTCCTTTACTGAATCCATTCAGAAAGGTTTCTTCTTCCTCCTTTTGCCCCTCTAAATATTGTATTTTTAAGGTTTGCTTCTAACCTTTCCTCACCACATTCTGTCTTCACTTAATCATACAAATTACTTCAAATACCCTTTAGACAACAAATGGCTCTTAAATATGCATCTCTAGCCCATACTGCCTATGGGTCATTGGAGTCTACTGTTTTGTAAATATTTCGTTTTTAGATAATTTAACTCAACGTACCTAAAATTCTTCTCAAAGTCTTTTCCTTAAGGCTGGTCCTCCTCTAGGGGTTGTATACCTCATTGTTTAATGTTAACATCTACCCAGCTGAGCAAGTTAGAATCCTAGCCTAAACTACCATTTTTGTTTTCCAATTCTTACCTGGAATTTCTAAAGTATGTTCCTACATATTTCTTAAACCTTTTACTTCTCTCCATTTATATTGTTACCTTGGTCTAAACAACTTCTACCCCTAAAGCAACCTCTCCACCTGTTCCCCATTCAATGCGTTCAACAGACATATTGATTTGTGAAATAAAAATATGATTATGTCCCTCATCTGCTCAAAACCATTCATGGAGTGTTAACTTTCCCTGGAGGGAAAGACTTTTTCAAATTTTTTTATTACAGAACCTGTTCACATAGGTGATGTGGCCTTCCCTTGAATTGCTTTTAACCTTGTCACCCTCTGGCTTTTTTTCTTCTAGTTCCTGGAATTCACCAGGGTTTCTTCTGCCTTGGGTCTTTCACTTGGATTACATATTGTTTTCCTGACAGTCTTCCAAATCTTCATTTCATTGTGCTCTTCTTATAGCTTTTAGTTCAACACCCACTGCAGGGACTTGACTGACACTGCAGACTTGGTCAGATTCTCCTGTCATTTGCACTCTCATTGTGTTCTGTTTTTTTTCTCCTTAATGGCATTTACCACAGCATATGATCCTAGTTTAGATACCGTCATTTTCTAACTCATCTTCAAGCTCCACCAGGAATTCATCATTATTGTTTTAATCAACTTTGTGTTGTTGTGACCAAAATATGAGAAAACTTAGAGAAGGGAAAGTTTATTTGGGGCTCACAGTTTCAGAGATCTTAGTCCATGGACAGCTGATTCCATTGCTCTGGGCCTAGGGTGAGGCAGCAATCATGGAGGAAGGCCATAGAGGAGGGAGGCTGCTCCCTTCCTGACACCAAGGAAGCAGAGAGCAAGAGAGTGGGGAAGAGGCCACAGGGTACCCTTCGAGGGCACATCCAGTCACATCCTACCATCCAGCCACATTCTACCACCCAGTGAGTTCATTCAAACTAGGATGGACTGATTGGTTACAACTCTCATAATCCAAACATTTCACCTCTGACTATTCCTGCATCAACACAGGAGATTTTGGGAAACATCTCCTATACAAACCATAATATTATTCCAGTCTGTTATAGTTGGTCGTATTATAGAAGGTTCAATAAATATAAATTGAGTGGGTAAATGATTTTGAATAAGTTTTCCTTTCAGATTTCAATACCTCTCTTACACTTAGAAGTTATAAAGGTACATTTTTGTAATATGTAATAAAAATATTAACCTGTTTCCTCTCCCATTGGGGTCCTGGAATGTGACATTATCAAATCTATTCTGTTCCCTACACCAAACACAATGTTTCAATAGATGTCTATTTAAATATCATCTTTAAATAAGTTAGAGAAGCATTTATTTATATTTTATTGAGGCATTGGCCTTGAAGACCCAGTTTAAATATACAAATGTGGAGTCTGGCATGAGTGTCATGGCCCAGGGACAGGGACAGGATCACGGAGAAGAGAGCACATTTACTTCCATCATCTGTGTTTTACAAGCAGCTTTCAAATCTCAGCTTCAGTCTCATCTGCCTTTTTTCTCTCTTTTTCCTTCGCTGTCTCTTTCCCTCCAAATGCTTTTCACTGTATCCTCTTCAATTACTATTTAGATGAAGAACTTTCATTTACTCACAAAACATTTTGGCTTAGATACTCTCAGGCTCTTGAATTCCTCTTTCTGTTTCTCAATCCTCTTGGGTCACTTTCTCACAAACATCTATTGATCCTCAGTTCATTCCTGAGAAGACCCTCTGACTGCCACTTCAAAGTTCTTTGCTCTCTTCTCTTCATGCCATATTCTTACTGTGGCCCCAGGTCCTTACTCTTATCACTACCTTTGAGTTTACAGGAAGACTTCTGAATTTATGGATGCCAGCCTTAGCAGGGATCTCGGGTGTGGCTAGAAACTGCATGCCCACAGTTCCGCTTCATGCACTTTAATTGCTCCCAGCGTGTCCATTTCAAATCTTCCTGTTACTCCTTGAGAACTTTATTCTTCATTGCTGCCCCCAGAAATCCAAGAGGTTACTCCATCTTCTTCACCAAGAAAATGACATGTAACCCTGATTAAGTTTCTTTCATCTTGAACACAGACAACACTTTGTCCATCTCTAAATATTGTGTCCTCTCGTCTTACCTTTGATAAGGAGGCATACAGGATTCCACTCTCCATCTTCCTTCACACCCTCTTGCCAACCAATTACACTCTGACTTCCCCCAGGACTTCACTTGTCAGAGGAAGCTGCCTACCTCACCTAATTGCTGACTTCTAGAGACAGAGGGGTACACATGAGCCTATTTCTTTCTCTTGACTTCTGAACAGTTGTCAATGCCCCTCACAGTCTATCTTTTGAATTTCTTCCTTCACTCTGGATCATTGACACCCATCCTCTCCTAACTTGCTGTCTTCCCCGTCTGTTTGTTTTAATGGGCATCTCTTCTCCCACATTTTAAATTATGGGTTGCTAGGATTCCTTGTCAGTTGTCTTACCTTGTCTTACACAGCATCTGGGCAATTTGATCTATACTTCTGTGTTTGTTTTCCATGTATGCACTATGGTTGCTGGGTGTGGTGGTGGAGAGTGTAAGCCTGGACGACAGAGATCTTAATTAGAACGGCTATCTTGTTACTTTTTGCTGAAGTCTTATGAGCAAGTCACTTTACATCTTTAAAAGGTGATTATATTATTTGCCTTCCCATTACTGCAGAGCAACTTGAGTTTGTATCTTCTCAAAGCAGAAGACATAAACAATGCTAATTATTTTTTTCTTTTTAATACTTGGGATGTAAGACACATTCAAGTCTTTTTAAATCTAACTAGGGCTGGCCCCTGACTTATAGTAGTTGACATTATTAATGATTTTTCATTTTTACAATGGTAAGAAAGTGATAGGCATTTAGTAGAAACTGTATTTTGAATTTTGATCTTTTCTCAGGCTACAATCTGTGGGATATGCTGGATGGCAGTAGCAATAGCTTCAGCTGCCAGGAAGCCACATGATCATGAGGGTAAACAATCCATATGCTACATACAGTGTACTCTGTGGATAAGCTGGGACTTAATAAATCCTAAGATGGTGTTTATTAAACATATTTTCCATATTTTCACTTTACAATGAGGAATTGGGACTTAACCTCATCATAAGTTGAGGATCATCTGTACCCACCTAAGCCAAGAATTTGTATGTTAGCTGCAGAAAAGCAGGAGCCTCTGCCATTGGTGGGGGTAGAGACAGAGCCCAGCTACTGCAGCAGCAGAAGTTCTAGCAGTCGCATCCTGGTGGGGGTTGGTGGGCACAGCTTGGGAGTTTCCATCTTGGAGTGAAGTCGGGTCATAGAGCTGTGAGAAGGGACGCAGTGTCTGAGTAAATTTGGGGTCTTTGGTTTCCAGAGAAGATTCTAAAACATCCTGAAATAATGACAAGCTAACTAAACACACTTCATAAATCTATTTTCTGCTAAAACAGTTAAAGTGGTTTGAACAGGAAGCTGTCCTTCCTCCCTGTCTAATAAGCCTGCTTCTGCCTTGCTTGGTTATTACCTTGCCTGTTTGATTACATGATGGGGTAAAGAGGTCTCTCCTTGAGGCTATCACACTCCAGCGACTCCATCTGTGTCCTGAGGTGGGTGTAGACATATTTGCAAAATAAAACCTGGGAGGAGCAGGTTTATACACTTGAGCATTATCCAGTTTTGCTAATTTATATGGACAAGAACCTAGAGTTGAGATGGGAATGGGGCTCAGTGGTAGAGCACTTGGGAAGCATTGGTGATGTTCTAGGTTTAATCCCCAGCACCATAAAAACAAAACAAAACAGAACCCTAAAGTTCTTGTGTAGAACTAGCTCTTCTATAGGTATTACATCAAGAGGAGAGAGGCATGATCTTAGACTAGATTGAACTTCCTAATATACATACACATAACATCACAGTGGCTGGAAGATGTTCTAGTTGTTTGCATTGTTTATTGATTGAAATCTGGACATGGTGATGAACAAAACTAGAATAATTTCACATGCTCAAAATGCCCAGTGTAATTTAGAACTTGGTTAGCAAACTATACTCCTGGGAATCAACTCTGGTTAGTGGCCTATGTTTTGATTTGCTTTGTTTTGTTTTGCATGAAATAAGATTAGCTTTTTTAAAATTTTTAAATGGTATGAGTTTAAGTGGCTATGTAAGTAGGTACACTGCATCTTTGTTTCTTAGCTGGAAATAGCTTCTATCTTGTCCTTTAAGAAAAAGTTTGTTGATTTCTTGATCTGGGCTCTGAAAGAAGGAACCCTAAGTTCATGAAGATAAGAGTGATAAATTGGCTTTATTTTATTGTACCTAATTATTTTCTGCTGTGTGTCAAAAGGGTCATCTTCTGCCTGAGGTTAGTGTGATTGCTATCCAATGGGGACAGAGAGGAGCATATTAGGAAAACAGGTACTGTGATATTACCATGCAATGATAAAAACTAATAAAAGATTATGAGTCAGACATTAAAGAGGTTTGCAAAAATGAAAGAAAAAGATTATAGCATAAATTTAGGAGCTCTGGATTTGAATCTCTGAGCAATAAAGGTTTGATTTACCTCAACAGAGAAAGAACCTGTACCAGCTGAACACAAGGTAAGAAGGATGAGAGTAGAAGGAACATAATTTGAATGAAGGTGGGAAAATAATAGAAAATTTAAATGTATCCTTGTGGCTACTTGCAGAATCAAAATGTGATCTTCTTTCATGTATCATGTATGTATTTGAATATTCTAATAAATTCCCTTGCTCTTTTTTTTTTTTTTCTTTTATGTACACTATCTTAATGGTGGGGAACTTCATAATCCTGACTAATAGTTTACAGACTCTCCAGCAATGAAAGAGACATGACAGAACTAGTAAAGGTGTCTTTCAAACTCTGGGCTGCAGTTAATTGTCCTGTTAGAACTTTGTGGGCCTCCTCAGAGGAGATAAACTGGAAGTTTCTATTTGTGCAATGACGCTTGAATTAGCATAAGAGGAATATATTTGTTGTTATTGTTGTTTGCATTCTTAAGAAAGAATGGCATAAATATGCAGGAGTGGAATTTCATGCACATTTATAAATTATTTGTTCCTGCCTGGCACCATTAACCTTTGTTTCTGTTTCCGGAGAATGTATTATTTTGAAGCCCATTCTTTCATAAGATTAAAGCCACAAATTCAGACCCCTACTACCCTGCTTCCATTACTGAAGGGCAGGTGTATTTCCTGACTTTAAATCACAGAGACCTGCTGGAGATTTTAATTTGGAAACTCATAATGCAAATAAAGAAGTCACTTATAGAATTGATCCTAAAGACCAAGGCAGCAGTTATGTAGGTCTCCAAAAGTTGCAGGGTTTTACTAAGAGTGTCTGGTTTTCAAAGTAAGAGAGGCAATTTTGTGTAGCTGGACCCTGCGGTGGAGGCAGTGTGGCATCTAGGAAGGGGTTTCTGCAGGGGACTTTTATTTCTGGCAGCATGCACCTCTAATCATCTGGTCCTTCTGGAGGATCTATGAGGTGTTTTAATATTTTATTTAAAGGATCTTTCCTTGTTGGGTGTACATTTCTTTTGGAACACAAGAGCCCTTATGAATAGACTTATGAATATACAACAATGATCAGTTTTTGTGTGTAACCTACCATGTAACGTGGTGGCTTCAGAGAACAGTAATTTCTCAGCTCACTATTCCGTGAGTCACATTTTTGCCAGTTTCATCTGGGTTTATTTATGTGGTTGCAGTCACCTGGCTGATCAGTTGGGGACTGGTTGGTCTTTGATGACTTCAGGCCCATGACTGGTGGTGGATGCTGGTTGTCAGTAAACCGGAAGGGACGACTCAGGCATGTGCCTCCAGGAGGGTCTGGTAGGCCTATTATTGTGTGGAAAGGGCAAGCAGTTTTGAAACCTGTGCTTGTGTCACGTTTGATAATGTCTCATTGGACCAAGTCACAAGTCCCAAGGTTGAGCTCTGTGTTACTGAGTAAAGAAATTGAATCTACCTTGTCCAAAGCCATATTATAAATGGGTATACCAGCAGGAATGGAAGAACTTGATTTGAAATCCTGTTTGCAACCTAGAATTTTTTTTTTTTTTTTTTTTTTTTACCCTCTGCATCCTGAATGTACTCTCTTGGAAGCTTCTACATCTTTGAACATGGAATTTTCTCTTCTAGGTTACTATTCTCCTTCTTCCTGGGTAAAAACCCACAGAGTCTTATTCTCATAGTTCAGGACTCCATTTGTTCAGAAATTATGAACTGTGAACTTTTTTTTTTTTTTTTTTTAATCTCAATTCCTACAAAATGCTGTGGATCTCTCATCTATGGCACTTACCAGGGTGTCCTCACCATTGAAGTTCTGCTGGGCAATCCCCCAGAGGATGGCGATTTCCCAGGATCTGACACAATGTTAAGCAAAAGACAGCTGCTCCATAAACTGCTACTGAATACTGAATAAGGTATGGATCCACATTGCTGTGTTTCTCTTTCCTCTGGGATTCCTTAACCATGACCTGTGCACCTTGGGGGAAATCTGTCTGCAGGACTGAGGCCTTTTCAGGTTCCTGAGAGGTCTTATTCAGCTATGTGAGGTCTAGTCTAGACATTTATTGTGCTACTTAATGTTGATCCAGTTTTCAAGCAGTAGCCAAACCATGAGCTAGAGATTTTGACCCTAGAATATTCCTGTACCATGTTTCCAGCACTGTAATCCCTGCCTTTCTTTCTTTTTAATAAATTTAAGTATACTCTAAAAGTCAATCCTGTATGGATTAGTATTATGCCACTCTGTAGTCATATTAAATTTAATCTGTTTTATGCCAAGATGGATTTCAATGTTTCGTGTTTTTTCTTCCTTTAGAAATGTTCAAAATAAGTCATTTATTTCATCCAACTTTCTTTTTTTTTTTTTTTTAATAAGCAGGGCAGCATGCTGATAAGCCATATATTTACTCTTTAACCTTTCAATGAACTTGTTGAAGTTAGTGAAATTCAATCCTTTCCAAAGAATGAGACTAAAAATAAGATTGCATATATTCTGGCATCTTTCTTAACCCCAAACAAAGATGAGAAACCTTTTAGGACTCATGAGGCTATTTAGGGACTTTCCCACTCTCCTAGAGTAGCCAAAATATTTTATTCTTTTCCCTTTCCCCTCCCCCAACTTTTCTCCATATCTGAGCCAAATCAGATAGTCAGGGAGTAGTGGGAAGATCTCCTTCGCTCTCCTCTTTGTAGTAGGATAATGGAAAATGCTCTGTTGGTCAGATCTGAGCTCCTGGCAGCTGCTGTGTTGGCAACAATTAGGGAAGATTTTGAACTAAATGTCTGGCTGCTGAAAGTTTTTGGATTTGGGGTTTGATGTTATCGAAAAAATTCATCTGGTCAGATGCAGAAACATATTATTTAATCTAGTAGGAATGCGAGCAGGTTGTCCTGCACAGAGCATGTTGGAGGGCTCTGTCTTCTTTTGTGGTTGTGAAGTCTATAGCAGTTGCTCTGTGTAATTTGACACGGGTATGTCTGGGGACAGAGTACTCCACCACATTTCAGTTTAGTCTGTTTCCACTCTCGAGCTGCCTCTGAGGAGGTTTCTCAAATGAATGAAACAGCGGTTAAATTTCCTGGTTCCAACTGTGAAGTTTGACTTGTTATACCAATCTTAAACTAATTCTCTCTCCTAATGCAATTTTGAATACTTTTTCTAGGAGTCATTTTCAAACACACATAGAAAACGATCTTGATATGGAGACCTAATTATCTGATTCGGGCAAAATGCTTTTATTGTTTGAAAAATATTATTTCCAGTCATAAACTATTTTTGACCCAAACTGGCCAGTCTCTCTATGTATGTCTATTCTATTAATTGACATTTTAATTGTTGATGAATACATAATTCGGAAGTTATCACTTTAATACATGGACTTAAAATTTTTGAATATAAATTTTAAGGTGAGTTGAACAAATGTCTCTCTAAAACACAAAAACAGCTTAATTCCAGAATCCTTGTTAAGGGAAGAAGCATTGGTAACAAACATTACCTTGCTTCCACTGAGAACATTTCTTAGTCCGTTTAGACTGCGATGATGGAATATACCATAGATTTTATGGCTTAAACAGAATATATTTATGTTCTGAAGTCCTGGAATCTAAGAAGTACAAGTTCAAGTTATTAGCAGCTGTGGTGTTTGAAGAGGGTCCACTTCCTGGTTCATAGAAGACTGACTTCTTGCTGTATCCTCACATAATGGAGGGGTGAATGAACTCACTAAGTTTCTTTTATAAGGGCACTAATCTCATTCCTGAGGAGTCAACACTCAGGATTTGGTCACCTCTCACGAGTCCCATCTTCCAATACCATCATGATGGGAGTTAGGATTTCAACAACAGAGTTTTGAATGGAGGTAAACATTCACTCCATAAAAGATGCCTTTGAACATGAGTTGTGAGTGGTAAGGCCACTGGACTACTGATTGTAGTGTGAAATAAAGTCTATGGCAGAGGAATATGTTTGTGTATTTTCTGAACACAGTCTATGTGTACACCTTCTCTATTACCTATTTTATTTACCACCAATGTCATAATATCACCAGGATAGTTTATACTTTCCATGAGCAAGTTAATTTTTTTTTTTAGCAGAATTAGCCTTCTAGATGTTTTCCTTTAGATGTTAGAATGTAGACCAGAAAATATCTTGAAGCTTTCTGGGGTCATTTAATTACAGTTCCAGAATCAATTTAGCTTAATTTCAAAAAAGTCTAAAATCTAAAAACATTTTGATTATATGAAATTTGATTATTGACTTAAAGTAGATCTGACAGATAACTGTAATCTTACTGTTTCAGTAATGTGAAATAACACAGTCACATAAAACACTGATAAACTCATATTGTTTAATAAAAAATGCATACAATTATACAACACTAGTTTATTATAAAGATAATCAGAGAAAATTAATCAGAGTTAAATATAAATGGAAAAAAGTTTTTCAGCAGACTATAACTTCAAACCAAAGAGTTAAGTAAAGCATAGAAAAATAAGACACATCTTATTCTCTGCTGCTTGTCATGCTGTGACAGTACTATGCAATAAGACTAAAATGATAATCTAATTATTGTTCAAAATTAATTGTCTGGAAGCTTTCTAGAAGCTGAAACTCTGCAACGGGAACCTCTCTGTGTCTTCTTATGTACAGGTGCCCTGGACTGATGATAGAATTAATTATGTTCCACTCAGCCCACTGCAAGTTGAAAATATAGTTCAGTTAACATGCATTTAATAACCTAACTCCCGAACATCCTAACTTAACCACATGGTGCACCATACAGTATCAGTCATTTCCCCCATGATCATGGCTGTGGGGAGCTGGGGGCTCACTGCTACCTCTGAGTGTCCCAAGGGGGATCATAGGTGTATCACTAGCCAGGAAAAGAGCAAAATAACAAATTTTGAAGTGTGTATCTACTAACCGTGTTTTAGTTTTAAAATGATAACTCATTAACTGGATCCATCACAAGTTGGAGACTACAGTAGAATCTTGGAAAAGAAAATGTGTGAGTGAAAAAGTAACTTTCGTCATACTCGCCTGAGTTTTCAGTTGTGGCTTCATTATGCAACTGGTCATGTCCAAATGTGACCTTATCTTTCTCCCATTTTAAAAGCACACTTTTGCTTTTAAATTCTTTACTACTAAGAGTAGACTACGAGTTTATCCAGCTTAAAATCCTGGAGCTAACTTTGAATCTTCCTCATCTTCTGTGCCTTATATTCAAAATAACACTGATCTTGATAATTCTAGTTTTTTAAAATTTATTTTTATTGTAAACAAATGGGATACATGTTGATTCTCTGTACATGAAGTAAAGGCATACCATTTGTGTAATCATACATTTACATAGGGTAATGTTGTTTGATTCATTCTGTTATTTTTTCCCTTCCCACCCACCCCTCCCACCCTTCTTTTTCCTCTAAACAGTCCCTCTTTCCTCCATTCTTGTGATAATTCTAGTTTTGAAATGTATTTCAGATCTACTTCTCTCTCTAGCCCACCAACTCTCCCCAAGTTATGTAACCACATCTATCTTGAACCCATTTTGCTGTCTTCCTTCTGAGCTTATGATCACTGTGTTTTGTGTCTTCCCTCCAGTTTCCTCCTCCTAAAACTAATTTTTATTTGATGACTTCACTGGAATACTGGAGTGACTCTTGACTCTTTCTCCCTCCACTTTGTCAGATAAATCTGGTTAGTTGCTAAGCTCCATTGATTTTCATGAACGCGTTATATCTAGTCGTCAGGTTTCTATTTCACATCACAAGGTGCTGTCAGATCAGTCTGTAACCACAGTTAGGATGATTTGAGTTTCCAGTCAGCAACCATTTAGTGCATCCCCTTATCTGAGGCAGAGAGGGCTTATGCAAATGTCCTTACCACTGGGGTGGATCTTTCACTGCTGCCCTTTACAGGCTGGGTAATCTAGTCAAATGAAACCTTTGCTTTTTACCCAAGCCTTTTCTCAGGACTTTAGCTGGGCTGCTTACTTCACCTAGTAAGAACTTCCTTCAAAATCTAGATTATTTTCAAATGTCCTTTATAAGTGGGTCTCTAATCTTTAAAACTCTCTTTGTTGTGAAGTTCCATAAACATTATTTTTTACAATCACTTCATTCTGTATTCCATTATAAATAAGTATAATTCAAATTTATCTTTGTAATAAATTACAAATTTATCTCCTGCCTTTGGACCAGGATGGCAACCTCCCAATCTGTGAGTCAAAATAAACCTTTTATCTTTATAAGTTGACTTCCTAGGTATTTTCTTATGGAGACAGAAAGCTAACACAAGAATAAAAAGAGAGTAGGTGATATGTGTTGAACTGCGAGTGGTAAGTAAGGAAAGTAAAGTATGCTCTTGATATGGTGTAAATGGGAATGGAAATATTGACACATCAGACAAGAAATAATAGGTTTGGTCCAACATGTGTTTTGGGTGAGTGCTGTAGTCCAGACACCATGTATAACTACAGTGTGTGATATGCTGTGCCCAGGTGTGGCCATGGTGATGTGGGATCTCAGAGGAGGAAACTCTTCATGCAGTTGAGGGCAGGTATCCTGGAAGAGATGGATTTTGGGCTGCATGCTAAGCATGACTGCAGTGAGAGAGAAGCATGAATCTTTGGTGCCCCCATGGCCCTGACAGTGGTGCTCCACGTCCCAGACAGAGCACTCAGTCTCCCTGGAGTGGAAGTTGCTGCAGTCAGGGAGGACTACCTGGCTCAGCAGGTGATAGACTGTCCTCTTCAATGCTAATGTGCTTAGGTTGTAACAATATTTATTTTGGGAGTCAAGTGGCTGGGCCCCCTACTCAGGGAGGGACTACGGATTTGAGAGTGAAGCATCATGAATAGCAGGATATTGTCAAATGGCATGAGTCTCAACAGAGGGGCTGCTTGTGTTAAGGACTGTGGTGGATCTGCACTGACTTTTTCTGCTGAGTGATGATTCCTCTTCTTTAGGAGAGAGCATAGAATTTCAGTTTTGCTCTGGGAAACTAAGTCCTTCCCGTCTTCCAGTTTTGTGTTTCTGGGGGAGTTTGTTCCAGGTCAGATTCTGAGGGTGCGGGTGTGTCTCAGGTCCAGACAATCTTGTTTGTCAGAGTCTTTGCCGATCATTTCCCTTCTCAGTATTCTTACTGTCACCAGGCATTTTGGCACTGGATGATATTGTACATTTTACTGCTCAGGTAGGTCTTGCACTTCACCTCCATACTTTCTGAAAGGTAAAAGAAGTCTTGCAATGAAGTAAGCAATCCATAAGAGACAGTCTAGATGATGAAGAATTAGAAGCAGAGAAAATGAAATCAACTAAAAATTATGTAGGAGGGGGTGATATTTAATCTCCAGGAGAGATTTACAGAATTACCATTAGGAATAGGCCACAGAGTTTCTTCTAGCAAAGGTGTCAATTGTAGGATCAATTTCAGGTCTTCATATGAGGATATTAAATTCAGGAGGTTAAAGATGAGGAGAACACTTTTTTTTGAGAATTTTTTTCAGATACATTTGGCTGTGAAATTTGCTAATAGAGAATTATAAAGTTACCTTTCATGGAGATGAGTGGGGTTTTAATGGATAAGTGTCAGGGTTAATTGCATACTCTGATCCAAGACAGTAAGAAATAAACTAGATGTTCTCTGGAGCCCATTAACCATTGTGCGATTTTATTATGACTAAATATATGCAAAGAACATTTGTAGTTCACATTACTGTCTCTGTGTTAACCAAAGAGTATTTGGCATCCTTTGACTCTTGAAGTAATCCCATTAAATAACTGCGAGAGTTACACGGTTGACTTGCCCTTTAAAAATGATAGTGAGTTCTCCTCTAAAATGCTGTTCTTTATAATTCCTTCTGAAAGTACAAAGTAATTTACTTCCCTTCTTTAGCCACTAAAATGAGACTGATTACATCGTAGTGACCAATACCTACACTTTATTTTGCAAAGGATGCCCTTGATCCATTTGTCTTTCCCATTTGAACTCCCTAGACATCCCGTTTATGTAAGCATCTCTTGCTAATGAAAGGAAGGTTCTTGGTTTATTTTAACCCGAGTTCCCTCATTCTGAGCCAGTTTAAGCAGGTCTTAATACCTTACTTGCTTCCCAACTCAAAATCACATTCCAACTGCTTCAAAGAATAATAGAAAGCTTCTACATGTTTCACAGGGAGGAAAAATGTTTATATTTCACACTGCCCTAGTAAATTATCCTTCTCCCAATTCACCTTTGAATATTTCTTCTTCCCCAAAGTTCCTCTTCCATTAAGATCTTGGTCCCTGTAAGTGTCTACCTTTGTCTTTTCCTTTTTTTTAATCATAAGTTTCTACCATTGTAGTCACGATACACCACATCTCCTAAACTCGACTGCACCATTCAATAAAATAGAAGTCAAACAAAGGCTTCTTAATCTTCCTAAGTGTGTTACTGAAGGCCTTAATTAATTCCCCAAATTTGTATATATCTCAGAAGATGATTCTTCCATTTAATATTAATTGTCTATTATCATACCACAAATTATACTCAAACCTCATGGCTTAAAAACAACATTTTTAGTTCCTAGTTTCTGTGGATCAGGAATCTGGGCAAGACTTGGCTAGATGCCTGGGGCTTGGGATATATCACAACATAGCAATAAAGGTGCTGATAAGGACGGCAGTCACTTGAGAACTCAACTATAAAAGGATCCATTTCCAAGATTGCTTATGTGGTTACTGGTGAGATTCAATTCCTCCTGAACTGTTGAACTGAAGGTCTCCTTTCCTCCCTGGCTTTTGGATCGGGGCTTCCCTTAGATTTGCTATGTGACTTTCCAAAGATCAGTTCACAACCTGGCAGTTTGGTTCATCAGAGCAAGATACCAGAGGAGACCAAGAGGGTACAAGTAAGAGAGAAGTCATGACAGCTATAACCTCATCTCAGAAGGGCAGCTCAGCACTGCTCACTACGTTCTCTTTCTTAGAAACAAGTCATCAAGTCCAGCCCACACAGGAATGGATGGAAACACAGACGGGTGTGACTAATAAGGGGTGATAATCCCCGCAGGCCATTTTAGGACACCTCCTGCTCCCAGATACATTCCGCATGATGTCTCGTTAGCTGGTGCCTGTTTACAATTAGTTTATAGCATCCACGTACCTAGTGATGCTTGTTTAATTGCCATCATTCTTTAGGCGTTATGTCTCGAGTTGTAATTGCCAAGAGAGAGATAATCATGGCTGTTAGCTCCCTGTATGTAGCTCTGGTCACAACTTTGTCAATTCCATGAAAGAAGGAAGATACACTTTTTTCTCTTGTCATCATAAATATAAGCATTGAAAAACATCACTTTGCTTATATACCGAATCAAAATAAAGAAAGGGCCTGCCAGGGAGAAGGAAAACCCTGGGGGACGGTGTATTGGTTAATGTCCTTAGTTCCAAACAACAGACTCCATTCTGAGTCATCTAAGCAGAAAAAATGTTTTGTTCGAGGTTATTGCTAGAGTGATCAAAGAGTCAGATTTCAAAGATATGCAGACAGATCCAACACCCAGCCCTGATTCAGAGGATTCTCTAAGGAGAACTGCTCTGCTTGTGAGCATTTCATCTGGTCACCAGAAGCTCTGCCCCTACAATCCTTGGAGGATTGAATGATTGGATACCTCTCTTTCTCTCTCTCTCTCTCTCTCTCTCTCTCTCTCTCTCTCGCTCTCGCTCTCTCTCTCTCTCTCTCACACACACACACACACACACATACATGCGAACCTGTTGAAAAACAATATCCTTTGGTGTTGCCTCACCTTTACATCCAGTTAGAACCTGAATAAGTCTAAATATAAGATAGAGGTCAAAGTCTGCAAAACAGCCTGAGAATCCAAGTTTTCTGTTTATTACTTGAAAAGGTGAGATTCCTAACATGCAAAATATCCAACCTACGAGAATATTGCATTTCAGAGCTATTGGGCAGCTTCAGTTGATGAATGTAATTCTTATCAAGTGAACAGGAAGTGGTAAAACTGCTTCACACTGGTCTCTGGCTGTGTGAACACAGAACCAAGTAAAAATGTTACTTTGGTGTTCTGCTTCTCCAGGAGGGCTGTTTTTTTTTTTTTTTTTTTCCTCACTGCTTGCACTAAGACTTCTTGGTCTAAGGTAAGTTAATTTCATAGAGATTTTTCTTGGCTCCTTTATTCTCTAACAGGAGCTGTCTCTCTATTTGACTATTTTGGTTTGACATCGAAAGAGTTTCCTTGGGGATCAGTTCTGTTAAAAGCAGTTATGAGCATAGCATGCTTAGAAGGAATGGAGGTTTTCTTGCTCTATGAGCAATCTCAATACATAAATAGTATTTTAAGTGAGATGAAGGGATTCCAGAAATCATGTAAATAAAGGAAAATATATATGAAGTACAGTGAACATTTTTATCTGGACTATGAAGAATGATCAGTAAAATTCTCAATCTACTGTATTCCTTTTAGATTTGTAGACCCAGTTCTTTCTTGATTTCTGTATAAACTGATGCATTTAGCCAGAAGCAGCTAAACTCCAAAGGTGCTCTCTCTCATAGTTCAGCTGGAAGAGGTAACAGGAACTGAGTGATCTCTTTGCAAGATTTTCAGTACTGCTTCACAGATCACATCCTTTTTATTTTCTTTGTCCTTTTCAGAGGTAACTAAGAGCCTGTTAAACATCATTCGGTATGCCGTGAGCTTTACAGAATTTCCACTGGTATGTTAAATTCTTCTTCCAAGCACATTTTTTTTTCATTGTTTTTTTCTCCTTTCACTTTCATGATGATCTAGGGAAAAGCCTGCTAATCATCTCTCACAGTCTTTAAATTTTCCAAAATAGTATATCGAATATATCATGTTCTAAGCAGACATTTTTTTCTAAGAAAGGAATGATTTAACCATAGAATAATTGTATTACATGAAAGATTTTACTATGCTCTTAATACAAGAAAAATGACTCTTCCATGACTGCAGAGTCCAAATATGGATAGGAATGCTGGGAAAAGAAACCGTAATTCACTGAGATATCACATTATCAGGTGCTCTCTTTCCAGTAGACTTTTCCAAGGTGGACTGAGCTGAATGTAGGATGACTCATAAAGGAGAAATAGAAGCAATTACAGTTGAGGGCAAGTAGTTCAGGCAGAGAGATTGAAGAGGGAAAAGATAAACTGTAGAGAGAATTTAAAAAAATAATTTATCATTGCAAGCAGACTCTGCCCTAAAATATTAACCATTTGGTTTCCAGCAGATCTTATGCTTTTCCTCTGCACCCTTTCAACCCCATTTATGATTTGAGTTCCTAGTACAGCTGAACTTAGAGAGTTCTGGATCTCTCCTGGAAGGAAAATAGATGGGGTCTGTTTTTGTGTAACTCTATTTGAAGGTGTCCTGGAAGGATCATGAAAGAAACAAACTGGTTCTCGAGTGGTATTTCAAATACTGTAGCAGATGGGCAGGTAAGTTATCTTGGTATAGTGACTCTTTTCTGATATTTACTGTGCTTCATACCTTAGAGCAATTGGCTTGTTCTTCAACATGGGTAAAGATAGTAATCTTTCAGTGGAAGGGGTCAAAGAATGATGTGGGCAGGAGTTATTTACTTAGGAATCCAGAAGAAATGCTTGTGTCTAAGACTATCTGACAGAAAGTTGATAGTGATGTAGGTGGAATTATTCCCTACTGACTAGTTGATTCTCTGATTTTCTCACTGTGAATACAGTTGATTGGCATGATTACATATCTTCTGCCATGTGTGTTTCTTAGTTCTAGTGTAATGCAGATATTAAGAAAAAGCTACTTGTTGAAAACTTGCAATGGTCTTTTGTGAGCTGAATGAACTCATGAACAGTCAAGGGTGAGGTACTTTGGCTGTTCTGGGATTTATATTTGCACTTTGGTGTCTTAAATATTGTCCTACATAATTGCTGCAGTTTTTCATCATTTTAGACTAGTTGGAGAAACCCAAACTCAGAAGACACGAGTGACCACAATTGGGAAATGTATTCAGTTTTCTGGAAAGGGCTTTTTGTGAATCATGTTCTAGTTATGACAGGATAAGGGAAAGTAAAATAGTAAATACTTAAATATGTGAAATTATAAGGGAAAATTTTGTGTTGGTGAAATAACATTGCTGTAGTTAAGTGCAGATGACTAAATGATTATATTGGGCTATATATGGTAGTCAAAGATGTACTTCTTGAACATCAGCTGGCATTCAAATAATCCTGTGTTATGTGGACCATATTCAACACATGAAGTGTGGTAGGGGGGAATCTAACCAACTGTTTTGGTTCTGCTGTTACTAGTGATAAAAAATTAATTTGCTCTGTAAATTTGCCATTATAGGGTTCATCATTCTAACTTTTAAATATTGATTTTGTTTTTGCTTTCTGATGGCCAAACTTTAAATAAGGTGTTTATTACATGTGTAACTTTTGATAGCATCTGTCTTGTTCAGCAGGGGAAGCCAATGAAGCTGCTGATACCTCTTGATTTCTGGCTTATTAAACTTCAGAAAGAAACAGGCTTTCCTTCTAGATTTTTGTAGTTTCTTTTCCTGTCATGAGTTGACATAGGAAGCACTGGAGCCCATGGAAAAACGGAAAGAATCAAAACAAACAAAATCACGTTGGAATTTTGGAAACATTTGTGAGTATCTAGTTTATGTCAAGTTTTGGATATTGTGCAGGTGATCTATATGGGCCCAAATTTTCTAAAAATATCTCCATGAACATAAGAAAAATATTGGAAACCATCATCCTCTTTAAATTCCAATTTTCTTAACATTTGACCAATTAAAAACATCAGATATGAGTGCATAATTCCAATATGAGGAACTTTGAAAGTTCATGATAATAGTTTAAATGTGAAATGAACAGTTTACAAAAATCACTAGCTTAATAATGACAGGTAATGGTAATATCATCTACACTTTCTGGCATGTAAATTTTTATAACTTTATTAATAAGCCTGTTTCTTTTTTTGTCTTGTTTAACCTGGCATTACTTTGTCAATACTCATAAGAAAAAGATCAATATATTTCTTTCAGCTTCCCACATCTGCCTAATATTTTTGATTGAACTTATCTCTTGCTTCATTCTCCAGGATATTTCTTGGACTCTGTATTTCTTATTAAAGTTGAACAGAGAAATGAAAAACCTTAGGCATAACTGCAGATGCAGCCAGAAACTTCAACTGGTATTCTTTTCACATGTCACATTAATTTTAAGATTGGGTCATCTCTTAAGTATAATATGTATAACTCAGTTGAATTTCCTATTCTTTTTAGGAAATAAATGTCTTCCCTTTAAGGCTTCACTATAACTCGTCTGTTCTGAAAAGTTATCTGTTCATATCTACTTGGACATTTCCTAAGCAAATTATCTTTGAAACACTAGACAAACCAATGACAGGATGGCTTGAAGCAAAGGATAAATTTTCTGCTGAAAACTGGCTCTCACCAGACTCCTAAGTGGAATCAGAGAGGGAAAGAGAGGTCAAAGGAAGCACAAGTGCTACTTGAAACAAGGAGTGACACTTTGAGGGTGGCTTGCGTTCTTGAGGAGACTCCAGACACACTGCAATCAGAAAACCAACATTAGCCCCAGACAGGATGCATGAGTCAAGGGCATCTAAAGGAGATGGAACACGTGGCATCCAGGCATTTGCGACTTTCCAATTGCCAGGCTCCACTTGCGGTTCATGCTGCTGGTTGGAGCATACTGGAAAGAAAACATAAATGGTTTAAATTGGGTAGCAGAGCTAACAATTCTCATGTGACTTTCTGAAAAGATGAGGAATGAAACTGTCAGAACCATTGGAAGCCTTAAGTCTGCTGGGGCAGGGGACAAAAGAACAATTTTTGGCACCAGTAAACAGAACAGGGACTATGCCATATATGGACCAGAGACAAGACTTCCAAGCAAAATTCCTATGATCTCAAAACTCATGCTACTCATACAGCTATATTGAATTCCATTCAATACCAAAGTAGAACCTTAAGCCAGTTTATCTGGTTTGGCTTTGAAGCAGCAATAAAAACCAGGAAACTTCCTGACCTGGGTCATTTCTAAAAGGAGTTGTTTTCTTTTAACTTTTCCCATTTTAAGAGCAGTTATACTGACAGGTATGTGTGTGAAAGAGTGTGGTGAAGAGGGAATTTGCTAACACAGGAAACTTGTCTAGGAATCCTCCAAATTTACTGTAGGTCTGGCCTTTAAGCAATCACAGTATGAGTAGTAGACACAATGGTATAAAACAAATATTATTTGCAATCAGATGTGGTAGATACCAATAGGTTTCAAGAATCAGATTGGTTTCATTCTTTGGTGACCTTGGTGACCTCGTTGCATCCAAATGACATCTGGGAGTAGAAACTCCATTCACACGGAAAGAGGGTAAACAAATGGTGCAGCAAAGTCCATTTTGTGAGGAACTGTCTTACAACACTTGACAAGTAACTTTTCTATTTAGATGAATTCTGCTCCAATTAGTCCTTCTGGAAAACAAAAGTGTCATGGTTCTCTACTGTTGAGTTGCAAGAAAAGTCACCATTTTGAGAGGGTTCAAAGTCAGCTTTTGGAAAGAGTTATTCAACAGCAGTAGTGTTAAGAAAATGAATAGCCATTACTTCTTTTGAAAAGAAATATGTTTATAATATTTTACAAAATATATTTCATATATTAATTTTTTCTCCTTTAGATTACTTTATTTCTGCTGAGGGTATCTTAGATAGTTCACTGTTGATTATAAACAGTGAGAAAAAGAATAAGTGAGAGTAAAATCAACTTAGTTTCTAGTTTTTATTTTATTAGCTTTTTAAAACAACCATAAAGAAAAAATGATTAAAATAAGTGATTCATATTAACGAAATTCAATATTCAAGGATTCCCATGGCTTTCTTCCACATGGTCTACTATACCTGGACAAGGAGATCCTAAGTGGATGAAAACCAAACCTGTCTTGTCATTAATCCCATTTCTTTAGGACTCTTATCAAATAATATGTAAAATGTGCTATACTATCTTAAGTCAAATTTTCTTTTGAAATAGGAATCTTAGAATGCTTTAATCAAAGAAGATTTGGAGTATTTCTGGTCCCTACCAGTGGATGGAATACATTTTATTGGTTAAAGGACCTCCATGAGGAGCATTAACTCACTGGACACAGTTGATCCTGGTCTCTAAGAGAAGAGTCCATTGTTATTAATGACTCAAAAACAATGTAAACTTGGCTATAATTTATTGCTTTAAATTTTGCATTAACTTCATTAGCAATTGTTAATCATCACTTTTTCCCACTTCTTCCTAGTTCTTCTATTAATAGCCTTAATAATATGTTTTTTCCTATAAAAATATGTTGAGTATTTCTCCCAATATACTTGTGTTCCATAAAAATCACATCAAAATGAAATTAAAATCATCAGTACAGTAATGAAATTTCTTTCAGCTAACTGATTTCTATGAAATTGGTTCTAACTTCTTTTTAGGTTTTGAAGATGAGAGTCATTTACTATCTTTGTGACTTTAAGTACCTGCCTAATGACAGACAGAAGCTGTAGCCTGGGTGTGGATTTTTCACACATACATGTTTAGAGAATCTATGCTCACCTAAAAATTAAATATTTGTTGCCTGTAGAATCTGGTGGACCCTTGCAGAAGGTAGTAAAAAAAAAAAAAAAAAAAAGTTAAAATGACAAAAACGACAACAGCAACAACAACAAAATCCCTCTACTCAGAAATTGTTTACCCCATAAGAATCAAATTACCAAATATTTAATTCTCTGGGCTATTCATTTTCGAATGTCACTCTTCCCTGCAATTTCCCTGAGCAGAGTGAAGTTTTCTTCCATTTAAGTACTAGATTTATTTTTGAAGCAAATTAGAATTCACTGCAGAAGGGAGCACTGTGGGAGTTTGGGGTATGACGTTTTGGCAAAGAGTGCATGAGAAACTTTCACCATGGGTATCTCTGGTCCCACTGGAGAGAAATACCAGGAATGTGGTGCCTCAATCTGTTCTCAGAAGACTTAGTGCTCGAAATTCACACACCCCCAGGCTTTAGATAAGAGTCTACCAAGAGCCTACTCCTCGTGGCTGCTACTCCACATCCTAAGAGGCATTTCCACCTTTGGATGGATATGCTGGACCATCTGGGCCGATGTCCGAGCTCAGCGACTCTTATTTGCTAACTAAGAAGAGAGAAAACAATGAAAGTGAGGGAGGACAAGTCAAAAACAACACACTCTATTTTAAAAAATAACTCAGGTAAAAATGTTGGTACTATAGTTTGAATGGAGAATGCCTTCCGAGGTCCATGTGTTAAAAGCTTCAGTTCCCAGGGTAGGGGTGGGACATTTTAAGATTTGCAGCATAGTAGGAGGTTGCCAGGTCATTGGAATGGTGCCCTTGAAAGGGATTATGGCAACCTGATCTCTTCACCTTTCTCTCTTTTCCTTCCTGGTCATGGAATTTCTCCACCAGGTGCTCCCTGTCAGGATATGCTGCCTTCAAACAGGCCCCAAAGCAGCGTGATCAAACAACTGATTGAAACCTTCTAAACTGTGATTCAAAACAAACCCTTTCTCCTTTGCAGTTGATTATCTGTGTATTTGTTACAGGCACAGAAAGCCGAAGGACATAGTCAGCTTACAAAAGAAGAACTTCCTTTGATCAGAGTTCACTGTCCTTTTTCCTTCTTCTACACTGTGTATGATCCGTTTTAGGAAGAAGAAAATTGCTGCATATAGATTGAAGCCTTGATTTTTCTCATGAGTGTTTTTTTCTCATGTGTCTTCTCTTTCCTTTCGTTTGCTTCACCAATTATGTAGAAAAGCCTCTTTTATTTCTATTGCTGAGTGTTTCAAAAAACCAGCCAAATGTTCAGATTGTCTATATGTTTCAATTAAGCTCTAAATTGACATGAGATTTTTCAATAAAAAATCTATTTAATATAGAATTCTACTCCAAAATATATTGAGTTTAGACAATAGAATGGACTTCGGCCTCAGAACTATCAGTCATGTTAGGTTGACAGATGTGGAGGTGATCAAGCACATGTTTATTGAGAAAGACTTTTGTGTCAGGGACAATGTTAACCACAAATGTAACGGGAATGGCCATGTGTATATTGTGATTACAAGGTACCAGGTCATGGTCTAAGCATATTGATACTCAAGATACTTGATAAAATTTGGTTGTTATTTATTTCTTTTTGCAGATGAGGAAAGAGAAGAGGAATGGAAACATTCCTACCAGGTCACACAACTATAAATGGCAGGCCTTGGATTTAAAACTGACATATTGGTTCTAGAAATTGTGGTTCGTATGTATGTGTGTATGTGTATTTGTGTGTGTGTGGGTTATCTGTACTTTAAAAATAGTTTAGGGTATGGGGAAGGAATGATAGTAGAGTGAAATAGAGATTATTACCTCATGTACATGTATGACTGCATGACCAATGTGATCTTGCAATATGTATAATCAGAAAAATGAGAGATTACACTCTATGTATGATTTATCAAAATGTATAAATGTGTTCTACTATCATGTACAACTAATTAGAACAAATAAAATAATTAAAAATAGTTTTACAAGTCACTGTGAGAAGGTTTTCATTTTTGTCTTTCTTCAGTTATTAGAATTCTGTTATTAAGTGTATTAATTATCTTGTAATGTGTAAAATATTGCACCAAATCTTACAGGCTTTAAAAAAAATCAAACAACATTTATCATTTGATTCTTGCTGTGAGTTAGGAATCCAAGCATAGCTTAGCTATGATTTCTGCCTCAAAGTTTCTCACTTTGTTTTCTCACTTTGTTGCAGTGAAAGTGTTGGCAGAGACCTCAGTCTTATCTGAAGGCACAACCGGGGGAGGATCCTCTTCCAAGTTCATGCACATGGTTACTGGCAGGTTTCAGTTCCTCAGTCAGTTGTACTGAGGGCCTCTGGTCTTTGCTGGCTACTGGCCAGAGGCCTCCTGCTGGTACTTGCTGTGTGGGCCTGCCAATGGGCAGCTCTCGACATGTCAGCCAGCATAAAGTAAGATTTATGATAGCACAGTTGACATGTTTGTTTTAGCACAGGCCTGTTTTACTAAAACAGGTATTTTATTCTCTGGCCTTTACTCCTTTGAGCAGAATTTGTATATTTGAAAGACCCTTGCAATCAACTACTTGATAGTGTAAAGATGTTAGAAGGCAGTGTTCAGTGGTGCTTAGAGGCCATGCACATGTGTAGAAAATCTTTTTAAGTCTTTGAATAGTATGGACCACACAATAGGTTTGTAATTAACCCTTGTTAGCTAATTAAATTTCATAGTATAACCCAATCAGACTGAATCCAGTGTATTTTAGAGAATAAGTAAATTAAACTCTGTAAGAAAAAGGCTATTTATTTATTTACATGTGCATATAGGTTAAATACATAATTAAAAGGAAATGTTGAAAAATTTTTTTGAGACTTTCAAATATGCAAGCATTTCTAATGTGCTTCAGTCTTATTGATTCTGAACTCTGATTAACTTTTTTAAAAATGTGTAGATGTGCGTCTTTGTAACATTGTCATTGATAAAAATATTTTTTCAGAGAATATAGGTAACAATTATCATTTGTTATATAAGGGAAGAGTATCTTCAAGAAAATGTGTATCTTCTTTCATTTATTGAGAATTTCTATGGGCATAGATGCTCAGCTCTGTGAGGAGTTCAGAAATGAATCAGATCTCTGCTTTCATGAAAAGAGTTGGGGTTTCAAAATGAGAGACACAAAGAAATTAATTTCTCTGGGACTCAATTTTCTCATCTATGTAATAAAATAACATTAATACTTATCAAATATTTATAAAAGACTTAAAATACATAATATGTGTGACATTCCTTGAGCATAGTTAAGGTTTGACAAATACAACTCTTCACTTTCCATCCCCTTACCCAGCTCTATTTGCTGCCATGGGGTTTAGTGGGGGAGAAAAGGGTTCCTATAATTGAAACACTAGGTAGAATGACCAATGCCCATATGAGGATCAAATGAATCAGTTATGGATTTATAAAATGAGAATATCTTTCTTGGAATTATTGCCAAGTGATAGACTGAGTATATTACATAGACTCTGGCTCCCCTAATGGACTCTTGGAAAAAATAGAAAATATTGTGAGTTAGGTTAAAATTAAGTTTAAAATAATTGCAATAATTGGAAGGATTGAACAGTTTGTCTCTGGGATTTTTTTTTTTTTCAGGTGAAGTTTCTGTTCATCCTATGGTAAAGAGTCTTCATATAATTCATATAATTGGTTATTCTGGTTCTGCCCTGGATAACTTATTAAGTTTCCCTCTTAGCCCCTGAACATGGTGCAAAGAATCGTAGGTATTTATTAGAGAAATGAGGGGGAAAAAAACAATAAAGCAAAGGCAACATAAGTGAAAACAAAGATGTAATTTGCATTTGGAAAGTTTATAGACTCAATTAAATTAGGAATTAAAAACATTGGCCTTTGAAGGACAATCTATAGATTAGGAGAAAATATAGTCTAATAAGGAACTAATATCGAAAATATATAGGAAACTCAAAAAACTCTCAATTGTGAGAAAAGAACCCAATCAAAAATAGGCAAAGGACCAAACCTATACACTTCAAGAAAGCATACAAATAGCTACAGACATGTGAAAAAAGTACACATTAAATACTGATTGTCAGTGAGGGACCAATTAAAACCACTATGAGCTATTATCTTATACCTGTTAGAATAGCCACTGTAAAAAAAAGATGGAAGGTAAGTGTTGATAAGGGAGTGGTAGAAAGGAAATCTTTGTATACTGTTGGCAGGAATGTAAATTAATATAACCATTATGAAAAACAGTGAATTACCATATGATCCAGTAATTCTACTTCTGGATATATATCCATAGGAATCAAAATTAGCATCTCAGAGATATACCTGTACTCCCATGTTCATTGCAGCACTATTTAAAATAGCCAAGATGAGGATGTGGGGACAAGTGTACAGTTAATCATACATTGTTGGTGGGACTACAAATTGGTGGAACCACTCTGGAGAGCAGTATGGAGATTCCTCAAAAAAATAAGAATGGAACCACCATATGAACCAGCTATCCCACTCCTCAGTATATATCCAAAGTTCTAAAATCAGCATACTACAGTGATGCAGCCACATCAATGTTTATAGCAGCACAATTCACCATAACCAAGCTATGGAGCCAATCCAGGTGCGCTTCAAGAGATGCATGAGTGAAAGAAAATGTTGTCTGTATATACAATGGAATATTACTCAGCCATATAGAAGCACTTGATGACATTTTCCAGTAAATGGATGGAAGTGTAAATTATTATGGTAAGGGAAATAAGCTAGTCCCCAAAAGTCAAAGGTCAAATGTTTTCTCTAATATGACAAAACTAATCTAAAATAAGGGATGGGTATCTAAAAGGACAGAAGAAAGATCAGTGGAGTAGGGGAAAGGGGGAAGGGAGGAAGGATAGAATAGTGAAAAGAAGGGGAATGAATCTGACCTAACTTTCCTATGTATATATATGAATATACCACAGTGAGTCTCACCATTGTGTATATCCACAGGACGTTAATTTAAAAAAAAATCTATAAATGGTAGAAAGATCAGTAGAATAGAAGGAAGGGAAGAGGAGGTGGGAGGAAATGAAGGAAGGGAAGTACTGGGGACTGAATTAGAACAAATTATATTCCATGCTTTATAATTATGTCAAAATGAATCCTATTGGCATGTATAACTAAAAAACCAATAAAACAAATTTAAAAATAGCCAAGATATAGAAGTATCCCAGTGTTCATCATCAGTTGAATGGATAAATATATCTTTATATACATATAAATATAAATATATCATACATGTGAATCTCTCTCTCTCTCTACACACACACACACACACACACACACACACACACACAGAATGGAATACTATTCAGGTTTAAAAAGGGGGAAATCCTGTTATTTACAACAACATAGATGAACCTGGAGAATGCTATGTTGAATGAAATAAGCCAAGTCCAGACAGATGCCTCATGCTCTTGGTTCCATGTGGGATTCATAGAAGTAGAGAGTGGATCTACCATTACCAGAGCCTGGGTGAGGTGGGATGGATAAAGGTGAGATATTGATCAAAGGGTACAGGAAAAAAAAGATTTTAATGATCTGTTGCACAGAATGATGACTATAATATAGAATGACACATTGTGTATTTAAAAAAGAATGTTGACCTTTGAAATGTAATCAATTGTCTCCTGTTATTTGCAATTTCATAATGACTGTAAATATATATGTACAATATGAGAAACAAAATAAAAATTTTGAATGACAGCTTAAGCTCATGTCCTAAGAATAAATACCAAATTTAAAAGTCTCAACTGATATTTCCTTTGTGAAGTTGCTGTGCATAATTGCAATATGGGAACAGAACTGAAAGAATCTGTTTGTCCTTGAAATTGGTGTTTAAGGCATTCATGTTTGAGACCCTTTCTTCTGTTGTTATCTTGATTTAGGATTAAAAAATGAATATTTGATCTGAATACAAAAGTTGATGGAATTTACAATACTGTGCTATAGCTCTCCTCCCATATTGATGATGATATGATAAATAGATTCTATTTTGATGTTGAGACACTGTCAACAATAAAATGCAATTGAACATTTAGAAGCACTGCTGTCTATAAACCTGAAACTTGTGAAAGATGGTACTAAGGCATTGCTGCTGCCAGTCATGATAATAATGGTCATAACTGCAATAATTGCAACCATTTTTAACATATATGTTAACATATATGTTAGGCATATTTCTAATCACTTTATATGTAACTTATTTCATATATAAAGTGAAGTAATTAATAATATTTTTATTATTTTACAGATAAGGAAATTGAGTAATAGTAAATTTTAGTATTTGTGCTTAAGCCATAGATTTGGTGAGCAGCACCCCACAGTATCCCCAACATTCAACCTTAATATCCATATCTCCCAGCATTCGACCTTAATAAAATCTGTACCTCTGTGCTATGCTATGCTGCCTCTCTGAGAAGAGTGTAGGTATTTGATAATGGAAGAACAGATCTGTTAAAACTTCTTTGGGATTTGGGCTCATATTTCTCGTATTTCTTCTTGTTTCCATCACTAAATATCCTCAAGATTAGGATAATGAAATAGAAAAGTACTATCAGGATTTGCCAACATGAGTGATCATGCATAAAAATGATAATTTGCTTCTCCCTAACATTTACCTCACTTCTTTTCACTGGGCAGGAGATGAATCAAATTAATAGCAGATTTCCCATCCTGTAAGGCCTGAGTGATACTGAGATTCTCCTCCCACTTGGTCCTGCTTAAGTATTCCTTATGACTTTACCATATGCAGCCAGTAGGCACCTTCCTGAGCCTACCTGGTATAATTCTGATGTGGGAAATAGTGTCTGTGGTTTTGCCCTTTTTATATACCTTTGCCTCTGTACTTGCATATCTGTGGAAGATCTCTCTCTTAATCTGAGCTTTTTTTTCCTAGTAAGAGAGCTATCCATCTAAACATGTAAAAATGTATTCTACATGTTTTTTACTTCTTTCAAATTTAATTTTTTTTTATTTGAAATATACTACATGTTCAAATAAAGGCAAATAAAATTTATAAGTAATTATATTATGTCTAAATGAAATACTATTCCAAGACAAAAATTTTCAAACTGGATTTTAGAAGCAAAAAGCAAAGTATTGTGCACTTGCGCACACACACACAAACACAGCATACATACTTAAAGTTGAAAGTAAAAGGAAAAAACTATTTCATAAAAACATTAACAAATAGACAAATTATATAGTGATGTTAATATCAGAATCAAAATTTCATGCAAGAAATATTAATAGCTATAGAGAGGGTCCATTTCATAAAGTTAAAATGGTCAATTCAAAATGGGGGTATCAGAATCTTCAACATATATACATCATGTAAAATATTTCAAAGGAAGAAATAAAACTTTTTATTGCAAGTGACATGATTGTATGCATAAGAAATCTAAAACTGCATATAAACCATCCACCTATAAACACACACACACACACACACACACACACACACTTTCTGGGCCCATTCATCCATTAACAAACAACTTGAATGCTTTCGTAGTTTGCCTGTTTTGAATAATGCTTCAATGAATATTGAAGTGCAGGTCTGTCTTTGAGAAGCCAATTTTATTTCCTTTGGATATATACAAAGAAGTGAGATTGCAGGATTATGTGATAGTTTTATTTTTAACTATTTGAAAAAACTCAATAAGTATTTCATAATTAATGGAGCAACTCACATATCCACCTTCATTGTACAAAGGTTTCTCCATATCCTTCCCAAAACTTTCCATTTTTAATATAATAGCCATCTTAACAAATTTGAAGTACTATTATATTGTGGTTATGATTTTTTTTTTCCCTGACGATTAATGATGTTGGTCACCTTTTTATATGCCTGTTTGTTTTCTTTATTCTCTTTTTCTTATTTTTTGTTGAATTGGGGATTGAACCTGGGGGTACTCCAGGACTGAGCTACATCCCATTTTGAAGCAGGGTTTCACTAAGTTGCACAGGCTGATCTTGAACTTGCCATCCTTCTGCCTCAGTCTTCCCCGGAGCTGGGATAACAGTTATGTTCCACTGTCCTTGGCACTCCATTTGTATGAGTTCTTTTGAGAAGTGTTCATTTAGGTCTTTTACCCATTTTTAATTGGGTTATTTGGATTTTTGTCATTGAGTTTTAGGAAATTCTTATATATTTTTTCTATTTCCTCTTGGAATTTTTTGGTTTAATGTCCTGCATTCTGTATTTATTAGGTGATATTCTGATTATTTAATCTGAATTTTATGGGGGTAAATACATCTTTCAAACTCCTTTAGCTACCTTTGTTAGCTTTCTAGCATTATAACAAACTACCTGAGATGATTAACTTATAAAGATAAAAAGTTAATTTTGGCTCATAGTTTTAGAGATTCCAGTCTGTGCTCTGGTGGACTTATTGGTTCTAAGGTTCTGATGGGAATGGCAGATGACCATGGTGGGGAGTGCCTGGCTCAGCAAATCCTTCACCTCATCTCCAGGAAGGAAAAGAGAGAGAAGGGGACCACCGTCCCAAGGTCCCCTTGAAAGGCACACATCCAGTGACCCAAGGACCTCTCATGAAACCTCACTTCCCAATGGTTCCACCTCATCTTGATAATGCCACCCTGGAATGAAGCCTTTAACATGTGGGCCTTTGGGGAACATTCCTGTTATGGTTTGGATGTGAAGTGTCCTCCAAAAACTCGCATGTGAGACAATGCAAGAAGGTTCAGAGGAGAAATGATTGGGTTGTGAGATTCTTAACCCAATCAGTGACTTAATCCCCTGATAGGGATTAACTGAGTGGTAACTGAAGTGGTAGGGTGTGGCTGGAGGAAGTGGGAATTGGGAGGTGGCTTTGGATACATATTTGTATCTGGTGAGTGGAAACTCTGCTTCTTCATCACCATGATATGAACTGCTTCCCTTTGTCATACTCTCCTGCCATGATGTTCAGCCTCACCATGAGCCCCAAGGAATGGAACTAGCCTTCTATGGACTAATAGCTCTGAAACCGTGAGCCCTCAAATAAACTTTTCCTTCTAAAATTGTTCTGGTCAGATCCTTTAGTGGCAGCAGTGCAAAATCTGACTACAACAATTCCTAATCAAACTATAGCAATAAAAGCGTGTGAGATCTAGAATACTGTATTTAATTGGTACTATCTAAGCTTTTAGTTGATTCCCTAAAACAATGGAGGTAAAAAATTTCAGTCATTCCAGATAGTTAGTATTTAACCTGAACCTGGCTGAGCTTATTTACTGAGTTTATTGGCTGCTATGAAAAGACCTAAACTATTGGATGAGGAAGTTTTTCTGTAAGAATCAAATTTTGAACAAAAATTGAAGAATTAAAGTAATAATAAGCTATTAACTGTTAGAGAAGGGGGGTTTTCTTCAGAGGAAAATGCAAGGAATCTGACTGAAAGGGGCATGTTCTACTCACAGTGATTGGAGAAATAGGCACAAGACAATTTTACATTCTGCTAATGATTTTTTTAAAAAATTAAATTAAGAGAAATGGGAAGTTATTGGAAAGTGTTAAGCCAAAGTGTAAAACCATTATATTTTGTGTATAAAAATATCTTCTGATCGCATGTTTGAGAAAATTCTGGAGGGAGATAAAAATAGAAGCATGCTACAGTTATAAGTCAGGAGTTTGAAGTGGTTTGTCATGAGGTAGTTAAGACATTTGAGTGAGTTTTGTAATCGGCCCCATTATCTGTTAGATGTGGACCCTTTCAGGCTCAGTTTTCTAGTTTGTAGAAGCGGGGTATCCCAAAATAACTATCTGATAGTGTTGATGTAAATAATAGGGTCAACGTGTACAAAACACTTATACTATGCTTGTCAAGTGTTGGAGACATGATGTAAGTGGAGATGGATAAAGTGGGCCTTACCCAGACAACATCTAGAGGATTTGATGGCTGGTTTTACAGAGCGAGAAAGGAGGGATCAAGAATGACTCAGATTATAGAGTTGTAAAACTGGATGTGAGAAGAGAGAGAAAAAGTCCAGACTTGAACAGAGACGGTAAGTTCACTTTTGGTTATTTTGGGTGTGAAGTTCCTTTTGTGTACTCTAAGTGGAGGTGCGTGCCCTTTGGTACATGAGCTCATCTGCAGAGGTTGTGGATGGAGGTTGCAGAGATGAGGTGAGAGGAGAGGAGTGGCCTCCCGCCCTTCTTTGCTTGATCACCACGTCCTGCGTAGCACATGGAAGCATGTTCATAGAGGAACTCTTGTAGGTGTCAGCCCAGGGACATGCACAGGCTGGTTCAAGACCGCATTGCTTATAAAAGCCCCAAATTGGAAATATCTCAAATATATACCAATAGGAGACTGGAAGTGATTATTATTATTGCACAATAGCATCAACAAAAGGCAATCTTAAAAAAGGTGAAAAAGCAAAACTTCACAGGAATATATTTGGTATAATACCAGTTATATAAATCTCTCCCTAAAATTAAAAAAATGTCTTTTTTTACTCTTTGGGGCAAGGTAAATTAATACTTCCATTATGGAAAACGGTAGGAGGTTTCTCAAAAACAATGAAAAAATGGATCTATTATAAGATCCCATCATCCCACTCTTGAGTATATATACGAAGGAATGAAATGAGCATGCAAAGGTATCTGTATACCCATGTTTGTTATAGCACTATTCACAATAGCTGTGGAATTAGTCCAGGTGACCCTTTCCAACAAAAGAATACATACAAAAGTATGTGTTGTATATACACACAATGCAGTTTTATTCAACCATAAAGAAGAATGAAATCATGTCACTTGTAGGAAACATGAATGAAACTGGAGATCATCATGTTAAGCACATCATCATGAACTAGAAAGGCAAGTATTGCATGTTTTTTCTCATATTTGAAAACAAAACAAAAAAAGAAAGAAAAAAGAAGAAAGGAAATAAATTACTTGAAAATAGCAGAGATGGAGGAACTTTAGATTATGTAGAGGGAAATGAGGGGGGTATGAAAAATCGTGTAATGAGACAGACATCATTACACTATGTACATGTATGATTACATGAACGGTATGAATCAACATCATGTACAACCATAGAAATGAAATGATGTTTCCCATTTGTGTACAACGAATCAAAATTCAGTCTGTAAAAAAAATAAATTATTTTTAAAAAGTTAGAGCCGTTCATAATACTGGAAGGTACAGTATGAAAAGCACATAACACTAAACAAACAATTCACACCACATGGGGAGATGTACACTCACTCCACCTAGTCCAACAGACTTTTCCTGTGACAACCAAGTGATTCACTCCTGTAAATGACCTAAAATTCATACATGTATCCAGCACGTACAGTCTTCACTTAGTCCACAGTTACAGCTTTGAGAGCCATTGGTAACACATCCTTTTCTGAAAAATTTTATACTGAATATATATTAAATAAATGTATGAGGATATAGCAAAGAAAAAAAGAAAAAAGAAAATAGCAGATTGTCTCTTAGGGAATTGGAAGTGATCTTCAGGGTGGGAGAAGAAGGAGGAGGACAGGAGAGGGCAGTAGGAAGGGTGGACACAGAACACTATATGTGTGTATGGAAATGTCACAGTGAAACCCATTAATTTGTACAATGAACACTATTGAGTAATTATAACAAAATAAAAAATTCTAAAACATTTCCCTATGTCCCTAAAATATACTAACAATACACATATTCAGTAAGAAAGTAACAAAAATTGAAGAACCATAACAAAAAAAAATGTACAGTTGGAGCTTCTCTTGTGTGGGAGGAAGAGGGCTGCCATTGCTGGGGAGCCTGTGGGGGTGTCATGGGCATGGGAAATATCCATTTCCTGAGCTCATGGGGGTTCCCAGGTGTTTATTACTCATCACTGCTTATGTAAATTATGAAATAGGTTCTTAATTTATCTTTCTTAACCCTAGGAACATTGTCTCAAAGTATCAAAAATCTCCATTTGTTTCTTCTTCTGAGGAATGTGCTTTGAACAATTAAGCAACTCTGGATCTGAGTATACCATGAAATAAATGCTATAATACCAAGGTTGAGATACAGCCTCTATACAGAGTGCCTATTTTTCTCTGAAATTTGAATGAATATAGAGATGTAAAGATTAAAATGACCAAACAATAGAGAAAATTTAACCTATTCACAGGGAACTTTAGCACTAAAATGCAGCTCAGAGGTCATTTGGTCAATGGAAGACCAAGAGAAGTCAGGTGTCTTCTGCAAAGACAGAGCTAAGAGTGCACAGCTCAATTCTTGCACAAATGGAACTGAAAACAGAATCTCTACACTACCAGACTAGGAGTCTATGATCTACCACAAAAGACTGAGTGTGTTTTAATAATATTCTCTTCATCTGCCCACCCCATTTCAAGGTTTTTGTATGCCTGAGGGGGGAAGAAATCTGAAAAACAAAGAGCAATGTTTTTTCTTCAGAGATTTCTAAAACAAAGTGAAATTTACAGATTAACCTGATCACACTGAAAGGCCTTAAATATCCTGTTTATCCCAAGTTTTCATACAATGGGTCTTTCATAATTTTCAAGAGGTATGTGGAAATCACAAAGAGTTATGCTGGCCAGTTACAGAGGAATGTTTTTTCTTAGACAGATAAGGATCAGGTTAGTATTTGCAGTGCCAGAAATAAGATAAAATTTCACTTCAAAACCTGAGCTGTGTTGATCTACCTATCCCCATTTCGTGTAGCCATTTATAGTAGTTGGGGTCAGCAAAATGATCTGTGGCAATTACTTTTCTGCCATCTTGAACACGTGACTATTCCTGAGGGGTGCATGCCATTCAAAAGCACCTCCAAATGAACTGGTCACACTAACAGTCACACAAATGTACCCGTGTGGCACAATGCTGTGTGTTTTTCAAAGGAAATACGGCAATTATAAGTCTTTTTTTTAAATCAAGCATTTTTGGTAAATGGTATTTGACCTAAGGTGAAATCTGTATATTTAATTAGAGTATGAAAACTTTTTTTCCCTTTACCCTCCTTATATTTATTTTTTCACAGAGTTCATGGCAGAAATGTTGTATTCCAAACAGCAAAATTACATTTTCTTTTGACATTCTGCCTCTCTCACTGTTAACTTTAGTAATAATGTTTCCAAGTTTGAAAAGTACCATGTTTGGTCCTCGGCTGGCATTGACATTTATTTTGAGAAAAAAAAAAATCAGCTCAGTTTTATGTATATGCATAAACTTAAATGTCCATTTTGCTAAAACTTTTTTCAAAGAAGAGTTTTTTCCTTAAGGCAAAATTTCTTACCAGCATCTCTCAAAGTATGCAAACTCATTTTCTCCAAGCTCAAAGTGCAAAACTGGATTTTCAGATAAACACTTTCATAGTAAGTATTTGGTCCATGTAACAAGATAGAAGTTCTTGGATTGCATGCCATTCAACAATCTCATGAAACAGATCTGAAACTTGATGCCTAGGGCAGGTATGAACTTCTGGAAGACTTTGGCAAAGATAGGCCACACCTGTTCAAGCTGCTAGTAAAATAAATCACAGCTGTAGAAAGAACTGACCATTAACAGTAAGAGAATATCCTTCAGGGCCCTTTCTTCTACTCAAGATGAAAATCAAAACACCAACTCCCTTCTGTATATCTTTTCTCAAATATGTTTTTCTATGCTTTTATGGGAGCTATTTTTAAAAAAAACTGACACAATTAAACTCATCTTATATCTCTTACTGTCTTAGCAATATCTATTATAATATTTAGAATATATCAGTAATATTCAAAGTGTTGAATTATCTTGAAACCAACTTCCTTATCAATGTCAATTATTATGTAGTCCTGTAAGATCCATGCTTAGCCAGTAGAAATTTCTCACTCACCTTCTCAACATTATGACAATTTGAAGAATGAAATGATAGTGAGATATAGACAGTATTTTCCATTTTAGTGCTGCCACCTATTGTTTTCACAGTGATCACCAATGGATGAGTATGGTTTCCTTTTGACATTTCTTTATGACAGCCACGTGGTTGTGGAGGCTAGAAATAATTCAAACACCATAGAACTGTTAATTGCGCTCAAACTTTTTGAGGCAGAATCACTCTCAAAAAAAAAAAACCCTTTTTTTCTATTTCTAGGAGAAATTTAATTAAAGGAAGGAAGGAAGAAGGAAGGAAAGAAATTGTTGGCGTAAATCTATCTACCAGAGTCATCATTCAGGAGTGATACCTCAAATACATCAAAGTTAATAGAGACATATTTTGAAAATATATTACAAGTATCATGGCTCTTTCACTATACTCATGACTGAACATTTACATGATGGCTATATGAATCACTCTTTTTAATATGTCTACAATAGCTGGTATGTTAAAAATCTATGCAAACAGAATTCCACTACATAACATGCCTAGATACTAAAAGGAATCTCAAATGCTAATAGTGTACATAGGAAAAGCTAGAAAGTAGCATGTTGTATTTAGTTTTAATTTAAAAAAATCAACAGTACATATAGACTGAAAAATTAACTACCTTGTC
Organism: Sciurus carolinensis; assembly: GCF_902686445.1. Classification (NCBI taxonomy): domain Eukaryota; kingdom Metazoa; phylum Chordata; class Mammalia; order Rodentia; family Sciuridae; genus Sciurus; species Sciurus carolinensis. Next base: position 31,715,845 of record NC_062222.1, on the reverse strand, counting down.
TATATGGTTTATTTAATCACATCTTAGTATAGTGGTATAAGTGAAAGAAAATGATTGCTTCTTTGTCATACAATTTAGTTTTTTTCCTTTTCTGACCTTTATTCTATTGGTTAGGCTATCCTATTTCACTCAATAGGGAAGATAATAGTCAACAGTATTCTTAATCACTATTTCTTTTATCTTAATTATATAGTAAACCATTGTAAATTTTCAGGTCTTGAAAACATTCCTTTTGAGTTATTGAAGCATGGTAGTTGGTTATGGAAACAGGTTCATTGCCTGGGGAAACGTCCTTTCCCCGTTGATGGCTCCCTATAATTTCTACTACAAATGTTTAGCCACAGGATCTGTAATGGTGGCACAGATTTCTTCTTTGAGAACCAACTGGCACATCCCCAAACCTGCAGGTCCTTAATAACATTTTTGAAAAGTTCGATAAAGTCAGAATGTTAATATATTTCTTGGCAAAATTACAAAAATCTATTATGTTTTCTGTACTTTTGAATAAGGAATTCAGTGTGATTTTGTTTTGTTGTTTTAAAAATTTATTTCATAGGAGTCTTTCAAAGACAAAATTGTGTACCACATAAAATCCTCAGTGTGTCCCCAGAGCATTGCATCCTTATGTATTTTCTATCATCCATAAATAAAATTACTGGCTTACTCTTAGGAGTTGCTCTACCAAGAAACCCAGATTCTTGGCCCCATTTAAACCACAGGCACTTCTGTTACACTTCCTGGTGACCTAAGTTTTGGGGAGATAATTGAAGGCATATGACATTTGCTTGCCAGTCCTTTCTTAAATGGTGTTCCAAAACCACTATGTCCTTCTCCACCTCCTTCAAATTCCTGCTGCCTTTTCCTACCTTCTCCCACCTTTCCTCTCCTCCTCTCTTCTTCCTTTCCCTTTTCTTCTTCTTCCTTGAGATTAAACAACCAGGATTTATGTGAGGCAGAGGCAGACATGCAGTAGTGAATAAGAGAGTAGAGTCTGACCTCAGTTTATACCGAGTATTAGGAAAAATAAAAAATTTGCCTAGCATCTGCAGTAAAATGTGATTATTTTAAAAGCTAACATGCAGAGTGTTCTAAATAGAAAAACTGCAGCAGGTGGGGTGTACTGGTTAGCACCTAGTCTATATGTGTTGAAAATGTTCACTAAAGTAATTACTTTTGCAAGTAATAACCTAAAAGGAGGCTGTTGAGGAGAAGGTAGCCAGGCAGAGAGGGACAAAATTTCTAGAAACGATGCTGGAGGCAGAGAGGACAGTGTGGGGAGCCCAGAGTGGAGAGAACCTGGCCAGCCTCTCAGAGCTGAAGACATCTAGAGTGTCAGGAAAACAATCCAAGATACAATAATGAGGTGCTGCAGTGGGAAGATTTGCTAATTTATGTAGAAGGTAGCAGAAAGCCATTGAAGGGCTTAGGATCCAAGTTGGTCCTGACTGCAGTGTAGACCAGATACTTACATGACCAAGCATTTTGATCCTTCACCTTTTTTCAGAAAGATATTTTGAATATTTACCTCTAATTCATTATATTTATATAGTTAATAATTTTATAACTAGCTTTATTGGTCAGTATCTCAAGGCACTATGTTATTTAACTTATCCTTCATTCTTAATATATTTCAAATTTTTATCTGATTTAACTGTCATTGTTCACACCTGGAAATACAGTGAAAAACAAAAGAAGCTCCATTTAGAATTTTCAGTTCTGGCATAGTATAGCATGACTTCAGTTCAAAATTTTATTTTAGGAATATTTTAAAATTTAATTCCCCATCATTCTAAGACTAAAGTTTAGTGTTGTAAATTGAAACTCAATTTAATAAGGCATGGGCTAATTGTCATGCGTCACAGCACACTGAAAGTGAACAAATGAGTTGGAGCCACTATTAATTGCTTTTTGATGTAGAATTTCCATTCATTCCTCAGGATCCCTGTTCTAGTCAGCTTTTTTGCTGCTGCAACTAAATGATCTGACCAGAACAATTTTAGAGGAGGAAAGGTTTTTTAGAGGGCTCATGGTTTCAGAGGTCTTACTCCATAGAAGACCAGTTCCTTTCCTCAGGGTTCACATTGAGGTAATCAGGAAGCAGAGAGAGTCTCCACCCTCCAAATAACAAAATATATATCCAAAGCCATTCCCCAATTCCCACCTCCTCTACTCACACCCTACCTCTTAATTAATCCCATTAGGGATTAATTCACTGATTGGGTTAAGACTCTTACAACCCAATCATTTTTCCTATGAACCTTCCTGCATTGTTTCACATGTGAGCTTTTGGGGGACACCTGACATCCAAACCATAACAATCCCTTTAGCTCTCTGTATAACATTCAAATAAATCAGTTAGGGACTTTGATTACAATCACCTGTATCAATTCTGGATGCTAAAACATAATAGGCATTGCTTATTTTCAGATAAAAATAAATACTGATAATTGGTGTAATACCTTCTTTTGCAGCTACAATAAATCATCTTGGGTACTTGAGAGCAGATGGTCTGCACTTTAAAGATAATTGGTATAGAGTATTGAGTAGAGAGGGGATCACGCCTAAGGTGAGGACTCTAAGAGACAGTTGTCTATCTGTAAGGTTTAAGGCTGAGAACTGGAGTGATGGCAGAGGACTTGGAGACACAAGGAACGGTTTTCAAGGTAAAACGGACAGAAAAAATTGTCATCTTCTGGAAAACTAATCCTTAGGGAAGTTCTAGATTTAGTGTCCTGTTGTTTGTAAGTCTAATACTTTTTTTTTTGGTACTGGGGATCGAACTCAGGGCCTTGTGATTGCGAGGCAAGCACTCTACCAGCTGAGCTATCTCCCCAGCTGTAAGTCTAATACTTTTAAGTAAACAAAGTATAGGCTTTTCAAAGTGTTATACAGTTGAGCCAACAGTAACTTAATCAATAGAGGTGATCTAAAAGCAGATTTGTGTGTGCAGCTTTAGTTTTATGGATATAGAAGCATTTAGGATATTTTACAAAAATCTGAATTGATAGCAAATGTCTAAGGTGAGCTTGTTGCACGTGCTATTTTACTATCCCTGGTATACTTGGACTTTTCAGAGGCAAATTTCAGTAATAAAATTCATCTGCACTTCTGTCTGCCCACTTGCCCACTGCCCTACATTGAAAGAGTTTAAAACAGCAAATATGGTGAGTGTATATGGTGTGGGTTTCTGAAGATGGTGAAAAGAGCTTCGTCATATTTGAAAGTGTTGAGTACTGCTCACCTTCACTTGATTTTCTTTGGAGAACAATTTGATTGATTTGAAATTATTCATGAACTATTTAGTTGCAGATTCTCAAAATACATGCCCACTGGAAGTTTTTTGTTTTGTTTTTTGTTTTTTGTTTTAAATGCAGGGCTAAATCTCCAAGTGCAATTCTTTGCTCAGAGTAAAGTATCTGAAAACACAAAAATAATTTTCTCTAGTTGGACTCTCAGCCCACTCTGGTTGGGATTCAAGAGGTCACACTAATAGCATGACCTTTTCCTTACATAATTACTTTAATGTTTTGTTTGTTTGTTTGTCTGAGATGGGGTCTTGCTTTGCTACTCAGGTTGGCCTTGAACAAGGCTGAGACTACAGGAACATGTCACAGAGCTGGAGGTTATTTATTTACTTTTGAAATAAGAGGCATTGGGTTTGAATAATTTCATCACCTGTTAATGCCTGGAGAGGTTTTGTGCAAGTTAACTTTCTTATGGTCTTTGTACACTGGTATCACAATTTTACGTGTGACTGTTTGGGATTAATATATTTTATTGTTTTTAATTACCATTAATATATTGTTCAATTCAACATAACGATTGTCAAATCTTGTGCAAATGATCCATAATGAAGAAAGAGGTAGTGCTGAAGATGAGGACTGAGGAGAAGGAGACTCCCCTTCCAGAAAATTCCCTTCAGGAAAGGGCCCCTCTATTGCTGGGAGAGACTCTGCCCATGAGACAGCTCTAGAAAAACAAAATGATGGTATTCGTCTTGAAAATAAGAGTGAGGAAGAGACAGAGAAAAAAAGTAATTAAATGTGGAGCATGGTATAAAATAAATTGAGTCAATGTAGGGTATTTGGGGGAAAGTTATCCAAGTGAGGTAGTAAGTCAAATTCTGGCAATTGCCTGGTTTACAGGACGTGTTGTTCCTGAGAATCCAGGTACTGATTCATGCCTACAACATGTTAGTGAGTCATTCTCTGTTTTCCTCTTGTTATGGTCCTTAGCCAAGTCTGCTTGTTAAAGCTGTCCCTCTACTTCTAAATATATCCTTGTATTCACTCATTCTTCCTCACTTGAATCTTTAGAAGAATGAAAGAGGGCCACGTTTTCCCAACTTGCTCTTACCTCCTTTCTTATATTTGTGATGATTCCATTGTAAATTTCACGGACTTTGTAAATGGACTGAGTGGTAACTATAGACAGGTGGGGCATGACTGGAGGAGATGGGTCACTGGGATGTTTTCTGAAAAGGTTCATCTTCTCTGTAGCCCCTTCCCCCTCCCTCTCTCTGCTTCCTGGCTGCCATGTCCTGAGCAACTTACCTCTGCCATGCCCTTCCGCCATGATGTGCTGCCTCATCTTGGTCCTAGAGCATTTGGACTCAGTCAAATTAAACTTTCCCTTTTCTATGTTGCTCTTTTTAGGTATTTTAATCACAGAGAGGAAAAGCTGAGTAAAAATGGGGTATTCCTAAGTTACCCAGGCTGGACTGAAACTTGTGGGCTCAAGCGATCTTGCTACCTTGGTTTGCCAAGTAGTAGGGACTACAGACTTGTGCCACAGTGTCTGGCTAATGATTCCTTTTTAAAAGGCATATTCTACTCAGCCTTTCTATTTCTTAAAAACAAGTTTCTCTTGTCTTTTCAAATGAATGCTTTCTTTGTTTCTTCCTTTTTTCAAAATTAATAATGGGTATGATTCTTGAACTATAGCGCAGGTTTCCCACTTCATCTCTGTTCATGACCCATTTGGACTTACCCAGTCTGTTAGTGTGAGTACCCCCTGCCAATCAAGGTTTACTTCTCACATCTCACATAGTAAAACTTCTTGAAACCTCCTCTATCTTTGTGAATTAGTAGAATGGGTTAATCACTTGTTTGCCTACATTTTTTTTTTCATTTCATCATTAACTCATTGAGCAAGCATTTTTAGAAATTTGATTTTCTTTTTAAGTTATTTTAACTGATGAAAAAATATTTATGAAAATATAAAAATTACAAAATTTATCAGGTCCTATGTGATATTTCAATATATGTATACATTGCATAATGTTTAAAACAAAATGAACTTATTTCTCTCCTCAAATATTTATCATATATTCATGGTGTTTTAGTTAGCTTTTAGCTGCTCTGATTAGAAATCTGACCAGAACACTTTTAAAGGAGGAAAAGTTTATTTGAGGGCTCATAGTTTCAGAGGTCTTAGTTCATGGAAGACCTGTTCCATTTCTCAGGGTTCCAGGTGAGGCAGAACATCATGGTAGAAGAGTGTGGCAGAGAAAAGCAGCTTGCATCAGCAGGAAGCAGAGAGAGAGATTTCACTCTCCACATACAAAATACATCCCCCATAGCCAATGAACCCAATGAACTATTCCCTCCCCCATCAGCTCACCTGCCTCATGTTACCTCTCAGTTAATCCCATCAGGGATTAATTCACTGATTAGGTTAAGACTCTCAAAGCCCAATCATTTCTCCAATGAACCTTCTTGAATTGTCTCACATGTGAGGTTTTGGGGGCCACCTCACATCCAAACCATAACACATGGTGAAAAAACATTCAAAATGTTTTCTCCCAGCATTTTGAAATATGAAATACTTCATTTTGAAATAGCCTCTGGTAACCATTATTCTACTTTCCATGAAATCAACTCTTTTTGAACTTCACTTGTGAGTGAAATCATGGGATACTTATCTTTCTGTGCCTGACTTACTTCACTTAATATACAGATTTCCAGTTCCATCCATGATGCTTAAAATGATAGTATTTCTTCTTTTTTATGACTGAATAGTATTCCATCATGTGTATATGCCACATTTTCTTCAACAAGTGATGCATACCTAGCTTAGTTCCATTTCCTGGCTATTGTGAATAGTGCTGCAATGAACACAAAAGTGCAAGATGGTTTCTGATTTCTTTTCCTTTGGATACATAACCAGGAGTGGCATTACTGGTTCTATATGATAGCTCTAGTTTTAATTTTTTTGAGGACGCACTATACCTGCTTTTCTCCTCCTGTTTCTTTCCTTGGATTCTCTCTGCTTTTACAAGCACCTGGTCTTGAGAATCATCCTCTGTCTTTAGCACATCATTGATAGCAAAGTTCTCATACTCTCTCATTTAACTTAACGCTTCATTGTATGTCTCCACCCGAACTTTCCAGCTTATGTCCGCCTCTCCTTTATACTCTTCCTTCACCACCTAGAATAAATAATGCCACTTTACCATCTTCAACAATCCCAAGAGTATCAGAAGATTTCTCCTCACTTCCTCTACTTTATGTTTTTCTCTTTCTTGAATGTTTTTTCCTTGCCTTTGCTTTGTGAACTCATACATTAAAGAAAATTTCTCTGGGACATTTGATAGCTGTTTTTTTTCTTGACTATTAGAGAATGTAATATTTTTGTTCTCTCTGCTTCCCCATCCTCCTTCTTTTCTTAGTAACATAGATCTCATATTGTTTCATAATTATTATGTGAGAATAACTTCCAGGGCTGGAGTTTTAGTTCCTTGATGGTAAAAGCTGTATTTTCATAATCTTTTTGTCCCAAGAAACTAGAACAATGCCTCACATATGGTAACTTTACCAAAAAATATATTTGCCTATAAGTTGCATGTGTGCTGAAGATAAGAAATACATTATTAATGTATATTAACACTCCTAGATACAGAAAAAAGCATATAGATGAAAATTCTGGTGGCACTCTTTTGGATGTATGTAATTCAATTCAAAAATGTTCAAATGTTTACTGCCTCGTAACATTTAATTAGTAAGACATCTTACATGCTATCTTTATAATTAGAAATTTAAGGAACAACTTGAAATCTGAGGGACAAGGTGTGCTTAAGGAAAGATGAATCCATTGTCAGAAAGCTGAGATTTCTAGGCTATTGCTATACAGTAGGCTCCCCTTATCTGTGGTTTTGTTTCCTCTGGTTTCAATTAGTTCAGATCAACTGCAGTCAGGCATCCAACCATCAACATCTCTGTGGTGATAACTGTCAGAAGATTAAGAGTAGCTTGGGGTTGGGATTGTGGCTCAGTGGTAGAACACTTGCCTGGCATGTGTGAGGCCCTGGGTTTGATGCTCAGCACCACATAAAAATAAGTAAATAAATAAAATGAAGGTCTATCAACAGCTAAAATAATATTTAAAAAAGAGTAACCTAATGCTATGTCACAATGTCTGTGTCACTCATCTCGCTTGGTCTCATAGAGTAGGCATCCATCATCTCACATCATCACAAGAATCAGTGGGGGAACAGTATGTACAGAGAAACATAAAGTACACACAGAAAACTCCTATTAAAGTATAATTGTTCAATTTTATTAGTTACTATTGTTTATCTATTACCATGCCTAATTTTTAGATTAAACTTGATCATACATATACATGAAAGCAAAACCTAGTGTACACATGGTTTCAGTCCATGACAGGGGTCTTGGAATGTATCCTCTGCAGATACAAGAGGACTAGTATATATCAAAATCCATTAAATTACACGTTTTCTCAGATATTAGACTTCGCTCGTTAGACTTGTAATATGACACTTTAATAACAGGTATCTAGATATTGTAATGATAGGTATACTTTCATGTGTATCTTATCTTTCATTGTAGTACAATAGATGCTACTTTCTAAATGTCATGCTTCCTTAAAAATTATTATCTCTTTCTCTATCAATTGACATGCCTTTCCTAGATTTTCCACCACTCAGTCATTCTTCAAAATATCATCTGGTTTGCAACCTCACTACTGAAATTACAAAAATTATTCTACTTTTAGTTAAATAAGTCTATGTACATGAATGCATAAATCATTAAGTGTACAGGCTGATGAAATATCATAAAATAAACACACCTACATAACCTGCACTTAGGTTAAGAAATAGAACATTACCAACACCACAGAAACCACTCCCATGGTCGTTCCTAACCACTAAAATCTTTCTGTTTTCCAAAGACAACCACCATGATGACATCTCATACCATATGGTAGTTTTTAAATTTATATAATTTTAACCTCAACAAGGTGAAATTCATGGAGATATGTTGCTTAAATAACCCTTCCAGAAAGGACTGTGCCCACTGCAAGGAATGTACTTACTGCTAGCCTCCATTTGAGAGCTTCTGCATGGCCTGTCTCAGTTTTTGCTCCAAGGTCACACTATTTTTGGAAATCCTTAATCAATGACTAAGTCCGGGGCAGAGATTAAGGACATACTCTCCTTGGAGTTTCTCCCAGGCAGTTACTGAAGAGCTGGTGGCACAAAGTCCCAGCCATTTTCACCCAAAGCAGAATTGCACTAATTGCCAGTATTTTTGTTCAAGAGTTCCCTACTGGGTTGGCAGAAACTTCATCAGACTTCCAGCATACTCTCAGGATTCCCTTTGCTTCATCCTGCTTCCCCTCTTTCCTTTTAGGTGATACTGCCAGTAAGTGGTTTGGAGCTACAGACCATTCTTTTGTTTTTGTTTTTCTTATTTTGTTCAATATTAGTAACCTTTGTATTCTGGACGGTGGACATTAGAGTCATTTTCCCCTTTGGAGATAATGGCTAAAGATAATGTAAACATATGTACAAGATTTTTGAAGTTTTTTTTTTTTTCTTTCTCTATTTTAAATACTGGTTTGCCCAAGACAGCTTCAAATTCTGAGCTCAAGTGATGCACGTGATTCTTCTTCTTGTGACACACAGGTACCTGGGACTACAGGTCCACACTACTACACCCAGCTACACAAGATGTTTATGTTCATGTTTTCAGTTCTTTGCACAAGAATTGTTGGCTAGAATAGATCTCCAATAAGCAATGCATGAGTTCGAGTTGCTTTTAATTGTAACCAACATTTCATGTTGTCAGTCTTCTAGATTGTACTTCTAGAAGTATGAAGAGGTGTGTTATGGTGGTCTTAATTTGCATTTCCCTACTAATCAGTAAAGTTCACCATTTTAAAATATGCTCTTCCCCAATTTTCTACCTTATCTTCATATCTATTTTGTCTATATTTTTATATCATCTTTTTTTTTTAAGTTGAAAAGAATTTAGTTCTATATTCCAGGCACAGGTCCTTTGTGAAATATGTTGTGAATATTTTCATTAGTTTATGTTGCCTATTAATTTTATAATTAATATGAATATGTAGAAGTTTAAATTTTGATAGTCAGGTTATAAATTTTTTTTAAAATTTTTAGTATTTTTGTGTGCTCTGTTTAAACAAATCTGTGACTACCTGAGATGGTGAAGATAGTCTCCTGGGCTTTCTTCTTAAACCATGCTAGCTTTAGCTATTTTTTATAGTAATACCTTCTATCTCAAATTAATAATTTATGCGTGCTACAAGGAATCATTGAATATCTTTCTCCCCACTGCATTTTATTTCAGTGCTCAGGATCAGCTCCCAGACCTTGTGCATGCTCTGCCACTGAGCTATACCCCTGCCCTCCCTTTGATTTCTTTTTTTTAACTGCATAGATATCAAACTTTTCCTGGATTGTTGAAAAAGTTTTCTTTTCCCCCATTGGGATACTTTGATGCTATTTTTGAGAATCACTTGACCACATACAATTAGATTTATTTCTGGGCTTTCTATTCTGTTTGATTGATCAAGTGTGTATCTTTACCCTTGTTACAACTCTATCTTGATGCCTAAAGAACTGTAATAAACCTTGAACTAAGGTAAGCATGAAATCTCCATATTTGCTTATTTTCAAGATTGTTTTTACTCACTTAGGTTTTTATATTTAGGTATAAATTTTATCATCAGCTTGTCAATTTCTATGAAATAAAAGATATTCTAGATATCTTGAATTTTAAGATATTCAAGAATTACATTACATGTGAGGCAAATTTGGAAGAAATATTATTTTTAACAGGCTGGAGTCTTCCACACAACTGGCAGGATTCATCTCTGTATTTATTTAAATCTGGTAATATTTTTTGTAGGAACACTGCCCAGTTACCTCTGTCATTTTTGCAATTGAAGTAATTAGTCATTACTGATATTTAAAAACATAAGATGTTTTTAAAATTTCAATTTCCATTCATTTATTGTCAATCAAAGAAATAAAGTTATTTTTATTTCTAATACAGATCTTATATTCTGTAGTTTAATTACATTCACTTATTTCTAAATTTTTTTGGGGGCAGAAGAAATTCCTTGAGTTATTCTACATGAACAAATGTGCTTAAAGACTGCTTTATTTCTTCTTTTCAGATTTTTATGACTTCTAGCTCTTTATCTTGCTTATTGCACTGGCTATGACCTTCAGCACAATGTTGAATAGATATATTGAGAGCAGATATCCTTACGATTTTCTAATTGTTGGCAGAAAACGTTCAAAATTTCATCAATAAGTATGATGTTACACGTAGGTTTTTGAAAATGCCTTTTATCAGATCAAGAAAGTGCCTTTTTATTCTTAAAGTGATGAAAGTTTTTATCATGAATTGAAATGTGTTCTGTCAAATGCTTTTCTGTATCTAATTGAGGTGATCATATGATCCTAATACTCTATTAGAGTTTTGAACTAAGCAAATTTGGCTTTTAATGTTTGACCAATCTTGGATTCTTAGAATAACACCTGCCAGTATCAGTATATGATACCCATATTAGATCCGTGTATATACGAAATGTGTGTGTGTGGTGTGTGTTTTTGTGTTAATCAGACACTAACAGGTGATCTCTCTCTCTCTCTCTCTCTCTGTAGATCTATCTGTCATTTCTCTTAGTTGATATTTTTGTAAATACTTACCTGAGTCTACACTTTGCTCATAATAAAATTCCATAGACTGGGTGGCTTAAACAATAGAAAATAATTTTCTTATGAAGACTGAAGGCAGAGATCAAGGTATTACAAAGTCGGGTCCTGGTGAGGATTCTCTTCCTCCTGCTCTGCATGGGGTCACTTCTTACTGTGTGCTCACATGAGCTTCCCTTCAAAAACCTGCATTTACACACACACACACACACACACACACACACACACACACACAGAGAGAGATAGAGAGAGAGGGGGGGGGGGCGGGGAGGGAGAACACTCACTGGTAATCACACCTTGCTCATTACTTTGTCTAACGCTAATTACCTCCCAAAATCTGTATCTCCAAATACTATCACATTGGGAGTTAGAGATTCAGTATATGAATTTGGGGAAGACCAGAACATTCCACCTATAACAAGAGTTGTGATTTTGTTGATTAAAGCTATTAGTATATTCTTCCTGTCATGAAGTATCTTAAACATATTTTCACAGAACAATTATAGGAACTTCTTCAAGTGTCAGGGATTATTCTTTCCTTATATTTTCTCCAAAGGGATTTTTGTGAAATTATGTCATTTCTTCCACCAAGTTTATGAGGCTTTGTTGAAATCATTTCTTGCTAAAATATTTGCTAAAATTTACCAGTGATCTTTGTGCAATTATTAAGTTAAAAATAATTTTAGTTCATCCTTAAAGAATTGTTTTTAGTTCTTTTTGTATCAATTTTTGTATTAAAGAGACCTTATTTCATAAAAATATTTCATATAAATTAACAGATATTTTTCTTAGTACCCTTTTTCTTTTAAAATACATGTAGGAATTTCATGCTATGTACTGTTTCAAACTTGATAATGGTGATTTCAAATTCACTTTTTATATTGCTTAGATCTTTCAGGATTTACACATTTTATTAATTTTTTAAAAGTCCCAATTATTAAAGTTTTTAGCCTTTATGTTATGTCTGCTTTTTTATTGGTTTAATTTCTACCACTGTATTTTCCTCCATTCTTGCCCCCCTTCCACCCCCCATCATGTGTCATCATCCACTTATCAGCAAGGTCATTCGTCCTTTGGGTTTTTTGAGATTGGCTTATCTCACTTAGCATGATATTCTCCAATTTCATCCATTTGCCTGCAAATGCCATAATTTTATTATTCTTTATGGCTGAGTAATAGTCCATTGTATATAAATATACCACATTTTCCTTATCCATTCATCAATTGAAGGCCATCAAGGTTGGTTCCACAAACTGGCTATTGTGAATTGAGCAGCTATGAACATTGATGTGGCTGTATCTCTGTAGTATGCTGATTTTAGTCCTTTGGGTATAGGCCAAGGAGTGGGATAGCTGGGTCAAATGGTGGTTCCATTCCAAGTTTTCTAAGGAATCTCCACACTGCTTTCCAGAGGGACTGCACTAATTTGCAACTCCATCAGCAATGTATGAGTGTACCTTTTCCCCCATATCCTCGCCAACACCTATTGTTCCTTGTATTCTTGATAATTGCCATTCTAATTGGGGTGAGATGGAATCATAGGGTAGTTTTGATTTGCATTTCTCTTATTACTAGAGATGTTGAACATTTTTTCATATATCTATTGATGGCTTGAAGGTCTTCTGTGAAGTGTCTGTTCATTTCCTTAGCCCATTTGTTGATTGGGTTATTTGTATTCTTGGTGTAGAGTTTTTTGAGTTCTTTATATATTCTGGAAATTAGTGCTCCATCTGAAGTATGAGTGGCAAAGATTTTCTCCCACACTGTAGGCTCTCTCATCACATTGCTGATACTTTCCTTTGCTGAGAGAAAGCTTTTTAGTTTGAATCTATCCCAGTTATTGATTCTTGCTTTTATTTCTTGTGCAATGAGTGTCCTGTTAAGGAAGTCTGATCCTAAGCCAACATGTTGAAAATTTGGACCTACTTTTTCTTCTATAAGATGCTGGGTCTCTGGTCTGATTCCAAGGTCCTTGATCCATTTTGAGTTGAGTTTTGTGCAGGGTGAGAGATAGGGATTTAATTTCATTCTCTTGCATATGGATTTCCTGTTTTCCCAGCACCATTTGTTGAAGAGGCTACATTTTCTCCAGTGCATATTTTTGGCACCTTTATCTACTATGAGAAAACTGTATTTATTTGGGTTTGTGTCTGTGTCCTCTATTCTGTACCATTGATCTACCTGTCTATTTTGGTACCAATACCATGACGTTTTTGTTACTATTGCTTTGTAGTAGAGTTGAAGATCTGGTATTGCGATACCCCCTGCTTCACTCTTTCTGCCAAGGATTGCTTTAGCTATTCTGGGTTTTTTATTCTTCCAGATGAATTTCATAATTGCTTGCTCTATTTCTGTAAGGTACATCATTGGGATTTTAATTGGAATTGCATTGAATCTGTATAGAACTTTTGGTAGTATGGCCATTTTGACAATATTAATTCTTCCTATCCAAGAACATGGGAGATCTTTCCATCTTCTAAGGTTTTCTTTCATTTCTTTCTTTAATGCTCTGTAGTTTTCATTGTAGAAGTCTTTCATCTCTTTTGTGAGATTGATTCCCAAGTATTTTATTTTTTTTCGAGGCTATTGTGAATCAGGTAGTTTTCCTAATTTCTCTTTCTGAAGATTCATCACTTATGTATGAAAATGCATTGGATTTATGAGCATTGATCTTATATTCTTCTACTTTACTGAATTCACTTATGAGTTCTAAAACATTTCTGGTGGAATTTCCAGGTTCCTCTAAATATATAACCATGTCATCAGTGAACAGGGATAGTTTGAGTCCTTCTTTTCCAATTCATATCCTTTTAATTTCTTTGGTCTCTCTAATTGCTCTGGCTAGAGTTTCAAGCACAATGTTGAATAGAAATGGGGAAACAGGGCATCCCTGCCTTGTTCCAGTTTTTAGGGGGAATTCTTTCAGTTTTTCACATTTAGAATGATATTGGCTATGGACTTAGCATAGATGGCCTTTACAATGTTAAAGAATGTTCCCACTATCCCTATTTTTTCTAGTGTTTTGAGCATGAAGGGGTGCTGTATTTTATCAAATGCTTTCTCTGCATCTATTGAAATAATCATGTGATTCTTGACTTTAAATCTGTTGATATGGTGAATTACATTTATTGATTTCCTGATGTTGAACCAACCTTGCATCCCTGGGATAAAACCCACTTGATCGTGGTGCACTATCTTTTTAATATATTTTTTGTATGAGATTTGCTAAAATTTTGTTGAGAATTTTTGCATCGATGGTCATTAATGATATTGGTCTGAAATTTTCTTTCCTCGATGTGTTTCTGTGGTTTAGGTACCAGGGTGATATTGGCTTCATAGAATGAGTTTGGGAGGGTTCCCTCCTCTTCTATTTCATGAAATACTTTGAAAACTATTGGAATGAGCTCTTCTTTAAAGCTTTTGTATAACTCGCTGAGAACCCATCTGGTCCTGGACTTTTCTTTCTTGGTAGGCTTTTAATGACTTCTTCTATTTCATTACTTGAAATTGGTCTACTTAAATTGTGTATGTCCTCCTTGTTCAGTATAGGTAATTCATATGTCTCTAGAAAACTGTTGATGTCTTCGAGACTTTCTCTTTTGTTGGAGTATAGATTGTCAAAATATCTTCTAATTATGTTTTGTATTTCAGTCATGTCTGTTGTGATATTTCCTTGTTCATTCCGAATTTTAGTAATTTGAGTTTTCTCTGTCATTCTCTTTGTTAGTGTGGCTAAGGTTTTATCAATTTTGTTTATTTTTTCAAAGAACCAACTATTTATTTTGTCAATTTTTCGATTGTTTCTTTTGTTTCAATTTCATTGATTTCAACTCTGATTTTAACTATTTCCTGTCTTCTACTACTTTTGGTGTTTCTCTGTTCTTCTTTTTCTAGGACTTTGAGTTAAAGTGTTAGGTTGTTTATTTGTTGATATTTTTCTTCTTTAATTGAATACACTCCATGAAATAAATTTTCCTCTAAGTACTGCTTTCATCGTATCCCAGAGATTTTGATATGATGTATCTTTGTTCTCGTTTACCTCTAAGAATTTTTTATTTCCCTCCTGATGTCTTCTGTTATCCATTCATCATACAATGGTGTATTATTTAATCTCCAGGTGTTGGAGTAGTTTCTGTTTTTTATTCTGTCATTTATTTCTAATTTCAATCCATTATGATCTGATAGAGTACATGGTAGTATGTCTATCTTCTTGTATTTGCTAACATTAGCTTTGTGGCATAATATATGGTCTATTTTAGTGCTTGCTCGGCAGCACATATACTAAAATTGGAACGATACAGAGAAGATTAGCATGGCCCCTGCGCAAGGATGACACGCAAATTCGTGAAGTGTTCCATATTTAAAAAAAAAAAAAAATGGTCTGTTTTAGAGAAGGATCCATGTGCTGCTGAGAAGAAAGTGTATTCGCTCTTGGTTGGATGGTATATTCTATATATGTCCGTTAAGTCTAAATTATTGATTGTGTTATTGAGATCTATGGTTTCTTTGTTCAGTTTTTGTTTGAAAGATCTGTCCAGTGGAGAGAGAGGTGTGTTAAAATCACCCAGTATTATTGTGTTGTCATCTATTTGATTTCTGGAATTGAGAAGGATTTGTTTGACATAAATGGATGAGCCACTGTTTGGGGCATAGATATTTATGATTGTTATGTCTTGCTGATTTATGCTTCCCTTAAGCAGTGTGAAATGTCCTTCTTTATCCCTTCTGACTAACTTTGGCTTAAAGTCCACATTATCTGATATGAGGACGGATACTCCCGCTTTTTTGCTGTGTCCATGTGCATGGTATGTTTTTTCCCATCCTTTCACCTTTAGTCTGTGTGTATATCTTTCTATGAGATGAGTCTCTGGCAGGCAGCAAATTGTTGGATCTTTCTTTTTAACCCAATCTGCCACTCTATGTCTTTAGATTGATGAGTTCAGGCCATTAACATTCAGAATTATTATTGAGACATGATTTGTGTCCTGATCATTTGCCAACCACCCCCCTTTTTTTTTTTTGACAGGACTTGGTTTCTCCTTTATTTGGCTGTTCCTTTAGGGTAGTTCCTCCCTTTGCTGATTTACATTGTTATTTTTCATCTCTTTCTCATGGAATATTTTGCTGAGAATATTCTGTTGCGCCGGCTTTCTTTTTGTAAATTCTTTTTTTTTTTTTTTTTTGATTTTTTTTATTGTAAACAAATGGGATGCATGGTGTTTCTCTGTTTGTACATGGCGTAAAGGCATACCATTTGTGTAATCATAAATTTACATAGGTTAATGTTGTTTGATTCATTCTGTTATTTTTTTCCCTTCCCCCCACCCCTCCCACCCCTCTTTTCCCTCTATACAGTCCTTCCTTCCTCCATTCTTGCCCCCCTCCCTAACCCTGACTCTAACCCTATCACTAACCCCACCACCCCCCATTATGTGTCATCATCCACTTATTAGCGATATCATTCATCCTTTGTTTTTTTGAGATTGGCTTATCTCACTTAGCATGATATTCTCCAGTTTCATTCATTTGCCTGCGAATACCATAATTTTATCATTCTTTATGACTGAGTAATATTCCATTGTATATATATACCACAGTTTCTTTATCCATTCATCAATTGAAGGACATCTAGGTTGGTTCCACAATCTGGCTATTGTGAATTGAGCAGCTATGAACATTGATGTGGCTGTATCTCTGTAATATGCTGATTTTAAGTCCTTTGGGTATAGGCCAAGGAGTGGGATAGCTGGGTCAAATGGTGGTTCCATTCCAAGTTTTCTAAGGAGTCTCCACACTGCTTTCTAGAGTGGCTGTACTAATTTGCAGCCCCACCAGCAATGTATGAGTGTACCTTTCTCCCCACATCCTTGCCAACACCTGTTGTTGCTTCTATTTTGATAATCGCCATTCTAATTGGGGTGAGATGGAATCTTAGGGTGGTTTTGATTTGCATTTCTCTTATTACTAGAGATGTTGACCATTTTTCCATATGTTTGTTGATTGCTTGTAGATCTTCTTCTGTGAAATGTCTATTCATTTCCTTAACCCATTTGTCGATTGGATTATTTGCATTCTTGGTGTAGAGTTTTTTGAGTTCTTTATAGATTCTGGAAATTGGTGCTCTATCTGAAGTATGATTGGCAAAGATTTTCTCCCACTCTGTAGGCTCTTTCTTCGCATTGCTGATAGTTTCCTTTGCTGAGAGAAAGCTTCTTAGTTTGAATCTATCCCAGTTATTAATTCTTGCTTTTATTTCTTGTGCTATGGGAGTCCTGTTGAGGAAGTCTGGTCCTAAGCCGACATGTTGAAGCTCTGGACCTACTTTTTCTTCTATAAGATGCAAGGTCTCTGGTCTGATTCCGAGATCCTTAATCCATTTTGAGTTTAGTTTCGTGCATGGTGAGAGATACGGGTTTAGTTTCATTCTGTTGCATATGGATTTCCAATTCTCACAGCACCATTTGTTGAAGAGGCTATCTTTTCTCCATTGCATATTTTTGGCCCCTTTGTCTAGTATGAGAAAATTGTATTTATTTGGGTTTGTGTCCGTGTCCTCTATTCTGTACCATTGATCCACCTTTCTATTTTGGTACCAATACCATGACGTTTTTGTTACTATTGCTTTGTGGTAGAGTTGAAGATCTGGTATTGTGATACCCCCTGCTTCACTCTTTCTGCCAAGGATTGCTTTAGCTATTCTGGGTTTTTTATTCTTCCAGATGAATTTCATAATTGCTTGCTCTATTTCTGTAAGGTACATCATTGGGATTTTAATTGGAATTGCATTGAATCTGTATAGAACTTTTGGTAGTATGGCCATTTTGACAATATTAATTCTTCCTATCCAAGAACATGGGAGATCTTTCCATCTTCTAAGGTTTTCTTTCATTTCTTTCTTTAGTGTTCTGTAGTTCTCATTGTAGAGGTCTTTCACCTCTTTTGTGAGATTGATTCCCAAATACTTTATTTTTTTCGAAGCTATTGTGAATGGGGTAGTTTTCTTAATTTCTCTTTCTGAAGATTCATCACTTATGTATAAAAATGCCTTAGATTTATGTGCATTGATCTTATATCCCACTATTTTACTGAATTCACTAATGAGATTTAAAAGATTTCTGGTGGAATTTCCTGGTTCCTCTAAGTATACAATCATATCATCAGCAAATAGGGATAGTTTGAGTTCTTCTTTTCCTATTCGTATCCCTTTAATTTCTTTGGTCTGTCTAATTGCTCTGGCTAGAGTTTCAATGACGATATTGAAAAGAAGTGGTGAAAGAGGGCATCCCTGCCTTGTTCCAGTTTTTTAGGGGGAATGCTTTCAGTTTTTCACCATTTAGAATGATATTGGCTATGGACTTAGCATAGATGGCCTTTACAATGTTAAGGAATGTTCCCACTATCCCTATTTTTTCTAGTGTTTTGAGCATGAAGGGGTGCTGTATTTTATCAAATGCTTTCTCTGCATCTATTGAAATAATCATGTGATTCTTGACTTTAAGTCTATTGATATGGTGAATGACATTTATTGATTTCCTGATGTTGAACCAACCTTGTATCCCTGGGATAAAACCCACTTGATCATGGTGCACTATCTTTTTAATATGCTTTTGTATGCGATTTGCTAAAATTTTGTTTAGAATTTTTGCCTCGATGTTCATTAAGGATATTGGTCTGAAATTTTCTTTCCTTGATGTGTCTCTGTCTGGTTTAGGTATCAGGGTAATATTGGCTTCATAGAATGAGTTTGGGAGGGTTCCCTCCTCTTCTATTTTATGGAATACTTTGAGAAGTATTGGAATGAGTTCTTCTTTAAAGGTTTTGTAGAACTCGGCTGAGAACCCATCTGGTCCTGGACTTTTCTTTGTTGGCAGGCTTTTGATGACTTCTATTTCATTACTTGAAATTGGTCTACTTAAATTGTGTATGTCCTCCTCGTTCAGTTTAGGCAATTCATATGTCTCTAGAAACCTGTTGATGTCTTCTAAATTTTCTCTTTTGTTGGAGTATAGATTTTCAAAATATCTTCTATGTTTTGTATTTCAGTCGTGTCTGTTGTGATATTTCCTTGTTCATTTCAAATTTTAGTGATTTGGGTTTTCTCTCATCTTCTCTTTGTTAGTGTGGCTAAAGGTTTATCAATTTTGTTTATTTTTTCATAGAACCAGCTCTTTATTTTGTCAATTTTTTGTATTGTTTCTTTTGTTTCAATTTCGTTGATTTCAGCTCTGAGTTTAACTGTTTCCTGTCTTCTACTACTTTTGGTGTTGGTCTGTTCTTCTTTTTCTAGGACTTTGAGCTGTAGTGTTAGGTCGTTTATTTGTTGAGTTTTACTTCTTTTATTAAATGCGCTCCATGAAATAAAATTTCCCCTAAGTACTGCTTTCATAGTGTCCCAGAGATTTTGATATGATGTTTCTTTGTTCTCATTTACCTCTAAGAATTTTTTAATTTCCTTCCTAATATCTTCTGTTATCCATTCATCATATAATGGCATATTGTTTAATCTCCAGGTGTTGGAGTAGTTTCTGTTTTTTACTCTTTCATTTATTTCTAACTTCAATCCATTATGATCTGATAGAATACAAGGTAGTGTCTCTATCTTCTTGTATTTGCTGACATTAGCTTTGTGGCATAATATATGGTCTATTTTAGAGAAGGATCCATGTGTTGCTGAGAAGAAAGTGTATTTGCTCTTGGTTGGATGGTATATTCTATAAATGTTAAGTCTAAATTATTGATTGTGTTATTGAGATCTGTGGTTTCTTTGTTCAATTTTTGTTTGGAAGATCTGTCTAGTGGTGAGAGAGGTGTGTTAAAATCACCTACTATTATTGTGTTATGGTCTATTTGGTTTCTAAAATTGAGAAGGATTTGTTTAACATACATGGATGAGCCACTGTTTGGGGCATAGATGTTTATGATTGTTATATCTTGCTGATTTATGCTTCCCTTAAGCAGTATGAAATGTCCTTCTTTATCCCTTCTAACTTTGGCTTGAAGTCCACATTATCTGAAATGAGGATGGATACTCCAGCTTTTTTGCTGAGTCCATGTGCATGGTATGTTTTTCCCCATCCTTTCACCTTTAGTCTATGGGTATCTCTTTCCATGAGGTGAGTCTCTTGCAGGCAACATATTGTTGGATCTTTCTTTTTAATCCAATCTGCCAGTCTATGTCTTTTGATTGATGAGTTCAGGCCATTAACATTCAGGGTTATTATTGAGATATGATTTGTATTCCCGGTCATTTGGCTCATATTTAAAATTTTATTTATTTATTTATTTCTTTTTTGACACATCTTGGTTCCTCCTTTATTTGACAGTTCCTTTAGGATAATTCCTCCCTTTGCTGAATTGCTTCTTTGTTTTTTATCTCTTACTCATGAAATATTTTGCTGAGAATGTTCTGTAATGCTGGCTTTCTTTTTGTAAATTCTTTTAGCTTTTGTTTATCATGGAAAGATTTTATTTCGTCGTCAAATCTGAAGGTAAATTCTTGGTTGGCATCCATTTTCTTTCAGAGCTTGAAAAATGTTGTTCTAGGCCCTTCCTGCTTTTAGGGTCCGGGTTGAAAAATCTGCTGATATCTGTATTGGTTTCCCCCTGAATGTAAATAGATTCTTTTCTCTTGCTGCCTTTAAAATTCTGTGTTTATTTTATATGTTAGGTATTTTCATTATATTGTGCCTTGGTGTGGTTCTATTGTAATTTTGTATATTTGGAGTCCTATAAGCCTCTTGTACTTGATTTTCCTTTCATTTTTCAGATGTGGGAAATTTTCTGATATTATTTCATTGAATAGATTGTTCATTCCTTTGGTTTATTTCTCTAAGCCTTCCTCAATCCCAAAAATTCTTAAATTTGACCTTTTCATGATATCCCATATTTCTTGTAGATTCTGTTCATGATTTCTTAGGATCTTCTCTGTTTGGTCAACTTTGTTTTCAAGATTAAATATTTTTTCTTCAATGTCTGAGGTTCTGTCTTCTAGGTGTTCTTTCCTATTGGTTATGCTTTCTATGGAGTTTTTAATTTGGTTTATTGTTTCCTTCATTTCAAGGATTTTTGTCTGTTTTTCTTTTTCAGTATCTCTAACTCTTTATTGAAATGATTTTTTGTTTCCCGTATTTGCTCTTTTAACTGTTGAGTGGTGCAATCATTCAAAGCCTGCATTTGCTCTTTCACCTCAATATTTACTTCTCTGATCATTTTAATTATGTGCATTCTGAACTCCCTTTCTGACATTTCTTCTGCCATGCTGTCATTGGATTTTATAGATGTAGCCTCTAGGTTTGTTTGGGACATTTTCTTCCCTTGTTTTCTCATATTGCTCAGGTATCTACCCCTCTCTTTGTGAAACTCTATTGACTTATAGTGTCCCTGTAGATTTCCAATAACTGGCCTCCTAGCCTTCAGTAGCCTGAAGTCTTAGAAGAACTTGATAACACAGTGATACAGAAGGAAGCTTCCACTCTTGGGGTGGTGGCCTTCAGGTGGGGTATATTTCTTGCTGGTGGGAAGAGGCACCTCCACTTGTTGACCAATGGTCAGTCAAATGGGGAACTAGGCTGCAGGCTGAGGCATGGCTGGTCTGGGCCTGTGTCTCTGGTTCTACCACCCTGATGGGTAAGCCTTGCTCAGCAAGGAAGACTCACCTGGTGGGGACGTCTCGCTGGGTAGCTCTTCTCCAAGAGCTTCCCTGTGGTCCAGAACTACCACCTGTGCTGGGCAGCCCTCCTCTTTGTTGTTCCCAGGGATCTGGACTGACCTCCTGGGCCAGGGAGCCTCGCCCTGCAATTGAGACCCTTGCTGGGCAGCCCTCCTCTGTGATGTTCCCTGGGGCCTGGAACTACCACCTGGTCTGGGGAGTCTGGCCCCATGAGGGACTCTGTCTCTGAGCAGTCCTCCTCAACAACATTCTCTGGGGACTGGACCTACTGCCCAGGTCTGGGACTCTCCCTCACTCCAAAGCCTCTTGCTGTGTGGTCCTCCTCTACAATGCTCCTGGTTGTCTGGGTTCATGGCTCCAGTGAGGGTGTCTCACTGGACAACTCTACTCCACAAAGTTCCCTGCATTCTGGGACTACTGACCTGTCCAGACAGCCTCACCCAGTGGGAGAGACTGACCTAGCTGCTCTAAATTGGTCCCAAGTCTCTCAATACCTCCTCTTCTTGAATCCTGAGTGCTGTCAAAGGGCCTCCAGTCTCCTGTAGGTGTCTCATGAAGGGAGCCACCCTTCTGATGATGATGGCCATGCCCTCAGGAATAATTAAAAATCCCTGCACCAACCTATAAAGAAGCTAGGGAGCCCCAGTGATGGTGTGCTGAGTCAGCACAGAGGCAAGTGCAGTGTCTCTCAGCAGTAGGGGGGCAGGAGGGCAGGCTCAGCGATGGCGCCTGACCTCTGTGTGGCGGTTGGCAGGCCAGTTAACTCCATGCGATGGCGTCCAACCTCCTCTACCACTGTATTTTCAATGCTTAGGTCTTTATGATTTTAGCATATACTTAAATATTTACATTTCTCTTGTCTAATGGTTTCTGCTGCATCTCATAACTTTTTGAAGTGATGTTAGCACTTTTAGACAGTTCAAATATTTTCTAATTTTCATTGTGAGTTCATCTGTGAGCAATGATATGTTTAGAACTATATTTGTAATTTCTACACAATACAGATTTTCTACTTAATATTTGGCTGTTGATTCATATAGTAAAAGAACATAGTCTGACAATTCTAGTCCTTTAAAATTTGATAATTTTTGCTTTATGACATAGCATGTGCTCACATTATGTGAATGTTTCACATGCATTTGAAGAGGTGAACCCATAGCTTTTGAATGCAGTGGTTTATTTATATCCATTATATTTGGTTAATCATTCTTTTCAAATATTCTTATAGTTTTCTACTTACTTGCTTTTTATAAAAAAACAAAACAAAACTATTGAGTCAGGTATGATAGATTCTCTGTTATTTTTAATTTTCCCTTTTCTTCTTTTAGTCCTGTTTATTTTTGTTTTATTTATTGTAAGGCTGTTAGAAAAATGGAAAAAGATTGAAAACTCTTATCTTCTGGATATATTGTCATATTATTATTATAAGGGGGTCCTTTCTTTACCTCCATAATGTTTTTTTTTTACCTTTATATAGTTATTAACAAGCTACACCAGATTTCTCCTAGTTAATATTTGTGTAGCAAATTTTTTTCTATTTTTTATTCTCAAACTTCCTTTATTTTATAATTAAGGAGTTATCCCCATAATAAATAGGCATATTTTATAAACATTAAGTAGTTGAGTATTGTGTTTTCCGAGTTGTTCAATCATGGTCTTTTACTTGTTATATTTAATCCATTTGCCTTTAATTAATTTACTGATTATATATAAATATAATTCTTAGATTCATTCTTTGCTGATAAGTTTCCCTGCTTATTTGTCGTTATTATATTTCTTTCCTTTACTAAGATTTATTGGTGACTCTAAGTGTCTTATAATTTTTATCCTTACTTTGTTAATTTGATTTGTTAATCATCCTTATTAGTAATTTGTTTGTAATTATTACCTGGAGATTAACATATCCTTTTTTTAATTTATCAGTAATTAATATAAGTTAGTAATTTATTACATAGAAAAAATTTAATGCTGGATCTTGAATATTCCCCATAGCCCACATGTTAAAGCTTGAGCTCCAGAGGCATTATTAGGAGGCCATGGATCCTTAAGCCTCATGGGAGGCTTGAAAGAGATTGTGGGAAGTTGGCTCCTTCCTTGTTTTCTCTTCGGTTCCTGGTGATGAAGTGAGTGGGTTTACTATACCATGTGCTCTCATTATGATGTGTTACCTTACCTCACACCCAAGGCAGTGGGGTTGGTCGATCATACGTAGTACCTCCAAAACTGTGAGCCAAGGTAAACCTTTTCCTTTTAGAATCTGATTATGTCATGTACTTCATTATCATGACTGAAAGCTGACTGACACATTCAATAACCTTAGAATACTTCAATTCCTTCAAATCCCATCCTATCTTTTGTGCTTTCATTGCATATCTGAACTTCTACATGTACTTAAGGTCTCACAAAACATTTCTTTTATATAATAAAGATTAATTTTGTCCAAATACCTTTTCTTTGCTCTTCATTTTTCTTGTTTTATGAATTACCACTTCAAAAACATATACTTTCCTTCTGCCTAAAGTAAAGGTAGAGTTATTCCTTTGTTTTTGATGTGTCTGATGATCATCAATTAATCAAAGTATCTCTTTTATACTCATTTATTTTTATCTTTTGTCTATCAAGCCTATAGTCTGTACATATTTTTGAATTATCTAACCATTCTTTAAACATTGCTTCATTTGTGCCTGATCTAATTTCAAGTCCATGCACAGAGTATTAATTACAACTGTTTTGTTTTTTGGATCTATAATTAAAAATTTCTGCTCTTTAATCAAAATTTCTTAAAAGTAGTAACCATAATTATATGTGAATCTGTATAATCATATTAATTTTTGGATCTTTCATTTTTTTCATTTTTTCTTGATTTTTAGTCAGTCATATCTTGTCATTTTGTATGTGTGTTTATTTTAGCCTGAGTGCTAGATGTTATGCATGAAAACTTGGGTGATTAAATGTGATGCTCTTAATGATAACTTCTTCCAAGAGAATTTGCAGTTGTAAATATCACTGTACCAATGGCAGTTATAGTATACCTATTTCAAGAGCTCAATGACCAGAGCTGCTGTATTGGATAGGACAGACATGATACATTTCTATCATCACACACACAAAAAATTCTTTAGAACAGAGATTAAGTTTACCAAAATTTTCATGCCACTTACCACACTAGAACCTACATGTAATATTAAACTCCACAAAGTAAACATTATTCCTATTTTTTGAA
The DNA here is from genome assembly GCF_902686445.1 of Sciurus carolinensis. Classification (NCBI taxonomy): domain Eukaryota; kingdom Metazoa; phylum Chordata; class Mammalia; order Rodentia; family Sciuridae; genus Sciurus; species Sciurus carolinensis. Next base: position 31,690,963 of record NC_062222.1, on the reverse strand, counting down.
AAATTGAGGCTCAGAGAAGCTTTTTAACTTATTTGAGTTTTCAAGTTAAATATTTCAGACCTGGCATTTCATTAGAGACTCTTTGATACTGGATTTCCTCTTTATTGACTATATTTTCAAGTTTACTAATAGCAGTGATCCACTTGTCATTTTATTTATGTTTATTGTCTCCTCTTCAAGTTTTATAAGCATGACTAAAATTTATAAGCTGAAGAATATAATTCACTTTTAAAACAAAGGATTTCTTTGTTTTAAAATATTTTAAGTCATTGATGAATCTTTATTTTATTTATTCATATGTGGTGCTGAGGATTGAACCCAGTGCCTCACATGTGCTAGGCAAGTACTCTACCATTGAGTTACAACCCCAGTCCTGTAACTCACTTTTAACCTTCTAATTATTTCTAGTATATTTCTATAGGAAATTCTAATTTCAAATTAGTTATCAATTGCTTCAATAATGAAGCATAATTCTTTGCTCCAAAGCTCAATGAATTACTTCAAGAAGAATTGATTTTTTTTTTCTGGTTTATAAGATGTGGGCTAACTGGGATAGAGTTCTTTTAAACCTCAGATGGGCAAGATTTAGACTGCATCCAGGTGTGTTTCACATGTCTCCATTTGTGCTAAAAGGGCATGCTTTCCTTGTGGTGGTCAGAGGAGTGCTAGAGTGTGCGTGGAACAAGGTGACACCTGCCAAGGCCTTATATGAGAACTTTCATGTGTTCTTTTCCACCCATAATCTATGTCCCAAATCAATCCACAAAACCAAATCCAATACCAATCAGGCTGGGACATATATCTACTCTCAGAGGGAGAGTCTGCAATAGAATTATAATATATGAAGGAATTGAGATCTTTCATAGTTCCCTGCTCTTTCCTCATATTCTATTAATGGTGCACCATTACCCCAGGTTTCAAACTCAGGACTTAAATTTTTTAAAAAATTTGTTCTTTTGTATAGTATGAGAAAATTGTATTTATTTGGGTTTGTGTCCGTGTCCTCTATTCTGTACCATTGATCCACCTTTCTATTTTGGTACCAATACCATGCCGTTTTTGTTACTATTGCTTTGTAGTAGAGTTGAAGATCTGGTATTGCGATACCCACTGCTTCACTCTTTCTGCCAAGGATTGCTTTAGCTATTCTGGGTTTTTTATTCTTCCAGATGAATTTCATAATTGCTTGCTCTATTTCTGTAAGGTACATCATTGGGATTTTAATTGGAATTGCATTGAATCTGTATAGCACTTTTGGTAGTATGGCCATTTTGACGATATTAATTCTTCCTATCCAAGAACATGGGAGATCTTTCCATCTTCTAAGGTTTTCTTGAATTTCTTTCTTTAGTGTTCTGTAGTTCTCATTGTAGAGGTCTTTCACCTCTTTTGTGAGATTGATTCCCAAATACTTTATTTTTTTCGAAGCTATTGTGAATGGGGTAGTTTTCCTAATTTCTCTTTCTGAAGATTCATCGCTTATGTATAAAAAAATATGCAATGGAGAAAAGATAGCCTCTTCAACAAATGGTGCTGTGAGAATTGGAAATCCATATGCAACAGAATGAAACTAAACCCGTATCTCTCACCATGCACGAAACTAAACTCAAAATGGATTAAGGATCTCGGAATCAGACCAGAGACCTTGCATCTTATAGAAGAAAAAGTAGGTCCAGAGCTTCAACATGTCGGCTTAGGACCAGACTTCCTCAACAGGACTCCCATAGCACAAGAAATAAAAGCAAGAATTAATAACTGGGATAGATTCAAACTAAGAAGCTTTCTCTCAGCAAAGGAAACTATCAGCAATGCGAAGAAAGAGCCTACAGAGTGGGAGAAAATCTTTGCCAATCATACTTCAGATAGAGCGCTAATCTCCAGAATCTATAAAGAACTCAAAAAACTCTACACCAAGAATGTAAATAATCCAACTGACAAATGGGCTAAGGAAATGAATAGACACTTCACAGAAGAAGATCTACAAGCAATCAACAAACATATGGAAAAATGTTCAATATCTCTAGTAATAAGAGAAATGCAAATCAAAACACCCTAAGATTCCATCTCACCCCAATTAGAATGGCAATTATCAAGAATACAAGCAACAACAGGTGTTGGCGAGGATGTGGGGAGAAAGGTACACTCTTACATTGCTGGTGGGGCTGCAAATTAGTGCAGCCACTCTGGAAAGCAATGTGGAGATTCCTTAGAAAACTTGGAATGGAAACACCATTTGACCCAGCTATCCCACTCCTTGGCCTATACCCAGAGGACTTAAAATCAGCATATTACAGAGATACAGCCACATCAATGTTCATAGCTGCTCAGTTCACAATAGCCAGATTGTGGAACCAACCTAGATGTCCTTCAATTGATGAATGGATAAAGAAACTGTGGTATATATATACAATGGAATATTACTCAGCCATAAAGAATGATAAAATTATGGCATTTGCAGGCAAATGGATGAAACTGGAGAATATCATGCTAAGTGAGATAAGCCAATCTCAAAAAACCAAAGGAAGAATGATATTGTTAATAAGTGGATGATGACACATAATGGGGGGTGGGAAGGGTTAGTGTTGGGGTTGGAGTTGGGTTTAGGGAGGGGGGCAGGAATGGAGGACGGGAGGACTGTATAGATGGAGGGGAGGGGTGGGAGGGGTGGGGGGAAGGGAAAAAATGGCAGAATGAATCAAACAACATTACCCTATGTAAATTTTTGATTACACAAATGGTATGCCTTTATGCCATGTACAGACAGAGAAACAACATGCATCCCATTTGTTTACAATAAAAAAAAAATTGTTCTTTTTAGAAATACATGGCAGTAGAGTGTATTTTGACATGTTATACATGCATGGAGTTTACCTTGTTAGGATCCCATATTTACGGTTGTACATGTTGTGGAGTTTCACTGGTTGTATATTCATATATGTACATAGAAAAGTTATGTCCAATTTGTTCTACCATTTTTCATTTTCTTATCCCCCTTCACTTCCCTTCATTCCTCTTTGTCTAATTCAATGAACTTCTATTCTTCTTTCTCTCTCCCTTATTGCGTGTCAGTATCCACATATCAGAAAGAAACTTTGGCCTTTGGTTTTGGGGTTGGCTTATTTCACTTAGCATGATAGTCTCCAGTTCCATCCATTTATCTCTAAATGCCATCATTTCATTCTTCTTTATGGCTGAATAAATAATATTCCATTGTGTATGTACAACACATTTTATTTATCTATTCATCTGTTGAAGGGCACCTTGGTTGGTTCCATAGCTTAGCTATTGTGAATTGAGCTGCTATAAACATTGATGTGACTGAGTCACTATAATATGCTGATTTTAAGTCCTTTGGATATAGGTCAAAGAGTGGGATAACTGGGTCAAATGATGGTTCCATTCCAAGTTTTCCGAGGAATCTCCATACTACATTCCAGAGTCATTGTACAAATTTGCAGTCCCACCAGAAATGTATGAATGCAGTTTTCTCCCCACAACCTCACCAACATTTATTGTTACTTGTATTCTTGATAATTGCCATTCTGACTAGAGTGAGATGAAATTTCAGGGTAGTTTTAATTTGCATTTCTCTAATTGTTAAAGATGTTGAACATTTTTTCATATATTTATTGACCAATCATATTTCTTCTTCTGTGAAGTGTCTGTTCAGTTCCTTTGCCCATTTATTGATTGGGTTATTTGTTTGTTTTATTTGTTTTTTGATGTTAAGTTTTTTGATGCTTTATATATCCTAGAGATTAACACTGTATCTGAGGTGCAGGTGGCAAAGAATTTCTCTTATTCTGTGGACTCTCTCTCTTCACTTTCTTGATTGTTTCCTTTGCTGTGAAGTTTTTTAAATTTGATCTGAGGTGCAGGTGGCAAAGAATTTCTCTTATTCTGTGGACTCTCTTCACTTTCTTGATTGTTTTCTTTACTGTGAAGAAGTTTTTTAATTTGATTTTACTTCTTGTGCTTCAGGAATCTTGTTGAGGAAGTCAGTTCCTAAGCTGATATGAATCAGAGTTGGTCCTAGATTTTCTTGTAGTAGACACAGAGTCTCTGGTCTAGTGCTTAGGTCCTTGACGAGACTTGGACTTTTAGAGGTGTATTTTATTTTTCCTTTCCATCCAACCCTTGCTCTTTTTTTTTTTTCACTTTGAAATGTGTCTCATGTTCTTTCTACCATGGATTCGCTTCTTGTCATCTCCTGCCTGGAAGTCTATGACATTGCTTCATCCAGATTCCCAGCCTCTAAGTTTTTCTTCAGAACACTGTACAGTTATACTCTGAAATCAAAAGCCTTAAATATTAGTGCTAAAATTAAACAATTTGCTCTTCTAATTATATATTTTCTTACTGTTTACTTAAGCAAATGTATAATTTTTGCTCGACAATCAAAGAACATCATTCCTTGCTCCAATATAATGTATTAGCTACTACACATAGACAAACAATATATGTGGTACAGTTCATGTTTAGCCTGCACAGGCCCTGGGTTTAATCTTATGTATCATAGGATATTTTTAAAACTCCCTTACTTCCCTCCAATTTGCCTGTGTTATTTCTTCATTTGGTTTGTTTCCTACCTATCAAACTACCTGTTACTTCCAAGATGTTTGCTCTAATTTTTTCTGCTTTTTCCTGTAAACAACTCATCTGAACCTTCAAGGTATTTTATAGAACTCTTATAACACCTTTTGCATAATAACTGGCATTGCAGTTTTTCATGTATATATTATCTTTTTTAAGAAATTGTTAAGCTTTTATCAAGAAATAATTTATTATCCATCCCATAATAGCTTCTGCAGTATTTCACACAAAGTATATACTGAGTGGATTTAAAAATTATTTTGTGTGTGCATTTCAGAGCTTATCCATAAAATATAAAGTAAAAATTGTACCTGACTTCACTTAAGGAGTAACATTGAATTGAGATTAGAAAAAGCAAATAGATTAATTCCTGATAATATTCATATATCCCTAAAGAGGGAAACACACACAAACTTTGCACACACATACATACACCAAGGAAAAGGAAAATAAATTAATTGGGTATAATGCAAAATTCAACCTGATCTTAAATTAGCTGACTGAAGAAATGAGTATAATAATGAAAACTAAAGATTAAAAGGCAAGGAAGAAGAGAGAATGTAGCAAACTGGACCAACTGAATCAGGCCTCAAATAAACTAAGAGAAGAGAAAAAGAAGAAAGAGAATGAAGACATTACTTTTTGAAATATAATAGTGAGTTTTAAAAGATCTTATTTCCAAGGTAAAAATATAGTATTAGGCTTCCAAGTCAATGAAAGATTTTCCCATTTGGGACTCAGAGATACATAGCTATGTTAAGGTGAGGAAATCATTTTTTTTTTTCTAATTTAAAGATTGATAAGAAATCAGTCAATATATTTTAGAATTGTACTTTTAGGAATTTTTAAATATTCATGGAAAAGTAGTTTGTTTATTTTCAGATTAGAACATTGAGAAAAGTCTTAATGTCTGTTCTCTCACCTTTCTGCTTAAGAATTCCTCTTTAGAGATCAAAGAAAGTATAATACGTTTCCTGCCTTTGATGAAAAACATGCTATTGCTTTGTCATCACATAGACAAAGAACATTAGATCAAAATGATTGGGAGCAAATCCCTCTGGACAGGTGCTGTTTCAAATTTGAGGTAGTTTGGCTTTGCTAATGGAGATGGGGTGGACAGGGGTGGAGAGAAATGTCAGGAAATGATTCAAAATTGCTCTGAGATTAATCATGTCACCCACGATTCTATATAGAGCTATCATTTAAACAAACAATGACTGATGATTACAACGTAAAGATTTGAAAAATTAGTTTTGATATCTTGTAGCTATCAAATGAAGATATTTCAAATCCTCTAAAGAAATTACATACAATTTCCTTTTCAGAATGGAAGAAAGGATGTAATTATAGGATCATCCTTTATGCAATTTTATATTGTATTTATGCATCTTACAGATCCAACCAGCACATTTTTATTGTAATAGTCCAACAATGCACTGTAAGGATACAATATAGCAATCCAGTTGTTCTACAGCAGTATAATGTGGAGGTCCTGGCTTCAGATTTATTATTATTATTATATTTCCTTTTTTATGAAAGTCAAGGAAAAAGTAAAATAAAATAAAAGTAGCTGCTGAATTTGGTCTAGTTTATAGGTGACTTTTACTATTTAATTCTCTTTGTAATCAACTCTTTTTGGCAGATCTGAGCTTCAGACATTGGTTAGAGAGTGGAGATGGAAATGTTGGAAAGCAACTAAGTTAGTCTATTAAATTGATCTCTTTTCAGATGCGAATAAATCCACTTTATTATTTTCTGTGTGTGAGGAGTCACTTGTTATCTAATCTTTTTCTGCTTTCTTGTACAGGTCATCACATTTTAAAAACAAACTTGTTTTATGATAGCTTAAGAGTATAAAATCATAACCTGATAAGGGAAAGTGTCCGGTGCAAAGATGTGGGGAATCAGGGTGCAAGGAATTAGCAACACAACCAGATGAAGTGGAATAATTAGAGTAAGCTGGTAATTAAAGGTTTCTGAGGACGAAAGGGAAGAGAAAAGCAAGCTGGTAATGGGTGCTTGGCCTCTCTGCTCCCACATGGTTCAGCGAAGAAAAGAAGGGCTTAAATCACAGCTGACAGAGAGTTACTGATCCTAAGAAAATGTTCACATAAATAGTGCTTGAATCCTAGCCCTCTGTTACAGGTGCAAAAGTAAAATGCTATGTTAAAGTCAAATTTAAGTGATATATTGTGTATAAAATTTGGACATTTATCACAAAGTTTATGTAAGAAAATACATTTAAAAATTTATTTTGTAGTTTATAATTTGTGTTAGTTTTTTGGTTTTGGTGCTAAGGATTGAATCTGGGCCATTGTACATGCTAAGTATGCATTATACTACTGAGGTATACCTCCAGCCCCTCTAGCTTATATCTTTACTAATATTTTAATGCATGCATCCCTAATATCACATTAATTTTGAAAATATTAGGCATAAATAGAATTGTAGTGACTCAGTTATTTAGACAAATTAAAACTAACCTGCCATCAGAGTATCTTGATGAGCAACCATTCATCTGGAGGTAGTTGTTGCTTAAAGGAAAAGCACCAGGCCTGCAGATCCAAACAAGTCAACTGTGGGGATTTATTAAGAGGAATTTGTGAAATACTTGCAGCAGTTAACAAAAAAACAAAAACAAAAACAAAACAAAACAAAACCCAAAAAACCCAACATGAAATACCTGTGATAATAAGCAAGAGAATCACTATCAGTTCCATTTATTTGTTCAACATATTTACTGGAAACATTTAATGTACAAGAATGGACTCAACTCCGTGCATATAGTAGTCATAAAGTTGACTACATCCTGTGGCCTCAGGGGTTTTCCCTTTCTACTTGCTAAACTGTGGGTTTCAGACTAAATTTGGAACTTCAGAGACAAGGGAGATCAACAAAAAGTGGCAGGATTAGGTGAGGTTTTTAGAAGGGAAAAGCATCAGGCAATGAACCCCAGAAGGAAGATTGGAAGGCGAGATTGTTAAGAAATGAGTGAACAAGAGGTAAGTGAGTAAGAGAGATCAGGTAAAAAGGCAACAGTCCGGTGCTGGGGGTGTAGCTCATCGGTGGAGCATATGTTTTGCATGTACAAGGTCCTGGGATCAATCTCCAGGGAATCAAATCAAAACAAAACAAAACACCCTGATTAGGAGAAAATCAGGAAAATGAAGTTATTGAAATTATTTTATTAAGTATTTTAAGACAACTAATCTTGCATTAGCACTTCAGTGTAGTAGAGAAAAGAAAGACCAATCAAAGAAACAAAATCTGGCAGTCCACATACATGGATAGAGATCTATAAATCATGTAACTATAAATGTATTTAAAGCATAGCTTAGTTGGTGTGGGTGCTGTCAAAAGCTGCTAACGATCCCTTTGATAAGTGGGTAACTATGTTCAAAAAAAATTTGGTATCTAACTGGTTTTAGCTGATTTTTAAGATTAAGTTTAAATGCAGAAGCTCTCTGAGAACAAAGGGTACTTTTTGTAGACTTTAATCATTACACTTTCACATTTAGTCTTTTAGGTGTTGGCTAATAAGTGTTACAGACATATAAAGATGCTAGATATGTTAAGATCTTTAATCTAGGTAGTTGCTACTTTTCATTTCCAACGGGCTATGGAATTCACGTACACGTTGAAGGTGCTGTATAATACACATGCTTTTATTCAAACAACATTTTCCCCTACCTTGTCTGAAAGTTTGTGTGCTAAGACACTGAGTGTATAAGAGATAGCCAACAGATAGGTCCTGGTACACTCAGGAGACATAGACAAATGTAAATACACAATATAACTTGTGTATAACTGTGTAACTGCTAAGAGTGATCAAGGAAATGATAGGGTATTACAAAAGTGAATGATCAGAGAGATTTCTTCAGGAAGCAAACAAAATTAAGTTGAAATCTGAAAATTAGGTGGCAGGTAGTAGGGTTGGTAGTGATTGGGAAGAGAAATTCAAGACAGAAGCCCAAAAGTCTATCAGTTAAGTTAAAAGAAAATGATTCCAGTTGGAATGTGCTCCGTGAGAGGTACCATCAAGGTAGGAGTTGAAAGGTAGATCAGACAGAATCCTATAGGTTTTTCAGGTCATTGTATAGATTTGGGATTTTCCAGAAACTATTAACTTTTTTTCTCAGTACAGCAGTCATATTATCTAGTTTATAATATCCTACAATTTATAATATCCTACAATGCAAAAACATTCAATTGGTGGATCAGAATAGATGTGAGAAAACCATTGACTAGGTTATTAGAGTGCTAGCTTATTAAATAGACAATATAAAATTAAAAAAAAAATTCTGCACACCACTTATAAGTAAAATATCTTAAAAATTGAATTAGGCCAAAACAATATCACATTTTCAAATTATTATTATTATTTTTAGTTATTTATTTATTTTTACTTTTTTGTAGGTATTAAAGCATGTGAAAAAGAGTCATCTATTAATTTTGAAAAATTTAAGAATTTTTTAAAGATTATCTTAAGGAATTTTCAAATAACATTTTTTACATCATCTAAGCAAATATCATTTGCACATTTCTCATGTTCATAATAAAAGGCTCAAATATTGGATTGCTGAATAAATTGATCTTCAATGTGTAAGTTGAATGTCTTAGGAGGGAATTCACTCAGGTGTGAAATACATTAATCACAGTATTTGGTAAATTTCTTATGAGAACTAAAGATGAAAGTTCTGGGCTTGTCTCTGAATTGTGGGCTTTGGCTTTTGTATTTGCCTCCTGTATTTTTCCACCTTTGCCTGCAAATCACAGAACACCTGGGAAAGCTGGCAATTACCTCATTCTGTTAAGTGATGTATGAAAACTAAATGTGCAGCCCCAAATAGGCTTTGAGGTTTTACATTATTTGGATAGTTTATGAGACCATATTACACAAGATGTTGCTGCTAGTTGTGGTCTTCAAATTTTATTTTTACTTAGGACATGCCTAGTAGAATTTTGAAAATATATTCATTCCTTCACATGTTTTTAATTTGACCACTAAAAGTTTTTATTACATTAAAAATAGAATATAATTTTCAGTGTATTGTAAATATTGGAATTTTAATACAAAGCTGTTATAACTTTTACAAATATATCCAACAGAACATAAGAACCTAAGAAACATAATGATTTGATATTTACCAACATTCATTTTAAAAACACATGAAGCACTCTTCTTTAATACCTGGAAAATTTACATTTGTCCTTTATATTATACTGTTCTATTTATGTCCCATTTCCCTAATGGAGTTTTTATTCATTTACTTCTTATTAACACATATTAATTGTACATTTCAGTGAGTGTGATATTTCCATAGATGCAAGAAATGTACACTGATAAATCCAATCACCCTGTTTTTACCCTCCCCCTGTACCCATTCTTTTTAGGTCAACTTTTTATAGTTTCTACATAAGAGAGGGAATATGCTGCACTTTTGTATTCATGTAATATATATTTTTAGGATTGAAAGTCTTTTATTGATTGCCTATCAAGTCTCTGCAAAAAAAGGCATGTATTTAAATTTTAAAGTAGTTCAGATAATATGGTAATAAGATTCTAAGTAAACTTTTTCTTCATAATTGAATTAAAATTATGATTAGTGCATAACATTTTAATTTTTATTAAAAATAAAGAGTGAGAAATACTTCCAAATGAAAAGATTGGAAAGCATTTCATGTTGCTTTGTTTAAAGGAGGCTTTCCTGACACCATTATTTGCTTTTCCCTTTATTTTATGATCTAGGGGCTTTTGAAACTTTGAAGGATACAGCTTAGCAAGGTGGGCGGGCAGTGCACACCTGTTATATAGTGGGAAAGAAACCTTGTTGGCAGTAAATTGGAAAAGGAAACCCATTGCAGACTGGATCTCAGATAGGCCAGTTTTAGGAAAGCCCACCAAGAACGCTCTGAACTTGACTCCTTAAGCCTTCCCTTTCCCTTGGAAAGTCTCTTGTCTGAAAAATATGGTGCCCTTTAGCAGTTTTTAATAGAGTTAACCATTTAATTTTCACTTTCCCTCTTTTCCCTTTTATTGTTAGTCACAGGGAAGTGATATTCAAAACTATGACTCCTGGGACATTACAGAGAACAAATGTTATTTTGTTAACTGTTGCTTTTTTGTTGCTGGGGATTGAGCCCAGTGCCTCACACGCAAAGTCTGAGCTTCACCACTTAACCTATAATCCCAGCTTATTTACCTATTTTAAAATGCAGTGATTTTAATTAAAACTTCTGATTTATTTCTAAGGTTTAATATGGCTTAATATTTTTACTATATGTGGCAGTAGAAAAATTTTTGTTTCATCAGAAAACCTGAACATTTATTAAACTGTCTATAATTTTACATAGGAAATTATTTTGCTCTTTTATATGTTTGATGCTAGAATTTTTTATGTCATACAACTGTGTAACTGTAACTACAGTTCTGTACTTTATTCTTCCTCCTATTTTACTGGATTATATCTTCCTTCAGTCTTGGGCTCTATTTTCCCATTGCTATAAGAGCAGCAGCAACATCCACTCACCTTGCAGAAACACTTTGAAGGGTCATTGATTTTTCTAACTTCCTAGAATAATTTTAGTGCCTTGGAAAAAGATTATATTTAAATACAGCTTGTTTTTCCTACTTGTGTCTTTTTCCAAAGTTCAATCTGCCAATATTCCTCTTCAATCTGTGCAGATTTCCAGTACTTTTGTTGAAATAGTAAAGAAAATTTGCACATTGACTCCTGCTCACAGTGGGAAATGTGTGAAAAGCCCAGTGACTCTTAAAAATGCACAGATATAGAAACATTTAAGCGTTCTGAAATTAGTATTGTTTAGAAGATAAATTACAGAAATGTAATGTTCTAATTTAGTGTACAATTTTCCTTTAAACCCTTTCTTTTTCTATGGCTTTTGCTTTATCCTCTTATTTCCAATAACCAATTATGAAAGTCCATTAAGAAGCAAAAAACCAATAGACAAAAGTTTATTTACTTAATTGACAATCATTTTTACTTTCTCTTGGGTTATTACTTTGCTGGAGCAGAATGAATGAGTTTTATAAAATAAAACTTGACTTTATTGGTTTTAAAGAACAACTGTATTTGCAAATTAGCATGTAGGTGTTTCTGTATATGGCTATAATTTTACATTAAAAGTTTATCCTAACTTCAGGAAATGTGTACACATTGCAGGTTTATATACAGGAAAAAAATGATGATTTTCTGAAGAAGTCCTACTTAAGAAAAAAGAAGGCAGTCACAAAGACACAACAAAACATAATTATCTGCATTATTTTCAGGACAATGTATCAATATGCAATTTAAACAGAAGTCAAGATAGATGGTCCTGATGTGAATTGTCATTACTCTCTAACAACAATTCACCTATACAAATGAGGAAAATTGAATCAGGATGACAACTTTACACTGAAACATGAAGAGAAAAATAGTCTAGAAATAAGCACCTATTAGGGCAATATGGAAAACTTTTCTTGAAGGACTTCCATTCATCAAAACTGTTACATGGAGAAATATACAGATGAAAAGAGTGAGATAAGCAATAATAACACATGACAAGTTTTACATATTTTGTGAACTATTCAACAATTAACAATATCACCTTAATTATCCCATCTTTCTAAATAGCAGATGGATTATGCTTCTGTCTCCACTGAGGAGGATAAACATTTATTACCAGGAGAAAGAATTTTTGTTCTACCTGTACTTTTAGCTCTGACTACTGCCTAAAGCACCAGAATCTTGCAGTGAAAAATCCTGACATAATATATTTGGTACTGTTACTACTTGGATTTTAAATGTCTCCCAAAGGCCCATGTGCTAAAAGCTTGGTCTCCAGCCTGTTTGTATGGGAGATGGTGGAATCTATAAAGGATGTGGCCTAGTGAAAGGACGTTAGATCATTGGGAGTGTGCCCTTGAAGTGGATATTAGGACCACAATTCCTTCATCTTTCTTTCCTTTTCTTACTGTCTTGAGATGACAGATCTCCCCTGCAATGGGCTTCAGCCACAAGTATTAGGCTGTTCCAAGCCCAAAGTGACTGGGCCAAGTGACCATTGGCTGAAACTTTTGCTATTATGAGTCAAAATAAATATTTTCTCCTTATAGATTGATTATCTCAGGTATTTTGTCACAGCAATGAATAGCTGAATAACATTGGCATGATGACCTCTCATTTTCCTACTAAAAAAAGTCCCTAGCATTATTCACAGCCAAATGCCAAGGTATTCTTTGAAGTCTTTGAGACAGACAATAATGGATGACAAATATGGGTTGTCTGTCACAGACCTGGTTATTCCTGTTGTTCAGATAATAATTAATAGCTCCTCCTTTCACTCTCAGAAGCATCCTTATTTTAGGTAATAAGTGATATAATAATTTTACTTTTGGTGCTAAGAGTGATAATACCTTGTGCAATAAAATTCAAATTGTTTAGAAATAATTTCATCATAGATTAGAAAGCATGCACATAAGTTGAGCAATAAAAGTATGTATTACTTTCTAATTTATTATTAGGTCTTTCAAAATAATTTGAATACTCATTTTTGGCATATTTATACATGTGTAGAAACTTTAAATTGTTATTTATTTGAGACCATGGAACAAACCACCACAGATTATGGGATAAACTATTGTTATGAGTCAAGTGGAAAATTTCACATGCTTTATATTCAAGAACATTCATAGCCAAGAAACTCATTTTTATTAATATGTATTTGACAGCTTTCAAGATATATAAATTTGCACTTCTTCTAATCAGCTCCAAACTCAGAAATAATAAACATGTTCATTTGTAAAAGGGATTTTTATTATTTATATTATGGATCCACAATTGCTGATCACTTTTCTCTTTGAGTATTATTAATTTTGTTTTGTATTTTCAGGAGAATAGAAATTGCATAGGTCTTATTTAACATTTTATGTTTGCAACGTAGATCAGAGTTGACACAGAGATATTCACTGATGTTCTTTAAATGAAGGTTGAAAGCATCATAAAGATCACATTCCCATTGACCCTTGGGTGATAGATAGATAGATAGATAGAGAGAGAGAGAGACTGACCATAAGCCCTAAGGGACATTGAGCTTTTATCCCTCAGCACAGCACTTTGAGTAAGCCCTCTGGCTCTGGGAAGTATCAGCCTTGTTTAAAATCTTGGCTGTATCGTTTCCTAAAGATGTGGCCTTTGGTAAATTATCCTTTCTAAGCCTTGATTTTTTTCTATCTCTAAAGCAGAGTAGTTGAAAGGATTATGCTAAAATTCAGTGAAAAGCTAAGCATTATGTCTGGCACGTTGCACATTTTCAATGGTGCCTGTCTTGTTATAAATCTTTTCTATCCTCTGATGCAGTTCAAGTGAGAACATTTCACATCCTAAGAAATAGCTGAGTTGTTTTTAGTGCTTGTTCCTCTCAATTCCCAAGGGGTGAGCTAATGTTAGTAGCTTTCCAGAAGTAGAACTGCTATATTTAGCAATAAAAACAGAAGGCTTCTCACCAGGATAGTTTGAATTTCAGATAAACAACAAATACATTTTTGGTATAAGTATGTTCTCTATTTAATCTGGCTATTCTATTCTAAAGGCTAAGCTAACATGCCATAGGATCCTTCAGTTGTCTTCTCCATGAGGACTTGGACATGTAATGGGTCAGAATGGGACAACAAAAAGCAGTAGAAGGAATCCAGTTGTTTTTTACTATAATGTGGTGTAAGAGTGTTTTTATTTAGCTATTAGGATATAATCACTGTAATGCTACATCGATTTGAAATAGCAAATGCATAAAATTGGAACAATGCTGTATGTTGTCATTAAGGAAAATGGGAAAAATAGAAAAGAAAGAGAACTATTATAATAGTTACTTTAAGAAACAAAAGTATTTTTTAGAAATTACTATAGAAGTTTTTTGTGTATGAACAAGACTTAAAGATGTCTTTCAAAAATAAGGAAGAGATAAAGACCTCCCAGATAAACAAAAGCTGGAATAGGCCATCAACTCTAGACCTATCTTACAAGAAATGCTACAAGGGGTCTTCTAAGTTGAAACAAAAAGATAAGTGGCAGCATGAAAGCATGTGAAAGTGAAAAGACTCCTGGAAAAAGGAAGTACATAGACAAATGCAGATTACTCTAATACTGTAATGGTGGTGCATAACATTTTAAATCAGCTTAGTACAAAAGTTAAAATATAAAACCATAAAAATATAAATAAAAGATAGACTTTTAACTTTTTATATTGTGGATTAATGAATCCATAACACAAAAATGTAATTTCTGACATCACTAATAATATTGTAAGGGGGAGGAGTAAGAGTATAGATTTTGGTATGCAATTGAAATGAATCATTCTTAGCTTGAAACTGGCTTATATAACTACAAGTTGTTTTCTATTAACATCACGGTAACCCAAAAGAAAATACCTACAGGACATAATAAAAGAAATGAGTAAAGAATAAAAGTATGCCATGATTAAAATAATCAATGAGCTTGGTATGGTGGTACATGCCTGTAATCCCAGCAACTCTGGAGGCTGAGGCAGGAAGATCACGAATTCAAAGCCAGCTTCAGCAACTTGATGAGGCCCAAAGCAATTTAGCAAGACCCTGCTTCAAAATAAAAAAAAATATATAAAGAGCTGGGGACATGGCTCAGTGGTTAACCCAGGACATCCCTGCGTTCGATCCCCAGTACCAAAAGAAAAAAAAAAAAAAAAAAAAAAAAAGAAAGAAAAAAAAATTCAAAGAAGTACAAAAGAACATAGCAAGACGATGAAAGAAACCAAAGAATTATAAGATATCTGGAATACAATGAGCAAAAAAAACAATGAGCAAAATGGCAATCATATGTCTTTCCCTATTAGTAATCATTTTAAAAGTAAATGGTTAAAACTTCTCAATCATAAGACACAGAGGGGCTATAGAATTCTAAAAAAATAAAATGCAATATATATTCAGTCTACACAAGACTCACTTTAGATTTAAGAATGTGCATATACTGAAAGTAATGTGATGAGTAAAGGTATTCAATTGAATGGTAAGCAAAAGTGAGTCAGGGTGGTCATAACTACATGAGTCAAAATGGACTTAAAGTTTGCAAAAAAGACAAAGTAGGACATTATGTAATGATAAAAGGGGTAATTCACCAGGAAGACATCAAAATTAAAAACAATATATATATGCCCCTAACATTAGAATATCTAAATACATGAAGCAAATTCACATAAAACTAATAGAAGAAATAGTAACACATTAATATAAGAAGATTTCAATATTCTACTTTCACAAATAAAAAGAATATCCAGGAAGATCAATAAGGAAACAGAGGACTTGTATAATACTCAATACCAAATGGACGTACTGTATATATACAGAGCATTACATCCAGTGATAGTAAAATACAAATTCTCCTCAAGTACACACACAACATTCTCCAGGATAGATCATACGTTAAATCACCAAGAAAGTGTTAACACATTTAAAAACATTTCAATCATACCAAGTCTCTTTTTACTAACACAATGGAATAAAACTGAAATAAATAATAAAATGCAAACAGGAAATTTACAAGTAAGTGAAAATTAAACAACTCACTCTTGAACAACCAATGAGAGAAAGAAGAAACAAAAATCAGAAAATATCTTGATAGAAGTGAAAATGAAATCAACATAACACAACAAATGTGATACTCAGAGGAAAGTTTATAGCAGTAAATGTTTATGTTAAAAATGAAAAAAAGGAAAAAAGATCACATATAAATATCCTAAGTTTCCATCTCTAGGAACTAGAAAAATGAGAACAAATCAAACCCAATGTTAGCAGAAGGAAGGAAATAATAAAGATGAGGGAAGAAATATATTAAATGTAGAATAGAAAAATAATAGAAATTTTCAAGGAAACTAAGTGCTTATTTTTTAGGAGATAAAGTAAACCTTTATATAGAATAAATAAGGAAAACACAAAGAAAACAAAATTGGAAATTAAAAAGAGGGTATTAAAATTGAAAACACAAAAATAAAAGACATTATAAGTGACTGCTATCACAAATTCCTAGAAATAGACAACATGGCAAGTCTAAATCATGAAGAAATCTAACTGACCACAAATACCTTATAATCAAAGAAAAGCTCTGGACCAATAGGCTTTTCTGGAAAATTCTACTGAACAATTAAAAAAGAATTAGTACTAATTCTTCTGAAGAAGTGCAAATACTTTTAAACTCATCTTAAGGGGCCAGCATTAGCCTTATACGAAAGCCAGACAAAGATATTATAAGAAAAGAAATCTACAGGCCAACATCCTCAATGAATATAGATGCCAAATCCTCAACAAAATAATAACAAACTTATTTTAACAGCTTATAAAATGATCAGACACCACGACCAAGTGGAATTTACTCCTATACCTGAAATGCAACATATGAAAATGGAATTTTATTTAGCTTAAAAGAAAAGAAAGGAATCTTATCATATGTTCCAACATTGATGAACTTTAAGAACATATGTTAAGTGATACAATCCTGTCACAGAAGGACAAATTTCACTTAGATGTGGTATCTAAAATAGTCAAATGTATAGAAGCAGAAAGGAGAATGATGGTTGTCAGTGGTTGGGAGGGAGAAATGGGAACACCTTTACAATAGGTTTAAAGTTTTAGTCATTTCAGATAAAAAATTTCTAGAAATCTAGAATGTGTCCATAGTTAATATGTGGTACACTTAAAACTGTGTTCAGAAGGTCAGTCTAATGTAATGTGTCTATATTATTATTAAAAAGAAAACCTTGCTGGGTGTGCTGGCATGTGCCTGTAATCCCAGAGGCTTGGGAGGCTGAGGCAGGAGGATCAGGAGTTCAAAGTCAGCCTCAGCAAAAGTGAAGTGCTAAGCCATTCAGTGAGACCCTGTCTCTAAATAAAATATAAAATAGGGCTGGGGATGTGGCTCAGTGGTCAAGTGCCCCTGAGTTCGATCCCTGGTACTCATCCCCACCAAAAAAGAGAAAAACTTAAAGATGATTAGTAAAAATAACTCCCTTTCAGTATTTGGTTTTGTTTCCTCTTTTCCAAGCAAGTAAAAGCTGCCCTATTTGGATTAATTGTATTTCACATATAATACTGGCTTACTTTATACAAATTGCACACTGTGACTATTTAATACTGGAAAATCAAATATCTATAACTGTAATATTGAGGGACTTCTAAAGTCTTTGGTCTGCTGAAATAAACACATTAGTGTGTATGTGTGTACTTGGGAGCCAAGGGACACTTAACCACTGAGCTACATCCCCAGCCCTTTTTTATTTTTTATTTTGAGACAGGGTCTTACTAAATTGCTTAGGACCTCCTTGCTAAGTTGCTGAGGCTGCCTTTGAACTTGTGATCCTCCTGTCTCAGCCTTCCAAGATGCTGGGATTACAGACATGTACTACTATTCTCTGCAAAGATTAATATTAATACTAGCCCTTCTTAACCCACAGCCTAGTTTGTAGAACCATGAGATTATTTATATACATACTCTATCTACAAGATTAGGTGCTATTATTGTTACTTTTGTAAAAGTGAGATGTTTCTAAAATACAATAGCATTATATTGTGGGAAAAGTAGTGTGATCTGAATCTTTAGAGAATAATTCTTCTTCAAATGCTTACAGACCTGATTCCAGAACATGGAGAGGCCAAAACTTCTCAATTAATTACAGATCTATAGCGTATGGACAAAGGTGGCTATAAAAATGGACCTTTCTAATGCTAGTGGAAATCATACGGTCTTTTCTCAATTCGGATTTTTTTGAAATACTACGAGATTCTACTTTAGCAGTAATCTATTTCCTAACCCACATACTGAGTGCAGTATTCTGAAGAAAAGACCCTCCACCCCATCCTCCTTTTCTGTGTCTGTACTCCTTCTGAGACAAACTCACACACTGAAATGGTACTTAGCTTCTTGTTTCACAAAGAAAACTTCAAATCCTTAGCATTTATTCTTATCTACTTATTCTATTCTATGCCACCATCCACACCTATCTTGCTCTCCATAGAAATATATTCCTAAGATCAACTTCGCTCAATTAAAAAAATATTTACTGAGTGCTCACCATGTGCCCACACTTTGTATTAGATGCTACAGATAACAAAAATGACAAAATGTGGTGTTCCTGACTATGAACTTTACAATACACCAAAATGGCAGGTGGGGGACACAGCCTAATGAGATGGGGGATTAAAGGGATTTACAGCAGCATGAGAAAAGAACACCAACCCAAACTTGAAAATGAAGAGTAGTCATTCACTGAAATATTGGAGGAAGTAGTATCTGAACTGGTATTTGAACAATGAATCAGAATGATTCAGAAGAGTTGTGGTATATACTTTAAGGCCTTTGGAATTTGTGGTAGGGAAAGTACCAGGCCAAGGAAATTGTGTGCTTGGAACCCCAAAGTTGAGAAAATATGGTGTGTTCAAGGAACGGAAAGAATGAGTTCAGCTGTGGCAGAGAAGAGTGGAGGGGAAGAAAGGAGAAGGAAAAGAAGAGGCTGCATAGGACCAGGACCAGTGTCAGATTGTGAAGGCCTGTGTGCCATGCAAAGGAAGCTGAATTTTACCCTAAAAACTAGGGGGTGGTCTCACATGATTTTATGTCCCAGAATGAAATGATCAAAATTTTGGAGGTGGGGAGAATTTCTGGCGGCAGGATGAAAAATTTAACTGCAGTAGATCACAACTGAGGCAGACAGATAGATAAGGAGTAGAAAGGGTGATTATCTGGGTTCAAGTAGTGTCCTGGACTAGCACAGATGCTGTGGTATGGAGAGAGGCTAGCATCAGAGAACAAAACAACTGGATTTGGTAATGAATTTGGTCTGGTGGGCCTTAAGTTCTAGTATGAATTAGACATGACACAAGGCTTTATGAATAGGAATGTTCTTAACATACAATCAGGTACTTTTTTTTTTTTTCTGTGTCTGAGATCAAACCTAGGGCCCCCTGCATGCTAGGCAAATACTCTACAACTGATCTACAGCCCCAGTTCCAAATTTTTTTATTCTGAGAACTCTGTAAATACAATAGGTAGATCAATCTGCAAGTTCTAGTTTGACCTGACATTTTTGCATTAGCTATAAAGTCAGAATGCTAAAAATGTCTTTTTATAAAGCTCATAGACTCCTGAGAGACCCTAACAAGTAAATCAGCAATAGAGCAGAATAAGCACTATGAATGAGATATTCATGGAATTTTTGATGGGCACTTGCATAAGAAGGAAGAGCCTTGACCCAGCTCTGTTAAGCAATCACTATTTACTGTCAAACACTCCTTCAACTGGACTTAGATTAGATGTTCTTCCATCTCCACCTCTCACCTGTGAGCTACATGTACTCTGAGCTTAATTTTTCTTCCTTCGGTGCACCTTGATCACTATCTTCTCTATCTTCAATTAAATTTCTTCACCTACTCCTGCTTTGCTAAAACATTGGATTATTAAGGCCCACTAAGGTTGCTTTGGCTCTTCCTCATAACTTGATGCACCACTTTAACCAGTGTTGACAATCACCCCAAATCACTATATTTCTTTTTTCTTAAAATTGTAAACGGGAATCTTATAGTCTTATCTTAAGCTTTTCACATCAGGAACAAAAAAAATTCTTAAGTTAATGCTTTTGGTGCCCTTAAACTTTGTGCCCATTTCTTGTCTAATTCTATAATTGAGTTGGAAAAAAGTACATTATGGTGACATGGTCCAGAATTTAACCAAGAAGGACTAGGTTCTGCAGGCAGGAGATGTAGGTGAAGGTGTGCATGTAGGAGGCTTTTTCAAGTTCAGATTATTTAGTTGGACTGAAGCAAAGCAATGAGGCATCCGTAGTCGGGTGCATAGTGGTATGTGTGCAGCAGGGAGAGGGGACGTGGGTGATGGAGGGAATATGGAGGACTGGAGATTGGAGGAAGGAAAAGAATACTGCACAGTCATGATACTTGGGTTAATTCTTCAACAAAAAGAAGACTGACGAGAAGTGAAGGAAGAATGCATTTTTGTTGGTGGTGATTTCAACTGCAGAAGCATCAAAGAGAGAGAAGCATTGCATGTTTGAGAAAAGCAAAGTCAAAATAGTTGACTGTTCACTATTTCAGTCAGCCAAGGAAATCCAGAGTTGACTATAACAGTGTTTCTCAAATAGGGTTTTGTGACTCCCTAGGGACTGATACTCTCATTGCAATAGAGCCTGGAGACTCACAAATTCTAATCTCCTTTTCAGTCTCCAAGAGAAATTAGAAGAGATAGAGCCATTTTCCTTTTGTATTTGCCTTCTTATTATATGCTTGTTGATTTTCTCTGGGTTTCAGATATGCTTTCATTTTGGTGGCTATGATAGGACTTAGAGCAGCAAGCTGTCCTGATGTAGACTATCCTATTTTATTGAAAACAGCTACACCAACCGAGTCCTTCATATGAGAAACATGAATGAATCCATGGGAACAACATAATTGCACTATGTCAAGTGGAAGGAGAGCATTTGTAAACATGGATTGTGGAAGAGAGCATTAGCAGCGCTTGGAACCTCCAGCCCCCTGACACAGTTGCTGCCAGCAAGGCTACACATGTAAGACAAACCACAGCAGCATGCAGCTATAAGAAGTCACTCAAGTCCAAAACTGGTCTCCAATTAAAACAAAGGCGCTCCAAGAAACATAAGTTTGAGAAGCACAGTCACAGAAGTCACGGATCTTCTATGCAATTTCTGCAAAATACTTTCTTAGTCTACCATAAGGGGATTAAGAGGGAAGCCCAGGGCCTTACCCCCATCTGAATTTTCAGGAAGTTTACACCACTAGAGTCATGGATCTGTGGTATTAAGGGTTTTCCCTCTGAGGGCTGCTCACCGAGCAAGTCCCAGAATAAATACCAAATTAGATGACTGTAATCCTTGTTGACATGCAAAGTGTGCCAGCCTTACATCTGGCACTCAGTAACACAACATAAATTCTCATATCTGTGAAGAGGATTAATCTGTATTTCCAGCTCATAAAGATGGGTTTAGTCGATATTTTGGCTCTCAGAAAAGAGTTTACCTCACATACTTAAGACAACCAACTTCTGATAGAAAATCCTTTCTCCAAAATAGAAGAGATGGTGGTATTTTATTTCTAAGCATGTTTTATATAAAATAACTTATAACATCCATTCATAGGCAGACTTTTGTTGAACAATCCCCAGTTTCATCAGTACTGAATTGATATATTTGCTTTAAGATGCTTGAGTTTCATTCTGGAAAGAAAAGAGAAGGGTGGGAGAAAGGCTTCTCATATTCAATCTCCCCATAACATTCCCATTTGTATGCTTAATAGTATTTGCAAACAGCATTTCCAAAACCTAAAACTTTCCTATTAATCAGTTCCTTCCATAATCTTGCAAATTCATTCTTCCATTTTCTCAGGCCATAAACCTCTGGAGTCACCCTTGACTGCTCTCTTTCTATTACAACTCATAAATAATTCATCAACTCCTTTTAGCCCTCTCTGGTTTTTTTTTTTTTTTTTTTTTTTTCCTTTTTCTTTCTGGAAATATATGCAGAATCTAGCATTAATCACCTTGTTCTGAGCCACCATTATCCTCATATAAACCATTGAAACCATCTAAGTTGGTTCTCTGCCTTGATACACTTTCCCTACAGTTTTTTGGACACCCTGAAGGTGGAATCATTTTACAACATAGGTCTCATCATATCACACTCACCTTTTGCTCAAAATTATCTGTCTCACTTACAGTAAAATCCAAGTTCTCCTGTGTTCTGTGTCCTCTTGTGCCATCCACTATTGTCCCTTCCACCAATACTTCTTGGGTCACATCATCTGACTCTCTCCTTCAGCTTGTTTGCCGTACCCTATTTACCTTCTTTCTCCAATTTTCTTCCTGTTCCTTAGACATGCCAAGCACTTGCCTACCCCAAGTCCTTAGCATTCTTCTCACTGTCTGGACTATTCTTTGCCGAACTCCCTGACCTCCACATCTAAGGACTTTGCTGATCTTCCCAAATCAAACTGCAATACCTTCCTTTGCCTTTAAGTTCCTTTTCCCTTACTCTGTCTTATTTTTATCTTACCATTTATTATCACTTACAGTATGTATTTTTAAACTTTGTTTCTAAATGCTTTCTTGAATATAAACATTAACATTGAAGGAACTTCATATTGTATATCATTTTTACCAACTACAATAGTACATGTCATGAATACATAATTATGTTTGTTGTATACATGAATAAGTTATTAGTTAAATAAATACCACAAAGAGAATTCTTACATCGATTAAAGTTTTAATAGACTATGCTTCTCTAGTGCAACAGAGACTTGTGAAGTATAAAGAAGATTAAAAAGGTAGGCTGACACAGGAATATTATAATGCTTCTTGTGATATTGTCATTAGAAACATCTATGAGTCTCTGAGTATACTTCAGTAAGTGTAAGAAGCACATAGTCTTTTATACAACCTAAAGATAACCACTTGCCTAATTATTAAAGAAATAAACATTTAATTAGTGAATTTTGAAAATAATGTTGCTTCTATTTGAATTATTTTTTTAATAGAAGTTTACCAAATGAGAATGAAGACAGGCAAATCACAGTCTGACACTACACATGAGAAAGGAAAACTACATCTTTGCCTTAAAATTATTTTAGCTGGTTAAGGTGAAAAATCTTAAAGTACATGAAATAATTGAGAAACAACATATCTGAATATCATAATGAAATATTAAGCCAATAAATTCTAAATGGTTTATTCTGAGCCCATCAAGTCAAAATGCAAATTGTAGAGCAGTCTGTGAGAGTGATTCAGAACAGGGGGGAAAACCAAGTGTGAATCCATTGAATCATCACTTCTGAGCACTTACTATGGATCAGACAATATTCTAGGCACTAGGGAAAAGTCCAGCAGTGGTGATATTAGAAAAAAAAGAAAAAGAAAAGAGATATGCATATGAATAGCTTTGTTTAAACTAATATAGATAAAATCTCATGCTTACGCATTATTTTGATTGAAATTTATTTTTTCTAAACCTGATTTAAGCTATTTTAAAGAGCTGTTTTTAGGCTATTTTTGAGGAAAAGTCGTAGGAGCTCATCTGCTGTCAAGTTTATATTCAATTATATCTTAGGGAAATTACCATTTTAAAGATTGGATGGAAAGTCATATTTAATCTTGTTTAAATGAAAACTCATATATGCTAACTTTTTATGTGAAGTCCTACTCTTTAAATTGAATTTGGTTAATTTAATGGAAAAGCAATTTTACATTTTTTTAAAAAAAGTGAATGTGTGTAATCCTGTATTAAAATTGCATTTCTATCAGATTTTGTTTGATATAAACTTACATTTGCAATTAGTTTTCATTAAAAGTTAAGCTATCCAGTCTTATTTTGAGAATGCTGCAGTGTTTAAGCCAGTTTAGTTGAAAAAATTATATTTCCTAAAATCATAAGCTTCATTTAAGAAAACTTGTATATCCAAGTCAGTTATAATTAGTCTGTTATATTAAGATCAAACCAGGCCAGTTTTAATTAGTCAGTTATGTTAAGGTGGTTTAGATCACAAACCATATTTAAAAAAAAATGAAAAACATTTCTAATAAAAATTTTAGGTTTTTCTCTATTTCAGGAAAATAAGTATTTAATCCATTTTTATTGTAATCTATGTTCTCAGGCTCCTTATATTAGATTGACTGTATCTTTGCCTATTTGATGAAATTTACTTTATTTCTAAGGTATGTTTAACCAAATTTGATGAATGATCATATATGGATGGAGAAGGATAGGAAGAAGTGAATTTATGATTCTAAGTAAAATAATTGTTCTTATTAAAAATGTAAATCTTAGTGTCATAAATGATATAGAATCATATTATTATAATGTTTTAGTTAGCTTTTTGTTGCTGTGTCCAAAATACCTGACAACAATTTAGAGGTGGAAAAGTTTATGTTGGCCTCATGGTTTCAGAGCCCTACTTTTGTATTTTATTTAGAGGTGGGGTCTCACTGAGTTGCTTAGCACCTTGCTTTTGCTGAGGCTGGCTTTGAACTCGCAATCTTTTTACCTCAGCCTCCGGAGCCTCTGGGATTGCAGGAGTGTGCCACCACGCAGAGCTCAGCCTCAGATTTTTAACTGTGTGAATGTCTTCATCAGAGCATCTGGGAACAGCCCTTGGAATCCTGAGATAGCAATGTGTTAAAATGATCTCATTATCGCCTAAAACTCCTATTTATTTTAATTATTTATTATTATTATTGTTATTATTTATCTTCCTCCATCACTACCACTACCTCCATTTGGTGAGTAATAAGTGGATGTTTGTCCCTTTCTTTACTTTTCTGCTGAATATCTATCTGTAGGGCACGTTCTTAGTACTTATAAACAGGATTTTTCACCCCTGCTTTCTATTTTTTTCTTAAACTTATCTCATTATGTTCTAGTAGGAAATGTACCTATAAGATGTTAAGTAGCGCAGGGGCCATGCTAATCTTCTCTGTATCATTCCAATTTTAGTATATGTGCTGCCAAAGCGAGCACAAGAATGGAGGAAGGAGGGACTGTATGGAGGGAGGGGAGGGATGGGAGGGTGGGGGAAAAGGAGAGAATGGCGGAATGAATCGAACACCATTGCCCTGTGTAAATGTATGATTGCACAGATGGTATGCCTTTACTTCATGTACAAACAGAGAAACAAGATGTACCCCATTTGTTTACAATAAAAAATAAATAAATAAAGATGTTAAGTAGCAAAAGTTCAAAAAAAAACATATCTTACTTACTATAGCCAGAATGATTTTTATATAGTGTGACTATGGCTATCAGAAACTTTTTCATACCATTCTCCAAGCAAGACGCCCACTACACCAAATTGGACTCATTATCTTTCTTATCTTTCTCCAACAACTAGTTCTTCCTCTTGAATTCTTTACTTTATGTGACAACATCCCCAGTAGATTATAGGCTATGTGTCTGTTCTGTTCCTTGATGTATTCTTTGTGGAGAACAGTGACAGAGGATGGGAGAGCAGTGACTGAGATTGTGGATCTCTGATGACCTCATGGCTGTGGCATGCCTGGTGCCTGGGAAGGTTTCTGTGCAAGGACACAGGATGCTTAGCTGCTGTGGCAATGCCCTGCATGAGGAGGCTCTGTTGAAGAGTCCTATGAGCTCTGACCTTGATCTCCGGCACATAGCTCTGGGAATAGAGGAATTCTTGTGCTAGACAACCACAACGTTTTACCAGCTCTGCTACTCCAGTTCCTGCTGGTTTTATAGTAACTGTTTTTTGGTATTGGAGATTGAACTCATGGGCACTCGACCACTGAGCCACATCCCCAGACCTATTTTATATTTTATTTAGAGACAGAGTCTCACTGAGTTACTTAGTGCCTCGCCATTGCTGACACTAGCTTTGAACTTGCAATCCTCCTGCCTCAGCCTCCCAAGCTGCTGGGATTACAGACATGCACCACAGGACCCAATCACAGTAACTTTTAACAATGGACTTTCTTGAGAGCTACACAAAGCTCCTAACATTGCACTTTGTAACTTTGGGTTGCAACCTTGGCAAAGCTACATAGATGTCCTAGTTTCTATAACTTTCGGAATACAAAGAATGCTTGCTTAGTCTTTGACCTGATAATGAGACATATATAACTAAAGATTGCTGATGTGACTCTTTAGATCGGCATCTCTATTAGAGAGTAGAACTCCACTTGATCCTAGTTTAATCTTCAAGAACTGTGTTCTTGAGTCTTTATTTTTCTAATCCCTCTTTGCCCCTTGCCAGAACCGTGAGTTTGGCTGCACTGGTCATGGCAATTCTTGACTCCTACAATGATGCCTATCATCCAATATGAACTAAGTAA
The DNA here is from genome assembly GCF_902686445.1 of Sciurus carolinensis. Lineage (NCBI taxonomy): Eukaryota > Metazoa > Chordata > Mammalia > Rodentia > Sciuridae > Sciurus > Sciurus carolinensis. The sequence continues at coordinate 31,664,480 of NC_062222.1, read as the reverse complement.
GTATTTTTTGAATAAATAAGTGAATAAGACCATCTTACATCTCAAATCATAACCACTGAGTTTTGTATATTTACTACCAAAATATTTCTACTTTCTCCTCTCTATGCCTTCTATCAGTAGTTTGCTCAACTCTTATTTACTTCCTGCCTGGGGTATGTGCCCACAACCTTATCACAAATGGATGCTTTATGTAATAAAGTAGATAGAACCATGACACTTCCATCTAGAATCAACCCAACAGCAGTTCCTGGGATAAAGTCCCGGATCTTTAGCATCAACACATCCCGTGATCCAGCCTAAGTCTATTTTTTGCAGCAGCATATTTTGTTGCTTTAACCTTATAATCTGCCTTTTTAAATGTGTAGTCTTCTTCTATGCATTCTCTACCCTAGGGATAATAGGAGGCAGATAGATGTGAGTGGTGGGAACAGAACATGAGGTAAAGGGAACAATTCAACAAAATGAGTCTACTGTACTGAACCCCCACATGCTTTCTTTCCAAGAAGCAATTTACCTACATCCCTGCCTGGCTTAAGTGGGTAGGATATGTCACATTACTTAGCAAACTACTTGTTATCCGCAGGAGTAATGCAGGATCAAAATAACATCTATAAGAGACACCCAAGTTACTTTGAGCGGGGGTGGATTTGGGACTCTATCCATAGACCAGATCCCAGAAGTCAGAGATGAGGATAATTCCTCTTACTCATAAAACCTGTAAAAATGTATGGTTGAGAATCCAATTACAGCTGACCAGCATGAATCAAGATGACCTAGAGTTGTCATTGGCAGGGGACTTGAAAGTCTAATGTCATCTGCTGTCACTCAAAAGTCAAGAGGTGGACCTAACTGGGACTCTCTGGAAACTTCTCTGTGATCCCCAATAAAACTGGAGTGCTTTAGAGGTGCACTGTCTCCTCTCTGAGAGAATCCACTCTCTCCCTTGAGAATATTGCCCTTTCCCTTTTCCTATCCCTTCAATAAACTTGCCTGTTACTCTGAGCAACATGTCTAAAATCTTTTTGAATCAATCATAAAATGTTGGGTTTAAAAGTGTGTGTGTGTGTGTGTGTGGGAGGGTCTTCACTTTGTCTTGGTTTCCCAGAGAGTCCCAATCCAGTAACACTATCAGGTCCCCTCCCATATTGTGAGAGTTCTATCTCTTCTTATTTAAATAAATCCTGCTCCACTCACTCTTTGCTTTTGTTATTGCCCATGGATTTTATTCTTCAGATTTGTGAGACAAGCACCCAGAAGGAAATTGGTGAGGGCTGCAGCCCGCACAACCCCATACACTAGTGGAAGCAGGGAATCGAATTTCATCAAAATTCCAGTTTCAGGTGACCAACTGTCCCAATTTGTCCAGGACTGAGGGTGGATGGGATACAGATTTTTCAGTGCTAAATTGGGAAAATTGGGGAAAATCAAGACTACTCTAAAATAGGTGGTTCTATAACTTTGTGCCTTTATGCCACAAGTCACCTCTTCCGGGAATTCTGTTTCTTTCCCCTTTGTCTGTCAAGACTTACTGATGCTTTAAAATCACCCCAGGCACCACTTTCATAAGTACCCTGCATGGACCCCCAACCAGGATGCCCAGGTGATGACTTCTTCACACACAAAATTACTTTGAATTCCTGGAAACTCCTGAAATGCTTGATTTGTATTAAACAATTTTCTCAATGTGTTTTCAATGAGTCAATTGCCTGCCAACAGAATATATTCTAAAATACATAGTTTGACTTTAAATACCCTCTATGAGTAAGTACTATCCTTAATCTATTAATTCATTTCAATTCAGTTCCCTTAGTTTCAATGTAATCAAACAACTTAACCAAGATTTATTGGGTGCCTGCAAATTTCAAGGCTTAGTTCTCTTCCTTATTACTTTCTATAATTAACTTATTTCCTGTTGAACCATTTTTCAAATGTGTCATTGTCTCTTTGTTTGAACTTGCAAGAACATTCCTCAAAATATATTTATCTGCATCTCTACCTCTTCAAATCCATCATATCTGCTAAGACACACACTGACAGCAACTTCCACCAGGAAGACGATTGGATGATCAATCTAAAGCAATCTCTTTATCTTTGGCCTGTAATTGCACCTCCCTGAGGACTTTCTTGCATTCTTTGATACCTTTTGAGTCACAGTACATTATTTGTAGTCTTTATCACTTCTTCCTTATTAGATAAGCACTAATCTCTGTATCTTTTTCATTATCTAATTCAATACTTTGTGCATTTATCGAACTGAATATTAATTTGTGTTCTAAGGTGATAAGAATGTGGCATCGTCTTTGAAATCCAAATAGGCAGTGGAAATGTCTATGCCCAATGAACATTAAATTATTGTGCTATGGACCATCTGGTGAGAAGTAGGCAGATTCAAAAGCATTGAACTTATTCTTCTGGGTTTGCATTAGAAAATTTCTGCTATAGATCACAAAATATAATTGTAGCCATCTTTACCTTTTTCATTTCAAAGATTGAATTATACAGGAAGAACACTTTTTGGTTATTTAGCAACTATAAGTCAAAAGCTTTCTTTGAATTTAAATTGTCTAAGCTTATTAAGTTCCTTTATCCTCTTTTATAAATCATTGCCATGGAAACAGCATTTCAGACATTTTTTTCTTTTCCTTAATGTCACATCTGCTATCCTGCTATATATAACATTATATTCATGCAAAAAATACAGATATTTTTACTCTTATGAAAAATCAAAGTTAATATAATGTGAGTATACTATCTTTTATAGTAGTGTGAACATTCAGAAAATAATAGACACTCTTGATTTTAAAATATTTAAGGTGGGTAACTGACAATATGAAAAAGCGAATGAGTTTTGTTTAACTTTAAATGTTATTTTCATGTTTTCAACACATTTCCACATAATTCTGTTATTCTGAAGTGTCCTGTGAACTTATACTTGCCTTTTAGATTTACTCATGTAAATAATTGCCTCTTCAAGTCCTGTCAGTTCTGTTGAGGGCCCTCACTCTTCCTTGAGTTACTAGATTAGCCTTTGTACTTTTTACCCACACAACGAGATGACAGAATTCATCCTTTCACCCTTTTCTTGCCATATAATTATGTCCTTAATCCCTTTCATAAAGACATTGACATAGTTGTTTATTTTCCTTCCAGACAAAGAGTATGTTATCACCACCAGGTAAAATGCAGAGAAGACAGCATTTTATTCTAATAGAATCCTGACTAATAGAAGTTGTGTTGAAATATGAGTTTTCACCATTCAGAGGAATCAGCAAGGATTAGAACCTGCAGGGCCTTTTCTTCAAAATCAGTTATGTGACAAACAGCACAGACTCATATTTTCAACCTGGGCCAGCATCTCTGTTATTAGTAAATATCCTACTTCTTACCTGGCGTCTGCCCTGGAGTGAATCTTCTGGAATGTGAGCATTGCCTCCTTCCCCTCCATTCATCCTTAACAGCAGGGTCAGTGTGGTCATAAATATTTTAGAAACATCTTTGTATATAAATAAGGTCAGATTTAACTATCACTTCTACAAACAGACTTTCTAAGTCAACAAAATTAACTTAATTATCAAATTTATTGCTTAACAAACATTCTCTGAACTCTTTCCGGGGAGAGAGTCCCTGTGCTAAGAAAACTTAATATTGACTAGGTTTACAGAGTTTTCAGCATCATGGGTTTACAAGATGGAGTGAAATAGTACAATAAATCAAAAACTGAGAAACATCATAAAGATATGCAAAAAAACTCTAGAGAATCAGTGTCTCACTTCTGACTGGGAGATCATGGATAGCAGAGGGAAGACACTGCAGTAGGGCAAGGCACAAGCCTGAGACTTGAAAGGACATTGATGCCAATTACAGACAGGATGAGTCAGGAGGAATTTATGGTTAAGGGAACATTCTTTCAGAAGTCCTGTTAGGCATACTAGGTTTGATCTGTTAATGAAACATCTGGGGAGATCTCTCCAGCCTGTGTGTGTAAAAGCAAAGCTAGAGCCCAAGGAAGAGAGTAGGAAAATGCAGGGAAAAAGGATGAGAAATACCAACAGATGGTTGAACCTGTAGAGACCACTGGATCTTGAAAGAAGATGGCAACTTCAAGACCTGTAAGAAGACAGCATCCCGGTTGTTGAGGACAACATGCTGACAGACAAAACGAAGGATTGGGCCTCCTGACAGCAAAGAGAAGGGGAAGAAATCAGATTTGCCACAGGGCAATGAAAATATGCACAGGACTGTAGTTTAAGTGAAGGAACAAGTACACAGTGCTGAGAATCATTTGAAAATAATTTGATAAAAAGAGAAAAATGTACTAGTGGCAGAATTTAGAAGACTACAACTTCAAGTTCATAAGCTTCAAGACACAACTATAAGATTATAGCCATACAATTTTTTTTTCTTTTTTAAATTTCTGATTTCTCTTCTGGCTGAATATGTAAGTATGGTTTAGTAATAAATTTTTTGTGTGATCTATACCATTCTTGCACGTTTTTTTTTTTTTTCCACAAGGGTACATCTTTCTTTGTCTCCTATGAGGGCATATTCTTAAGAGGATCAAAACAGATAATAATTGCTGAGCAATGACTACACAGAAAGGTAAGACTTCCAAAGATGTCAAATATAGGAAATTTTAATGTGGCCTCAACTAGTTACCTGGGTCATAGAACCAGTTCTAATGCCTTACTGAATATGACAGTTCTCTACAGCCAAGTCTTTTTTTTTTTTTTTAATTAAATTTTTTTTTTTATTTTTACAGAATGCATTTTGATTCAGTGTGCACAAATGGGATACAACTTTTCATTTCTATGGTTGTACACAATGTGGATTCACACCATTTAGGTAATCATACACATACATAGGGAAATACTGTGTTTCATTCTACTCTTTCCGTCCCCTACCCCCCTCGTTATATATTGTCATCCACTTATCAGTTTTTAGTTGTAGATGGACACAATACCTTTATTTTATTTATTTATTTGTATGCAGTGCTGAGCCCAGTACCTCACATGTGCTAAGCAAGCACTTTACCACTGAGCCACACCCGCAGCCCGCCAAGTCTTTGATGAATGCTTAGAAGCATTTATTTTCTTGTTTGTCACCTAGGTTATGATATTAAGAATTCAAGATGTTTTTCAATGAAAATCCAGCACATATATTTCCTCCACCCAGAGTTGGATTTTCTATGTTAAGAAATCTATACAATGTTGGAACAAAAATGACATTCACTACAGATCAGGACAGAAAAAGGAAGGGAAATATCCTGTCACATTTTTTTCCTATTTTGCTCATAAAACTTACAAGGTTTTAATTAAAATGCAGTAAAAAATGTTCTCCCAGACCTCAGGCATGTGAAAGAATCACGGAGGTCTTTAGAACTTCGGTGAAAGATTTTTTTTTTTTAAAGACTTAAAAAATTTCTTTATGGAGTCCGCTCAGCCTCTTTGCAACCTGAATACAGCTCCTGTCACTCTTTGAAGCTTTGTCAGGCCCACGTCCAGGTGTGACACAGACCTCAATCTCCTGGCAGAGGGATTTGTGTTTGTGCTTCAGGGCATGCTCCAAAACTGATAGATCAAGTTCTTCGTTCAGCCTGTCTTCTAAACACAGACAATTTACACTTGAGCTATTTCTGACTGAGAAAGAAAAATTTGTTGGATCATTACTTATGGAATGTTCTGATCTTCAATTCTTTACATAATATGTTTTGTACAGTTCCTGAACCCTGAATTATTGATGGACTTTATAGAGAAGAAAAGAGAATTAGCAATTAGTTAATTTCTGCTTTGATTTATCCAGTCCATCAAAGAAAGCACTGGAGACCTTTCAAAATTCACTTTTGGAGAAAGGAGGTTTAGAAAACGATTCTAAATTCATGTTGTAAAAACATATTACACAAATTTTAACAGTCTTCTGTTGTATGTGACTTAAGCGGGAAAGGGCAATAATACAGAATATTCTATGTCTTTGCTTTTTAATGTAAGAGAAAGAAGTTTCCAGGAAAATGTGCACACATTTTTAGAAATCTAGAAAAATAAAGTGTGGCTTTGAAAAAATTCAAGGTAATATTTTATTTTTGCTTGAAATATTTTCCAAAGTACTTTAAGCAGATAGAGAATATTTTTTCTTTTCTTTCTTTTTTTTTTCTTTTATTTTTTCTGCTTTAAAAGGAATGAAATGAGATGGAAATGCCTTGCACAATTTATACTACAAAGTAGGTTAAGTCAAAGACTAAATACTACTGAGCTTTACTAAATTTCCTGAATTTTAGAAAACTAGAATAGTTTGTCCAGTATAGGTTAAGGGAGAAGAAGAGATTTATCTGCTTTGACAGATCAATGAATTTTAAACTTTTTTCAAATATATTTTTCTATGATATTATCCATAGTTGTGAAAATCTAAGGTTTTTTGTTTGTTTGTTTTTGTTTTGTTTCTATATCCCTAGTCTGGGGGGCAAGATATCAAATGTAATAGGGTTAATTTTGTCATTTCCTGTAATCATTTTATAAAAGATTTGGCACTGTTTTTCAGAGTGTTTTTGATTTGCAACTTTAGATAATATTTCTGTTGTATTTGCAGTGTGGTCACTTTTGGAAAGTATGTTTATGAATTCAGTTGTAAGTCATGTTTCAATTACATAAATTATTGTGAGGCATGATCTCGTCCATGAAGAATGAGTTATTCAAACTCATATGATGTTAAGAAAAATGAAAAGCCATTTTTTTTCTTTCAAATATACCAAAGTTTAATTCAAGAATCATGTATAAACTCTAATCATTACCTACCCTCACTTATCACCGTCTGCTGTTCATTATAATTATCTAAAATTTTCAACCCCTTGGAGCTTCCAGAACTTTGGAACTGAAGCATGGTATTTTAGTTCTAGATATAGGCTCCTTAGTCATTAATGCTAATTTAGGGAATACATCTAATATTAGTTATAAAGTTTTACAATTCTAAAATTCCTGACTCTAAACAGCACAGGTTCTGGGGCAGCAAGTCTGATACAAGGTCTGTAAAAACAAATGAATGAAAGTAGAAATAGGTTCTCTGACCTTTGCATACATTTTTTAAATTGTTATTCTCTTTCTTGGTAATACTGAAAAAATAGAGGTAGCACATTTCCAGATACATGAAATAAAGAAAAATGTTTTTCTCACTTCCCAACATTTGTGATGTACATTTTCTGCCTTTTAGATATTTATACCTGGTACTCTTTCAATTTGTTTCATTCATTAGATTTCTTCACTGATTCTTAAACATTCTTTGTGTAATTTAAAGCAATTGAGAAAGTTTCTATTGCTTGCTTAACTAAATGTGTCACAGTTTTGTTCAAAGTTTCTGAAATGAAATTCCAGCTTGGGATATCATAATTTGAGTGAATAAAGTAAAAGACGTGTAAATTCATCCAACATGTACTGAAAAACTACTGTGTTCAAGTTCTTTGTTTATGTCCCAGGTGCAAATAGAAAGAGTCACTCTAGAAGATTATGATCTGTATAATTGGGGCATTGTATTTGAAATAAAAGCCAGAACAAATGACTTGCCATTATACAGCTTTTTTTTTTTTCTTTTTTTTTTCTTTTTTTAAGATTGAGAGGATTAGAAAAGAGAAATCCGAAGGAGGTGAAATTTGAACAGGTGGTCTTTAGGGATAAGTAGAATTTTGACATGTCATCTGGAAGGGAGAAAGAGGTAGCAGGGATTCCTAGAAACAGATGAAGTATGACTAATATCTTAAAAAAGGAAAATGAGGGGCTGCATTTGTAGCCAAACATAACTGGAGTATAGAATATTCATTGGGGCCAGTGTGTTATAAGCTGGAATGGGAGATAAAGTCCTACTTAAAGAGAACTTCAATGTTTGATTGTATCTTTTCAAGGAAGTGAATGAGCTGTTTTAAAGAGAGATTTGGTAATTTTAAAACAATGATAATTAGGTGCTAGTGGTTTCAGTAGATTAAAACAGAAAGGTCTGTAGGTGAGAAAACAATTCATAAGAGTTTGCAATAAACAATGTAGATTAACTGGGACTAACAAAAATAGTGGATAGAAACTCCCTAGGCTTTTCAATTGTGTGAACACAGCTCCCAGGGGAGAAATCACATATGATCAAGAACAGCTGGGAGAATAAGCACACAGAGCCATCTTGGGACGAAATAGGCTGGAAGGATGAGCTAGGAGACTTGAAGGGAAGAGTTTGCTTGGGTTGTGATAAATAAGTTTGCACTTGCTATGGAGACCTCAGGTAATGATGCTTAGCATTCTGTAGAAAAACAGAGGCCTAGACCTTGAAAAGTGAGCATGTTAGAGTGGAAGGTGAGGAATCATTTCCATAGACACAAGTGTAGATGTGAAAGCTGAGGGAACACACAGATGGTAAGACAGACAGGCGTATGAAGAGAGTAAACATTGAACCTTATGTTTAAATGGAGGTGGTGAATGGGAAGTAGAGTTACAGCAAAATCAAAATAGAAATGCCAAAATTCACATTAAAAGAAAGTCAAATGTGTCTATCACAGAGGAGAGGGAAGTATAAAGTATAGAGAGCAAGGATGAATTACTCATCCATAAAACAATATATTATGATTATCCACTTGAATATACTGTTCATGCATGTGTATAGCCATGTGGCATATTACCTTGTACATATGTAAACATGTAATAGAATTATCAATTGATATTTTATATACTGATTCTAAATTAATTTTTTCCAAATGTAAGTAATTGCTATGATTAAAACTATTATGATTTATCACATACTTGCAGGGAAATTCTATTGGGCATGTTAGATTTGAGATTTTACTAAGAGGATATTAAAGTTTAAGTTTCTCCCCATTTGTGTACAATGAATCAAAATGCAGTCTGTAAAAAATAAAAATAAATAAATAAAATAAAAAAATAAATAAAAATTAGCTTACAGAAAAAAAAAAATCAAATTTCTGCACTTGCTATACCCCGCCCACAATCTTAAAATTTAATAAGAAAGTTTTTTCTATCAGACCCAAAGATAGTTTTCTTCCTTGACGTTTGAATTGCAAATGTTTTGATACACTTTCACTTTTGAAAGACTATATTTAAACTTTAAAGACTGATGGAACCTTAAAGAATCAGCATAAATGTATTTTCATAATGTTTGCAAATGTATTAGATTTATTCAGTTTCTTCACTCTTAGTAATCTTCACTGCTCAATCTTCCTGTATCTAAGTGGAAGAAAGTGGTTGAGTTTTAATCCATATAACTGATAGAAAAGTGAACTTCTGAACTTCCAGGTCTGACTGTAAGTCACCCCATGTAATCTTCCCATACTTTTTCCTCTATTTAGCTGGACTGAAAGCATGAAGCTGAGGAGCAAGCTTTAATGGAATGCATGGGCCTGGAGACATTCCAGATCCAAATTATAGCATACACATCAGAAATTCAATATCGTTTTAAATTATTCCATCTCAAACATCTTCAAGTCTTTTGTTTTTATTTTAATTTTATGTTTTTCACTTTCAAGTTTCTTAGAATCCAAGGTCATTGTAGATTTTCTAGAAGGGAATATATCAACACTCCTAGCCATATTTGCCAATGGATACTTTGATTCAGAGGTCCCTGTATTAACATCTACTAGAACAATATTCCCCAGAAAACAGTGTGTCCTAAGAAAATATTGGCAAAATAATTTCACTCCTTAAACTTATCAAAAGGTTGACACTTTTAATGAACCCTAATATTTAATTATCCTAAAAATATTTTTCTGACATTATCTTAGAAATAATAAAAAATTCAATCTATTGGGAATATTTATTGTGCCCATGAAGGATATATGTACTCAAGTCTGAATAGATTCCTTTAAATAAATTGCACATAATCAGACAGATGATAAAATCATAGAAACAAATAAAATAGGACCCAAGGAAGTATGTTCTCATTCAAAAGTGGAATGAGTAGTCAGTGCTACCAACATCCATGGGAAGACCATTCATAGCTTTGTGTATCATTCCTTGTATCACTCAACACATTTTTCAGTGTTTTTTAAAATAATTACATTTCTCAGAGATTAGGTAGTGAGTGTGCAAAAGATAATACAATCACATTTTTCTATTTTGAATTCTGTGACTTTCCTGAACTTTCCTTTGGACAGCAATAATAATACTATTTCTATACTTGGCCTTACTATTTTGAATATGGCACACTACCACATTCTGACACTTGAATAAAAGGAAAAAGAATCATTCAGCCAGTTAAGCACAACTATTTCCTCCATTACAGTTATAGGCCATATAGAGTTTTTTTGGAAACATCTGAGAAATATGCAAATTTATTTTCATATCTTCTTTTTGTTGACTTTTTTCTGGAGAAGGAAAAAAAAAAACCTTTGTTTTATAAACTTCCTTCACTAAGACAGTTCCCATTGAAAATTCAGGGAAAATAATATTTTGATTTAAAAATAGTCCTCTTGCCTTTCTAATAAACTGCATTTTATGAGTTATTCCTAAGACTTTTCATTTTCTGTTAACTTTTTTCCACTCTAATCTTTGTACCCATGAGTCAAAACTAATTCATAATTTAAATTGATAAACCTGACAGTACATGCTTCTGAATTTGGACTACTTTGCAGTGAGAAAAGAGAAGGGAGATTTACTAAGGGTGAAAAAAGGAGAAATTGTAAAGCTATTAACCACAGGTAACTGTAGCTGACTCAAAAAGATATCACATGATAGCATCAACATTAATCGAAAAATGCATGAATCTTCAAATTACAGTAAGAAATGTTTCTGGTGTAGCAGGAAACATGCAAGAATACTGCTACAGGTTCCCTGAAGGACAAGTCAGTGTTATTTGTAGCTTTGCTTGATTGGAATTTCATGATGGGACAATAATTTCTCAACATTTACATCAAAAATTTGCAAAATATTACTTTGCATAGTTTGCTTTTTTGAAAAAAATCACACCACATTTTAAACATTAAAACTGAAGAGACAAACCGGATAGACTGGTCTCCCTAATAAATCACAGAGTTACTGTCAACTATTATAGATACCAGTGTTGATATCCAACTATCTGTTTCTTAAGTTCTATATACGCTTTTGTTTGAAACTTAATTATACATTGTGCTGGGAAGGTATCAAGTGCAGAGTAGATAATAAAGATAAAATTCTACTATAACTAATGAAAGGATTTAGGTGCATTCAGTCTATAAATTAAAAGTTATCAAAGAATGATAAAGATTTTCAAGATTGAGAGCTGATGATTTTAGTTATACCAGTTTATAATGTCAGAGAATGTTTTAATTAAAGAGATTCTTGGAGTCCCAATCTCCTTGTCAGTAAATGAATCTCTCTACTGTGTTTTCAGGTAAAAGAATCTCTCTTTGAACTTATTTCTTCTATAACATGTTTTCAGTTACCTTTTTACACCAACTATGTTTTTGTGTATGTTCTGTTTGAGGGGCATTTTTCAAATGGAAGTTTCTAGAATTCCATAGGGCTTTAGTGAGGATTAAATGGTTATAAGATCCAGTGAATGCAATAATGAGCAAAAACTAAAGATCTATTATTATATTTTATCATTCCAAAGCATAACTCTTAATTAGACTCATACTGTTTGAAGATAGGTCATTCAAATACCAATAGCAATTGCACTTTGAGAGCGTGTTGTGATGCCTCAAAATCATAGTTGATGGTGAAGATGCTGTAAGGTATTATGGGTTCTGCCTCTGACAGTTTCCAGACATATCACTGGAAAGGTTCACTGAGGAAGAGTTTCTTTTGCTCATCTTTATTAAATTTTAAAATCAGCAAACTTTTCACATTGTTCCTTTCCATCTACTCTGTATATCTTATAACAATCATCCATATTCTTATATCTTAGAAAACACAAATTGATATTTTGTTACACTGCTTTATACATATTACTAATATCACTTGACCACATCATCCTTAGTCCCATCGTTCCATAAGAAAACAGTTATCTTAAATTAATGTGTATTCTCTCAGTCTAACTTCTAGGTATGCATGTGTGTGGGTTCAATAAGAAATAAGCATAGTTTTGACTTAGATTTTTTTTCAATTACATAAATAAATCCTGGTAAGAGTCAGTTTTCACTTTATGATAACAGAATACCTACAGGTTGGGTACTTATAAAGAAAACTCTTCACTTAACTCACAGTTTTAGAAGCAGAAATGTGTGTTGAATTTTGTAGAACCCCTTTGGCCTTGTGACATCATAGCAGATGTATCATGATGGGAGTGTATGTGAGAAGGAAGGATCACATATATGACAGGAAGTCAGAGAGAGAGAGGAAGAACCAATCCTGTGACACAGGCCTTTGCTTCATGAAATTCCCAAACCACCACACTTGGAACCAAGCTTCTAATACCTGAACTGTTGGAAGACACACTCAATCTATACCCAAACCACAGCATTCCACCCATGTCCTCCAAGGGTCAATGTCTTCTCATAGTGCAAAGTGCAAAAATTTTATCCTCAATAGCCCCCAAATCTCAACTTATTCAAGCATCATTCAAATATCCAAATCCAAAGTCCCATCTGAAACTCAGGCTAACTGTTCTGATCTGTGAGACTCAAGACACAAGTTATACACATCCACAATAAAATAACAGGACAGGGCTAGGATAGGCATATCTATTTCAATAATGGAGAAATAGGCAAGTAGAAAGGAGTAATTGGCTCAAGGTAAGACCAAAACTCAGTGCAAAATGCCTGGGGCAACCCTGGGCAGTGAACCCTGAAGAGATGCCAGTGATCCATGAAATGATTCTGTCCTTCCAGGACTCGGGGCCTGTGATAGGAGGCACAGTCTCAATGATTTCTGAGATGCCTTCAAAGCCTTTGTCTTGTTGTCTTACCAGTTGTCACAGGGTTTCCTTTTATCCACACTAATCTCCTTAGCAAGTGGAAGCTCCTCCACACCCTGACAAGCTTTGTTCTTCCTGGATCAGACTGCCAATTTTTGCTATGTGTCTGCAGTGTCCTTTTGGTTTTGGAATCTCTCTGTAAATCTGACTAAAAATGGCCAATAACGTCCATGCCACAGCCCAAATGTTGTTTAGAAATTTCTTCTGATAAATACATTAGGTCACCACTTTTCAATTAAGCACTCATTATACTCAAGGGTATGAACACAGTAGAACCAAATTCTTTACAACCAGGTACCTTTACTTCAATTTCCAGTTGGAGTCTCATTTTCATCTGAGATTAGTTGCCTAGTATCTTGGCATTTCTGAGTGCTCACCAGAATGACCAATTAAGCTCCACTTATAGAATTTAAATACCATTTCTATCCTGCTCCTTCAAACTCTTCCAAACTCTATCAATCAGTTCCAAAACTATTCCCACATTTTCAAGTATAAAAATAATAATGGCCCCATTCCTAGTATCAGTTTTCTGCACTAGTCTTCAGTTATTATAATTAAGTACCCCAGGCTGAGTAATTTATTTAAAAAAGAAGGGATTTTCATTTCAGTTTTGAATGCTGAAATTCCAAATAGCATAGAGCCAGTTCTGGTGAGGTTCCCCTCAGCTGCATCACATCATGGTAGATGGAAACGGGGTAGAAATAGAAGTGAGAGTGAGAGATCGCATGGCAACAGGGAAATCCAGAGTGAGGAAGAGAGGCCATTGTGCAACCTGCCACTAGTTTCCATCTCTTAAAGTTCCCACTACATCTCAACACTCCACATGTTGGAGTGAGCCTCTAACACATGGACCCTTGTGGGATGCATACTGACCTTACTAAAACCATAGCAATTCTATTGTATGCCTTCCCCCTGTTTTCTGTGTTCTTCTCTTTTATTGTTGAAATTTCCCCATGGGTTCCACAGTCATTATATTAATCTTAATACCTACATGAAAATTATAGTTATGACTTTCAGTGTCAATGCCCATATAGCTATAAAGTCTCTTTTATAGTCAGCATTACACCATGTCTCTGTTTCGCAATATTTCATTTTCGTTAGCACATCTGACTTTATGTAAAGCTTTCTTTTATTTATTTAGGAACCATTAGGTTGTTTGCAGTTTCATAAATTTACTAAGAATAATGTGATAACATTATTGCCCTTCATGCAAATATATGGATGTTTCCCTAAGTCCAGAGCCTTGAATATATATCCAAATACAAATCGGGACCACATAATTTTCTTGTTAATTTTACAAGGTGAACATCTTATTCCTTGTTACAAGATGGTTGTCTTATTCATTATTCCTGTTGTTAATTTTATATAATGGTTGTCTTATTCCTTATTCCTGCAATTCATTTATAAAAAATCAACACTTTGTTTCTTTTTGCCTAGGTTCACAGTCTTGACTGTATATACAAATAGAAATTCTGGGGCATATAATGTTTGCATTTTAATATTACAAAATGGATGTCTTATTCTTTATCATCATTTGTGGTCAGGTTACTTTTCTAGATTTCAATCTTCCTAAAGCCATGATAAGCTCTCAGTCATTTTTCATGTCTTTAATAACACAATATTTGGCACAGAATTGGTTCCATTCAATCATTTGTTTTGAACTTTTTTGGATGCTGGTGCGTAGAATTCATGGAATTCATGTATTATATGGGAAAGATTATATTGTTTTTTTTTCCTAAGCTTTAAATGAAATTTATCTCTTATTTCACTCATAAGTAAAGGCTAAAAACCCTTCTAGACAACACTAAATGTATCTGTGATCTTTGTTACCCACAGAAATCACAGATACTTATATTTCACTTTGTCTCAAAATATTTCTTACATTTACTTAAAAATTATGGTAATTATTAGAACTTCCCCTATATATTATTATTTAATGTCAATACAGAAGTACACATACTAGAACATTACAACTTAAAAATATATTTTGATAATTATATTATACTTGAAAATTCTTTTCTTCTTTTCTAATCCTTTACATTTTATGTGTTATCCTTATAAGAAGATCATAGGATTTACTAAAGGTTTATGGTTTAAAAAAAGGTTAAGAACTCCATTAAATGTTAGTTCTTAATCCTTTTTGTTGCTCTTTTCTCTCCTTGACAGGCCGTAGAGTACTTGAAACTCTTAGTGTACTCAGGAATGTTAAATCCTTAGAGACAATTTGTTAATTGAAAATGAAGCAATGTCATTTTGTGGTTATCCTGATGCCTACCTATCTGTTTTTACCTAAACTGGGGTCTCCTTAGGGAGTCAAACTTCTGTGCATAGCACAGTCACATCATTCACGAAACCACATCATGGCTCTCAAATACAAGTAGAAAGAGAAGGAAAACACAAGGACTTAGATGCATTGTTCAGTTTCCATAGTATCAGCCCACTTGAGAAAATTGCCTCTCCTTTCAATCTGTTTTCCCACTTGATCTGCTGAGTTCCTCTTCAGTCTGATTATTTCAGATAGAAGGATTATGTTCCTGAAATCGTCAACAAGTCAAGCTATACATGTGCTTCTAGTTGCAGTGACTCTGTCTTACAAAATAGATTTCTCTTCCATTCACCAGAGAGGACATGTGGCCTTCTTATACTAGGTCTTTCTAATTTCCAATGTGGATGTTTAAGGCGGCCATCATCTTGTGTCAGTTAATTCTAGCAGGAGACAACATCCAGGAACTAGTTCATCCTTTCAACAACTCCTAAGAGGAAGTGCTAGTCCTATGCTATTTGAAACTTTGGCAAAGCTTAAATTCTGATAACTCAGTAGGACTTAGTCTGCTACTGCAACTGTGCTTCATGACTTTAAAAAACATGGAGAAAGCCAGACGCATTAGTCCTCTCAGTCTTGAAGCCATATAGGTATGTAATCCCATTTCATTATTTTCTTTTTCTGTCCTGTTTTTTCATCCTCCCCCACGTTGTTTTTCTCCCCACTGGGACATCTCTTTATTTGCATTAGTTTCCGTTTTTTCATGGCAACAGAACTAATAGGAGAAGTTCCAGGACCTGTATTTGTCAAGTTTGAGACCCATAAAAACTGATGGTACAATTCCAGTGTGAACATTAGTCTGTTTTTTTTTTTTTTTTGGTGGTGTTGAGAACTGAACCCAGGGCCTTGTGCATCCAAAACAAGCACTCCACCAATTGAGCTATATCCCCAGACCCCTGTGAAAATTAGTCTGAAGGCAGAAGGCTGATATCCAAGATCAAAGACAATCAGATGGGGAGAGGTATTTCTTTCAGAGTCTTTTGTTTTATTCAAGTCTTCAACACATTGAATGAAGACCAGCCACATTAGGGAGGACAATCTTCTTCACTCTCTCTACCAATTTGAATGTTAATCTTACCCCAAAACACCCACAAAGCAATGTCCAGAAAAAATATTTAGCCAAATATCTGGGTTTCCTGTGTCTCAGTCAAATAGACCCCCATTTTAGCATCATTGAGGACCACTGTATGTCCTTTAAATTATGTTCATTGTTGGCAAATATGAAGCCATTTCTATCTTCAGTTTCTTCAAGGAATTCCCAATATCCTTTGTTTTCACTTACTCCTTTTCAATTTTGAAACCTGGGTCTTTCCTAGTTTTAAGAATTGTCCCTTGAAACCCACTCAGATCAAGGTTGTTACTCTTCCATGTAACAATTGAGAATGATTTCCTTTCTTTTATTCTTTCTTTAAGGTTCTAGACATAATGTATTATGACACTCTTTTCCCATCCAGGTAGTTTTCCTTTATCAACTTCCCTCTGTCCCATTCATTTAGAATTTTGTCTTCTAGCATTTGTTCTTATCACTTTTTTCACGATGACTCATATCTCTTAAGTAACTTGAATGTCTTTAAACTTGGTTCAACCTAGTTCCAAATTTACTGTGATTTGGGGCATACACGTTTACTTATTATCAATCTTAACAAACCACCCTCATGAATTAGATCCTGAACGTTATTAGTTTAAGTGAACCACTCATAAAATTTTAAATTCTAGGAAATCCATCTTTTATCATATTTTCTGCCATTTCAGATTATTATTCTTTGTTGACACCATTATTTGTCTTCTATTGCCCCAGAATCTTCTGTTTCTTCCCTAACATTAGCAGGTTTCTCCGTATGACTCTCTGATCCAGCTATTACAGTCTGGGTCACTGATAAGAATGTTGGGTCTTGCCAACATTGTTAATGTCTTCACCTGCTAGTTTTCCATAACATATTCTCTGAAAAATCCTGAACTTGAATCATTCTAACTACTTATGGTCATTGCTTCTGTATATGGGGTGTTAAATAATGCTTAAGAAAAATCATGTTCTAATGTGAAATGGCATCCCCAAAATATATAATCTTAATAGGCTAATGCATATAGTTCAGACTCTTAGTTAAACATGAAAGGAATCCATGATGTATTTTCTGTTTCCCTTCATTTCTAGGCATATTAACGAGTAACCATCTCTTTACATTTCTGTTGAGAACTACGAAAGGTCTGAGATTTTACCCTAATTGCCAGCTAACACAAATCTTGCCACAGTTTCATGGGTGTTATTAGAAAACACGAGAACCTGGGGCTTGTGTGTGTGGTAAAGAATGCAACCTTGCTCAGAGGGAAGTATAGCTTTGGCCCTCAGCAACTAGGAGTAATCTCTAAACCCTTGGAATGTACAGCCAGATTAATGTGTCTTCATTTATCTGGGGGACTTGAGTCATGCCAGATAGTCTAACAGTGTGATTTACAGTGGGAGGTTTTGTAGTTGTAGACAGACTCCTAGAGGGCCTGAACCCTGAGGGTGCATGGAGGCAGTCAGACAGACCTATGTGATGGAGCCCCAATAAGGACTGTGAATGTCAAAGCTCAGGTGCACATATTGAGTAGGACAACACTCATTACATACTACTACACATTAATATCAGGAGCAGAGGACACTGTCTATCCATAGGGAGATAACCAGTGGAGATTTATTATGATTTGAATATAAAGTGTCCCATGAAAAACTCATGAACTACAAACAGGATATCCAAAATAACAATGTTCACAGGTGAAATAATTAGATTATAAGATCTGTAACCTAATGTACCTATTAATTCATTTGATGGATTATTGATTAAAATGATCATTGGGTGGTAACTGTAGGCAGGTGGGGCATGACTTGAGGAATAGTTCACTGTGGGTGTACCCTTGAGGATCATATTTTATTATTGGTTCCTCCCTCTCCCTCTCTCTCTTTCCTCTCCCACACTCTTCCGCCATGATGTTCTGCCACACTTTGGGGCAAGAAGAATGAAGTTCTTGATCCAATTCTGGATCAAGAACTCTAAAACTCATGAGTTCAAAATAAAATTTTTCTCCTCTGAGTTGTTCTTGTCTTTTCAAGTATTTTGGTCACAGTGACAAAAAGTTGACTAACACAAGTGTCCATTCTTGGAATTCTCCTGAACTCTGTCCCATGCATCTCTTCCCTTGATTGATTTTAATCTGCATTCTTTTGCTGCAATAAATTAGTCATAAGTATAATAATCTTTCTTTGAATTCTTTGAGTTGTTCTAGAAAATTGTCAAAACCGATGGTGTGGGAAGAATAGAGTTACTTTGGATTAGGCAGAGGGGAGTGAAGGGAGGTGAAGGTATATGGGGGTAGGAAGGATAGTAGAATGAATTGGACATTATTACCATATATACATATATGACTACATGACAGTTGTGATTCTATACCATGAACAACCAGAAGAATGAGAACTTATACTCCATATATGTACAATGTGTCAAAGTGCATTCTACTATCATGTATAACTAATTAGAACAAATTAAAAAAAAAAAAACTTTAAACTGTAAAACAAAACCAAAAACAAACAAAAAACCCCAATGGTTGGTGTGGTTAACCCCTAAACTTACAGTTGATTTCAGGAGTGAGGATGATCATGTGGACTCTTCCCTAACTTTGCAGTGAGATGAAAGTTTCGAGATACAGTGTAGTTAGCAGCATGGGTTTCACCTATGTGTTGGTTTCTCTTCTTTCTCCACATCTCATGGGGCCATGATGGAGATGATCCAGGTGGGTGCTATACAGAGTGGGCATGCAGCATTACTGCTCCACTGTGAGCATGAGAAACATGAATCTTTTATACTGGATACTACCCAGAAGACATTCTTTATCTTCCAATGCTGCACAAACTCACCATTTGATCTCTGGACCGTCACTATCTATATTTTTCAATGTTACTTATTTAGAAGGATTCTTGAGCAGATAGTGCTGATTAAAAGGACAATTATCGCCTCCGGCCTGTGACTATATGGGGAGTGAGTGGGTAATGGCCAGAGGTGTGAGTTGGCTGTGAAATAAAAGCTATGAAAGTAGTACATTAAAAAATAAAAGAATATCATGCTAAGTGAAATAAGCCAAGCCCAAAAAACCAAAGGCCAAATGTTTTCCCTGATAAGTGGAGAATGATATATAATGGGGGTGTGGGTGTGGGGAGTGAGAGAAGAATGGGGGAACTTTAGATTATGTAGAAGGAAATGAGAGGGAGAGGGTATGAAAGATGGTGGAATGCGACAGACATCATTACCCTATCGACATGTGTGATTACATGAATGGTGTGAATCTACATCGTGTACAACCATAGAAACTAAATGATTTACCCCATTTGTGTACAATGAATCAAAATGCAGTCTGTAAAAAAAATTAAAAGATAAATTAAAAAAAAGAGATAAAGACATAAAGGCAAGAATTATATGTTTTCAAAACAGGGATGTGATGGGGTGAACAGACCTGATGGGTCTGACCCTAACAAAGAGAAAACTCCATGAATGCTTTTATTTACCCAGGGGATCAATAAGGAGCTAGTTCAGGCTAACAGGATGTTTGGTGCTTGGCAGGTTATGCCCATCTTCCAGCGACTGCTTTTGATCCTAGGGCTGTGAGTTAAGGCAGCGGCCAACATGATCTGGGTTTTCTCCAAAGGCGGAATTTCACCCAAGTTCTCAGAAAAGCAGCTTCCCTGCCTTAATGGCTCAAACAAAATCCATAATTCATACACTGCTCCCAACAGTCTTCTTTGCTTGATGTGTAGAAACATGTAAAACCATGGAGAGTGTCTTCAACCACTTCTGATTTAATCACTAAACTGCTTACACTTGTCTTAAAGTACTTTATAGACCACAATTTTGTACTGTGTTCATATCCCCATTTCTATCTGAAATATGCTGATCATTGTGAAGAATAATATTCATCTTTAAAAATTACTTTTTTTACAAATATCTCAGTCTCAAGATGTTCTTAAATTCCCCTTTGCAGTTACCCTGTCAATCATGAATCATCTCTCCTCAATCTTCTAGTACATCACTCTATTGTTGTTGGTTGCTTAAATGACTTTTTTTCCTCTACTAAATCATGCAGGGACCATTTCTGATTTGTCTTGTTATACCCTGGGTAGCATAGTGCCTACCATGTAGTAGTTATTGGGAAATTGGTTTACCTGAAAAAAATATTTCTCATTCTGAGGACAAGAATTTCTATTCTGTTGAGTATGTTTAATGATTACTACGGAGTAAAAATGAAGTTTTAGGTTTCCAACTACATTCATGTGATTAAATGAAGTAGTATGAATTAGTAATTCAAAGTTGCACTTTGTGTCTTTTAAACTCCTTTTATGGACCCAAAGACCCCTTGCTTCCTGGAATCTTGCCATTTCTCACTATCTCCACTTCTTCCATCTGAGTTCAAGTCATTTTTCCCTTTCACCTGTTTTACTTAACTGCTTCCAGCTTGTCATTTTGCTTCTATCTTTCCCCTCTAGAGTCTCATTATAGCAGCCAGAATGATCTTTTAAATATATAAGTCAGATCATGTCTTTCCTCTGCTCAGACCTCTGCAATGATTTCCTCATTGACAAATTCTGTACAGTGACATCCTTAGGGCTTTTGTATTGCCTGTTTCTTCTACCTGAAACTCTTTTTCCATCAGTTAACCCACAGGAATAACCACCAACTTTCTTCAAGTCTTTGAACAAAAGTCACCTACTTAACAAGTACCTGCCTAATGAAAACTATCCCAATTGTACTATGTGGAATTACAAATTGTGCCCATACCAAAGCATTCCGGAGCTGTCTTACTTCAATTTTTGCTTTCTTTTTCAGTAAAAGTTAAAATTTCCTTCCTTACTAAATAATGTACCTTTTTTACTTGTGTATTGTTGATTGCAGGTTTCCTTCATAATGTAAGCTCCAGGAGAGCAGAGATTCTCATCTGCTTTTACCACTGATGGTTATAGTGCTTAGATCAGTGTTTGTAATGTAGTGCATGATCAATAAACGCTTTTTCTATGAATGAGTCAATGAATGTTTCAGCAAGTTTATACAGTTGTTACCTTTCTGCTATTTTATGTTGCTTCCATTTTGAAGAGGGAAAATGAAGGGTTAAGTAAGGATAACAGACAATAAGGACACATTCTGGACAATGTGAAAGTATGAATACTCAGCAAGTTGACCCACATTATTCCCTCCAAAGACCACTTGATGGTAGTAGTATTTGTTGATATAGCATAACCTACATGAACCTGTGTGAACTGGTCCATACTGTGTTTGGGTATCTGTTTCTAGAGAAAAATAATTCACACAAAGTAAAGAGCAATTCTTAATCAACTAAGTATGCCAATATTTAACATTATAATGTTGCTGGTTTCCTATCACTCAGTATGTGGGGTGTGTGTTTCTTTTCCTATAAGGGAGATCATCTATTTTCTACATTTATTGAAATTTGTTACTTCTCTGTCCTTATAAATCACAGAGTCTGGTTCTTATCTTTGTTCTGGTAACTGTAGGAGAAACAAGAGCAGAAAGTTGTCTCACATGAATGTCAGCAACACATTAAATAGGGTGTAATAGGGTGTGGTTCCTACTGTGTTAGATAATCATGCCTTTGGGTGTTGCTAGGTCAGAAGCATGATTCTGAGATCTTGATTTTGGGGTATGTGGTTTTCTACTGATAACACATTGGAAATGTGTGTTTAGTAGTTAGGGTGACAAAAGTTGAATCTTTAGAGATTCAACTTTAAGAGCTAATTATTAATAAGATTGTGCCACAGTATACATGGCATTTTTACCATGTTTTATAATAGTGAAATTCATGAGTATATTCTCCATAAGTTTGATAAGATTATTTTTGTTCAGTTTTTTTTTTTCTTTATTCTTCAAGTAAGAAATAAGAAAGATTAGGTTTAAACTATTCTAGGCATTTTCTAAGGAGAAAGTTCTCTTTGGTTCTCTCTTTTATAAGATGCAACTGTAATATATCTTAAGGTTTCTTTAAGTTTCCTCAATTTTATTTATTTTCCCTCATTACAGTAAATATTTACCATTAAAAAAATTGATTGTTTTCTGCCCGTAGCTTTTTTTATGTGTCCCACTCTTAAAGGACAAGTTACCAAGGTTAGTTATACTCTATTCATATAGTGAGTTAAGATCCTTCAGGGATAAAGTTGAAAGACAATATTGTGAGCAATGCCTGAAATAGGACCAGACAGAGATAACATTCAGCCCCTTCAGGGACAAGTTTGTGCATGAACATGTTCTGGTATTTAGACCTAATGAATATTTCCTACTTTGAAAGTAAATTGTTCAGTATACTTCCTGGCAAAGTCTTCCTGATGCTAGAACATATCATGCTTTTCCTTTTAAAGATCATTCACAGGGATCACCACTTTCAAATCATTTGAGCTAATCCTTACATGCTGGGTTCCATTACTGCAAACACCGAGAAAAGCAGACACTAAATTTCATGCATTGGTGAAAGTGAGTCCCTTCAAGGTTTCTAGTTGCCAAGTGCTTCTCTCTCTTCTTCCTTTCCCCTCTTTCCCCCTTCCTTTCCCTTCCTTTCCCTTCCCTTCTTTCCCCCTCCCTTCCTTTCTTCCTTCCTTCCTTTTACTCTTTTCTTCCTTTCTCTCTCCTGCTCCTTTCCTTTTCCCTCCCTTCCTTCATTCTTTTGTCTTTTCTCTTCTTATCCCTTCCTCCCTCCCTCCCATGTTACTTAAAGAGTCAGAATTTCCTTTTCTTCCTCTTCTCCTTTTTAGTTTCATATTTCATATGAGCAGGATCATATTTACCTACAGGTAAATGTTCCTTCCCCCTAACAAGGTAGAGTACTTAATAATGCCAGTGTATGCTTGAGACACAACCAACACTATCCCAAAATAGTTATGGTAGGGAATATAATAGTAATATAATAGTAAGGGCAGTTAAATGCAAAGATACATATTTTGTCACCTTATTGCTTTCCATTAGCTGCACAGGTTAATTTACTGATTTATATGCAGGAGTCAAAGAGACTCCTAGGGTTTTGAAGAAATTCTCTCAATATTTGCCCTGAAAATTCATTTTCCAGGACAGCATGGGTGATTCTTTGGTATTGCTATTATTTTCTTATAGGACCCAGAAACTAAAAAGTATTTAAAAGTCCATGTCCATTATTTAAAAATAACAATATGTTTTCTAGAGTTCTATGTGCTTAACAACAGTAAAATTGTCACATTTTTAAAGAATAGTTATAGTACAAATATCCTTGTGATTTTGCATTTACAAGCTCAACTGATTGTTAACAATAATCTGATGAGGACAAAGATGTGATTTGTTCCAGATGGAATAATTTGGCAGTGGCAGAAATGGAGTTATCTCCTGGATTATCTGAGCAGGAGTCAGGAGATAGCATCTTTGGGTCTTAAAGTTCTTGCAGGAGATTTTTCACTTCAAAGCAATAATCACATTCAAGGCATTCTTGTTTTTCATAATTTATTATCTACAGGAATGTGCCAAATGTACAGGAGTTCATCATCATGTGAGGCAATCCATTTCAACACTGGGGGGCTCTAGCTTTTAGAATGAGTTGAAAATTTGGTTGAATCTTTCCTTCCTGAAAGATTCAAACATTTGAGTCCTATATTGCCTGCCAGATAACTACTTAACTAAATTAATTTAATTCCCAATAAGATACCCAATGCACTTTCAACTAATCTCAGTGTGAGATTTTTTTTGATGGCACCATCTTTGTCTTAGACTTGACTTTGCAATCAAGTAGAGTTAAATCACTTATAATCACCCAACTATAATTTTATCTTCTGAAAAATGAGGCCACTGGGTCTGGTCAATTTTTCCCAATTGAGAATGTACTGCAAAGTGATGATCTCCATTACTGAGAAAAAATGTGGGGAGATAGTAGACAAGGAATTGGAGTTGGGAAATTACCCAGTGCCCTTTCAGAATATTTGAAATAAAAGCTTAAATTCTCTAATTTGGCTAAATAAATAATACAATTGAGTAATTAGTTAAAAATAAATTTTATGTATCATTTAAGATTTGCAGGTCTTGATTTTTTTCTATACTTGCCAATTCTGTCCGTTACCTGGACATACCCACTACATGCTTAATAGGGGCAAAGTTATAGTTTATGAGTCAAACTAGAATTTCAAAAGGATTTTATTTAAAAGACAAAATGTAGAAGGGGATGAGGGGGGTATGAAAAATCGTGGAATGAGACAGACATCATAACCATATGTACATGTATGATTACACAAATGGTATGAATCTACATCTTATATGACCATAGAAATGAAATGATATACTCCATTTGTGTACAATGAATCAAAATGCAGTCTGTAAAAAATAAAAAATAAATAAAATTTTAAAAATGAACACATATTTGACTGACAGCAGAAGCATTTTTGGAATCCTTAATATGGAAATGTGTCTTTAAAGTCCATTGGTGTCTTCCTGGAGAGGTGTTTGCACAGAGGCAAACTACCAAGCATTTCTCCATTTGTATAATGGAAGCAGGATATTCAAATTTGAGTAATTGAACTGTCTCTTATACTAACTTCTAAAAAAATAAAGGCAGGTCCCCATTCTTGATAAACACAGCTATAGCCCTCTATTTTCTTTTAAAATGGATAAGAATTATTTATTAGAATAACAAGCAAATTATTGAGAATTAACAATTTTGAATGTGTGAACAATAGTGAATTTGTTCACAGGGTTTTCCAATAGTTCAGGTCAATGTTCCTGGAAGTCCCACTGACATATGATATTTGGCAATGTTATAAAGTGGGTATTGTGTATGTGCAGCTGTAAGCAGTTGGCATTTCTGTTTGGTATAAAGCAAATCCACATACTGCAATTCCAATATATGTTTTGAGTCTATTGTAGCTTTCTTTTTATATTTCCTTCCAGCATAAATTACTATCAGTTTAGTTTTTATTCGTTATGAACCTGTTTTTTTCTAAATACTTTAGTCTAGGTTGATATATATTTGTATTTATATTTTTGACTTTCAGACACTATATTAGTCAGCTTTCTGTCACTACAATGAATTACCTGACACAGATTACTTATGAAGAAAAGTGGCTTATTTAGCTCACAACTCTGGAGGTTAAAAGTACAAATAGCATAATGCAGGCTCAGTAGTGTGAGATACCTGTGGGCTAGATCACCTCAGGGTGGGTGATGGATGACTGATGGCCATGGCAGATAGTGTGTGGGAACAAGCAGGTTACACTTTGAACTAGGAAGCAGAAAATGTTGGGTTTAGCTGTACCTCTTCCTTTTATAACAATCCTAAGGAAGGAGCCCTGAAAGGGTCACACAACCACCACCTTTGCAGAGGCACACTCATTTACCCATGACCTCTCACCGGCCCCACTTCCTAAAGTTTCCACCACTTCTCCATAGTTCTGGTCCATGGACCAAGCCTCAAAACACCTGAACCTTTGAGAGGGAGCACAGTTAAAACATGTTTAGCCCACAGCAATCATCTGCACGTGAGTACTCAAATGAATGACTTCACCTTCAAATTTTCTTGAACAATGGCACTGGAATGTGAGTGGCATTTATTTTTTTGTGGTTAAACATTTATAATTTATTTTATAACAAACACATATTAATTGTACACATTAATAGGATTCACTGCTATTTTCATATATGCAGGTACAATGCATTGATCATGTCCATATCAACATTTTAAAAACTTTGAAATAGGTAGAAAAATGAGAAATCTATGAGCAATGGTGAAAGAGAGTGAGAGAGACTGAGAGAGAGTGAGAAAAAGAATGCTAGTCTCTGATTATTAAGTCATGTTAAATCTCTAGAACTTTTTATTGTACTAATTTAATCAAAATTCTCATTTTCAATATAATACAAAGAAGAAATCTAAACCTTGTGATTATCAATCATTAAAATAAATATATACACACACATATATATAACTAAAAACTATTCTTTATTAAATTCCATTCTGACCATAACCAAGTCTCTGATTGTCTTAATTTTATATTTAATCAATGTCCGTGTAGTAATATGGAAATGTGTGCTGAGGAAGGATAGCTTGTGTGCTGACTGCCTCTGAACAGAGTTAAACTTCCCAGTACCTCCAAAAGGTTTTTGGACTTAAAATTAGACTGAGATTTCTGTCATCCCTACAGAGTCCATGCACACCTGATTACTGCAATTACTTAACTCTTGAACAACTTCTTAAAAAAGTAAACACCTGGATGTTAGATGTTTCCTTTATTATCTTAATACTATGTTTTCATGTAGCAATAATACGAAGGGGAGGGTTAAATGTGATTTTTTTTGTCTTTGAAATTTGCCTTAGGTTGCAAAATCCAAAAATAATTAATCAAAAATTAGCATCTTTGTTTCTATGCTTAAAAATTAAGCACCTATTTCAACTCTCAAAAATTGCAATCATTTCAATTTTCAAATATTTATAAGCTACTAATCTATTCCAGTATTTTAGACATGTTCATATTAATATTTATGGGTGCATTTAATGATTGAGTGGAGTATGTGCCCTGAATGTGTTTCATGAACATTGAAAAGAGGTGAGTTGTAGGATGCAGTTTCTCAATAATTTTACTTTTTTTACCATCTTCTATTCTCTCTTTGGGTCTCTTCCATCCCTATACCAAATGGTTGGTGGTTAGTTTCATTTTTCTATTACTAGGAACTTTTTTTTTTGGAGGGGGGTAATTTTTTTTTGGGTGCCTATCCCAGGACCTTGTGCTTACAAGGCAAGCCCTCTACCGACTGAGCTATCTCCCCAGCCCCACTAGGAACTTTTTAAAAGACCTTCTATTACTTTAGTTTTCAAAGGACTTTCACTTCTTCAATTATTTAGATACATTTCAGATTTCAATCAAAATTTTCTATTCTTTTTCTCCCCATCCCAGTTCAACTTGTAGTCAGCCCTTTTCTGCAGTGGAAAAGTAACTCAATTGATTTTTTCTTTTCTCGGCCTGTCAACTTCTTCCCTCTGCTTGCCATTCAAGTTTCCACCCATCCAAGTTTGGAGTCAGAGAGAAAAAAACTTCACTGGGTAGTGTTCAAGCTAAGGGTGGTTTCCTGGTTGTGGCATATTTTCAAGATGGACTTTCTCATTGACATGAAGAATCCTCCATTACTGAGTATTTCTTGCCTATACTTCTCTGAACACACATAGAACCCTCTTCTCCAATTTGGAGCCCTCCATTCACCTCTTGTCCTCTTTAATGTAATAATAACACAAAAGTAAGAGTACTTCTTTTTGCTGAAGCTCCTTACCTTGCTAGTCTTCTGTGCTCCCTTGTGAGATTCCACTTAACTTAGCTTTGTCATTATTCTGCTGATTTCATTACTTTAAACAGCTTCTTTCTTTATAGCTTGCTGGAATTTTAATAAGACATCTCCCTACTATGTTCCCCAAATTCTAGGAAAAACACTACAAGTCATCTGAGAGATCCCACTGAAGTTATCCAAGGACCTTTTGCCCTTCCCACTACTAAGGGGGCAGAGTAAGATGTACACAGCACACTAAGAAATCTTTCCAAAAATATTTCCTTCATTTCCTACCCACATCCTTAGACTTTGCTTGTATGACATGAAAACACACATTAGGCAAATTTAATGAAACTAGTTTGACACTTCTATTTCAGTCCTGGTAGGTGGTCTAGCACCTTCCTTGTGATGCTGCAAAGGTTGGCAACTTTGCGTCTTCAATTAAAAGAGAAAGAGAAAAACAATCCCATTTTTAACATTATAAGGTCAAACTAAGAAAGTAAACTGATAATGTGTTAAATATGCATATACATATGCATAAACATATACATATACACATACACAAAACATAGTCTAACATTTATAGGATTAATGGAATCTTATTATTGTATCTGTAGTATGTTAAATGTACCTGTAATATATCATCATAATATGATATATTATAGTATTGAAAAGTCAGTTATAGGAAACCCATAAATTTCAATGTAGCTGTTCTGGTTTGGATCAATTTTACCTGTTACTCTTCTGCCATATTCACTGAATGAAGGATAACTGAGCATCTATCAGGTGACAGGCTTTTTCCCAGGCACTGGGGCATAAAAGTCTGCTCCTCAGAAAGTCTGTCTGCAGGTAAGAGCAAAAGGAATCATAGAAGCTATCCAAGAAAAGAAGAAAAGGGAAAATTTCTAGGTGGAGACACCAGTGTGTATAATGACCTCATGGAGGACAGGGACAGAAAAATTAAATAGGCCTTTAAGGCCCTTATGACGTTGAAGAAAGTGAGTCAACTAGTGTATCAATTGATGCTAGAGAAGTACATTTAGTTCATATTCTACAGGGTTTTGTTTAGTCTGTGAAGAAAATTTGTCTCTAGAAGCACAGTGATGATATTGAATAAACCATTATGGAAAGCAAGATGACCCCTGAAAATGCCCACATCCTAATCCCCGGAACCTGTCAATAAGCTACTTTAGTTGGAAAATTGACTTTGATGATGTAATTAAGGGTATGGGCCTTTAAAAAGATTATTTTGAAATATACTGAATATATCTGTGTAACAATTGAATCACATGAGCCCTTAAGTGCAGAATTTTCTTTGGCTGGAGGAATAGATGCAGCAGAAGGAAAAGTCAGGTAGAGTTCACAGAGAAGGAACATTAAACACACTGCTGCAGCTTCTGAGATGCTGGAGCCCACATGCACAGAGGGAGTGAGCCTTCTCAGAATTAAGGGTGCGCCTTGGTGGAAGGTAGTAAGGAAACCGGGACCTCTGTTTTATACCTACCAAACCACAAATGCAGTACTGACTTCTGTTTGGGTGCCTACAATTTAAAAGGGACTGAAAAGAACCCAAGACAAACATCATGATGTTGATGAAAGAAAGCCAACTAGGTGTTGGAATGAGAAATTTTAAGTCTGAAGAGAAAATTTAGGGACTGTTTAGAAAAGTAAGGTTTTCAAATATTTGAAAGTTGGTATGAGAAGGTCACATGTTTTATTCTATTTAAACCAAATGCAGCACTCCTGTGGTTTGACAACAAGCATTGCCTACAGGAACTGTTTTAGGTCAACAACCTGAATGAGTTTAGAACACAGGACCTTCTCTAGAGCTGTCCCACAGCTTGAGACCCAGAGCAGAGGAACAAGCTGAACTGTCCTTTGCACAGAACTCTGATCCACAGCAACTGTGAAATCAATGTAACTACTGTTTGAAGCATTCAACTTTGTGGCAATGTATTATTGTAGCAATAGAAAACTAATACAAACAGGAAGAACAATTCAAAGCGGGTGATGTAAACAGCAGATACAGGCATTCTCAGTAGATTCCAGAAGCTAACATATTAAAAAGTGTGTGTGAAGGAGGGTGGTGACTCGGGCTAGGGTGCTGCTGCAGTGTCAGAGGCAGGGAAGAATTATTAAAAAAAAAAAAATTAGAAAGTTAAATCTAAAGAACATGGTGACGGACTCGTCTTGAATGCAGAGTAAGTTTCAAGGTTATACAAGTTATTAGCCTGTACAAAAGAATCGTCACCTTTGTTCTTCACCAAGTCATGCAACACTAGTGGAACAGCAAGCCTTTGGGGGAAGGTGGGAATGGAAGAAGAAACCCTGAGTCTAATTTTGAATATGTTGTGTTTGAAATATCTTTAAAACAAATAATAGGAGTCCTTATCTAGGCAATTAAATACACAGATCTGGAATTTGGAGGCAAGGTATGTGATTTAGACCTAGATTTATGAGGTGTCCGGTTGTCACTTAGAGGGAGAACAGAAAATGGTAAGAAAGCACAGGCATTTAGTTTGAAAACTGTAGAGAATGAAACTCAAAAGAATACAGCTAAAAATAATTGGATGGCTTAGAAGAAATAAAGATGGCAGGTTTCACAGAAGACAAAATCATTATTACAAAGAGGAGAGAGGATAGCACTGTTGAATGCTGCCGAAATTGAGTTCCATAACAAAAGGGATATATCTTTCAGATTTACTGACATGGAAGTCTTATCAAAAAAAAAAAAAAAGAAAAGAAATAGTTTGGTATAGTAATGAGAAGAAAAACCAGACTAAATGCTGGGAAAAGAGTGGAAAGTGAAGACATGAAGAAAGCATGATGTGGAACCTGGCTGAGATCTAGAAGAGAATCATTTGTCATCCCGAGGAGTTAGATACAGGAAGGCCATGTGATCCTACTTCCCTTCTCATATTTGAAAATCTTATATTTCTTCTCAGTCTCTGGATTTTCACTTTTTGGACTTCAAATACTCAATTCCAGCACATCCTGGTATTCTTTTATTAATATCATGATTATTCTCCTTTGGACTCTCTGGTTTATCACTTTTCCTCTGACATTGTAGGCCCCCAGTCAGGAATCAATACCCCACTTGTGTCTGCTAGATATAAAACAAAGAAAAATGCTCATCTCCTTTGTTCTGTGTGCTTTATGGAGTCCATATTAATATTAAAATTTTTAGTTACTATTCTACTGTATTGACACTTTGAACTTCAGATAAACTGTGGGGACATTTTTTTGTTACCCTTTTTTAAAAAGAATAAATACTAATTATAATCTCATGCAGGGTTGCTATGGTTTGAATATGGTTTGAGTTGCCCCCAAAACTTTATGTGCTAGACACTTGATCCCCAGTGTGGCAGTGTTAGGTGACAAACATTCAAGAGTAGGAGCCTATTGGCAGAGGAATGGGGACATCCTTGGGGACATTGCCTTCAGAAGGTAATAAATTAGTTCTCTTGGGACTCTGGTTAGTTCCCTGAGAGAAAAGATTGATGTAAAGGACAGTTGGTCCTGGAATCTCTCTGGCTTCCTGTCTCACTATATGATCTTTTGTGTACCCATCATTCTGGTACGACGGCCTCAGAGGAGGCTGAACAAACTGGGTTATCCAATTTTGGACTGTCAGTCTTCAAACTGCAAGCTAAATAAACCTCTTTTCTTTATAAACTAGGCAGCTTCAGGCATTTTGTTACAAAACAACAGTAAGTGAACTCAGACAAGTGTCATTTTAATATTGATTACTGTTTTTCCCCTTACTTGTATGCATTACTTTATGTCTATTCTATTGTTTACAATTCAGTTAACTTTTGGTTCCTCCATAAATATCTAAAACTTGTAGTATAAGTAACACTCTCAAATCTATACCATGTAGCTACATGCTGTCCACATGATTGACATCTGTGTTCTTGATAGCTGCTTAAAGAGTGACAAAATTCTTAAATATCGAGGACAAGGTGGGAGCCTCTGGCATACCTCTAAGTAGCTCTCATATCAAGAATTAAAGAAATTAGAATGAAAATGCACAAAAATTATAGTTATAGTCATATGCTCCTGATAAACACTATTGATACTTTATATCATTCATTCATTTAAAAACATATACCTCCACCCTTACAAACTTGAGTAAATACCTGCATTTTAAGTCTTGGTAGAGACCATATTCTCAAAGTCTTCCAGCATCTACTTTATGGGACCATGCAATCTATTCATCAACTTCAATGTTTTTCTTAATTTTGGCAACAGGGATTGTACCTATCAGCCACATTTTCTAGTTTACACACTGAATTTCTTCCACCGAGTTATTCTTTGCCTTTACTGATGAAGTACACAAGCTACTTCTATACACAATCTGCTATTGCGTTAATTGTCAGAAGGTTTTTAGGGAGGTTATAGACTATAGTAACAATAAAAATAGTTTTTACAGAAATGAGTGGAAAGGATCCTTATTTCTCTAATGCATCTATTTCATTTTTTAAAAATCATACAGTGTGTGTTTTTTGTAACTAAATGAATTTATTTATTTTTTAACCAACAAGCCCAGAAACAATTTTGCATGAATATTTCTTAATTGTGTAGCATTCTTAGACCTATATTTCTGTATTTTTACTTCTGTTACTATTGCTCTCATCTAGTTACATTTATACAGCTCTGGTTTTATCTTCTGCTTTATCCTAAGCCATTTCAAATATTTTATAGATTGCAGTAGGATACAGCTAAACAAAACAGTTTATTGGAAACATATAATAGTATAAAACTAATAACTAAATAAATACTCACTGGATGTTTATCGCCTATGAAATTCAGACATCTCATTATTTCCACTTTCTAATGGAACCAGGGTGTTTTGGAATCTCCTATTCAGATCCACATATTTGATCCTATCTATTACTCTCACCCCCAGTATAAAAGGTAGTGTCTGGCACATGGTGGTATTTAAGGCATGGTGTTATTCAAGTGTCACCTTCGCTTACAGAAAATATTATCCTGGACACACTTGAATTATTTTCCCTTTATTTTAAACTATTTCCAACATAGTCTGATGATTTATTGACTTATTTTGTGACATTCCAATTCCATTATTTTAAAGATGAGACAGTTTAAAAATCTGGTATCTTCTCTTACAGCATTAATAAGTATTATTTAACATTTAATCTGTGTTTTTCCTAACAATTAGAGGTACTGATAGTGAAGGAAGTTCTATAGAGAAGAAACAAAAACTGCTGGTTAAAATGTGGAAGATTTGCTAGTCAAGTCCTTGTGTAGCTATGGACCTGGAATTGAGTTTCTAACTTGAAACTTGTAATTTAGTTTGTACAATTCATAGAATATTAAAAATTGTAGACTTGAGAATAATCCTGTAGAGATTAAGGAGAAGAAAGGACAGGGGATAGGAAGGGCAACAAAAATTATGACCAGAGGCTTAGGCACAGTGCAGCATTGTAGACAGTAAAATCCTCAATTGTAAGGGGCCAATGACTTTTTGGAAGCAGGACAACTTAGTTTAAATTCCACATAGTTTGCTATTTCACATAGTTTGTTGCAGTCTAAGTGAAACTTCTCCTTTTAAACCTTACCACGTCTTCCATACATACATAGACTTTGTGTATATTTATGTATCTGAATTGAGAGAAGGATCTGATTTCTATATTTAAGTTTCCTTGGGACAGTTTTTATGGGATCTAAGTAATCAAATCATTGTATATCTAAAACAGGAGTTTTGGTGTCAGATGTCATCATCAGACAAGGTCTCAGGGGCTGGAACTTCCCACAAACCATACCCTGGAGATTCCATCCTTGTTCCAATGGCCTCTTGATCTTTAAGAATATTATCCAGCTGACATTTGGCTTATACTGGGAAGCCACTTCAGTTGCTAAAAATAAGTCTATTCTAGCACTCATTAGTCATTCACAAAGCACATAGAAAATACTCATTAGTTTCCTAACACCATGCTAGGATCTTCAGCGATCCTACAGCTTTCTTGCCCTTAGCAAACATTGGAAACATTATGGGATAATATTAGAAGCAATTAGAGGATAATCAAGTGATAAATTACTGTTATGTTTGAATGTTTGGAATCCCTCCAAAATTTCCTGTTGAAACTTTACGCCCAATGCAATCATAATGGGAGGTTTGGCCTTGGAGAGGCAGTTTAGCCATGAGGGCTCTTCCCTCATGACTGGGTAGATGGTCTTCTAAAGGGCCTTGTTGGAGCTTTGTCCATTGTTGCCTTCTCACCTTCTGTCTTGTGCAGGCACATCATTCCTTCCCTCGGGAGGACAGAGCATTCAACATGCCATCTTGGAAGCAGAGACTCGACCCTGGTCTGATTCTGTGACCACCCAGTCTCCAAAACTGTGAGAAATAAATTTCTATTCCTTACGTGGGAAGCAGTCTGTGATATGTTGTTATAGTAGTACAAATGGATGAAAAAAAAAACCTGTTTTATGAGACTAACAAGGGAAGCCAA
The DNA here is from genome assembly GCF_902686445.1 of Sciurus carolinensis. Lineage (NCBI taxonomy): Eukaryota > Metazoa > Chordata > Mammalia > Rodentia > Sciuridae > Sciurus > Sciurus carolinensis. Next base: position 31,630,521 of record NC_062222.1, on the reverse strand, counting down.
TTTTGTAACATCTCTCACAAAGTTTGATCTCCTCTCTCTCTCCCTCTCTCTCTCTCTCTCTCTCTCTCTCTCTCTCTCTCTCTCTCTCTCTCTCTCTCCCCTCATCTCTCATATTTGGGCTAAGGTTTTATTTAATTTGGTGGAAAGAGAAGAACACTGTTTACATGTAAATATGTTTACACCTTCATTTTGTTAAGTCTTTTGATATTGGGAAAAAAAAGTCCTTATGAGAAAAATAAGGACATATTGAAAATGCAAGTACAAGTTGAATATTAGATGTTTTTGCATTTGAAAATCTGGATCACTCAGAGTTCTATGTAGCAGTTGCTTTTGAAAGAATTGGAGATACTTAGTTTACGATCCCAGCATCCTGTGAATTTTATAATTGACAATCTCCAGCCTCTTGGCAACACTTGGGAAATGAAAGAAAATTGAAATGTGTGGGTGACAAGGAAAACAATACATATTTTTTTTAAATAGCCCTGACACAAGGCAAGTGGTAGTATTTGAAGATATGGCCAGGAAAAACATAACCGGGTCAGTTTAGGTCAGCCAGATCTATGGTTTTGGGATTAAAGCACCGTAGAGTCATTTTTGGACCATTCATTGTGGGTTCCAGCAAAGTTTTCATCAAATTCAGGGCAACAAATTTGGTTCTATGAATAACTTTATTACATCTTGTAAAAAATATGTATTTGTGGATTACAAAGTTTCAGTGATATTCAACAAACTAAAATTTAACCAAGAATGACAGTGATAGGGAAAGTTTGCTCAGGATGATATTACTAAACTGTGTACTTAATGTAGGGATGACCAGAACATTCCACTGGACTCAGTGACCACAGACATTTCAGCAACAGAGACAGCTGTATGTTCCTCCACTTTTGTCATCTTTCCTCATTCCCCACAGTTGTCAGCATCACCTTCTCCCCTGCCTATTCAATTCTTCTTTTTCTTTTTTCCTAGGACCTACATGTGTATTGAAAAACCAATATACAATTTATTAATCTTAAAATGCAACTTGTTACATTAAAAAGGTAAAAAAATAGATAAAATGCAATCCAAAAGAGTATTAGTAATTCTTTGCCTGAGCCCTTTCTTTCTTGTCCTATATGACTTGTGGCAGAGGATCAGATTGGAAATGGCAGGTGATAAAAATGTTAAAGGTTTCTGGGTGAAAATACATGAAACTAAAGATTCTTCATGCTGGACACAGTGGCTCATGCCTATAATCCCAGAGGCTTGGGAGCCTGAGGCAGGAGGATCACAAGTTCAAAGCCAGCCTCAGCAAAAGCAAGGCACTAAGCAATTCATTGTCTTTAAATAAAATATAAAAAAGTGGCTGATCAATCCCTGATACCTAAAAAGAAAAAAGAATACTTTATAATTAACAATTGCTAAGTTTTACTTCATTGCCAAACTGATATAAAGTAGATGTGAAAATGTGCTACATAACTTCAAGAAAGTAACTCAGGGATTCAATATGAACACATTCAAAATGAATCAAAATTTTATATATTAAAAGTGTCTAAATTTATATTAATTTCTTGTTGTTCATGCTAATGGTGAGGTTAGGGTTAATATTAAAGCCTTGTTTTTCCTGAAAAAGGAAGAAAATATCTAGTATTTCACAGGTGTAGTCCCCAGGGCAAGTGACATGTTTATAACCTTACTTCCTGTTGTGACAAGGTGGGATTGTGTGGAATTGCAACAGACTGTGAGCAAAGTTGGACATGACTGTGCTATAAAAAGCTGTCTTTCTTGTTTCCTAGGTGCCAGTCCAGTAGGAAAAGGTAAACACCATTTCCAATAGATGCCTTTTATTTCCAAGGCAGAGGTTTGCCAGCAGAGTGAGAAGAAAGATCAGATCTAGTGGCATATCTCATTTTCTATCTGTGAACAGGAAGCATGTGTCTTATGTCATTTAATACATAATAAAATGCTTCCTGCCCAAACAAAGCATGAATGCTAACTTTCCAGCCATATTCAGAAACACCATTTGGTGGAACAGTGCTGTTAAAATTGTTGCCGCTGAACCCCACATTCAGCAAGTGTGCGGCTTGAAGGACACTAATTTAAGTCTTCTTTTCAGAACCACATGTATAACCATGTTATCTTTTGATTGTCTTACAAATTCTTGTTACATTAAAAAGGTAGAGGGATGCTGGCTACTTAGCCCATAGAGATGTGAAATTGTTGCATTAAATACAGATAATGATTCTGCATTTCCAGACTTAAAAATACTGCTACTTCTTTCATATATGTCTTATTTTTGTAATAAACAGGGATGTAGCAGATGTGTAGCAAGTACTAGGTGGAATTTAAAAAATGAAATCATATATGTGGCTGATACCATTAAAGGGAGTTACTTAGAAAAGAGGCTCATAGGGGATATGAAGCAGAGCTGAGGAACTTTTCAAAGGAAGTTGTCTTTTCAGAGGAAAACCAATTAAGAATGCTGTGTGTCAAGCTGTATGAAAGTGGAAAATATTGCTCAAAGGTACTGTTTGATGACTGTCCCAGGGAAAACAGTGGCTACAAGAAGAAACATAATTTTAAAACAGTAAATTCAATAGTGGCGCAGTTATAAACTTGTACTAAAAAGTCATCTACCTGCCCAAAGTGCAAAATACGGTTTTCCAAAGTTCTCTTGGGAAACATGGTAATTTATTTATAAAGGAAAAGTTGGCTGAATTAATCATCTCCAAATTATTCATTGAACCATAAACATTAAATATCTTATGGAATAAATGTTTTTATTTTCTGTTGGCAATTGTTGCTTTTTAAATATAATTAATGATTATATCATGATAGTCTTTAGACATGTAAATCTATTTAGATCATTCTAAAACCTGTTTTCTTTAGAATTTTCAGAGAAAAAAGTGAATATCGTGTGAAAGAATTTGATTAAGAAGCTCCCAACTTCCAATTTTGGGAAGAGCAAATATGAAATGTGCTCATGAGGAAGGTGGGAAGATAAAGCTATTTGCTGGAGATGCTTTTCTGACAGGAGGTTTTAATAAAATGAAACACACACACACACACACACACACACACACACACACATACACACACACACACACCCTTCTTTCCTGACAGCATACTGTGAATTTGAAACCTCTTTGCAAAAAGGAACAGCTTTGTATATCTCTGCATTCCTCTCATTATCTATGGTAGGACTAGGTTTTTAATAAACATTGGTGTAGTGAATAAATTAGTTATAAATTATATGCTATGGCTATAAAAGTCAAGTATAGTGACAAATGACTGTGAGTAAGTTTCTTTCATCTTGGTTTTACTATTAACAGGTATTAGAATATCTCTGCTTGACTAATGTTATCACTTGAACAAAGCAAAATTAACCCTTTGAAACCTCAGCTTCTCTAAAATGAGAACTATTTAGAGAGATGATGCTTTGTGAAGTGTAAAAGCACAGATAATATAACATCATTTTTTTCTTCTTGTGTTTAGAATGGTTTGAGAAATATATAATTTTGTTCATAAATGACCAATGAATGGAGAAATTAATTTCACAGGTTTATTCCATCAAGTTTTGAATAATTTATTAAAGTCATAGCCAAGTTAGTGATACAATTCTGTGAGTGTCAGTATCTATTTTTACCTGAGCTTAGAATGACAAGGAATTTGGGTAGCTGTTACTTCTACCTCAGTGAGAATTAGAACCTCTCCACTGAGTCAGAATTCCCCAGAAATGAGATGAAAAAACACTTGGCTGAAGAATGAGTGTCTGTCTCTTCTGTAGTTGAAAAATGGAATCCTTGTACAAATTTGCTTCCAAAAATTTAGAAATCAAACATTCTTTTCAATAATAATGTTAAATGAGGGACATAATGTATCCTTGTAACCCTGAGAGATCAAATGTGTGACTGAGCCTTATAATATTGCATAACCTGGTCAGTATGAAAAATAACTGTATTCACAGCTCATTTAGAAATCCATGTAGTGAAGATTGCTTTTGAAACCTTGGGTGTCTAATACACATAGTATTTGAGTGTATGTGTGCAGAAGATGCAATACAGTGTTACTTGGAATTATTGACTGGCAGGAGTGCTCTGGAAATCAACTTTATTTGAAATTTTCAATTTGAGCATTTTTTATATCTTTTCTATTCATATATACAATTTCAATTTAATATTTTAGTGAGAATTTGCTTTTCATCTCTAATAATTAAATCTGATAGCCAATTTACAGATTTGTTACTCCAAATCTGAAGATCTTCAAAAGGAATTTCATGCTGTTTCCTTAAAGAGACACGCCTTTGACTAGAGGTGAGTAGTTAATTTTGAGACTTGTGATTGTGATGTACTTTAACACTCTTTAACTTACTTTTAGGATAGCTTTCTCAGACCTCTCAAGGCTGCACTAAATATTGTGGTTCTGCCTCACATTAGCTTCCTTACAAAAAGCCTGATCATTTGAAAATGCACAATTAACCATATAATTTTTGTCTTTCTATTAAAACCTAGAAACATGTCCCTCTTCTCAGGATATCACATTAAAACCTTATCTGTCCACTCATAACTTTGCATCTTGTTTTTTCATAGTTCCTCCAGGACACTATCTTCACATCCTTTCCAATCAACCTGCCACTCTCTGACACCCTATTAAACATATTAAGACATGGAATCCCAGGTATTCATTGTTAGCAAAAATATATGTAAAATGAACTTTATCACTAATATCTCCCCAGGATACTGGAAAGTGTTTTTTTTCTATCTGTGTTTTATGGGATTTTTAAAAAGCATAGACTTTGTTGAGTGCTTACTATTCTCTTATGTAGATATTAATTCTTATCTTCTTATCTTAAATTTTTTTCTCATTTAATAACTGAAGCAACTGAAGCTCAGAATCCTTAAGTGACTTTCCCAGGCATAGAGTAAGAAAGTTACCAAACTATAACTAAAGTCAGACAGTCTGACTTGCTTTTTTTATTCTAAAAGAAGGTTGTAACATATTCTTCAGAAAGACTTTGCCTAGTAGAGTATATTTTTTAAAAAGGATATGAAAATCTTACTTTTCAAAGGTTATATCTGTGTTAAGTGAAGAAAATTAAAAATTTGGCTTGTGAGATATCTTAATAGCTCAATTATCCGGTTTGATTTTAAGCCCCATCAAACAGTACCAGATTCTAATAGACTATTTCGATGATTTATCTACTCTCTTAAAACTCCTTTATTTTACCAAGAGAACTAGAGAAAATTCATAGTCAAAGAAGATAAAAATAAAAGATCCTGTACTTTAATACTAAAGAGAAAAGTAAGGAATTTGGATTAGTCTAACTCCAAATAAGGTAAACCACTATGATGAACCAAGTACTGCTTAGAATTTCCTAGAAAGCAAACTAAAAGGAAAGAAACCCAGTGCACATGTAAACAAAGGTGGGGGGTTTGGGGGGATGCTTGTGATTTCCCTGGGCATCCTGAGTGACCTCATTCATCTTTATGTACTATATTCATCAGCACTACTTTGGTGTCAGAACCATGGATCCAAGAATATGAGAGATGTACAGAATCCATCCCCGTGACATTTAATGCCTATAAAATTTGTGCCCTGTCAGATAGGGAAAATATGAAAAGAATATTGAAGACAGAATTTTGCCTACCTGAATCAGGTTACAAATTTAAGAGGCTATGAAAGAATGATATAAATGTACTAAGGATCAAGTGGAATGACATTAAATGTGTTTTTAAAGCCAGAAAGGAAAACACTCAAATGAATTCAGGGAGCCAAAGATTTGAAAATTCCAAGCAAGAAGTAAAGCTCCTGGTTACCATCTCTCTCTGGCTACAGAATTCTTGATTGGAAACCAGGCACCATGGTGCATACCAATAATCCCATATAATAGGGAGGCTGAGACAAGAGATGGCAAATTCAAGGCCTTGTCTCCAAACAAACAAAAAACTGGTGGTATGGTTCAGTGGCCGAGCACTTCCCTATCACATGCAAGGCCCTGGTTTAGATCCCCAAGACCTGGAAAGAAGCAAGCAAGCAAGCATTCTTGAGCAGGAGAGGGATGAGGCAGAAGGTAAAAATAGGATCACAGGGATGACATCCTGAACTTTCTGTAGCTCTTGGGTCCTGTTGTTATGGACTAGGAAAAGAGGCTCTATCTGTTGGTGAATATTTCATGCTGAATTGTTACCATACATTTGTAGTAAATGATTGCCACAGTACAACTATATCCTTGGTAGTCTTCTAATACCCTAAAAATTCAAGCACAGCATGGTGTCACATGCCTGTAAACCCAGCAGCTTGGGAGGCTGAGACAGGAGGATCACAAGTTCAAAGCCAGCCTCAACAAAAACAAGGTGCTAAGCAACTCAGTGAGACCCCGTGTCTAAATAAAATACAAAGTAGGGCTGGGGATGTGGGTGAGTGGCCGAGTGCCCCTAAATTCAATCCTCAGTATCCTAAAAAAAAAAGTTATTATCATGTATTTAAAGAAAGTGATGTAGATCAAATATTAAAAAATAATTTTCCGTACTAATTTTGGGAACAATTTGAGCATATTTTAAATTTAAAAATGTTACTGAGATTTTGAATAGAGACCTGAGATAATATGTTAAAAGATTAAATATATATATGTTAACTTTATAGGAAGCAATAAAATGTGTACAACTATAAGTGTATATGTGTGTGTGTGTCTAATTTAATAGATTATTAGAAATAGTTTAAGTTTTACTATTTTAAAACATTTTGTTTAATTTGGAGGAGAATATAAGTCATAAGTAAGGTGAAATAATTAAAAGAGTTGGCCAATTTTTACTTAAAGGTCTTTGTCGAAACTGACAGTTTTATTTATTAGATTTACAAAGTGTAACACTTTGTAGTTAGATTTAATGATTTAGAGAAACTGTGATTTTGATATTGTAAATATAGTTTTATCAGATTAAATGTTAATTTTGAAAACTCCTATTAATTTTAAGGTCATTAAAATCACTCGAGAGAAATATAGGACATACTCCATGAATGTTCATTGTTCCAAAAAAAGAAGAGAAAGAGCAAGAAAACTAATGTAAGATCATAAGTTCATTTCTCCAAGTAAACATTTGTTTTTAAAGGAGTTAAGTAATTTTATTAAGATGAAGTTTCTGGGCAGATATTTGTTGTATGATACATATAGGAACAAAGTCTTCAATAGCAATTTATAAAAGACAAAGAAGAGAAAATTTTCAAATGATTTTCCTACACTGATCCTCAAAATATTATGAGGTCCTATTTGTAATTGTTAGCATTTCATTGGGGAAATAAAAGTAACAAACGTTTCTCTCTAATGATTTGTAGAAAATCAAAATGAATAAAAATCTAAATTTCTCCTATCTATAATCTAGCTTGACTTTGGGTAGAAGCATGACATAATACTGAAACCTCTAGGTAAGACTAAAAATGTGGGAATTCTGGAATTTAAGAAGTAAAGTTGACATTTTGTTGAAAAATTGAAGATGCTAAAGTAATTTTGCTTCATTTGGGGTCCTACTCAATTTTGATGAAACCAGGATAGGGGCTTTTCTCTATATAGAGTTAGTCATTTTTGTTCTTGTTGAAATAGTTTTGTACTTTTTCAAATAAAAAGATAAATACTTGATCTGAACTCCTGATAGGTTTCAGTTTTAAACTTCGAAAAATGTTTGAAATGGCCTGGAGGATTTAGAATAGGAATATTCAATTTGTGTTCATGTATTAGCAAAGTACCTTAGAAATTTTGTGTAAGTTATTTTGAAAATATTTGGCTTCTAAGAAGAATTACTGAATCCAGATGAATAAATTTCTTGACATTTGGAGTTTGGTTATTTGGTATTTTCCATCCAGAAAGACAGTCTTCCAAAATGTATAGCTTTGATTTTTGGCGAAATTTACAATAAGTTGTTTTCATTTATTTTCTGAGACCAATTGAGTAACAGATTCTTTATCTTGCTCAGGAGTCCCACAAAGATATGGGATGGAAACTTTGCCATCAACATAGAAGAAAATGATCATCTGGCTCCTTTCTTCCTCAGTCACCTTTTCCCACAACTTCTTTTTGTCGGACCCATGTGGAGTTTAGATCCAGCCAATGAGGAAAGGGGAAAGGAAATCTAGTTCCTCTTATTCCTAGTTCCCATTTAATTACTGAAAGAAGACAAAGTAATAGTAACTTGTCTTTCCCAGGTGAAAGCCCCAGGAGAGAGGTGTAGTGATGTCTGGGAAGCAATAAGAGAGGAACTTTCAAAAACCCTACTTTTGGTGTGGTATTCTGGGAACAGACCATCTTCCAAACTGCCTCATACCAATCTAGGGGAAGCTACATCAAAAAACATGCCGTGGAATTTTACTGTTAAGTGAACAGAAGACTGGAGGAGTTTTGCTTCTTATTTGCTAAGGATAGGACAAGAATTCCATTCATGCTTCTGAAGGGCATGGGAATATTGAGAATCTGGACAACGGTTTTTATCAGAGGGAATCATTGGGGCAGAGCAATTTTTTTTTTTTTTTTGAAAATTAGTCTCCTGACACCTTGAATTTCAACGTAGGTCAGTAGCAATGAAATCATTAAAATCACAAACTCAAGGGGTTTCCATGAAAAGAGCATTGGTCAAGATGGGGATAATTCATGCAGAAGATCATGAGATGCTGACTCTAGTGAAAGAAAGTCTTATAGTGGATCCTAAGCTATGTCAGAGCTGTCATCAGCAGATTCCTGAAAAAGATTATGGAGCAAAGAGTAGTCATTCCTCAGCTCAACTCCACCAGTCTAAGGAGTGTCCTTAGCAATTACTGCACAGTAAATACCAGGAACAATCCAAGGGCTGCCATATAGATTTGGGAAACCTATATGTTCTCTGTAAGCATGAGATTTCATAAAGCAATTGCAATGTGGAGGCTGCCTCATGCCACTTTGAGAGACTGAGGATTTATGTGTTATCTCCAATCAGAGATGGGATTGCCTAAAAGACAAGTTTCAATGGTTGGATTGACCTTATTTTACCTGATTGGAAAAAAATTGTTTATTTACTTCCTCCAAAACTGTGAAGGAAGATCATGTGATTTTATAGATATTCTCTCTTTTTCTGAATGTAGAGTAAATAAACATTTTCTCTTTCCACATTGAGGAAGATGGTCAACATTAAGGATGTCTGTGAGCCTATAACTGAACCAAAAACTAATTACAAACCTATAGTCTACATTTGAGAGCCAAGGTATGGATGAAATCCCAAGAAAGTGAAGTATGACAGTAAAAGAATTCCAAGATAATTTACAGAGGAAGAAAGGAAAGAACAACACTAGAAAATTGTTAGAGTCCCTACTTGGATGCTGACATTTTTAGAAGGGAAGTTTAGATTCAGCAATAATAACTGAATCCATATGTACAACAGCCAGAGATGCAGTTTGGAAGAGTATACTCTACAAGAGAGCAGTCTTTAGAACCAAGACAAAAAGTAATCTGTAGCTACTAATTCATAATCCAAACCCAGCTTGAGAGATGGGAAGCTTGCAAGTATAACCATGCTGTTCTGATGTCCATATTCCTCTCAAATGAAACATCTGAGGTTGGAGGTTGGTCAGAAATTTAGGAATTGGAGCAGACATGAAGGGAAGACCAGGGTGTCACCTTTCACATGGGCCACTGGATAACACTTTTGGCAATCTTTCAGTAGAAACAGCTCCTCTCTCTAATTCAACCTGATCAGTGTTTGCCTGTGATCACATTCAAGGTCCCAATGTAAGGGGAACCCAGTATCCAGAATGATCACATCATCACCTGCTAGTAGTTGTCAAATTTCCAACCATTGTTTGGGGTGGTTTATTAGGTCGGTTGGCAAAAAGGAAAAAAAAAAAAATGTTGGATAAAGACCTAGCTCTCAACTTCTTGAAGTGAGATGGACTCTAGGATCATAATAAATGCTCATTATGTGGCCACATTAATTTAGTAAAGGGAGCATAGAACTGTGGAATATTTTATATACTGTTCATTAGTGTGTGTCTCTTATTTGTATGTATATGTCTTTTACTATTTTCCTAATCAAAATCATGCATCCATGTGCCTCAGTGGGACTTTTTATTGTTGCAACACGAATGCAATGAGAAAGAATAAGCTAATACTCATCAACACCCAACTGTATTAAGGCAGAGAAGATAAGCATATCTTTTTGAGCACAACTTTAATATTAAGGGGCAAGACCTCTGAGTTCCATGTGCTGTGTCAAGAAGACATGCATCCCAAATATCTAAAATTCTTTATCTGATTATTTTAATACAGAAGAGAAAAGAGAAAAGCTATGTAGTTTTCCTTCATTTCACACAGGAATGTTTTTGCCAGTGTCCTGATTTCCAGCACTCTGATCCTGAACAATTTCTAAGGCAAGGGTTCTGAATATGCATGGGATTTGATGGCTCTACATTGTTGATGCTAGAGACAGTTACAGCCTAGGTGTGAATCATTGAAGATGGATTGAAAAGGATTTGGTAAATCATAACTCTTGAATATTTCCTTGAAACTACCAAGCATTATAGCTATTAACATTCATAGATTAGTTATTTCTAAGGTTGTTTTGTTCTTCAAAGATGATAGTAGGATACGATCATCATTAGTATTCAATTTGGTAAAACTAAGGTAGCACGGAGATTTGAAGGAAAAAGTTGGTCTGTCATTTGAGGGAGGTAAAGGATACAGACACAGACAGAAGGACCATGCTGAGGTATAAGAAAGCACACATGTCTGTTTCATGACTGGGGTCTTACACTACCCCAAACAGAATTTAAACAGTTTGGGCAAATCTCAGCATGTTGGTGTGTTAAAATTTCAGATTCTAAGTGGTGTGACTATATTCCAGAAAGGCTCTTTTCTAAGATTTGTTAACAATAATAATAATAAAAAAAAAGCTTCAAGAGAAAAAATTCATCCATTTATCACTGAAAATTATATATTTAAAATCCCTTGTTATTTATTCAATCTTAACTAATAGGTAACTAATAAATGTCAATGAAGATTTTTTTCATAGTATATAAATCTTATGCTATAACATTAAGAGAATATGGTCCTGATGTTCATTAATTACATAAAGCAGACAACAGAGAACTTTTCAGGAATCATTTACAATCCCACGTAAATATTATCTAATGGTATTAATGTGACTTTACCTTTGAGGCAGGTGTAAAAATGTTATTGATTTAACTTTTAATTTTCTGTCTTTCAAAATTTATGTAAATTCAATAACTTAGAATGAATTAACTATAATCACTAAAATTAGAAATGTCTATTTCGAGGTAGTGTATCAGATGTTTTTGATTTCTTCCTGGTTTCTTAAGCAGTATCTCATAGACAAGGGTGTCCTGAAGAAGAGTGGTTGGCATTCTTCTGTCACCTCTGTGTCTCTTTCCCTTCACTTCTTAAGTTTTAATATAAAACTCTTAAGTTTTATATTCAGTGTGCTGTACTATCTTCAATTGGCCTTCAACTTGCTCTAACTCTATAACACATCTCTCCTGACATTTGTTTGTCCTTGATGGAGATGCTTAATGTTGCACAATAAATACCTTTCTCCTATTTATTAAAATTTTTTTGCTTCAAGAGTTCTCTTTTCCTTGTCTTGGTTATAGTGAGTTTTCTTTTGTAACATCATAACTAAAAACATATTATACTAGATATATTCTTCTATTAAAACACTGTTGGGCAAAAGCCAATTTTGTGCATGACATTTTCCTTCCTTCTCCTTTTTATTCTTTATTGTTTTCAAAAGAGTATGTATGTATGTATGCGTAAGTGTATTGTGCTTATGTGTGTGTGTGTATTCATGCCTGTGCTACAAGTGTCAGTTGAGGGTAGTCCATGTGGTTGGAAGAAATTCTGGGACTTGAGAAGCAGCCCTAACCTACCCCATGTTGGCCAACACACTGAGCATGGATTTCACAGATTTGGCTGTTGAACTGATAAGACTATTGGGGCTATTTCAGACAGGCTAGCCAAGGAAGGCTTTTAGTGGAGTTAGTATTAGAGAAAGGGAAAACTCTGTGGCTCTTTGAGGGGAAGAACACTCCAAACAAAGGAGGTGTAAGTGAGTAGACCCAAATTAAGTATTTGTTTGAGATTTGAAAACCATAAAATTTGAATATAGCTTAAAGAAATTTTCTTAATAAAGACTGCATCAACTGACATTTTGTTATATAATAAACTTTTAAAAAGGATTTTGGTGATTACCTAAATAATGATTCTTAAGTTTATGCTAACTGATAAAACAAACAAACAAAACCTCATAAATTAGGTATAGTCAGCACAAACAAAAAAGATGGAGGGATTATAAAAAGATCCTCTATTCTTATTGTGTAGGAAATATCCTAAGTTTTTGCTTAAGCTTAAAGAAAATGAAACTAGAAATAGTGACTCACTAAGAGAATATATATATATACATATATATATATATATATGTATATATATATAAAACTGGTCACATATATAAAGAAGATGTAACCCAAGCAAGGAGGAATGAGAAAGTACAGTAATTTATACTTTATACACAGGTTTCTAGTTATTTATGTGGACTCTATTTTTGCTTTTGGAGATTTTGTCATTGTTTCTTTACCTTTGCTTTTCATCTGTGCAATACAATATCTTTAAATATCTTTTAATATTAATCTCTCCTATCCCTCTGCTTTCAATTTTCTTTCTTCTACCATTACATCATTTATTGTAGGAGTACATGTGCATGTGTATGTATGCCTGTGAACATGTGTACTTGTGTGGTTTTATGGTATAGAAAACATAATTATACATGAAGCATACTGTGTTACTAAACAAGTGAAAGAGAGATGAACATAAGAGTTGGATTTGTAGGTCTAAAATAGACTTATGTGAATAAGGAATAAACATTTCCACAGAGATATTTAGAATTGTTTGTTACCCAGCATAATCTAGTATCTTCTGGCTACTACTATTACTATTGAAAGGAAGTAATATTCTACTTAACTAAAAGATTTAATTGCTTAAATACTACGTATATCAATAACATATATTCACTTAAGGAGCATGGTTAAACCGTATCTCTCAAAGTGTAATTGAGACCATAACAGAGAAAAAATACAAATTTTTATTTGTTAAATGCTCAGTTTTGGAGCAAGTTAAATTGTCAGTCTTCTTTTCTTTTTGTCCATGATGAATATGCATTCTATAAGGTGTTTTGAAGAGGTATACAGCATGTGTTATCATAGGGTTTGTTGCACAGGAAAGCAATCAATGTTAGGCAAAATTTAACTCACTAGATAAATATTTAAGGAGATTTCTGAGTTTCCATTGTGAAAACACATTCACAAATATTTTTTAAAAAGTTCATACCATATATGAATTTCTAAAAATTATTGGCAAAAAAATAAATTTCAATCAAATATAAGAGATAACTACTAAGAAATTTTATTTCCAGAGTTTCAAAGTACATAATATTATAAACATGGCACCGCTTGGATCAAATTCATTATACTTGGTAACCTAATGAGTTGTGTTTGAAAATATATCCAACTTAACATTAAAGGCAAACTCTACAGCAGCTGGCTCATTTTAAGTACTAATCTGCTAGATTTTTTCAAATACATCTCCTGAAATTCCCTATAATTATGGCTTTGTAACATGTTATTTTTCTGTTTTATTAGGAACACAACAGTATAGTTAAGTTTCATATAATTTTTTCTCTGAAACTGTTTTTAAAGTATGTTACTGTAAATGAATGCATAAAAGGAAAAAGTTCCAACAATTTCCTGAAATAGAATATTCAAGCATGTCTTTGTATGTCAGAGAAGAAACACATGCTTTCAAAATAGAATATTTACTATTTTCTCTTTTGACTTCAAAAAGCCTTGTGATGTTTAAACTAACTAAATTTACACCATATACAACAATCTTTAGAAGAGTAATGTGAGGAGATTTTGTTTTTCACATTTATGGAACATATTCTGGTAACATAATCCAAATTTTGTAATACTTCAAAAAATCTTTACTCTTAAAGAATATTTAATAGTGAAAACAAAAAATGAAAAAGCACATCTTCAATACATAATTTATTGATGTGTAAATTTAATTTAATATATATAATGGCAGAGCACAAAGCATTGAGTTTTTATTTTGTAGGTATTTTATTTTCATTGATTACCATTAAATATGTAAAAATATTGATTGAAATAGCATAATCAATGAGAAGAATAATATCAGGAGCTTATTCTGTTTTGTTTATATTGAATTGATATACAAGAAAACCCAAAAATACTTTGTTGTCATTGTATTAGGTTTTTATTGCTGATGTAACAAATGACCACAGATCTAGAGACTTCAAACAATATACATTTATTTATTGTCTTACTATTCTGGAGATGGGAAACAAACAAAAATCATAGGTTTTACAAACTAAAATCAATGTTGGCAACTTGTAGCCTTTCTGAATGACAACAGAGGTCACCCACTCTCCTTTTCTAGCTCCTAGGTCCTGCCTGATTCCTGAGTTCAGGTCCCATACTCTGCCTCAAGGTCAGTATTGTGATATCGTCTCATTTTTCTCTCTCTACAGCTTATATCACCACATTACCTTCAGTGACTACTTGTACTGATTTTCTCTTATAAATATCTTATGGGTAAATCAGGACCACTTAGATAATCCAGGTCATCTTCCCCATCTAAAGATGCTTTACTTAATTACATCTGCAAAGTTCCTTTGTCATGTAAAGTATCATATTCTCAGTTTCCAGGGTTAGGAGATAAGAATTCTCAATGGGCAATTTATTCAGTCTACCATGTTGATACTCGATTTTTCTGAAATACCTAGATTCTTGAAGAAGTAGGTATTTCATCAAGTAATATGTTTATATTTTAAAAATAAAAAATAAAATATATTGATAACTCAAAACTAATGTAGTGGATTCATCAAAAACTCCAAATGGGAGTTAAAAAAAAAAAATATATATATATTTATTATATGTTTAAATAAATATATATATATTTAAAGTTAAAAATATATACATTTAACTTAATAACCATGGGCCTTCAACTTTTATATTCTTTATTGAAATATTCTACATTCCATTCATAGGAGCCCTTCAATCTCAGAGAGCTGTCTTAGCCAACTCATCGAAAGGCAATGAATTCAATACATGGCATATTATAAGTTAACCTAAAACAAAATTTGTTCAAATTGTGAGTCTAGGATAACATTATTCTTTTTCTTTCATAAACATTTTGGGAAAATTTGGTAGCTTGCAAAGAAAGATGAAATTGAAACAGATTAAAAGTTGCTACAAAATGTTCAGAAAAGCCAATTAAATTGGAATTTCAGATAAACAACATATAATTTCATAGTTTACTAGGTCCCAAATTATGCATGGAACATACAATAAAAAAAAAATGTGTTATTTCCCTGAAGTTCAAATTCACTTGACTGTCCTTCAATTTTATTTACTAAACAAACAAGCAAAAACTAAAATCAAAATCAAAAAAACAAACAAAAAACACATAGAGAAATGATACTGGGTTGATGTGACCATGAACTCATTGGCATTATAGGAAAATTAAAGATTTTGAGGGTAAGTGAGGTTCTTAGCTCATTCATATTAAACAAACTGAAGATGATTTGGAAAACAGAAAGACTATTGCTCTTAGAAGTCTTTCAGAAGTGGCAAACAGCACAGTAGCACTGGAAAAATTGAACCAATAGGAAATTCATAAAAGATGTGAAGACAGCTCATAAACTTTTAGAAATAGGTTTAGTTGTCTGATAACTGAAGAAATGTCAAAATGAGTTGTTCTAAAGACCAAGTTTTATAAACCAAGATAAAATGATTGTGCTCAAATTTATCAAGAAGGTAGGAAAACTGGGACTCCCCTACATTTTTTTTTTGTGAAAGTCTAATTTGGTATAATAAATTTTGAAGGAATAATTGTGACATATATCTGAACATATGCATGAGTAAGTGAACTGGGAGATCATATGTCAGGAAATCTTCATTCACCTTCCTTGGTATGATGATTGAAGGGTGTAGGCCCTTGAGCCAACATCTTTTGTGAAGTGGAGTCTCACCAGTCACTCAGAAGATGAAGTTAAAGATCTATCCCCCACATAGAATTATTAGATAGAAAAGCAGTTTCTTTCTATATGCCTGAGGTTCACATTTTTATTTTTATTTTCAACTTTTATTTTGTTCATCTGACTTTCAGTCCTTTAGGTCCAAATTGGATTCTCTAAACCTCCTTTTTCTACCTAAATTTGTTTTACATCCTAAACTCGACGTAATTGTCCTAAAAATGTGAAAACAATTTGAAATATTCACCTCTTTTTCTTCCTCCATTCTCGTTCATGCTTTGAAACTACCTTTGGCTCCCTCCTGTTCTTAGGTAAAGACCAAAGATTAAAGCCTGAATCCCTGACTTGTGTTTTATTTTGCTTTTTCCCTGCTGTGACCAAAAGACCTGACAAGAACACTTTAGAGAAGGGAAAGTTTATTTGACACTTGTAGTTTCAGAAGTCTCAGTCCCTGGATGACTGACTGCACTACTCTGGGCCAGAGGTGAGGAAGAACATCATGTTGGAAGACCTTGGCAAAGGAAAGAAACTCAGAGCATTGTACCAGAAAGCAGGGAAATGGGAGGTGTGGTGGGAGAGCAGAGGCATGTCTTCAGTGATCCACCTGTTCCAGCCACACCCTACCTGCCTATAGTTAAGACCCAGTTAATCCCTATCAGGGGATTAATGTACTGATTGAATCCTGGGTCTCATAACCCAATTATTTCACCTTTGAGCTTTCTTGCATTGTCTCGCACACAGCCTTTTGGAGGATACTTCATACCTAAACCATAACAACTTAATTTATTAACTAAAACCTATGGCATCATGTGGTACTCACTGTGTGAACACTTATGGCCTGAACTTCTTCACTTGCCAGAGTTCTTAGTGCTGTCTTCCCAACAGAACTTCAGATCCAACCTCTCTCTGTTGTCCATGAGATTGGTTAACTATTATTCATTGATCATACCCTCACTCTCTCTCAGCTTTCTCAGCAAATACTTCTCTAATCTTTATGACTAGATAAAGTAAGAAATTACACGATTTTTGTACCCTGTGGTGTATTTTTCCTTCTTAGTGATAACCACATTGGAAAATTCTGTCTCACTTGTATGGTTAGTTGATTCATGACCCTCTCACTCACTCAAGACTAAGCTGAGTAAGTGCAAGAATCATGTCTAGTTTTATCTCCCTTGTGGCAACCCATCTCAGAAAAGCTTGCTGAATGAGTGAAGAAAATATTGATCTGTTTTCTACACAGAGTAATTGGCTGGGTAAGCAATGTAAGTAGGCATGAGGGAGTTTCTCTCTCAAGTTTCTGATGGAGGCTTACATCTCCCCAAATACTAGTGACCAAAGACAATGGATTCAAAGTGTCTGTCAACTCTTATTAACCCTGCTCTGTAACTGTTTTTATGATCGCAATGGTACTTCCAAGCTATTTTCACCCTGTTTCCCCAAGTGGTTAAAGCCATCCTTTACAGATGAATGAATTGCACCCAGTTAGCAGGAAGGCAAGGCAGGCTACTTGCTGCCAAGGTTCAACTGATTTGGTTAGGATTATCGTTTTGGTCTTAACTGAAGTTACAGTCACTTTAACTCTAAGTGAAAAAGTCTGCAGATTCAGCATAATTTTGCTACTTAAACCATGCATGGTTTTTACTTGAACCAGGTACTGGTGAAAAAAGGTCTAATAGTTTGATGAAATTAATGGAAACAAAATTTTAAGTGCAAAATGTTTCTATAACCACAGCTATTCATCATCTTTGTTGTTTCCCATATCTCTCTGAATGTAAGAGAAGAGTACCTATGAAAATTTCTCTACCTTCCTAAGTCAAGCAATGTTAAATTGAATTCAGTAAGGTTGTGTTAATGTTAGAAATTTTAGTTGGGGTGTCTTTGTACATTTCCTCTAATGAAGATTTAAAAATTATTTGACAGAGATAGGAAAATACCTAATGATACAGTTTGGTGCATGTACCAAGTAGGTATTAAATGTGGCTAAGAATCAGGGGTTTTTATTATTTAACATTCAGATAGCATATTTAATATGATATGGGTATCTGGTGTCTGCTGCCACAGTATTGCTTCTAAGCAGGCTAATCTGTACTCTTAGAATGACACCCTGTGGCTGGATGTATCAATAGCAGAAGGCTCACTTGTCATTCTCCTTTTGCCTTTTGAAAAAATAGTCATACAATTCAGCTTACGTACAAGTTAACAGACAAAATGACATTAATGATTGAGATGGATGGGATCGGGTTAACGTGCATAAGTTTCATGCTTAATACATGAGCTACGAGAGCTGTCGGGGTATATTAAAATGCACAACATCAACTTCACACACATGGATGAGGGGTGTTTCCTTAAAAGTAATTCAGAACATTTCATTGAATTTGCAACTTGAGCCACATGTTCATATCTGTGGAACTAATTGGAGCCTCAGGACAATACAGTGTAATCTGCAGCCGTGGTGCTGCTGTTTCTGAACTATCTAGAACTCTATGTGTATTTATCTTCTGGTTAGTAATGCTTGATATCTCTGGTAATTAAAATCTATTGCTTTATTCAGGAAGCCTTGCTACAATGACAGTGTTCAGTAATTATAAATTCAAACCTTGAATATTGGTCATTTAAAATATCTTCTTTGCTATAAAGCAAAAGAAAAACATTTCATGCCAAGAGATGGGTTATGGCCCACCTAGCATTTCCTCCCTCTCCTGTCCATATAACTCTTACTGACCTACCTCCCTTGTACCTTCACTCATTGTAAATGTTCTTGAATCTCTGACCCTCTGAACATTTACTGAATTACTGTCTATGCAGTTTAGTTGGAGGTGAGTCACTGTGATGTCAAGCAATATCATGTACATTTTTGACTCATTTAAATATTTCTTTTCATTTCTCATTTCAATATCTACCTGCTAATTTTCACAGATGAACACTGAACTGAAGAGCATATTGTTTCCTTTTCATAGTCTTTGCAGAGCTCACAACAGTAGTGAGTGAATAGCAGGTGCTTTGTTAATTATCCTAAATTACCTGGAAAAGAGAACTGAAATCATTATAATCCACTTTATGCATGCTTTCAGATTTAATATTTGTACACTTAACATACAAATTGCTTCTGCATAATTTCTTTATGGCTTAAATATATACTTACATTTCAATATCATTACAAAGCAGAGTAAAGGTTTTGTGTTACAAATATTCATATAATGTATTTTACCCATATTTTATACAAGGTACAGAAAGAATATACAAGTAATTAAATATCTTCTTTTAAAAATCATTCTTATTCTTATTTATTATTTCATGCTTCTATCACAGGACTTTTAATTTGATATATGAAAACTCATTTACTTTCTTTCTCTTAGGTCTTGTCTTGAGTGTTTACCTTGGGTCAGGTTGAACCTGTCTGTTACAAAACTAACTCTATGTCCTGTGTGACTTCCTCTGCCCTGCTATGCCTGAGTCTTCTGCTGCCTCGGAATGGCTTGAAGGATAAGGAGGGAACCACAGTGAGGTTGTTGGGAGAAAGAGGAGCAAACAGATGAGGGAACTGTGTGCTTCTGAAGCTTCAACTACAGGCAAGCTCTGCCTGCATAATTATCCTGAGTTCTTTGTACAATCTAAGGTAGACACATTCTCCCAGAAAGCAAGCATTTTAAATGAGGCCACTAGTTATATTATCAAGATACAGAAGACCTCGAAAAGTTATTCATATACTTGCTTTAAAAATTAAATGTATATTTCTCAAATTATACTTTGAATTCAAACCAGACTGACAGCAAAGTTGGTTCAGTGTTTAATTTTTAAAACTGCTATGCCTTGTCCACAGTCCTCATAAAGATTTTGAAAAGAATGATAAAACTTAACAACAACACAACACAAAATTCACTGTGAAAAAAGAAAGAGAATAATGGGCTACATATATTACAGGGCTACCACCATTAGCTCTCATATTTTCACTAGGCATTTTGCTCTTTCTTCTTATTTCACAAAATTTCGTAAGGAGGTCTGAATTGAAAAAGGAGAAATACATCCAGTCACTCACAACTCAAAGATTTACAGAATTCAAGGTTTCAAACTGCACATTAAGATCTTCTGTGTTGACTAAATTTTATAAAAATAACCTACGAACCAAAGTAGTCTCACAACCAATTTTTTAAAAGTTTTCCAAATAAAAAGCCTAGCAACAGAAAGCATGACCTTCTGGAGTCTTAAGTTTGAGACTGATGAACAAAGGTGCCAGACTGGGAGTGTGCACATGTCTAATCCCTGTGACA
This sequence comes from Sciurus carolinensis, assembly GCF_902686445.1. Lineage (NCBI taxonomy): Eukaryota > Metazoa > Chordata > Mammalia > Rodentia > Sciuridae > Sciurus > Sciurus carolinensis. The sequence continues at coordinate 31,610,201 of NC_062222.1, read as the reverse complement.
CAGAGGAGCCAGACCAAAGATAGCACCATTTAGCAGAAGGGAGATTTTTCAAAAACTTGATCTTGGCTGCTGACAACCAGTGGAGTTCAAGTAGGTTTGGAATTTCACTTTGGGATGGTTAGAGTTTACCTTGCCAACCACTCCCAGCTCATGCTTACGCTCATTTCATGAATCCCAATTGTGGCCTGAATGCTGTAGAGGTGACAGTCACACACTGGGCAGTAAAATTAGGTCTAAAACATGATTTTTAACCATGGGGAAAATAATCTCATCAACCACAAGACTTTTAAATCACTGTAGCCTACCCGTCTGTAATATATGTTGACACTCTGGCTCAGCTGCCAACTACTGATATTAATTATCGAGACTTGATTGGGGTTAACTGCTATTGCTTAAGGTTTCAGAATTCTCTAATTTCAGCTGTCTCCGTGATTCAGTGCACTAAAAACTTATTAGAAATGACGGGATATGCTAAATGTTACACTGGAAGCACTCGGGGCATTTCATTAGATAGGATCTTCCTTTCCAATTTATCTACATACAAGATCATCTTAAATTTATATTTGAATACCTCCTCTCAGTTGTTTCTAATATATGTTTGAATTTATGTAAAGGCAATACAGTTCCTTTTTTGGTATTTTTGAAACCAATATTACCTGTTTTAGGGTACAATTTAATGACTTCTGCATTTCAATGAGTTGCCAGGTTATACGACTTTATTATTTAAAAGTCCATGTTATAACAACATTGTAATATAGCTCTTAAAGGACTTACAAAGTAAATGTCTTAAATACTCATAAATGTAATGTAGATTAGTTCATCCATCTTTTCCACCATCACTACACACCAAAATATTTATGTGCAGGAATTAATGCAGGTTTGTAGTTTGAAATTAGTCAAATAAAGCCAGGTTCAGGGAATAGGAAGCACAAAATAAAATAATAAAATGTGAAAATAATGAGCTATTTAATGGAAAATACTCCTTATGTACTAAAGACATAGTATATTTTTGAGTGTATTGAGTTGGTCTTTAAATAAACAATTTACAAATGTGTTTAATAAAACATTAAAAATTAAAAGATACTTTCATGAAAAATGACTTATTTATAAATAAGTATTCTTATTAAACAGACATTGAGTTAATTCAAGTACAATTTTTGCAGCTAAAATCAAATTTTCAAAATGAATCATGAATTGACCCATTTCTATAAGTCTACAGATTGTTCTTCTAAATGTTTTTCAAAAAAAAAATCTCAGAATGACGGTAAAAAAATATTTGATTTCAATACAATCAAGCAAACAGAAGAAACTGAGAGGACGTAAAGCAAAGTACTCATACTATAAACTATCGTGGACATGAAACATTTGTCTTTATCTCAAAGAGATATTTTTATGTTGTTCAAAGATAATTAACATTTCTTTCTTTGGATATAACATTGCTTCATTTAAAAACACTTAGGAAAAACAATTCTTTTCCTGAGGTATTGCTAAATGAACATACTTTGTGACATTTTTTTGTATAGAAACTGGCTAAAGATGGCCTCTGATATATTATCCCAAGTTATTTACTTCTTCATAGCAAGCTAGTACTCATTTACTCAAAACTTCAGTGGTACTGAATTTAAATTTTTACATACACCATATAATGTTTTGATTATAGTTTAATAAACAGAATTTTAACCATTTAGAATCTGAGATTTTGTGTACCCCATAAAACCACCCTCAACATCTGCCAGTCAGATAAAACACACTCCAAAGCTATAAGACCTTAAGCTGCTGGAGCTCCTTGGAGCTCTGTGACCCACAGACTCTTCATCTTGCCTCTGAGCAACATCATCTAGATATGTAAGCCCCATCTTCTGTCCTCTTCTCTCCTAGGAGTTCTTTGCTGTCTTCCTCTTCTGAGTAGTGGCTTCTGGAAGGTCTGGTGCTGCCAGCCATTTCCTCTATGTGCAAACTTATCAAAGCGTGACCCAAGTAAAGGTCATTGTGTGGTAGTGCCGCCTCGTGGTTATATCTTTTTCCTTAAATTCTCTCAAAATCAGTACAGTATTTCCAGAAAAGACCAAAGAAGCACTGGGGACTAAAGTGGAACAAATTATATTACATGCATGTATTATTACATTAAAATGAAACTCAATATTATGTATAACTATAATGTACTAATAAAACATTTTAAAAGGAATGAAAACAACTATTAAAATTTCTAAATATAAATTGAAAATCTTGGGTCCTATGTTATCTATTTGACTGCTTTCATTATAATAATTTCCTTTTTGATCTTCTGGCATGCCCTAGCAGTGGTAAATTTTTTGATAACCTCCACTGAACTGAAAGATATACTAATGTGTTTGCTCCATGGACCCTGAGGGTTTTTAAACCAGTTATCTCCTCACAGTTTTGAAGAGAAAGACAAATATTTATCTTTTTCATCTGTATAATTCTTCCCCACTGGTTTCAGTGATATCTAAAAAAAAGTACTGCATACTTGAATATCTAGCAAAATTAAAATAATTGAAGAAAGTTATTTGAGGTTTTTATAATAGATTAATTTCATAGAGAATTTTAATTTTTATTTCAAAAGAAAAATCTGGAATTTTTTATGAGAGTAAAATATAAAATTTATCATCTTAACCATTATTAAGAGTAAAGTATGATGTTAGCTATATAAACTTTTCATGTACCGACTTTTCTGTGAAGTTCAGTGCCTATCAACAAAAAATTGAAGGGGAGTTCCCCTCTCCCTCTTTCCCGCTACTGCTAGAAACCACCATTCAAATTTCTGTATCTAAAATTTGACTAATTTAGATACCTCATATAAGTAGAAACACTAAATATTTGTCTCTTTGTGATTGGTTTATTTCACTCAGTGTTTAGCATGTGACAGGATCTCCCTTTGTTAATTTTAGTAGTGTTCTATTTCTATGTACGCAGCATATTTTCTTTATGCACTCATCTGTTAGTGGACATTTAGGTTGCTTCTCCCTCTTAGCCAATGTGAATGTTTCAAAGAACATGTGTATGTAAATATCTCTGTGAAATCCTATTTAATTTCTTTTGTATATCTATCCATAAGTAGGCTTTCTTGAGTGTATTGTAAATGCATTTTAATGTTTTGAAGTAAATTCATACTGTTTTCTGTAGAGGTTGCTCTTTTTTTTTTCAGTCTTATCAACAGTGTACACAGGTTACAATTTCTCTGTATCCTGCCCCAAAACTTTGTTGTTTTTTTTTAATGTATAGTGGCCATCTTAATAAGCATGAGGTGCTATCTCATGATTTTGATCTAGAATTCCCTGATGAGTAGTACTATTGAGCATCTTTTCATGATACTTCTTAGCCATTTGAGTACTTTTGGAGAAATGAGTATTTAAGCCCTTTGTCCATTTTTTCAAATAGTTATTCTTTTTTTTATGATTGAGATGTAGACATAATTTGTATATACTGGATATAAGCACCTAATCAGATATATGACTTGCAAATATTTTCTCATATTCTGTTGGTTTCATATTCACTCTATTGGCTGTGTCCTTTGCTGGGCAGCAGGTTTTAAATTTGATGTGTTACCACTTACCATTTTTGCTTTTGTTGTCTGTGATTTTGGAGTCATATTCAAGAAACCATTACCAAACCAATCAGAAAATATTTCTTTTGTGTTTTCTTCTAAGAATTTTATTGTTTCAGATTTCCATTTAATTCTTTAATCTCTTTTGAGTTAATTTTTTATGTAGTATTAAACCTAGGATTCAACTTCATTCCTTTACCTGTGTATATCCAGCTTTTCCTGTGCAGTCCCTCTTGTATACCCCAGTGCTCTTATATGAGATCATTTGCCTATATGTTAGGTTTTATTTCTGGACTTTATTCCATTTCATTGGTTTATATGCCTTTGTGTTTGCCAGCATCATGCTATTTTAATTGTGGTAGATTTTTAACATATTGAAATCATAAAGTATAAGACTTTCAGCTTTGTTTGGGCTCTTTGGGATCTTTTGAAATTTCATATGAATTTTAGGATTTTTTCTATTTCTGTAAGAAATACCCCGGGAATGTGATAGAAATCAAATTGACTGTAAATTACTCTGAGTTGAATGGCATTTTAACACTAGATTTTCTAATTCATGAATTTTTGCAAACTTGGTTATGTTTATCCCTAAATATTCTATTCCTTTTGATGTCATTGTAAATGATACTATTCCCCTGATTTTTCTTTTCAAATTGCTCATTGTTACTGTATACAAACACAACTGATATTTGTTGATTTTGTGCATTTCAACCTTGAATTTGGTTATTACTTCCAACAGGTGTTTTTGTGAAATCTTTAGAATTTTCTCCGTATAAAATCATGTCATCTGTGAATAGTAATTTTACTTCCTTTCAAATTTTCATGACTTTTATTTCATTTTCTTACCTAATTACTGTGGCTAGAGCTTCTAGTACAATTAGAACTTTCAAAGAGTAGGAAAACTCATTCTTTGTTACAGAATAATTACACTCCCTTCATTGGTTGGTAGATGTGAATTTTTAATTCCTTTTCTACTTTCTTGGATTCATAGTTAGTGATAAATTAACCTTGTCCTTTGGCATTAATGATATAATATTAATTATTTATTGTTTGTGTGTTACAGATTAAAATTCTTATGTAATTTCACTTTACTCAGTGATATAACTTCAAATTAGAGGTATTATTGCTGTCTGCATTCTTAAAACTAAAAATAATTGCCCCAAAGCTATTAATGAGACTTTTTTCTGTCATTAAAAATAGACTATGACATTTTATAAATATTAACATTATTTATCTTCAATGAAAATAAAAACAAAAATATGTGAGATTAACTGTAGTTTGTCTTGGAATTATTTATAAGAAGTCCAGTTCTGAAGAGACATTTTGTAGTAATATTTTTGTTCAACTATAAACATAAAGTCTCTTAGCTTCCCATTACCCTCATAGTCATTGTTAGTCTGTCATCCAATGATAAATTTTAGTTTGCTTTTTTTGACATTAGAATGACCCTATTAGAAAATCTGGCAAAGAGAAACATAGGTTTGTTACTGGAAAAATTTTTACTTTGTCATAATTCATCAGATTTGCTTAAAGGTTAGTTTTAACCTTTAAAACTAACTCTGGATTTTTCTTCCTCCATATAGATCTGACCTAGTTTAGAAGATATAGGGTTGGGGTGTAGCCCAGCATTTACCAGAATACATGAGGCCCTGGATTTAATTCCCAGCACAAAACAAACAAACAAAACAGAAACAATAACAACAAAAAAATTTTTATAAAACCACTTTGTGCATAATACCATGTAAGCTAAGTCAAATTATTAATTATGTTTGTATGTTTCAGCCTCATACATTTTGTTGCAAAATTTAGTCTCATTATTGTCTGATAAATAAAATGGGATTATTTTAAAACTTTGGGTGATGAGTGGGTTAGTGTTATGGTTTAGATGTGGTGTCCGCCAAAAGCTCACATGTCAGACAATGCAAGATTTGAAGGAGAAATGATTGTGTTATAGCACTAACATAATCATCAAATTAAACCCTGATGGGATTAACTGAGTGGCAATTGGAGGCAAATGAGGTGTGGCCCAGAGGAAGTGGTTCACTGGAGACATAGCTACGGTGTATATATTTTGTATCTGGAGAGTTGAGTCTCTCTCTCTGCTTTGTGATGTGAGCTGCTTACCTCTGCCGCACTCTTCTGCCAGGGTGCCCTGCCTCACCTTGAGCCCTGAGGATTGGAGCCTTCCTTCTGTGGACTAAGAAGTCTGAAACCATGAGCTCTCAAGTAAACTTCTCCTCTTCTACAATTGTACTGGTGGGGTCTTTAAGTCACAGAGATAAAAAAGCTGACTAAAACAGTTGGGTACTAAAATTTAAAATATTAATAAATGTGAACATTATAAAAATACTTACAAGAGAATGAAATTCTCCATCACTAAGTTCACCCATCCTCTTTCAGCTCTGAAATGCTCTAAACCATAAATCATCATTATAACCATTACAAGATCCTTTGAAACTGCTCAGATGAAACCTCCATTAGGCAACTATTATTCTCAAGAAGGGGAGGACTCCACCTTCTTGTTGCAAATCAGAGCACTGATCAAATTAATTTAATGAAATTAATTTTATTATGTGTTCAGTTTCCCTCTATACTGATGTTACTAAAACTTAATAAACTTTTAAGAAGATTTCCTTGTGTATTCTCCACTAAACCTGAAGATAGAAGGTGGATGGTGATGGTTAGGTGCCTACATGAAGCAGTCCCCAGGAATGCAGAAGGGAAGAATTAACTCTGCTGCTAGTGCAGGTGGGATGGGCAGTAGTGGGCAAAGCCTCCTGGAAGTGATGATTTTCAAATTAGATTTTTTTTGAAAAGGAAGGAGAAAGAAAAAGGCATACCTGGGGGAAAAGGAGCATTTAGAGCAAGTATACAGATGGCAAATTAAAGAGTTTTAGAAATATTTTTGCTTATTTGTTTGATAACCATGTTCTCTTATTTAACTTCTCTCTGAAATCTTTGTATTTTTGTATGCATTTACTTACTGCATTTTCTAAATCCATTATGTAATTTGACTCAAAATCCTTCTTTTCTTTTTCTCTCCAACTCACTGTGTGTTTCACAGTTAAAGGGAATTTGTATCAAGTTTAACCAAGTCATTTGCTACCATTTTAGATGACTTGGGGGTGGTTACCAAAGCTTGGGGAGGGTAGGGGGAAGGGAAGGATAGAGAAAAGTTTACTGATATTGAGTTATAATCCGATAGGAGCAAGAAGTTTTAGTGTGCTATTTCTCAATGTGGTGACTATAGTTAATTATGTACCATACATCTCAAGAAGGTAAAAGAAACCATTTTGAATATATATTTGAAGAGATATGCTCAACCTGATTTAAACATTACACAATGTTTACATGTATTGGAACCACAAGGTACCACCTTAATTGGTATGATTTTTATGTTTTAATAAAGTATCAGCTGAAATAAATTTAAATTAAAAAGTGAAGTATGCTGTGAAAATGGTTCAATTTTAGAAGCTATGGGTGTTAGCAAAATTTCGTAGTGAAATGCTGGCTTCCTCCTTTCCTGACTGACAACTCCTATTCTGTGTCCCTCCAAATTGGGATATCACAGGCATACCTTTTAATGTGCTACTTCACGGAATAATGAGTTGGTTTTGATTGAGCAGCATTCTAACCATTGATACATGCATGGCATTTCTCATAATTACTTGCAAGAACTAGAACTGTAATGCTTTCGCCCTTCTTCAGTGAAATCTGTGTAGTTCTAGGAGAATGTGGTCTTACAACAGAGTAGTTAGAAGGAATATACTCAGGGTTGTTTGCAAAGTGGAAGGAGTTTTGAGGCATACAGCATAGTTACTACGATGGGGCATATCCATAAAACCCTATACTTCACATGGAAGGTTTTGATTCCTCATTGTTGAAGGGAGGGGAGTTCATTGACCTGTTGAGACTGGAACCCCTTATTGTATTCGTGTCCCCTCTAATTTTACTAAAGTTTTTTTTAGATATTTTTCATATTTTATGAAGCATACAGTACTCATACCAAGTAAAAATGATCTATAAACTTGATATAATAATTTATTTAATTTATTTTTGTTCTAATTAATATAGACAAGGATGAGAAAAGGAAAAATAGTTGCATCTGAAAATTTTCATCTACGTTAGAAAAGTATGCTAATGATAAAGTCAGTTGCTTGGTAGATTTTCCATAATGAATGGACTGATTTCCTCCTTAGTTAATTTTTGGTATTGTTTCTTATTTATCATGTGAAGATTACTTGAGGATTCTAACAGTTCATTGCTTTCATTGAGGAGTAATTTTTCTTTGAAACAGCATTTTAACAGGATTGTATGTGATAATTAATGTGAAAAACACTTCACCAAATTATAAGGTGCTCTAGAAATGTTATAATATTTATAAATTGTAAGACATGAATATTTTAAGAAAATGAGTAATTTTGTTTTATTTCCTAAGGTCTTACAAAAGAACTCATCTAAGAAAGAAAAAGATGTTACAAAATAAAATCTAGTACTACTTTGATTGGGCTGTGAGCACATATACATTATTTTGAAGACTGCTGATATTTTTGCAAAATCGATTTACCTCCAGAAACAAGATATACTATTTCAATTATTCACATATTATGTTATATTTCACAATAAAATTCAAGATGGTCTTTGTTATGTGAATCACTTTCCTCCAAACTATGTATATGGAAGCTCCAGTACCCAATGTGACTCTTTGGGAAAGGGTATTTAGGGAGGTATTGGAGATTAAAGGAGGCCAAAATCAAGGCTGCCTGCTAATCTAATACAACTGCTTTCTTTATTAGAAGAAGGGAGACCATCTCTTTTTCCACTCTCCTTCCATGTGAGCACACAGAGGATAAAGGAAAGGGCATCTGAGCAGAGTGATCAGTGTGGTCTACAAACCAGGATTGGAGTCCCCTGAAGAAACTCATCATCTGAACCCTGCTGTTGGACATTTTGCCTCCAAAAATGTAAAAATATAAATCTCTGTTGTTTAAGCCACCAGCTCTATGGTACTTTGTTATGGGAGCCTGAAAAATAAATCTAGTGTTTTTGCATTGGTTGCGCATTTCTTGTAAATTTCTAGTATTTTTGAAAACTTATCCTGCAAGTCATAATAAACTTTATTTTTTCATTTCCTTAATATCTCCTTTACTTATTTCATTTTCTCTGTTGTTTCCACTGTGAACAACTTGTTGAGCAATGTTAAAAATAGTAGTGATGGTCCTTATCATAGGGAAGAATTAGTTATTATTTCATCAATGTTCTTAATATTGGCTATGATGATAGGTGGTATTCTTTATTACTTTGGTGAAGAATTAATGATATTTATCTATATATCTCTATATATGTAATTATGTACCATATCTATATCTATTTATCTCTCTCTCTATTATTACTTCTGTATGACTTATGGCCTGAGGAATCAAGATCTCAAATGTTCTTCCTCTCTTCACCTTCCAACACACTTTAATAAAATTGCTTCTTGATATTTCCACTTAGATGTCTACAAACATCTCATTCACTTTGCCTCTCCAGTATCTTAAAACCAACATAGAATTTAATATGTCATTCTCCCTAATCCAGCCCCTTCTCTCAATCTATGTTAACTGTATCAGTAAAAAGCATTTATGCCGTAACTTAAATCATCTGGATATCATCTGCAATGTCTCCGTTTCCTTCAAATCACATTATTTATTTCCAGGCATCCTTGATTATATCCCGAAACTATCTGGAGGAATATCATAGAAAAGGGAAGGAGAAGAGAGAATCTGAGGAACTGGAAAATATTTTGTGGATTTTTAAAAACATCAAGGGAAGAAAAATCAGTAAGCGTTTCTCACAAACAACAAATTGGGCTCAAATTTGAGTTGAACCCAATTAAAAGAAACTGTCAAAGACTGGAGATGATGTGCAGTTCAGGTTACACTAGACTTGCTGTCTTTGGGTTTCATCCACCTTGTTTTTGTTTTGCCTTAATGATCCTCAGTATGTCACCACAGTAGTACAGGGGCCAGAAAGTCAAAAGTAAGCATAGGCACAATGACCCACATTTACTTGTTCCAGCGTGGAGCAACTTCCCTGAAGTATTCTCTGAGGCACTGATGTTTTAAAATGTGTTCCTATTTCATTAGCTAGATTCTTCCACTGTATATTTGAAATCAATAGTAGAATTCAGAAGATTTGATTGGTCATCTTTAATTACCAAAGAAATTTTGTCATCTATTATTATTTCCCTTTTAGACATGCTCACATGGTACTTTCCCCTTTTCTATAAATTTTGTCAAGTTATTACAACAAACATTTTTTCTATTCCTTTGTCCTCTTTTCCCTTCCCTTTCTGCCACTGCCTTCATTTGATTTCCGTTTTTTCATACTCTGTTTTGTCTATGTCTTCATTTCAAGCTAAAATGATAGCATAATTAATAAGGATAAGAATATTGATCATTAATAATTACTTGCATCAAAAATGGAAGCAGTATATTTTAAATGAAATTTGGACATTCACATTAAACACACACACACACACACACACACACACGGACTCATTGGATCATAATACCATCACACTTGCCTATCCAACTGGAAATTATCCACCAACAAAGAAATCTTGTTCATTGAAAAGATAAGCTTCATGCTTAGTTTTTTTCAGTTTGCTTCACATTATTACCACTATATTCAGGTCCTTTACTCTATTTTTTTCATTAGTATTCCTTACAGATACCTGGATTTCTACTCCAGATCAACCAACTACTCTTGGCTCATTCTTTGTTGCTTCATTCTCCTATCATCTTCTGTAGGAAGTTATGCCTGTGAGATTTTCATTACTATGACTGAAATACATGCTGAAAACAACTCAAAGGAGGAAAGGTTTATTTTGCCTTATAGTTTCAGAGGTTTAGTCTATGATTTGCAGAGTCCATTGCTCTGGGTCTAAGGTGAGATATCACATTATGGTGTAAAGGCACAGTGGAGAAGTGGTGTTCTGCTCATGGCAGTCAGAAAGCAGAGAGAGAGAGAGAGAGAGAGAGAGAGAAGGGAAATGGAGTGCAGGTAAGATGAAACATTCCAGGGCACACAACCCAGTGACTCACCTTTTCTAGTCACACCCCACCTACCTACCATTACCACCTGGTTAGACCATTCAAAGTAGGATGAACTGATTCGGTTACAGTTCTCATAATCTAATGGTTCCTGCAATTAATAGAAGATTTTGTGGGCGAAACACCTCATATCCAAACCATAACATTCTACCCTGACCCCCAAAAGTTCATGGCCATCTCACAATGCGAAATACATTTAGTCCATCTCCAAGAGTCCCATAATCTTAACAGTTCCAACATTGCCCAGAGGTCCACGTCCAAAGTCTCCTCTGAGACTCAAAGTAAACTCTTGACTATGAGACCATGTAAAAAACAAAAGCAAGTTACATATTTTCAATATACAGTGACACAGAGTTAACATTTCTACTCTGAAAGAGGGGAATGGGGCATAGAAGAAGGATATAGGAATAGGGAATAAGAGAAGGAATAGGGCCAAAACAAGACCTAAACACAGTTGGACAAACAGCTCTCATATCTCTGCTTCAAGGACACAGGGTGGAAAGATATTTTTTCCAAAAGGCTTAGTCAGTCCCACCCTTTTGTCAGTTATAGTGCACTTGGGCTCTCTCTACATCCAGCAGCTTTCCTTGGTATATAGTTGATGTTCCTAGCATATCTTAATTTTGGGGGTCTTCATTCCAACTTTGGCTTCACTGTCACAGTTTTATGCATTGTCTTTTTTGGGGAACCCTCAGTCTTTGGGGAACCCTCAGGAATTCCAGCCTGCTACACTTGGTCTGACCTCCCACACCTTTCTTTGAAATCTTGATGGAAGCCTCCATGATCCCTTAACCCCACCATCCTGCATTCCAACAGAACTGGCAAGATGTGGATAACATCAAGGTTTGCTGCTAACTTGTTTAGTAATTGGGTTCCCCTGGAATCACTGTGTCAGTGGACTTTGAGTGTCTAGCATGGTGCAACAACTTCTTAGGCTTCCCTGTGGAAGCAGGATGTGTCCACGATCTTTTCTCAAAGAAATTTTCCCTTCTGTATCCTTGAGCCTTCAATGGGTGTGGTTTGCAAATTCCTGAGATGCCTTCGAGCCATATTTCTTATTGTTTCTGTACAAAGTATTTAGTATCTCTTTAGTGGCTATAATCTTTTCAGCAAGCACTATTTCTTTTGACCCAGTTTTATATGCTTTTCGAGTCAAACTGCAAGCCTTTAAAATCCTTTAGTTCTGCTTTCTGCTCCTGATTCTCACAATAAACCTGACTAAAAGTTGCCAGCAAAATTCAAAACACTCACTGAATACTGTATTGCCTTGAAATTTTCTTCAATAGATTAATTAGACCATTGTTTTTAAATTCAACTTCACACAGTCTCAAGACATGGATAAACACAGACAAGTTATTTACTGGACTGTACCATAAATGGCCTCATCAATTTCTAATAGAGTCCCCATTCCCTTTCAAAACCCCCTAAGTGTTCTCTTTCCAAAATCATAGGTTATAATACTTCTCAACTTTCTAGTCTTCTGAGTTTCCACTAAATTGCCCCTTAAATTCTGCTTAGAATATTCTAAGACTTCTCTATCCTGTATCTCCAAACTTTTCCAAATTTCTTTACCAACCTGTTCCAAAGACTTCTGAACCCTATGGTCAGGTTAGTGACAGCAATGATCCCACATCTTGGTACCAATTTTTGTGTCACTCTGTTTTTTGTCACTGTGACCAAAAAAAAAAAAAAGAAAAAACCTGATAACAACTTAGAGGAGGACAGGTTTATTTTGCTTCATATTTTCAGAGGTATAGTCCATGGTTAACTGAGTCAATTGCTTTGGACCCACAATGAGGCAGAATATCATGGAAGAAGAGTGTGATGGAGGAGTACTGCTCCACTGATGGCAGGCAGGGAGCAGAGAGGGAAGGGGTAAGGGCTTCAGGGAAGATGAACCCTTACAGGACATGTAATCCATCTTTTCTAACCATGCCCCACCTGCCTGCAGTTACTACCACCCAGTCATTCCATTCAAACTAGGATGGACTGATAAGGTTATAGCTCTCATAATCTAGTTCTTGTACCTCTGAATATTCCCACATTAACATATGAACTTTAGGTAGACACCTCATATCCAAACTGTAGCAGAATATGTCTCTGAACTCCTCACTTTCACCTCGTTCCTGAATGGATTAGTTGTTCCTTTTCTGCATTCACGCAAATGTATTTATCAAAGTACATCACGGATGATCAATTTGTATGCCTTTGTCCCATGCTACACTGTGAGAGACTTGAAAGGCAGAGATCATATTTTACCTGTACTGTTGTGAGCAGTACATAAATCATTGCTTTGAACTATGTAAACCCTGGACAATGAGACTCTACTTCTGGGAACCCTGTGCTGTGAAATTACCCAGGGAACGCCCATTTGCAAGATGGCTCCTGTTGATAGGAAGGATTCCTGCTTGTCATGGAATTTGTTAGTTCAAATGCCTTTATTTCAAATCCCAGCTGCCTAGAGGTAGAAGAGATAGATGGGTGTAACCTTCTAAGCCCCAAGCACATTGTTCTTCTCTATCATCCTGTTTACCTCAAGAAGTTTTTCACACTGAAATCCTTTAATGCTCATACCTATACAATAAACCTGCAGGTTTTCATTTTCTTTGATACATCCAGTCTCCATCAGAGTTGGATTACCCACCAGATCCCACTCCTGCTCCATTTTTATATCTTTTGTCTTTATTTCTTATTATTTCTTTTGACTTTCATGTTTTTCAATCCAGCTTACAGCCTGCATTCGGTTAACTATTACCCGCTGTGTGGGTGACAGTGGACACTTAATTTGGTATTTTCAGCAACTTGAATAAACCCTAGCATATACTATTAGGAGTAATTTATCATATTTATTTACTTATTTGTTTGTTTTGGTGCTGGTGATTGCACTCGGGTGTGCCCTACTATTGAGCCACATACCCAGCCATTTTTATTTTATTTTTTAAAATTTTGACACAGGGACTCACTAAGTTGCTTAGGACCTTGATAAATTGCCTTGATCTTGCAATCCTCTGCCTCAGCCTCCCAAGGCAGTGGAATTACAGGAGTGTGCCACCATGCTTGGCAAAGGAATAGTTTATAATATTACAGTACTAACTTGGGGATAGATCTTATTCTATTCATTTTATATATGGACATGTTCCATTCTTACAAAACAGTCATGAGGTAAGTACTGTTACTCACTTAATTTTACAAAGAACCCAGAAAGTTTGCATAACCTGCTGAAGTCATATATTAAAAGCAGCAGAACTAGGGTTCCAATCCTGGTAATCTGACTGTACAGCCTATATTCTTAAACTCCTCAATATAAATGATTGGACCTGCTATTTTATGGGTGTCTTTAATGTTATTAGGCTTCTGCTTATCAAACTGTGATAGTAGTTAATTTTATTGACATAATAATACTGAAGATTTATTGAATTGCTTGTGTGGAGTCAGAGAAATCCATTCATCTTTTAAAATATTGCTATAATGAGGAACTATTACATTTAACACAGTTAATTTTTCTAATGGAGCTTGTCTTTAAGGCACCAGCTCTCAAAACTGAGCAATTAAAATAGTGTGGTATAATAATATATGCAACATAAATAAAAATAAATCCTCTATTGTGGAATGAGCTATCATTCAAGGATGTGTGCTACATGGCATATTAGGCTTCAACAGAAAAGATTCCTGTCAGATAGAAAAAGGTTTTGGAAACTTTTATATATTAATAAGTAGAATTTATTAAGTGTTTTACCAAGTGCATGTTAGTTCTAAATCCATTTAAAATATATTATTCCCCTCATTTTACATTTAAGGAAACTGAGGCTCATAGGAGTTTAAGAAACCTGCCCAAGACCACAGTATTAAATGCAACAACCTTCTATTAAAGATGCCTTGGACTGTTGACAAATTAAAATACCTCTAAAATAATTACTGATTCTTAGATTCCACCCTGTATTGATAATTATCATATTCATGAACATCACAGGTAATTTGGAATGACTTTTCTATTTTTCGAAAAAAGATTGATACTTGATATGAATACTGTCTCCTCAGAGTAAAATCTATCACTCATTTTTTCATGTCTCATTCCTGTTACTACAGTATTCTCCACTAAATTTTTCCAAATTAGGTTTGGATTTTAAAATGAACAATGCACAGTGCTTCCTTTTTCATTGGCATGGAGCAGCAGGCATGATTGAATTCCAGGGGTGACAGGGTAAGTTCCTGGTACAGAAGAGGTAAGGGGCCTGGCAGTTGCAATATAGTCAAGGTTTTTGCAGGAAGCAGAGACACCACTGTCTTCTTGTCACCATATTGTTTCTGGGCCTGGTTTGGGTGCTGCTCCTGGAAGCTAAACCTTAAGCCCATCTCTGTGTCCCTTTGCAAGATTCTGTGAGTTACCTAATACATTCTGAGAAATCTTTATTTCACTTGAAGTGCTTGGTTATTTCCAACTGAGAATCTACCCAATATACTTGTAAAAATAGACAGATTCTTTGAGCAGAAGATGTGTTACTATATTTGCACATTGCAAGTATTTTTTTTTGATTCATTGGATATAGGAATTAGACTTTACTTTTTTAAATTAAATTCACAATGATCTGTTATTGTTAAAAAGTAGCATTCCCATTCCATTGATGATTTTAGTTTTCCATTTCTGGAAAGAAAAAAAAAAAAGGTGATCCTTAGTCTCCATTTTGCAGATGTAGATGGATATGTCTAATGTAGGGAAAAAGCAAGGTCTGCTGGTACTTGCTTCTATTTCTAAATGCAATTCCCAAATACATGTTCACTTGTGACTGTGGCTTCAGTGTTTGTTCCCTTTAAAACTCACGTTAACATGAAATTGTCAGATCAATAAACTTGTCTTCTTACTCCATACGAAAACAAGTTTAAAATAGGCTAGGGTTCTTTGAGATGGTTGTGTTACTGTAGTAAGCTGATTTTAAGTCTTTTGGGTATAAACCAAGGAGTGGGATAACTGGGTCGAAAGGAGGGTCCATTCCAAGTTTTCTGAGGATTCTCCACACTGCTTTCCAGAGTGGCTGCACCAATTTGCAACTCCACCAGCAATGTAAAAGTGTGCCTTATTCCCTACATCCACACCAACATCTGTTTGTGTTCTTGATAATAGCCATTCTAATTGGAGTAAGGAGACTTTTAAGAAATGATTAGGGTATGAAGACTCTGCCCTCATAAATAGATTAATACCGTTATCACAGGAGTGGGTTATCATAGGTACTAACTCCTGAAAAAAA
This sequence comes from Sciurus carolinensis, assembly GCF_902686445.1. Classification (NCBI taxonomy): domain Eukaryota; kingdom Metazoa; phylum Chordata; class Mammalia; order Rodentia; family Sciuridae; genus Sciurus; species Sciurus carolinensis. Next base: position 31,594,296 of record NC_062222.1, on the reverse strand, counting down.
GTAAGTTTGGTCCCATATTTTCTGTCTTACATAGGTTCACATAGCCTTTCACCATGTTATCATGCAACACAAAGGTCCTTACCTGATGACCGTGTCATGCTTTTGGACTTCCTGGATTATAGAAGAGTAAGCCAAATACACTTATATGTAATGAACTGCTCAGTCTGTGATATTCTCTTACAGCAGCAAAAATTTGAATGAAGTACTTGTTTTGCAACATTATTGATAATTTCTTCCAATTCCATGAAGAATAATTAAAATTACTGGGATACTGAAAAACAGGGATATCATGATAATGTTTCAATTACAGAATACAAAGCCCTTGAAAATAAATAGACAGACTATGACCAAATAGATGACATAACTGGACTGCAATCCATCTTCTTCTACTTCAACACCACCTTGTCAACACCACCAATTAATCTACTTATTTCAATTCTCAATTGTGGAAGAAAGATGCTCCAAAATACTAAACTTATCTGAAATTTTAGGACTTAATAGAAAATAGAGGTCTATGGTTCATTCTTGAAGGGCAAAAACATAAAGTTTAGAGTCAAAACCTAAAATAACAATCATAATAATAATGATGCATTTATCCAGGAATTCTTTCTTAATTTTCTCCTGGGTAAGAAGAAACAGGATAGCATAATATCTTAGTTTGTTAGTGATGCTATAACAAAATATCACAGACTGAGTAGTTCATAACAACAGAGACTTATTTCTTGTGGTTATGGAGGCTGAGATCAAGGTGCTAGCAGGGGTGGTGTCTGAAGAAGATACAGTCTCCTCCTTCAAGGTGATTCCTTGACGGTTGTGTCCTTTGAAGGGGACAGACGATATTTCCTCACATGGTAGAAATCAGACAGAAAATAGTTCAACTCAATCTTTTTAAGGGTCTTAATCCCAATTGTGAGGAGACCTCATGTCTTTATTTCCTTCCAATTGTCATGCATTTTAATATTATTTCATTGGGAATTAAATTAGTTCAACATGAACTTTGGAGGGGATACCATCAGTCAAATCATAGCATCCACAGCAATTGAAGAAGTAACGATAAGAATTTCTATGCTTTGGGGACAATAAGTTGCTTTAATTACAAAAACTTACCCAATAAAACTTGATGTTAACTGCATTTTCGTGTTTCATTTGACAACACCGATAATACTGAGAAGTGATGTTTTATTTATAGCTGTCGTGTTGGAATGTCAAAAATAAAATGGTTTTATCTTGAGAAAAAATATTTTATGACAATTACATGTATAAAATACCTTAGAAACAAATTTAAAGAAATGCTGTGAGGTGACTGTGCTTTTATTTTTGTATCTTAAACTTGGTAAATAAATTGAAATATTGTGAAAAGCATTGCTTACCTTAGTGAACAGTAAAAATAAATGTCAGGAGTTTAGCATAGGCTGAAAATAGATATTTTGGAGAAGGATTCTCTTAATTGTATTTTAGAAAAATTTGATTTAGATCTTTTTTAGAAATGAAATGGAACAAATCATAAAACTCATAACAATGACATGTAGTATGTTCTGTTAAGGAGTTGAAAAATATTTTTGAAACTAACACTGTTAGACAATATAATCTTTGAATGAATGGACTGAGACCAACAAGGGGAGGAACCAACAAGCCGTCACTTCTTTGAGACCATATTTCCTCAGGCTGATCTAACACTGTATCATAAAATGGATGGCTTAAAACAACAGAAGTTGTGCTATTTATGTACAATATATTAAAATGCATTCTACTGTCGTGTATAAATAATTAGAACAAATTTTTAAAATTCATTTATAAAAGCAACAGACTTTTGTTTTTCTTACAATTCTGTAGGCCAGAACTCTAAAGCCAAGGCACCACCAAGGCCAAGCCTCTTCTAGATTTTCAGTACTGTCCTCTGGCAGTAGCAGCTGACCCTTGGACCCTTGTCTTGTAGTGGCACCTCTGCAATTTCTGCCTCTGTCATCATTGACTTCTCATTGTGTGCCTTTGTTCTTGCATGGGGTTTCCCTCTTATAAGGATATCAGTTGTATTGAATTATACGGACACCTGGTGTGACGGTTAATGTTGACTCGATGGAAAAAATTGGTAAAATATGCATCTGGGTGGGTCTATGAGGGTATCTGTGGAGAAGACTGCCACATGAATCAGTGAACTGAGTGGGGAAGACCCACCTGGAATGCAGGGAGCACCATCCAAGAGGCCAGAGGACCAGATGGGATGAAGCAGCAGAAGAAGGGGGAAGCGCACATGCTCATGTGATGTGCTCACAGGCTTGACACTTCTTCAGCAGATGCTGGTTTTTTGTTTTTTGTTTTTTGTTTTTTTTGGTACAGAGGATTGAATCCAAGGGTTTTAAATCACTGAACTACATTCTCAGCCCTTTATTTATTTATTTATTTATTTATTTATTTTTATTTTGAAACAGGATCTCATTAAGTGGCTTAGGGCCTTGCTAAATGGCTGAGGCTGGCCTCAAACTTGTGATTATCTTCCCTCAGCTCCAGAGCCACTGGGATTACAGGCCTGTGCCATCATCGACATTTGAATATAGACTTTCCAGGGAACTCAGTCCTTCAGTCTCAGACTCTTTAGGCTGCATTATTTGTCCCCTTTCTTCTGAGGTTTCCAGTTTCTTGAACTTAAAAGCACTAGCTTCCCCATTTCTCCTTCTTACAGAAGATGATTGTCTCTGAGTGAGTACACCAATCTAATAAATCCCCTCATAATTATCTGCAGATCGTATTTGCTCATTCTTCTAGAATCCCTGATAACTACATCATGTTTTAACTTGATAAAATCCACAAAGTTCTTATTTCCAAAGAAGGTCACATTCACAGACATACCAAGGATTAGAACTTCAACTCATTTGGGGGGACAAAATTCAATGTATAAGAGACAGCATCACAACATATATAACAGTTATTGTCGTACAGCATATCAAAGCTTAAAGACACCTTATGAAATAGCTATGCCAGTCTTCCAATCCCTGCAGTTTATAGACAGAGAAATTCTGTACCGTAGGACAGAAATGACTTAGTTAATACAACATGGAGAAGTAATGGCAGACTGAGGATCACCCTCGTGTTTATCTTTATTTGATCGGTTAATTTTACTTTGAAATCCAAACATTACTAGGTTATTACAATTAGTACTTTGTTTGAGGAAAGATAAACACATAGTATTAATAATTTAGAAATAGTCCACAAAAAGCAATAAGAGTACATACCTGATGGGTTAAGTGTTTTTCTCAACTCTAACAATAACCCAGGAAGATAGTCATTGCTCTCCTTTAAAGGATAATAAAATTAAATCTCAAAATATTTAAATAAATTGCCCAAAATAGCTAATAAATGACTAAATGGGATCACAAGTCTGTCTACATATTGCCAAAACTCCTGCTATTTTCAGTAAAACATGAGGCCCCTTAATAAAATACCAATTTAAAAAGGCATTGGGAACACTTAACACCATAAACTTTAATTATTAAGACAATAAATTTATATGGAAAATTTCTTTTCTCAGCAATGTTGCTGTTGGACACTAGGTAAATCTCTTAAGTATTCTTTGAGTAGTTTTGCACTGCATCAATAAACTTAAGTAAATAGAATGTAATTTCTGACATATTCTTATTTGAATAATACTAAAAATATATTACACATGTAATTCTTAAAAATGTTTACTCACCCAGAATAGTTTATTTCCTACCTATATTAAATAAGAAGGATTTTTTTCTCTTACTTATTTAATTTTTTATTATTTTATTTTAATTATTGTGGTTCTGGTCTTCATGGATGCTAGCCAAGTCTATACTACTGAGTTACGCCCTTAGCTCAGATATTTTTTTCTTTTCAATAAACTATCAAAAGTTACATATAAACATTACCAGACGCATACTACACTCAAAATTTTTTCAGGGTAGTAGTAAATATATATTCCTAGTTATGCTCATGCACGCACACACACACACACACACACACACACGAAAAATTAAGCAAATAAATCTTTAATTGGTAAGTTAAAAAAAAAGAGAAGATCTTGAACCTAATAAAGCTACATTTTACTGGTAGAATAAAAAAATACAAAACAAACAAATAAGAAACAGTAAAACAAAGAAAGAAGATACTAATCACTGAGGAATGCAGCAAAGGAAAGAGGCCAGGGGAAAAGAAAACTGTCTGGAAAGGGAGAAGGCAATGTTTGATAGGAAGACCAAGGAAGTTATTGTGGAAAGGTGACAGTTGAGCTGGGATGTGAATGAGAAGAAGGATGTAGGCATATAAAAATCAGACTGGAAAGTATCCATGAAGAGAGGAAAGAATGTGCAGGGTCCTGAGGTGGTACTCAGATCTTAAGAAAGCTGACTTAGGCCCAAATAAGACAGAGAAAAAGACTCAAATAAGATGAGGTCAGTGTGGGTCCATTGTAAGTGCAATGTGAAATGCTTAGGCTGAATATTGTCCCCACAGATTCATGTGCTAAATCCTACCCCAGCTGATGGTATTTGGAGGCGGGACCTTTGAGAGATGATTGGCTTATGAATGGGGTCGGTGTCCTCATAAATGCCACCAGAGAGAACTCCTGTGACCCTTTAGACATGTGAGGACACAGCAAAAAAAACATCCATCTGTGACCGAGGACATGGTCTCTCCTCAGACACTGAATCTGCTGTTTCCTTGATCTTGGATTTCCAAGGCTCCAAAAGTATGGGAAATAAATTTCTGTCATCTAAGTCATATAATTTGTGGTTCATATTGAAATCCTTTATATGAAATATGTGGAAAGAGAAATGTATCCAATATTGAATTTTTTCAAATTTTGGAACAATTTCACATATAATGAGATATCTTGGAGATGGGCTTCAAGACTAAATACAAAATTCATTTACATTTCATATATATATCCTACATAGCATGAAGGTAATTTTGTACACTATTTTTAATGTCTCTCAACTTTTTTTTATTGCCATCTATCATATGAGGTTAGGTGTGAAATTTTCCACTTTTGCCATAATGTCAGCACTCAGAAGATTTGGAACTTTCAGTGCAGGGATGTTCAATCTGTATTTTGTTATAATAGCCTAAATGAATTAAGATAGGAAGATAGTATAATACAATGGCAACCATTGATTGGAAATGATTGGACCACCTAAAATAATGGAGTGGAATGTTCTTATTAAATTAATAATACATTAAATTAAATTAATTTCATTTATTTATTTATTTATTTATTTATTTATTTATTTATTTATTTATGGTACTGGGGATTGAACCCAAGGATGTTTAACCACTGAGCCACTTCCCCAGCCTTTTAAAATCTTTTTTATTTTAAGACAGAGTCTAAGTTGCTGAGGCTGGCATTGAACTTGTGATCCTCCTGCCTCAGACTACTGAGTCCCTGGTTAAATTTTAAAAAGGTTGATTTGGCTTATATTTGAAAGAAGTTACAAGGATCTGCCATTGTATCAGATGACAGAGGAAGTGAGGAAAAAAGATGCATAGGCTGATTCCTCTGCTTGAGGATCTTAGGGCCAAATACTAGGATACATAACACAGCAGGAAAATCAGCACCAAGACTATATAGAACCATGAATATTATTTTGGACATAGTAGGTTTGAGTTGCCTGCTAGTTGTCAAAATGTAAATGTCAAATCATAATTATAATCCTACTGACTAACATTATTGATATTTTTACAGGCCAAACATTCTAGATTTTCAACATTTATGTAAATATATGTAATGAATGTATCATCCATATATTCATATATCATCCAGTGAGGTAGATATGATTACCATCAATACAGATGAAGAGACAAGCAGAGAGTTGAATAATTTGATCAGGTTCACACTGTTAGAATATGTTAGAGACAGGATAAATACTCAGATGATCTGGCTTCCAAGATTTCCTTTATGATAATATTTATGCACATGGAATTCAAGAGAAGAGAGATAAAATGAACTTGTTAAGAGGGTGAAAGTGGGATATGTGTTACTGGGAGAGTGAGTGGAAAATCTTTGAAAAGTTTGTTTCTTTAGGGATGTAGAGATGTGATAATGCCTATTGGGATCAGTGAGTGGACATATATTAGTTCTGTAAAGTTACTAGAGGAAATTTCCACAAACTCGTAGATTCTAGAAGATTTAAATGGAAGTGTTTGCCGTCTTACCTCGAAAAGGTCTAAGGGAGAGTCCTCCCTTACCTCTTCCCACTTCTGATGGTTCTAGGCACTCCTTGGCTTATGGTCACATAATGCCAATGCCGACCTCCATCTCTGTGTGGACTTTCATGTGTCTTTACAGAATGAAAACTGTAGTTAATAATACTATATTATATAGTAGAATTTTGCTAAAGAGTTGATTTATGGTGATTTCATTACAAAAAAAAAAGAAAATGAAAGGTAACTTCACGAGGCTATATTAGAGAAATAAATATGATTATAGATTGCAGCACGCATACTATGTTGGAATGAACGTCATGGCTGTGCTTGCACATTAAGGGGCTCAAAGTCTGAACTGGGCTACTCCCAGTAAGTTAAGGTAGCAATTGGTTCAGGAAAGTCATTAAAATTGAGATATAGGAATTAAAAGTCAGAGATTAAGTCAAATATTTATAATTAAGTCCTGGTAGAATAGCCTAAGTTTACCACAGAAAAGTGTAACCATATATACAATGGCTAAGGTTACAGTTTACCATTATTTTGTTCTTGGTGGAGAAAAAAAGCAATTTTTTCAGATGCTTATCATACCCTCAAAGATTCTGATATATTTTCAGAATTAAGCATTAGTGAAAAGTTTACTTGTTAGGGTGTTGATAATAGCTCATGTATGTGTGTGTTCATTGTTATACGCACGATTACTTAAATTGAAAGCAGATGTTTGCTTTCATAGAGGTAAAATCAAATTCTCTATAGTAAAAGCTGTTAGCTCTTCTGGATTGTTTTCATTGCCATTGTTTTTAAAGCAGAGTGATTACCAACTTTTGAATATAGTTAAAAACAACAACAACAACAACAACAACAACAAAAACCCATTGCTAGCCCTGGACACTCACGCACATCATAACAACAGGTGTAAGCCAGGTGGAAAAACAGCTCTTGTCTTTAAAGGGCCTTGTCAATATCACTCCTTCCTGTCTTAATGCAGTAGTTTTCCTGTTTCCTGCCTAGGTCATGGTAGATCCTTGCATTTGCCACCCATCCTCCAACATTCTCACCTGAAGTGACCTTGGATGACCAGTATAAACAAGAAAGCCAGGAGAGAAAGTCATTTTGTGCATGTGATCATGCACTGCAAAGGAAAATAAGGAGGAAAGAAAGATAGCTTAATTTGGAGCTTGTTATTTGAGGTCAACTAGGAGGGACAAAAATCACATCTGAACTTGTGAAAGAAATTTGGACTTGAGATATCATGCCTGACAGGCATTCAAGTGATTTGGAAAAAAAAAAATCAATGCAATGGGAATGAATTAATTCTGAGAAAGAGAAGCCTGGCTAGGGTGGAACCTCGAAAATCAACATATCTTGGTGCTGACCAAGGGGCTAGCTGGTTATTATTCAAACAGGCAGAGAAGCAATGAGTCAATTTTCTAGGAAGCGGAGGAATATGCATCATAACCCTGTAATTTTCTTCACTTCCTTGAGAGTATTCACAAATGCTGTTTGATGCAAATGTTGAGAAGCAACTGCACATATTTTAAATGATTTCTTATTTTAAAAAGTCAAGCTGGTTTTGCCAAAATGGCTGATGAAATTATACTGATTTCTTAAATGATCATTGATTTATAAATGTAAAATGCTGCTGATGCATTATTTGCTACCATGAGGTTTTGATACACAAGCGCTAGTAAATGTGCTTTATTTAATTATTGTTTTAGATTAAAACATGACTTTTTAAAAAATTTCTAAGAGTCTGGCACATGATTTTATTTGACAAGGAATAATAAGCTTTCAGTAGAATTATGCACACAGAGAATGATAAATCTGGGTGAATTAGTCTAATCTCACTTAAAAATGAATTATTATTTACCGGCAATACATTGATTGATTCTCCATATTAAACCAAGAGAACTTTACAGGAAATGCAAACATCTCTTTGACAATAATCCCAATCTCAATTAGCTCCCTTTTCCCTAATCGCTTCAGTTATCAGTTATCCGTATACATTCTTCTAGAATTTTCTTTATCATTTACATTTGTGTTCCTGTTGAGGTCATTCTATATTTCATAAAATGAAGTAATATCCAAAAATCTATTATTAAGCAAAAAACCAAATTACATATATCTATTTATCCATTCTGTTACAATAGTGTTTATATAAAACCATACACAAACAAAACTATACTACATATATTCTACAAGTTCCCATTGCTGTTTCCTTTTCCTTCCCTCCTCCTCTTCTTTTCCTTCTTAATGTCCTTTTAGGGATAATCTTAACTAGACATCATGTTTAAATATCACTTTTGCATTTTCAACCCACAGTTCTAGCTGCTTACCTGATGTCTTAATCTAATGTTCCTGAGATATCTTAAATAAAATATAAAAGCTGAAGTTACGATCTTTCATATTTCCTTCCTGTCTTCTGCTAATGGATTCCAATCTCTGTAAGTCTTCCCAGATGTCTCATTCCTCAGCCTCTCATTCCTCCAACCATTTACTGTCTTATATCCCTAACTCACTTAGCCTTAGTGTCTATCAAATCTACTTCTTTCCATATATTCTTATCACCAGTTGTCTTATTTTAAGCTCTTGCAGTTTTCATTTGGACTATTACAGTATCTCTATACTAGTCTTTCTGCTTCTATTCTAGTGGTTTGAAAACATTGTGGGACACAAGGATTAACTGGAGAAATATTCAAATTATAGATACTTTCTATATTTTTACTACTGAGAAAACTAAGGTTTAGGAAGGGAAGGTAAAGTAACTGCCTTTCTCAAGATCATAATACACTAGAGTTAATTAAAATGCTTCATTCTCCTTAATCCAAACCTTTGCCATACTAGATCATTTCTGTCCTGTGAATTTAGATCAGTTTAGAGTTTTATTTTATGTAGTACTGACATTAGAATCACAGGCATTTGAACATAGCTTCCTTTGTGATCCTTGAAGAGTTAAATAGTTTACAGAATGGTATTTTCAAGAATACCAAATATCTATATGCAACATTTGCACTTACTATTATATTGTATTTCTGAGATATAAAACTTTTAATACTGTATTATGATAAGAATAACTTTCTAAAATTGAGTTAATACCTGGGAAAGTTTGTGATGTAGAATATATCATTGCCAGTATGAAAAGAAACATTATTGATGTGGAAAATTTAGGAAAGATTTCAAGATTTTTAATGCTCTGTAAGGATTTTGGATAGGTAAGTATTGAGGAACACAGACTTTTCTTGGTAGGCATACTTAAGTTAATGAAAGACATTTGTTTGTTAAATAAGCCTACTTATTCTAAAGTGGTGCTAGCTCTATAATAATTAGTAAATTACATTTGAAAATCAATATTATTAGGACCCTCCAGAGAAATTGAACCAACATCAATATCTCTGTCACTATTTACCTGTCTAAATATCTATCTATCCATTCATCCATCCATCTACCTACCTACCTACCTATCTACCTACCTACCTACCTACCTATCTACCTATCTACCTACCTACCTATCTGGGCCGTGGGAAAGAAAAACAACAAGACTTTAAAGAATTAGCACTAGAGATTTTTGTAGCTGACAATCTAAAATCTCTATGGCAGCCTGGAAATTCAAAGGAAACTCTAGTCTCCCTCTCATCTGTTCCCTCACTCTTGTTCTCTCTCCTCTTTCTTTTCTTTTCCTCCCATCCCTCTCTTTCTTCTCTTCTTTCAATGCTTCCTCTTTTTTCTCCCCCTACTTCTTTTTTAATAAATTAATTCATTGTCCATTCAGAACATAGAAATTGGATAACTTTACTTCATACCGTGGTTCCATAGTATGATTTCCAAATCTAATACTCTGATTTTAAATCATTGGAAAACATTATTGGAAATGATGGCTGAAAATGAATTTGATAGTGTAAAATTTAGATATTTTGCTATTGTTTATTATTGTACTTTTGTATTTAAATGCAATCCACTGTTATCAATGGTAGTCTGAAATTACAAACAAAACAAATTTAATAGTAAAACAATAAAATAAGATAAAGTCATACTTTCCTGGACTTAAATCTACCATGCACAGAAATTTGTGAATACACAAGACTATATTAGATATGGAGTTTTTTTTTTTTTTTTAATGTAGAAGAGGGTGCCTAATATTGCTTCTGATTTGCCACTAGTACAGTAGTTGGTAGTTTGCCATACTTTGATCTACAAATCAAAATGCACATTTCAGGAATAAAAAGAAACTATGATTATGCCCTCCTGGAAAATGCTACTTTTTGTTGAGTAGTGTAAGATTCATGAATTAAAAATGGCAAAATTGCAAATTAGATTAAGTTTAGAGACTTTGAAAACCAAACTTTCTTTAGGTTTATAATTCAGATTGATTATAAGAATTTGTAAGAATTTGTGTCTTTAATAACACAAATGTCAAAAACGGAAGATAAAAAGTAGCTTATGTATGAGAAAAATTTTTGCATCAAAATTGCAATAACATAACATGTACATAAAAATAAGATATATTTCCAAACTGCAAGCAAAATTAAATGATTGATGGATAGTTACTTTAAGTGAAGACAAATTTTAAAAACTTCTGTATTGCACAAACTCATTAGTAGGAACTTAGAATTGAAAGTCACATTGACTTATGTTGTCTGCATATTTCAGACTTTTTAAATTGCCTTCCCTGTGGATTGAAAAAAAAATCATTTTTATAGCTATATGTAAGGTAGTTTGTGTTCCCAAGAAGAGATTTGTGAAAGATTTTTATGAAGTTCCCAAACATTTTAATTGCCACTTTTATCAAACCATCTATCAAACAAATGACCTGCAGCCTGTATGTATATATATTGACTGTTGTGAAGGTTTTAAAAAATTACTCTAGAAAAATCCAAAAAATTCACTTGACATCTGGCTACATTTTAAATTTTACTGTTTAATGTTCCATTGTAAAATCATACAACACATCCTTAAGAGTACTTTTATCTCTTCACCACACCTAGAACTTTATGCCTACCAAGCTCATTACATTTCAATTCCCAAATTCAATAGTGGTAAATCAGCATTCCTTGCTTGTCATCTACCTATGACAACTGGATACTGGTCATTTTTACGTTAATAAGTGTGGGACAAAATAAAATTCTGACACTGTTGGAAAATGCATGACAAATCTTGTGTTACCAAGGCAACATCTTTCCTACACATTGTAATTTGATATTTCTAACATAAATTGAAAATTTTAGATAGAAAAAATAAACTATTACAAGTGCACTTTTTTTTTTTGCAAAAATAAGAGTAGGGAATAAAATATTTCTCCTTGACTATTAAAGTGTAAACACAAGCATGGTAAATTAGGAAGTATATTTTAAAACACGAAACATTTACACCAGTTGAGGTGGCACAAGCCTTATAATTCCAGTCACTTAGGAAGCTGATGTAGGGAGATCCTGTTCCAAAATAAAACATGAAAAAGGCTGGGAATGTAGCTCAGGGGTACAATGCTCCTGGGTTCAATCCCCAGTACCAAGAAAAGAAAGAAGGAAAGAAAGAAAGATTTCAACAGAAGTCCATTTATGTCTGGCAAAAGTATCTCCTATTTCATATCTTATAAATAGCTAATTTATAGAAAAATTGTTAGTGTATTTGGAATTTAGTTTTCCCTGTCCATAGATAAAATGGTGGAAAATGAAGTTTTAAGAAAGAAAAAAGAAAAAATGCCCAGTGAATCTCACATACACACACACACACACACACACACACACACACACACACACGTACATACTTTACTCATACGTTACCATTTTAATCAAATCTTCTAAACCTAGGATACATCTCTATGGAACTGGATCTCCAAGCTAAATAAACAATAACAAGAATTATAAAGGTGTCAAATTTCCCTATTCAAATACGACAAAGGAGTTGATGCAAATTTTGTACTCTATTGAGGTACAAGAAAATAACTAAATTGTGATTTGATTGCACCTAGGAGCAGAGGCCTCAGCTTAAATAGAGGATTCAGAACTTGAGTTATTTATGGGCAGAAAGCACAGGAAAGCTTTACATGAAAATCAGACACAATGGTGTCACAGGTCAAATGATCTGTATTTTTATTTCCTCTCCTAATATCTTAGTTGTCATCCATAAGATTGTGGATTATAGACACATCACAGTGGGGTTATAGATCAATTGTAGTAGTGATCTCTAACAGGTGGCAGGAGGATGTATTAGTCACTTTTCTATAGCTAAGCACCTGAGACAATTGGTTTAAAAAGAGCAGTTTTATTTTGACTGAGGGTTATAGAGGTAATAGTCTGTGATCTGAGTGGGCTGTTGCTATCAGGCGTCTGAGGGGATGCTGGGTGAGAATGCTGAGGACTGCATGCTTTAGCAAATTGCTCACTTCATTTCCAGGAAGCAAAGAAAGAAGAGGAAAGATCTGGGTGCCACAAGATACCACTACCCACCTTGAGGGCACACCCTCAAAGAACTAAGGACCTACCAGGCCCCACCTCCTGAAGGTTCTGCCATCTCCTAATAATACCACCCTGAAGATGGAACCTTTAACACAGGGAACCTTGGGAAATACTCAAAATCCAAATTGTCGTAGTGGTGGTTGGTGTAAGTGGTCAACCCTAGCACGAGAATGTTATCACTGATGTTTAGAATTGCAGCTAGGTAGTGACGGTAAAAAGCAAAGTGAAGTTTAGATTCTTTTGTTATTATTTTCAAATATTCAATACCAATGCATTCTTTGTTTCTAGCGCCAAGGTGGATCATCTCATAGACTCATCCAGGATATACTATTGTGTAACCATTTTTATTAGCATCACTAATAATGTCATGATAAGGATTAGAGGTAATTCTAGAAGTGGTTGTAGCAATAGTAGTAGCAGCACCATCAGCAATAGCATCAGTTTATATGTATGGAGGGAATAAAAAATGTTAATACTCAGTATTTGCAAGTTCCTCCTCTTCCCTCTTCTTTTGAAAAGGAGAAATCCATTGTTACTTGGGCAGCTTGAGCAGCCTGGATTTCTTATACAATGACAGGTACTGGCTGAGAGTGTGAAGGTGTGGGAATGAGAAATCATAGAAGGATTTCTCCTTGGTAAAAGAGGATACTATATTCACAAACTGCAACTTGCTGTGATTGAATTTAAAGAATAAGAGGGGTAGACTGGAGAGAATGAAAGGGTGTTTTTAAAAGAAGTTTCACATAATATTTTAGAGAATCTCTCTTTGGCTTTGTTAGAGGGACTTTAATAAACATTTGTGATTATTTTTTACTATATTTTGTTTGCTGTTTTTTTAAACATAGCTACAGTGGTTTGTGGGAAAAAGTAAATTAACTGATTTTAGATGTTGGTGCATTGTATATGTATGTAACATTATGTATTTTCTAATAATTATTTAACATTTTATCTAGTATTATAAATCAGTTAAAAACATGTTAGTTTCCTATAGCTGCTATAAAAAAAAACTACACACAATTTTTATCTTAAAGTAGCAAAGGTCAGCAGTCTTGCTGACTAAAATTAATGAGTAGTCAGAACCATGTACCTTCTGGAGGCTGCAGAGAAAAAGCAGTTTCCCTCCTTTCATCAGATTCCAAAGGCTGCCTGCATTCCTTGGCTTGTGCTCTTTCTCCAGTAGACATCCTCTGAGTCTATCACCACATCTCTCTGACTTCCTGCTTCCGTCTTATAAGATCCCATGTGATTACATTTGAGCCACGTGGGAAATTCAAGATGCTCTCTCCATCTTAAAATCCTTAATCCCATCTGCAAAGTCTCTATGGCATAAAGGAGAACTATTCATAGGTTCTGGGGATTAGAACTTGAACTTTTTTTCGGGGTGGAGATATTCTCTTAACTTTCATCCGGGATAACACAATGCAATGTTTTCTTATTCATTGGTTGATATTAGTTCTTTTAAAAGGTTGACTTCCTATTCTTGAAATCTTTATTGTATGTTATGTTTCAGTGGGCTTTGACATTCCACATTAACTCTTTAAGCTAAAAAAAAAAATCATCCTTTTTTTTAACTCAGGAAAGATTTCTTCTATTTTTCCTTTTTCCTCTCTCTCTCTCTCTCTCTCTCTCTCCTTGGTTTCTCTGGGTTTTACTATCTCTTCCACTTGTTTTACAACATTGAAGTCTCGTCACTTTTAGATTGAATCATAACCATTATATTTCATATAATAATTTGTCACTTGCATTATTTTTATTTTTCTTCTAAGATTTTAGAAAACATTTTTTTACCTTATCTATGGGTGGTATTTTCTGGTGCCCCCAACCCCTACCTTTCTCCAATCTCACTTTACCTGGTGAGCTGAAGAGTAAGAAGTACATCCATGGGTTCTTTGGTATCAGGAGATGGAAGGAATGGATCCAGGTGACAGCAGGGTGTATATTGCTCTGGCTTCCTCCTTGCCTGTATCCCAGAGTCCCCACTATGAAATTTCCCTCCTCCCAAATCAAACACTTGTCCCTTGAAGTTCAGAAGGAGTGATGTTGCTTATAAGCTCCAGGTTAATTTAATGCTCTATACTTCGGTCTTCCTCTATGCCCCACTTTTGCAAATAACGCTTTGGGAAATATACCCTTCTTGAATTATTTCAAGAGTGCAATTCTTTTATCAACTTTCTAATTGTTTAATATAAATTTCTCTAGCATCCAGTTTGCTTTCACTGCATATGTAATTCATCATTTTTTTCTATTTTTTCTATAGTCTTACATTTTTAAAATCTTAGATTTCAAAATCTCACATCATATTTTAGTGGCATGTAATCATCTTAAATCAAGAAAAGACATTAAATTTTTTGCAAAAACCTTGATTTTTTTTTAAGCCATAGATTTTGTTCAAATGTTTTCAAAGTGTCTTTTCACCTTTCTGATGATTTTTTCTGTTTTCTTGAGCTGTCAGAAATATATGCTTTCCTCATATTGAAGGCTGAAATGGATTCTGACCAAAATTCTAAATCTGCCAGGCCAAGATGAAGCTCTTATTGAAAAAAGTTTAAATTTAGTATAAATGATCCTATTTAATGGTTTCAGGGGAATTCCTTATGAGGAAGCCACATTTGTATTTAGTAACTTTTGCTCTTCGAAATGGAGAATAATAAAATAGTGTTTCATAGGATAGCAGTGCCCCCACATTTTACCCAAAAGTGACCTTTATGACAACAAGGAATCAAGAAGAACTATTCCCCCTGCATTTCTCCTACGTGGTACAGATGCTTCACAGGAACACTTTCCAGGGCTATTGCCAGGATGTGCTGTTCCTTCCATGGCTTTCATGGACCACACCAGCCTTTAGACCTAATTCGCTGGCCTTAGGAGGATTCAGGACTCAATTGGAAAATATTTGTTAATTTCAACACTTAGGTTTGATTTTCTTATTATTGGTTCCCAGTTTTATTGCATTGTGTTTATATAATGTGATTATGATTAATTTGTTTTGAAATTTATTTGTGGAATTATTACACTGGACAAACAGATGTCCTGTATAATGGGAAAGAACATTTCATTTTCAAATTCTATGGTTTGCTCTACTTCTATTTTTTCTTTTTTTTTTTCTCTCTGGAAAAAGTATAGGGTAAATCCCATGAAATTTTCTATTCATTTTTAAGAAATAATTTTTCCATGTTCCTTGTCCCTCAAAGGAAATTAGTTTTGAGTCCTATATACTAATCCAAATTTCCAAATTCATATAAAGGGTCTCCTGGATCTACCCCTTGGAGATATTCAGACATATCCATAGCATTATCATTGTCTTTACTTACCTGTGGGCACATCACACTATTTGAAGCAGTATCCCTGATAGGTAGAGTGTGCTATTTCAGAGGTGCAAGGTTTTCTCAGTCTTATCAATAATAATGATTTGAGCAACTAAATGTATTTCAAAAAATGTTGTTCATATCTTACACTTAAACTCTTTAAATTCTCTCTCTTTTTTTAATTTGAAGAAACAAACATTTTGAACAAATCAGGCAATATGGTTGTTCATTGAAATATGTTGAAATATTGCTGCTAACATTCCCTTGAGTTTTTTAGGAAAATCTCATTCACGTTGTTATGCATAGAGACACTTCTTTCCCTGGTGAGTCCTTAGCTTTCTTTTTACATTTTGCCTCAATTCATCCTTCTTTTGGTTTCCTCCTGAACTTTTCATCTTTGATTTATCTCCACATGTCTGCACTCAGTTCCTTCGCTCTCTCTGTGCTTTCAGTCTTTCCTTTAAGATTGGTTTTAAGATATTGTTCTTGAAGATAAAAAAAATTGAATAAAGAGATAATAGTATAATAAACAGGACATTACATATATTCATAATATGTATTTAGTAAGCTATATATGTATATAATTAACTTATAATGCCAGAGATGTTTATGTATGTATACATTTATGTATATATAACTGTTTTATATATACCTATAAATTGTATTATTTTATAAATCTTATTTATATATTATAAAATAAATGCATACAATTATTCATAATATTTAGATATTTATTACAGATATATATAAATTTTATTTTGAATCTCTCTTCTTTCTTCTAATTCATCCTATGTATCCTATCCTTTGAGGTTCATAGTGCTTGTTTAAACAACAGCAAAAAGACATGAAATCAGTGTAGAAGTAAACATTTCCATAAATAGGAATTTTAAGAAATTCACATAAAATGTCCACAGCTATAGGAATCTTCTCCCAGCTACAGAATCACTTCTTGTTTCACAGAGTATGATGCTGTTTCCTTAACTCAAGACTGAGATCACTTGTAATTTAATTTGCCTATTGGGGGCAATGCAATATTAATCAGCCTCTGCTTCCTGATCTTTTTCCTCCCTTCCTACTGAAGCTTCCCAGATGGATGCACAGCAGGCTCCCACATTCTGTTACAGACATTAATACATTTCACCCTTGCAAGATGTCCTTTATGACTGTTCTATTCAGGTTTACAGAGTTCTCTATTATGCTGTAACCTTGGCTACTGTAAATTTATGTTAGTTCAAATCATGTCTTTTTTCAGACAAAGTGCATGTACCTTGTCTTCAGCTTTCAAGGAGGCTGTCATATAACACCGAAGGAAGCTGGCAACTTTATGTGAAACACATGGTGAATCCCCAACTTTCAGCAATTAATGGCTGGAATACAAAGCAATTTAAACAAGGAGAGAAGATTGCTCTAGTGTCTGAAGGAAAGCAAAACAAAATAAAACAGTGGGGATAAAATAGGAGAACTGAAGTCCAAAAGCCTAGCTCCTCAAAGCTTAAACATATGATCACAAAGAATAATTTCACTTCCCATGAAAGTAAGAGCCATGAAAGCTGAAACCAAGAAACTTGGAAGTAGATTTTTGACTGCAGGGCAAAAAGGTCATGCCATTGAGAGCACTCATTAGGCACCACAATTTCTAGCTTCCCCTTTTTCCATGAAAGTCAACTAGGGGGGATGATTTGTGCAAAGGTGAATTTGAAGGTAGATTGTGGTTTTAGATAGATAATATCTTTGAATAATGATTTATTGTAACTGAAAGAATATTGAGGTCATTCTGCCAAAATTCAGAAGAGAAATTTTAGCTGGGCCTTGTGGCATACCTGTCATCCCAGTTGTTTGGGAGGCAAAGGCAGGATGATGGCTAGTTCAAAGCCAGTCTCAGCAACTTAGTGAGTCCCTAAGCAACATAGCAAGACCCTATTGCAAAATAAAAAATAGAATAAAAAGAACTAGGGATGAGGTTCAGTGGTAACGTGCCCCTGGTTTCAATCCCTGGTACAAAAAATAAATAAATAAAGAAAGAAAGAAATAAAAGAAAAGAAATTTTACAGGCGAGAAAACTAAGATATTTGTTATTATGTATATTAATAGCATATTCTTCTTAGAATATTTCTTAATTCTACTTTCTTTGTTCTTAATTTTTACCTCTTGTTCTTTGCACAGAAATGGGACACACATTTTTCTATTTTAGAACATTTTAAGTATGTCCTCAGAGACTAGGTCCTATAGGGAATAGAAAATTTTTTCTTTTCAAAATAACTCCTTCTCTCCCACACTTTCCACCATAAAATTTACCTAAATTGAGGAACATTTAAAACTTTAAAAATATCTAATTATCCATTTAGTAAAGCTATTTTAGGCTATTTGGTTGTAAAATAACTTAAAACATTTTACTCATTCCTAATTACACAATATTATATATCTATAAGATTTGGAAGAGATAAATTTGAATAAAGAGTGAAAAAATCATTCCTCTTTCAAAAATATATTTTTATGTAGTTTTTCCCACTTTAATTTATTGAAATCATTTTGTATATTCAGATTTATAGCATACTCTTAACATTATAACAATATTTTAGGGCATTTTTCTATGTCTTTAAAAATTCATTTATTTCAATAACTGCATAGTTTTATATTATGGATATATCACCAAGTATGTGAGTGTGTGATGATCACCCCCATCATTTAATGCCAGGAAATTATTACATGGTATAAAAGTAATTGGTTTTAGGGATTTTTATATGGACATTTTCCTAAATTTAAAAATAAAATTTCCTTAGGAGAGATTCCTATAAATGTCCAAAATGTTCTAACTTAAGTTCAATTATTTTCCATAAACTTTTTGCTATTTTATACACTCTCACTAGTGTATGAGACTGCCTGCCTCACTTTAGTTTTGCCAACACTGACTTACACAGGCCATCCTATTAGACAAGATCAGCCAGCACAGCCCTGCTTAGTTCAGAAAGGGAGTTAAGATGGAAATAATAAAAAAGTACGTGTATATGTATTTTATACATTTTGTTGAAACTTGAACTATATGTCTGTAAATGAATCTGCCTTTTGATTTAGAGGTTTTATTTTATTTATCTCTTTGGTATCACATTTTTTTTCTGTGAATCTCACCCATCTTATATCATTACAACTTTTATTTTTTGGATTTTTAAATGACGCAAGAATCAAGTACACTTCTGAAGAAATCTTAGTGCAGAATTCTTCCGACCTTTCGAGAAAATGTGTATTCTCTCCTTTAATGTTTTCTTATCCAAATCTAATTTCACATATGTTTTTGGAAGTTAGTTTTTTTTTTTTTTATTGTAAACAAATGGGATACATGTTGTTTCTCTGTTTATACATGGTGTAAAGGCATACCATTTGTGTAATCATAAATTTACATAGGGTAATGTTGTTTGATTCAATCTGTTATTTTTTTCCCTTCCCCCCAACCCCTCCCACCCCTCTTTTCCCTCTATACAGTCCTTCCTTCCTCCATTCTTGCCCCCCTCCCTAAACCTAACTCTAACCCTAACACTAACCCCTTCCCCCCATTATGTGTCATCATCCACTTATTAGCGATATCATTCGTCCTTTGGTTTTTTGAGATTGGCTTACCTCACTTAGCATGATATTCTCCAGTTTCATCCATTTGCCTGCAAATGCCATAATTTTATCATTCTTTATGGCTGAGTAATATTCCATTGTATATATATACCACATTTTCTTTATCCATTCATCAATTGAAGGACATCTAGGTTGGTTCCACAATCTGGCTATTGTGAACTGAGCAGCTATGAACATTGATGTGGCTGTATCTCTGTAATATGCTGATTTTAAGTCCTTTGGGTATAGGCCAAGGAGTGGGATAGCTGGGTCAAATGGTGGTTCCATTCCAAGTTTTCTAAGGAATCTCCACACTGCTTTCCAGAGTGGCTGCACCAATTTGCAGTCCCACCAGCAATGTATGAGCGTACCTTTCTCCCCACATCCTCGCCAACACCTGTTGTTGCTTGTATTCTTGATAATCGCCATTCTAATTGGGGTGAGATGGAATCTTATGGTGGTTTTGATTTGCATTTCTCTTATTACTAGAGATGTTGAACATTTTTCCATATGTTTGTTGATTGCTTGTAGATCTTCTTCTGTGAAGTGTCTATTCATTTCCTTAGTCCATTTGTCGATTGGATTATTTGCATTCTTGGTGTAGAGTTTTTGAGTTCTTTATAGATTCTGGAGATTAGTGCTCTATCTGAAGTATGATTGGCAAAGATTTTCTCCCACTCTGTAGGCTCTTTCTTCGCATTGCTGATAGTTTCCTTTGCTGAGAGAAAACTTTTAAGTTTGAATCTATCCCAGTTATTAATTCTTGCTTTTATTTCTTGTGCTATGGGAGTCCTGTTGAGGAAGTCTGGTCCTAAGCCGACATGTTGAAGCTCTGGACCTACTTTTCCTTCTATAAGATGCAAGGTCTCTGGTCTGATTCCGAGATCCTTAATCCATTTTGTTTAGTTTCGTGCATGGTGAGAGATATGTGTTTAGTTTCATTCTGTTGCATATGGATTTCCAATTCTCCCAGCACCATTTGTTGAAGAGGCTATCTTTTCTCCATTGCATATTTTTGGCCCCTTTGTCTAGTATGAGAAAATTGTATTTATTTGGGTTTGTATCCATGTCCTCTATTCTGTACCATTGATCCACCTTTCTATTTTGGTACCAATACCTTGCCGTTTTCGTTACTATTGCTTTGTAGTAGAGTTGAAGATCTGGTATTGCGATACCCGCTGCTTCACTCTTTCTGCCAAGGATTGCTTTAGCTATTCTGGGTTTTTTATTCTTCCAGATGAATTTCATAATTGCTTGCTCTATTTCTGTAAGGTACATCATTGGGATTTTAATTGGAATTGCATTGAATCTGTATAGAACTTTTGGTAGTACGGCCATTTTGACAATATTAATTCTTCCTATCCAAGAACATGGGAGATCTTTCCATCTTCTAAGGTTTTCTTTAAATTCTTTCTTTAGTGTTCTGTAGTTCTCATTGTAGAGGTCTTTTACCTCTTTTGTGAGATTGATTCCCAAGTATTTTATTTTTTTCGAAGCTATTGTGAATGGGGTAGTTTTCCTAATTTCTCTTTCTGAAGATTCATCGCTTATGTATAAAAATGCCTTAGATTTATGTGCATTGATATTATATCCCGCTACTTTACTGAATTCACTAATGAGATCTAAAAGTTTTCTGGTGGAATTTCCTGGTTCCTCTAAGTATACTGGAAGTTAGTTTTTATTCTTTTCAAAGGACAAAACTGAATTTTGGTGAAAAGAGCAACTTTCGGTTTTCAGGTTCAATTTATTGTTCTGGTTGTTATTTTGTTAAAATACAAAATTTAAAAAAGTCTAAGAAAGTAAAAAAAAGAAGTATAAGAAGATTGTGAATATTGTCATTTTTTTAGGGAAAAAAGGAACAACACAAAAGGCATATAGTGTGCTGGGAATAGTCAATATTCTTCATATGTACACATGTTGTATTGCTTTATGTTTCCAGTATACCTTTGAAGGGCATATGATTCCCATTTTTACAAACATTTTTCAGAAATCTTAAGATCTTTTTGATAATTTTGCCAAGAGAAAAATATTGGAAGGTATCTGGATTCAGGTTTAAATCTAGATGGAATTTATTCCAAAGTATAGGACATGTACCACAGAATTTCAATGATACCATAATGTCAATATATTTTTAAATGTTCATCAGTGGATTCTGACTTTATAAACATTTCTCCAGTGATAAGACAACAGTTCGAAGAAGAAAACCTTTTGAGTAAGGACTATATATATATTTTGTAGTTCAAAACAGTGGATTTTACAAAACTTTTGGAAATTATTTTCAACTTAAACAGCATTGCAAAAATTTAAATTGTCCAAGGGACACCTGCATACCCTTTACACTAATTTACCTGTTATTTACATTTTTTACTCCATTGGTTTTTATTATCCGTGTTCTTTCATCAGGGGATACATATGATGCAAATATTTCCGAACCCTTTAAATGTAAGTTTTATTGTGGCCTTTACACAAATCACCTCTGTGTGTATAATAAAAGAAATATTTCTTACATAACCATAATACAGATTCAAATTTATAAGTTTACATCAATATAAAAATATTTTGAAGTGGTTTACTCTTCCCATTCCAATTTTGTCAGCTGATCTAATAAGTCCTTCACATTTTCCCCCTCTTGTGCGCAGTGCAGTTGAGGATCAGCAGAGTCAGATATGACTTTTAATTGTTGTGCTTCTTCAGTCTCTTTTAATCTGGAACATTTCCATAATTTTTTGCCTTTGGTAACATTGACATTTTTTGAAGAATATTATTGTCCCACTCTTTTATTTCTAGACAAAATGTTTATCATTGTTACGTGTTTTCTCATGTCTTCTCATCATTTGGTTGAAGTTACTCAGGATTGTATCCCTAAAGTATCATATAGCTCTTGTTAATTTTCAATACCTGGTTTTTCTACTGTATAAATTCGGATACTTTTCTTTCCCAGTCATTGCAGTTAATAGGTCTCAAGCTACATTATCGGTTCTCAGCAAATTTTTACATAAATTTCTCATGCGTTGATAATGTTTCCCAAATTCAATTTGACCATAGAAAATTGCAAAATAGTGATGAACCTGTCTTGGCACCCCTTTTACATTTACCGTTTCCCCTTGGCATTTGACTGTAAGCAAGAGAGGTCATTTGTCTATCTACTATCGATCGATCTTCTATCCATCTGTCATTCTATCTTTTTATTCTTTCACTCACTTATGTTTATCTGAAGGAATATAAGAGGTTTTAGCAAATTCTAATTTATTATTTTTGTAAATAGTTTTATGTTCAAATGACCCCAGGTTTGGTCAATAGTAACAAACTGAATGTTGTTTTTGTGCCCTTCTGATATGTGTGTTTTAAATCTCCCTCTTTTTATGGAAGGACAGAATGCTCCAGGCTCATCTTGAACCTACACTGTCCCAGCGTTGGAATCAGTCATTTCTCAGAACTCTGGTTCTCTTTAGTAGAAAATGGTTGGAGAGACCAAGACCTAGAGATTAGCTGTACTTATTAGAAATGACCAACTTTGTTTCTTAGACTTTTGACAGGGATAGGGACTATATCCATTAATATACATATAAATACAAATATAAGACACTTGTAAATATGTGAAGATGCAATATGCATAAATATTCATATTCACATGCATATATGAATTTTAGAGATCATGAGTGCATAACAATATAACACCTTTGTGTTTTCTCTGTCCCTCCCCATTCCATATTTGTCTGTTCCTTCAAAAATGTTTTCATTAATGAATTTTTTGTGCATCTTTAAAAATTTAAAAGCAAAATCAACCTCTTATTAACAATTATACAAAGGCAATAACATATGTTTACATGATAAGTTGCTATGTGTATTACAAATAGATTAGATGTAAAACTAATGGGAAAGTAAAAATGTTTTTTATAAAGCCATACTGTAGTCAGATGATATCTTTATTGTAGGCTAATAAAGGTATTACTATAGTTAGATGATACCTTTAGTGATCTATAATAATTTTAATGATATCATACAGTTACCTAAGTATTTCCAAAACACCATAATGTCTCCTTACCATGTCTGACCATTATGGTCGGTGATTCCTTGATTCCCACATTGGTATAAAGACCCTGCTCTTCATAAAATAGTTCTTGGTCCCCCTAGTGGAAAGTAGATGATTTTAAGACAACATAAAATGGATATTTTTTGGTGAACTTACAAGACTATTTTAATATTTTTGTAAATAAATTCTTGAGGGGTTATTATTGCTGTTGATAAGAGTTGTTGAGATTAAACACTACAGTAATCACAGAGAAAAGAAGTGCCAGTGAATAACTGGAATAGGTTATATCTGAAAAAATAGATTTCATATCTTGGTCCACATTAATGAGTGGAAAATTATGTGATGGTAAAAGACCATGCAAAATTCCTTTTGATATGTTTATATTGTTCAATTAATGTAGCAAACCATAAAAATGTTTTAGCCTGGATTGTATATACATTTATATTCTTTATGCATCATTTATATTTACCATATTCTAGTTTCCTAGATAGTTGGGGGTAAATGCCAAGTAAGTTAATTATTTTTAGTGTTCCTTCATTCCACGTGGCACATTCTATTAAATTTATAAACTGAACAAAAACTTCTCTAAAGCCTTTAAGAGAGGGTCCAGCTGGATCCCAGAACTTCTCAACAGAGCACAATGCTATACAAGGCACAAAACCCTTTCTCGTTATCATAATACAAAGGGAATGTATTCTCTAGCAGAAATAATTAAAAACAACTCAGAGTATTTGTATGTTAGTGATAAAATGAGACAAGAAGGTGCTCACCTTATTTCATGTTTGTGTGCTTAAGAAGACAAATAAACACACATGACAAAGAAGGGGACCAATAACCGGTCATAAAGAAGCAGTTTCAACCTAAAGAAAGCTAGAACATTATGATTTGTAACATCCAATCAAAACAAATCTTTTTTGTAATCTTGATTTTCTTCCACAGGGCTACTAACTACAGCTACTAACCACTCCTTATTTCACTTTTTCATGTTTTCCAAACCCCAGTTTTTCTAAAGTTGACTAGAGAAAACTGTGCATATATCTTATTACATGATGCAAATTTTCCAAACTGATTAGATTAAATGATTAACTAATTATTAATTAATAAAAATCCTTCCTTCTAGTCTTTTTAAAAAATGAATGGCACATAAATGTTTGAGGAGATAGAAGTGTTTAACCTGATCTAAATACTACACAGTGTCAGCACATATGGAAACATGACTGTGGTACCCATTGATATGTACACTTTTGTGCTTTTATATATGTTAAAATAATTTATATACAAATAATTAGTTTAGAATAGAAGTGAGACAAATGAAATGGCTTTTCCCCTACCACTTACTTATTAGAAATTCTTTATGTGCCATTGTGAATACTGTGCCCAGTGGGGAAACAAAAATACGGTTCCCACTGTGAAAGACTAGTAATGATGGTTATTAAGTAAATGGATATTTAAAATCCAGAGTACTCAGTGAGCGCTACATTATTGACTTACATGTTCCCAATGGAGGACACTGAGGTAGGACCCAAGCCAGGCATCAAATATTAAGGAATTCATCTCCGAAGCTGTGTGGTCTTAGTGGGCATTAAATGAAGTAGAACCTTAAGCAGTATAAAGGTGATAAGAATAAACCTAAAGGAAAGAAGGCAAACAGATGATAGTATCCAAAGCACAGATGATATACAGTTTTATAAAACATACATGAGAATCATTCCTTCATTGCAACAGGAGGTAAAGCTTTCTAATGGTATTTAATTAATCAAAACATTTTTAACATTTGAATTTGATGCATACAGATCTAATGGTATATCAGTATTTCCATAGTCACCATCTCAGAAAATAATTCATCAAAACCAGGATACCTAACTTAAAATGTGTGGTGTATGGGGACTCTTGAAGGTATTTAAGTTGTGATCCTTAGATTCTTTGCTCTGAATTACCTTAGGGGGGTACAAAATGAGTTCCATCAGTTGACCAACCCTCAAGGGAGCACGTTAAAGTGAAGATTTCTGGGTAGTGCTCCAACCTGATAAACAAAAATCTCTAGGATTTGAGAGCATTTCCTATTATACTTTTTGATCCTTTTTTCAAACTTGTATTTGATTTTATCTCTGGTATTATATAGATTGATTGATCACTCAATGTATCTATCTCTGTATCTACACACATACACACGCACACACACACAATTTAGTGTTGAACCTGGATTATTTACCAATTCTCTCCCTCCACTGTAATAGCTATCTTTATCTTGACTTTGGGTTTATCTATATGATTTGTTTCAGTAAATAGGTTTTATCAGATGTCATATCAGACATTTTGTATACTTGTAGGCTAAATGTTTAATATGTGCTAGGTATTATTCTAGGCACTAAAGAGTCAATGTATAAAAGTAACACAAAATTTGTTTCTATAAGCTTACATCAGAGTTGGTGACACAGAAAATAGACAATTTTAAAAAATAACAAATATCATCCCATTTGGATAAAAAGGAGCAGGAATAAACTTTAGGAAGCTTATAACACATGAGGTCTTTGATGGGGTGAGGCTTCTTTGGAGTTTTTTCCACTGAATCATCCTTACCCTGCCTTTGAGGAGTTTTGCAGAATCTTTCAGATCTTAGCTCAAAGGTCAACTTCTTAATGACTTCCATTCACTCTACCACACCCATGTCAATCTGTATCCTCCTTTTCTACTTAAGTTTTTTTCTATAATTCTTAACACTTTCTAGCATATTATACTCTATATTTATTTACTTCATTATGCTTATTTTCCCCACTATAACATAAACTCCAGGTGAGTAGAAATACCTATTTTAAAACACTGGTACATCCATACCATCTAAAACAGTACCCACAAAAAGTAGGTGGTAAATGAATATTTTACTGAATGAATGGGTTATCTGTAAAGAGACAGATGAGCTGGTTCTTTGATCTTCCTCATCTTTCTATTTGATTCTGAACATTCCCTATTCCCTACTGTTTTTGGAGAAGATAATCATAAAGTACAGTTTTAGAATATTTCTGGTAAATCTCTTGTTTATATATATTGTTTATATAACAAAGATTCTTATATTGTATCTTATCTGTTTTAATATTTTTGGGTTTGCACATAGGAGGATTTCTCTTATTTTACTTATAAGTATACAAAACACTAACAATATGTACAAATACTAAATTTTGGAAAATATTTTGATACAAAATGCTGTATGTGTTAAAAATCTAATTTTCATCTATAATTCATATGTATGATAAAAAAGATTAGAAATTCCATATATTTGCCAATAATCAACTTACTTATTGCTAATATATAACCAATACTCAAGGGAATTACATTTTCAATTAAATATTAACAGGTTAAGGTAAAAATACAATACAATTTCAAAATTACTTTGAGAGAACGTCAAATAATGCCATGAAAATGAAAATCAATTTCAAATATGTTTTGCCTGTAATCAGAAATTTTAGACATTAACTGAAAGGCTAAAACAATTCACTGTTTTAAAAAATCATATAGTTTAAAATGGTCAAATTACCTCTCAGTGAAAGGGTCTGAGATAAGGGGAAATATAATTTTTCCTATTATATAGGGTAATTAGAGATTTTATATTAACTTGACTGGGCCACTGGGTGCCCAGATATTTGTTCAAACATTATTCTGAGTGTGTCTGTGAAGGTATTTCTGGATGACATTAATATTTGAATTGCTAGTCTGGGTAAAGCAGATTATCTTCTCTACTGTGGGTTAGGCTCATTCAATAGATTCAGGATCTGAATATACCAAAAAGAATGAGAAAGAAATCCCCTCCTTCCTGACTGACCTGTAATATTGATCTTTTCCTGCATTTGTACTAAAACACTGACTTTTCTTTGCTCTTAAGTTTGCTCAGGTTTCCCTGTAGTTAGTCCTACAGATTCAGACTGGAACTAACACCATCTCTTCTGTTGAATCTCAGGCCTTTGGACCTTGACCAGAACTACACTATTGACTTTTCTAGATTTCTAGCTTGCTGACTGAAAACTGTGCAACTTTTTAGTCTCCATAATTGCAGAATCGATTTCTTAAACAAATTTCTTTCTCCCCGCTTACACACACACACACACACACACACACACACACACACTCATTATGTTAGTTCTGCTTTTCTTTAGACATGAATTAATAACACATGAACTAATAACACATGAATTTTAAATCTTAATTGTATCAATTGAATTTTCTCACTTCTGCATTATATATACTGAAGCTCAAATGCTTATTGAGTAATGGAAATGTTATATCTTCAGCAAGATCTTCTTTTATATATTTTCAGTAACTCATTTAACCACAAAGAACCAAAAGAAAATTAAGTGAATTAGTCATTAATGAATTATAATAATTTTCAGAATTAAATATATGGTTATGGTGCAGGATTTTTTCTAGGATCCACATAGATACCAAGAGCTACAGATGCTCAAGTACCTGATATAAAATGGCTTAGTATTTGCAGTTTACCTATGCACATTCTTACATATTCTTTAAATCACCTCTAGATTACTTATAATATTTAAAACAATGAAAATGCTATATAAATAGTTGCTATACTATATTGCTTACACAATAATAAGAAAAATTAGTACATACAGGATTGCCCCTCAAATATTTTATTTTATTTTTTTAAATATTTTTAGATGTTGATAGACCTTTTATTTTACTCATTTATTTATATGGGGTGCTTAAGAATCAAACTTAGTGCCTCACACAGGCTAGGCAAGTGCTCTACCATTGAACCACAACCCCAGTCCCCACCAAATATTTTATATAAGAATCTAGTTGGATTCATGGATGTAAAAATCACAGATATGAAGGGTTGACTTTACTTAGCAATATCTTTCAGAGTCTGAAGTTTTGATCACTTTTCTCTCTGCTAGTTTCATATCTATCTTCTTTCTACCGAGGAACCCTCTAGTATCTTATTTATTTTCAAGTACCCTGTGGTATTTATCACCCTCTGTTCCTGGTATCTTGGTGTTAAGTGTAAATATCTGGGCAGAATAAGAAAAAGGTCTATTCCTGAGCTTTAACAAGGACATCTGGACATTGTTGTAGAAGATATTCTCATACGCTGAGAGAGAGCATAATTGCCAAAGAACCCCCATGATGACAGAAACAGGCTGGAGTACTGTACTTTGAAGGTGGAAGGAGCCACAATCCCAGGGATGTAGGTGGCCTCTAGAAGACAGAGAGTGGGAGGGAGTGGGTTCTTCTCTAGAGCCTCCAGCAGGAACACGGCCCTGCCAACAACTGTGTGATTGGTTACCATGCATTATCTCATCTAATCAGTGCAATAGTCTATAAAATGGTTACAGATAAAACATTTTTAACTTGCTGATGAAGAATCAAAGATACATTTACTCAAATTTACCATCATTGTCGATGAAGAGGTGGGCAGTCATTTGGGCACCATTAAAGGCATGTGTACAAATGGAGAAACTGAGGTTTGCTGCCTTTGGTTTATGTGTCCAGTGTTATTGATCAGTCAGTAGCGGAGTTAAGCTTATAGCTAAGAAATTGGTATTTCAGAGCCAACTCACTGCCTATACCTCCTCTTCATTTAGGTATCTTTCTCTGAGAAGAACTAGTGACAAAACTGACTTGTAGTATCTCCAAGATGTTTTGTTTTTTTTTTTTTTTTTCTTTCTGAACAGGAAAATGAGCAAAGATTTGACCTTCTTCCTGTAGGATACAGATAGAGGTGCGCTTCGTGAAATTTATGTGAGAAAAAGCATGTATGTGTCCTTAACTTTTAGTATAATTATTTACATTAACAAGGTTAATCACACCTTAAAAATTGAGTTGAATAGCCAAAACTTCAGAATTCTTTATGATGCACCATTTAAACCAGATAATTTTATGGTGTGAGTTGTAGGGGCAGGGTTCTTTTCCATGATTTTTATTTTTTCTACAAATTTGAAGTTATAATGTAAATAAATCATAATGGATGAATTTTCTCATGCATTACCAACATCATTTAGCTCTTTAGAATTCCCAGGGGGAATATATCAAAGAAGAAGCAAGGTAGACTATAGAGTCTTTCATAAATTAGACCACTTTAGAAAAAAAATGTCAATAATTTTAAGCAATGTTGATAGCCACAGGGTTCAGTGTTGTTAGTCACCATTGTAGTTTTGTATTTAATAATATGAAATTTTATATGATGTGTAATATCAAGAGAAGTGCCATAATTTGATCTATGCCTATTTCTGAGATTTTACTTCAAATTGGCTTTGAAAGCAGCCCAAAAACTTATGAAAGATGTAGCAACTTCTGTCATATGTGATAGATCCACTTATCTGTGGTCAAAGGACATTATAACTATAACTGATTCTCCTCTTTCTCTCTCTCTCGCTCTCTATTTTTTTTTCTCTCTCTCTCCCATCTTTTTTCCATATTGTTTTTATTAGTTTCTTTCTCAGGCATTTTTATAAAAATATAATTTTGAGGATGTTCTACATTCTAATGAAACAGACATTCCATTAGATTAATTGTTGCTCCCTGTCGAGCAACAAGGTCCGATGTATCTCCTCAGGGCCCACCTGAGGAGAATACGGGACCCAGCAGGATGATGAGTGTCAGCGGCAATGGAAACCCACCAGAGCCGGGAGGTCTGTCAGCGCAGGAAGCATAGCAGGAACTCAGTTATTGAGGGAGTTACACAGCTTTTATGTAGGGTGGGGGCTAGGTGGGAACCAATCAGCTTAAAGGTCAGCAAGGCACGGGAATTCACCAGGGAGAGAGTCCCATGGGACTAAATGGCAAACACGAGCTGATCACGTTCATGGAACTGCTGCTAACCAATCCCAGACAGTAGGGTGTGGAGATGAGCAGGCCAATCAGGGAGTTGCTGGGTACTCAGTTTCGGGGGAGAGTGGCAGTACAAAGAAGTCCCGGTAAACTGTTGGTGGATCAGGCAGTGCCACGTATGAGGAAGAGGTTGTCATGAGGGTGCAGCCGCCCTTAGGGTGCATCCCCTACAATTAACCATGACTTTTGCTGCAAATTTCTAACTTGTAATGAAAAAAAAAAATTATTTCAATGTTTCATGGTATTTTATTATATTCCATGTTCACTAAATTGTCATTTTGTCATTTCCAACATCAAGTATAATCAGTATTTTCCTATGATATACTCTTAGAAACACTTCAGGGCTCATATTTCTGAAAACTGGAGCATACCTGACATACCCTACGGTGTATAAAGTTGGAAAAATGATTGTATTAAAGACCTCATTTAATTCTTAGGCTATGAATTAATTATGCATAGGCTTCTTAGTGGAATAAGAAAATAGTTCTTAATTATCATATTGACATTTTAATCTAATTTTACATCATTAAATGTCATATATAGATTAGAAATATTTTTAAGAGAAAGGTATGCATGTTTACATTTTGAAAGGGCATTTTTTTAACAAAAACAAGTATAGTAAGAAATTTAAATTTAATCTTTCAAATAAAGACCACATGTGGAAAAATAACCTTCATTTTGATCATGAAGATTGATCAATTAGAATTAATATTATCGGACTTTTAAGCAAACTTTTAAAAAATTTCTAAAGCCCAAGGTATTACTTAAACTTTATTATTCTTACACTTATTTTTATATTTGATAGATCAAACTGACATATTTGAACAACTAAAGACTTACATTTCAATAACCTCACTTGATAATGACAAAATAAATAGGAAATTATTTTGGAAATTGTTAAGAATATGAAACTCCTGGGAAGTCCTTTAAAGTCTCAGATAAGCTAGATGACAGTTTGGACATTGTGTGTAATGGTCTTAAGTATTATCATTAAATCAGATATCATAGCATACATTTTCCATAGAAACAATAGTAATGAAAAGATAGATTTGTGCCTCACTTGTTGTGAGTTTATCATAAGAAATAATTTCCTTTAAGAAACACATATATGCCTAGGAATATAAGTCCTATAGGTAGAGCAAGATGGCAGCTGAGGAAGATCTGTAGTGACAGGATCCTCACAAATATAGCAGTTTGAACAATTATTCACACACCAAACTACCTTCACAAGGGATAAGGGTGAAAGGCAAGAAACCAGAGTGCCTAGTTTATACTAAAAAATGCATTGAAGAAGAAAATATTTGCCAGGTCACCCCTCACCCACCTCCAAGCAACACAGTGTGGGCTTAGTGCTTGGGAGAGGAGACAGGAATTAGGAATTAGATTCAAGCCTTAGACTTGATTCTCAGGATCAGACACACCATGTGAAACCTGGTACTGGGCAGAGCACCATGATTTCTACTGCCAGGCCTATAATTGTGGATTGAACACTGGAACTGTTAGCAAGGTGGCAAGAGACTATCTCTACTATCCATTCCTTAACCTTGAGCAACAGAAGAGGTGCAAGATCCAATGAAATCAATGAATGGGAAGCTGACCAGGAAAATTACTACAAGACTGTGCCTTAAAGTTTGGTGCCAGGCCCACTATAATAATAATACCTGGCAACATGCAGAAATAAAAGACCCCTATACTCTGGTCAATGATCACAGGTAGATCCTCTAGACATGACCTGGAAATGATGAGACAGAGAACTGCATGGTGCTGCAACAGACTTGAGTTTTGGTCTGTATCATTTCCAGACTTGGAGTGGACCTGAGACAACACACCCCAAGATTTCAGTTTTCTGCAGCTTTGAGATCCAGGTGCAACCCAGCTTGTCATCAGCCTTGGTGACCAGGGAATCCCAACTTTGGGTAGCACAGTTATTC
The DNA here is from genome assembly GCF_902686445.1 of Sciurus carolinensis. Taxonomy (NCBI): domain Eukaryota; kingdom Metazoa; phylum Chordata; class Mammalia; order Rodentia; family Sciuridae; genus Sciurus; species Sciurus carolinensis. The sequence continues at coordinate 31,561,979 of NC_062222.1, read as the reverse complement.
CAGGTCACTGCTCATATACAAGTCTCTAAATACCTCCATAACAGTAGCCAGAGACATATCCTGTGTAAGATCAGTTTATCTGTCAACCTGCATCACCACTAGCTTTGGCAGGGACATCAACATACCCCTGAGACTGGACAGGACTTCATGGCTATGAGACACAGGTAGGAACCAGCTTAGAGTTAGGTTTTGTGACCAGAGAATTGCCTTCACCAACATGACCCCAATCTTAGACAACACAGCATGGAGAAGAATTTTATTTGCTAACTGTAGGATTAGGTAGTTAATCACAGGACTTTACCTTGGAACTTAGTGCCAGGCTGGTGAAATCTAATATCGAACAGTTCCTAATGGCCTCTATCCCAGGCCAAAACTCACAGATAGAGCCCCAGGAACAGCCCAGATATCAGGTAGAGACATGTGACTCCAATCTATTGGACTTCTAGCCAGCATCACTTATGGCTGGTTGCAACAGCCTTAGAAAAAAATTACAACTCTATGGTATATAGCCCACAACAGGGTGGGCTTTGGTTCTACCAAAACCAGTGTTGTACTACTCTTTGTGGGTTACAGGATTGAGGTATGACATGACATTTTAGCATTGGAGGCTGCTGGTGTGGCATAGGATCTTGGGACTGGTCCCTCTTCAGCTATTCCTACCAGAACTGGGAAGAATCCTATAGTACCTAGCCACAGATTGGTGATTGTGAACAAAGTATCTAGGCCTACCACAGACCAATTAGAAGGTTGGGGGTGGATGGATTAACCTTCTTAGTTTGTCTCCCAGCTATTGAAAAACACACACACACACACACACACACACACACACACACACATACACACACACACACACAAACACCAGGTGCAGATCTTGGACAAGCCAGAAACCTCTAATGCTGAAACAGTAACAACACACCAATAGCAACCTCATAGTAAACCAGGATTTGATGCACCATTTAGTGCTAAAAGAGCAAAATTGACTTTAAACAACCTGCTTAGAATTTCTGGAAATACAAACACAAATAAAGTCAGATCACGAAGACTAGAATAAATGCCTAATTCTTCACAGTCCAGATGATATTACACCCCATGCATCAAGAGCTTTCAAGAAAACATGAACTCAACTAAAAATCTAAGTAAGGCATTAGAAACTAAAAAGTTATTAACAGTATGAGTAAACTCTTTGATGGAGAATTTTTAAAAAAATATATTGAGAAAACCCAATGAGCTCCAAGAAGATGCAGAAAATGAATCATCCTCTAACAGAGAAAGTTAACATAGAAATAGAAGCAATTTCACAACTCTAACAGGAGTACTTGATCTGAAAAAAATGCACTAAGAAAAATGTAAAATGTTATAGAAGGCATCCATAGTAGGATATATTAAAGAGGAGAAAGAATTAGTGATCTCTGAGATAGGCTATTTTAAAAAATGTAGTAGCAGAAGCAAAAAGGAAAAGGAATGAAGAGAAATGAAGAAAACCCACAGATATTATGGGACTTAATTAAAAAAAAAAACAAATATTCAGATTATAAGGGTTAGGTAAAAAATTGAGTGGCGTAGTGACAGAAACAGAAGAAAGGGTTTTTCCCCTCATATATGTTAACAGAAAAATTCCCAAATCTAAAAGGAATACAAGTATTCCAGAACAGTAAACTCAGTAAACTCAAAGATCTCCAGTAACAGTCAACTAAGTCTAACCCAAGACTTAACCAAAATCTTAAAAGGTGAAAGAAAAAGAGAAGATTCTCTTAGAAGATTTTCTAAGGCAGAGAAAAGAAACAAACAGAATGAGTTTAGAAGGGTTGCCTCTTTTCTACATCATGGAGTAATTTGAGGAGGATTGGTGTTCTTCTTTGAAGGTCTGGTAGAACTTGTCTGACACTGGGTCTGGTCTGGGCTTTTCTTTGTTGGTAGGCTTTTGATGGCATCTTCAATTTCATTGCTTAAAATTGATCAGTTTAAATTTTCAGTGTCCTCCTGATTTAATTTGGGTAGGTCATATGTCTCTAAAAATTTGTCCATGTCTTCAAGATTTTCTATTATTTTCTATTTTATTAGAGTAAAAATTGTCAAAATAGTTTCTGATTATTGTCAGTATTTCAGTTTTATAGTAATTTGAGTTTTCCCTCTCTCCTCATTAGCTTCACTAAGGGTTTATCAATTTTATTTATTTTTTCAAAGAACTGACTATCTGTTTTGTCCATTTTTGGATTGTTTCTTTTGTTTCAATTTAATTGATTTCAGTTCTGATTTTAATTATTTCCTGTATTCTATTGCTTTTGGTGTTGATTTGTTAGTCTTTTTCTAGGGCTTTGAAATGTAGTGCTCAGTTATTTATTCATTGACTATTCTTTTAATAAATGAGCTCAGTGCAATGAAGTTTCCTCTTAGACTGCCTTCATAGTGTCCCAGAGATTTTGATATATTGTAATACTATTCTCATTTACCTCTAAGTATTTTTTAATTTTATCCCTGATTTCTTCTGCTACCTATTGATCATTCAATAGCATATTATCTAGTCTCTAGGTGTTAGAGTAGGTTCTGTTTTTTATTTTATTGTTGATTCCTAATTTCATTCCACTATGATCTGATAGAATGCAAGGTATTAGCTCTATTTTCCTGTATTTGCTAAGAGTTGCTTTGTGGCTTAAGATATGGTTTATTTTAGAGAAGGATCTATGTGCTGCTAAGAGTAAAGGGTGTTCAGTCATTGAAAGATGAAACATTCTACATATGTCTGTTAAGTTTAAATTATTAATTGCATTTTTTTAGTTCTATAGATCCTTTAGTTAGTTTTTGTTTGGAGAATCTATCCAGTGGTGAGAGAGGTGTTTTAGTTGGAAAGATCTCCCATGTTCTTGGATAGGCAGATTAATATTGTCAAAATGGCCATACTACCAAAAGTGCAATACATATTTAATGCAATTCCTTAATTTGTTTCCTATGATGTTCTTCATAGAAATAGAAAAAAAAAAGTCATGAAATTTATTTGGAAAAGTAAGAAGCCCAGAGTAGGCAAAGTAATCCTCATTGAAGCAAGAGGAATCCCAATATCAGACCTTAAATTATACTACAGAGCTATAGTAACAAAAATAGCATGGTATTGGTACCAAAATATACATGAAGACCAATGTTACAGAAGAGAAGACACAGATAAACCCATATAAATACAGTCATCTCATATTAGACAGAGTGCCATAAACACACATTGGAGAAAAGATAACCTATTCAACAAATGGTGGTAGGAAAACTGGAAATCCATATGTAACAAAATTAAATTAGATCCCTTTTTCTCCTGCACAAAAAACTCAAAGAGGATCAAGGACCTAAACATTAGACCAGAGACTCTGTACCTACTAGAAGAAAAAGTAGGTGCAACTCTCCATCAGGTTAGGTTAGGAACCAAATTCCTCAACAAGACTCCTAAAGTGCAAGAAGTAGAATTATGAATCAATAAATGGGATGATATTAAACTAACAAGCTTCTTCACAGCAAAGGAGATAATCAAGACAGTGAAGAGAGAGCCTACAGAATGGGAGAAAATCTTTGCCACCTGCACCTCAGATAGAACATTAATCTCTAGAATATATAAAGAACTCAAAAAAATGTACCACCAGAAAAACAAATAACCAATCAATAAATGGGCAAAGGAACTGAACAGACCCTTCACAAAAGAAGATGGTCCATTAACAAATATATGAAAAAATGCTCAATATCTCTAGCAATTAGAGAAATGTAAATTAAAACTACACTGAGATTTCATCTCGTTCCACTCAGAATGGCAATTATCAAGAATACAAGTAACAATGAATGTTGGTGAGGATGTGGGGAAAAGGTACACTCATGCATTGCTGGTGGGACTGCAAATTGCTGCAACCACTCTGGAGAGCAATATGGAGATTCCTCAGAAAACTTGGAATGTAACCACCATTTGACTCAGTTGTCCTACTCCTTGAAATACCCAGGGGACTTTAATGGCATACTCTAATGGTACAACCACATTGATGTTTATAGCAGCTCAATTTACTGGTTCATAGTTAAGCTATGGAACCAGCCTAGGTGCCCTTCAACATATTAGTGGAAAAAGAAATGTGGTATATATGCACAGTGGAATGTTACTCAGTCTTAACAAAGAATTAAATTATGGCATTTGCTGGTAAATGGATGGAACTGGTGACTTTCATGCTAAGTGAAATAAACCAATCTCCAAAAACCAAAAGCCGAATGCTGAGAGCCATCTATAAATCATGTGTGTGAATTGAGCGAAGTTGAAGCCACTAAGCAGGAAAGCCTAGTCTTAGGAACTCCCAGTCGGAACCCACTGTTTAGAGAATGCCTGATTCAAGTGGCGTCCTGTTTTAGCTCACCGTGACTCAAGTTCAAGTAGAGCCGTCCAGAGATGGGTGTAGTCAATCAGCCTGTTTACTGCAAGACCCCTGCCACACCCTGAAACAAGTACCAAAACAAAACTCCTCCTGTTGAAACCTTATCCCTGCCTTTGATGTCCTCCCCCTTAAATAATTGGGACTTTTTTCTGTTGTTGAGTTCCAGTTCCTATCAGGTCTGAAAGACCCTTCAGGTGTAACACATCTTTAATCTTTTACTGATTATTTCAAACTTTTTAAATTTTTCAGTCTGCTCACACCTTCTGAGTAGAAACCTACTCACAATAGTGGGGAATGGATAGGGAAGGGGGTAAGAAGGGGAGGGTTCAGCCCACTGGAAAGGGCAGAGTTGGGGGAAAGAAGGAGGGATGAGAAAGGAAAAGACAGTAGAATGAATCAGACTTAGCTTTCCTATGTTCATATATGAATACACAACCAGTGAACTCTACATCATGTACAGTCACAAAAATGGAAAATTTTATTCCATGTATGTATGATATGTCAAAATATATTCTACCATCTTATATAACTAAAAATAACAAATAATTTTTTTTTAATAATGGAAAAAAAGTAAAGAAACAACACATAATTCTTTCCCATTTCACCTGACAGCATGCTTTGCAACAGAAACCTTGCAGGCTAGGAGATATAGGCAAGAGATTTTCAAAATACTGAAAGAAAATAACTTCCAAAAGAATATTGTACTCAGAAAATCTTTCTCTTAGAAATGAGACAGAGATAAAGACATTCCCAGACAACAATGAGTAAGAAGATGAGTAAGAAGAAAATATCAGAAAGTGCAAAATTTAGTGATAGTAATTATACAGATAAAGTCAGGATGCTTTAGTATTGTAAACATGGCATGTAATCTATTAATATATTTAACAAGAAGACTGGAGAAACTAATATTACCGCATTAATATATTAAGAGATAGATAATATAAAGAAGATGTAAAGTGGGATATCAAAAAATTTAAAATGTATAAAGGAATGGAAGCAAGAGCTATTCATTAGTATATTTTGTTTGTTTATTTTGTTTCCTCTCTTGACATAATCACAAGAGATTTTTTGTAAGCAACATGATAAATAAGAGGTAAAAGTGTATAATAGAAAAACCAAAATAATAAGCAAGGAATCAAAACCTATTATGGTAGCAATCCATTTAACCACAAAGCAAGGCCATTCAAGAGTAGGGGAAAAAGAACAAAACTGCAATAAATCTGGAAAACAAGTTTAAAAATTGCTGGAGTAAGAACATGCCCATCAATAATTACCTTAAACATAGTGGATTAAATTAAAAGACAGAATGGAAAATAAATAGACTCAACTGTGTATTGCTTATGAGACACTCACTTCACATTTACAGACATTCAAAGACTGAAAGTGAAGTGATAAATGAAATATTCCATATGAATGAAAACCAGAAGAAAGTATGGGCAGTCATATATAGCTAAATCAGAATTTTAGTCCAAATCAGTAAAAATAGACAAGGAAGATTGTTATAAAATGATAAAGGAGTCAATTCAGCAAGAGAAAAGTAACTATTTTAAATATATATGTAAACAATATTGAAGTATCCAAACATATAAAGCAAATATTAGTAGATCTGAAAGTAGAAAAACAAATCCCAATGCAAAAATAGTAGAGAATTTTAACACTTGTCTTTCAGCAGTAAGTAGAACCCGGACAAAAGCCAACAAACAGTAGAGTTAAATTTCATGCTAGACCAAATGGACCTAACAGAACGACAGAACATTTCATTCAACATCTGCAAAATACACATTCTTTTCATCAGCACATGGAACATTGTCCAGGATAGATCACATGATAGACCACAAAACAAGCCATGTGAACAAATACAAAACTATTGAAATCATATCAAGTATCCTTTCTGACCACAACACAGTAAAACTAGAAATAAAAATAATTTAGGAAGCTAATATAAGTTCATGAAAAATAAACAACTTCTCTTGAACAACTAAGTTATCAAGGAAGAAATCAAGAATGAAATTCTAAAAGGCAAAAGAAGTTGGAAAACCAACATACCAAAAGAAAAGGGACATACCAAAAGCAATCATAATAGGGAAGTTCTTGGAATAAAAGCCTGTATCAAATAAACAAAAGGATTGCAAACCAACAACTTCATGCTGCATCTTAAGGAACTAGAAAGACATGAACAAACCAAACTTAAAATTGGTAGAAGAAAATAAATAATAAAGACCAAAGCAGATAAATTAAGTAGAGATATAATAGCAATACAAAAGATCAACCAAAGAGTTCATTCTTTGAAAAAATAAATAGATTTTAAACCCTTAATTATATTAACTAAGAAATAGAGGACTCAAATAAATGAAATCAGAAATGAAAAGGGAGATATTGTGACTGACACAACAAAAATACAATGGATTATTTAAATAGCCTTATGCCAACAAGTTTGATAACCCAACAGAAATAAATTCCTAGACATAAACATCTTACCAATATTGGATCATGAAAAAATGAAAAAGTTGAGCAGACCAATAATACATAATGAGATTAAATAAGTAATATAAATTATCCCATGAAGGAAACATCATCTCAGATGGCTAAACTGCTGAGTTTCAACACACATTTAAAGAAATTGAATACATTTCTCCTTAAATTCCTGCCAAAAATAGTGGAAGAAATTCACATTTCATGAGTCCAAAATTGCCTGATAACAAAAGTAGATAATGATAGAATAAAAAAGAAAGGTATTGACCAATATCCCCAATAAAAATGCTTGCAAAAACCCTCAAGAAAATATTAGCAAACTGAATTCAACAGCACATTAAAAAGATTATGCACCACAGTCAAAGTGAGATTTCTCCCAGTGTTGCAAAGATGGTCAAATATTCAAATCAATGAATATGATACAACACATTAAGAGAATGAAGGACAAGTCATTTAGTCATCTTAGTAGATGCAGAAAAAAGCATTTGAGGGGGAGTGTACAGCTCATTGACAGAACACTTGCCTAGTATGAATGAGGTAGGTGCTGGATTTAATCCCCCGTAACACACAGACACACACACACACACACACACACACACACACACACACACAGAGTGCTTTGGAGAAAATTCAATATCCCTTAATAAATAATAAAATTATTGCACAAATTAGTTTCAAAAGGAACATACCTCAACATAATAAAAACCATTTTTTACAGGTCAATGGCCAACATTGACCATTCACTTGTTGAATGGGGAAAAGCTGAAAGCTTTCTCTTTAAGATCTGGAACAAGAAAAGAATTTTCACTTTCATCTCCTTTATTTAATACAGTACTAGAAATCCTAGCCAAAGCAATCATGCAAGAGAAAAAAATAAGAAAATGCAAAGGGAAATACAAATTGTCACTGTTTGCACATGACATACTCTAATATTTTCTTTTTGTTGATTACCATGAGCTAGGACTGAAAGAAAAATTGTTTTCCATGAGATATGAAAAAATAGTTTAATTTTCATGTATATGTGCCAGTGTGAAAATTATGCAAATTATTATAAATAGGAATCAAGAATATGTCACTAAATTTGGCAGATTTCAGGAAGAAATGTCCCAGATAGGCAGTTTCCAGGCAAAGAGAGGATTCAACAAGAAAAATCTTGTATTGTTGACCTTAGACTTCATGAAGCACATGAATACACAGGAGTTTAGCAAGTCCCAACGAAAGTGATTCCTGGCTCCACAATTTAGTTAGCAAATGGTTGATGGACACTAAGCACAATGAAATTTCTAATTCACTCAGAACTATGTAAAACATAAACAAACCTTATGAAAACTAAGCTATAGTTTCCATCTTACAAATGTTATTTTAATACCCTCACATTTCTATGGCAGAAAATGAACTAGAGTGAAGAACTCCTTGCATCTATATTTTCCATACTTCTTCTAAGGTGATTTAAGGGTTGTTTAACCCTGTGAGTTTTGTAAAGACAGTGGAAGTGAGGCAGTAGCAATGCTTCTTCATACAGATAGAAATTTCTAGAACAAAATAGTAAAAAAAAAAAAAAATCTTGGTTTGTGAGTCGTAAGGCAGAAAACTTAGGACTTGTGTGAAAACAGGAGTTACTAGAAAAAGAAATTATTGAGAGGGTAAATACATTTTCGTATTGCAACTTTAGAATATAAAGAGAAATTAAAAATACTCAAAAATACTATAAAATAGGCTCAAAATGTGACACAATATGCAAACTTATGATATTGGAATATTATCATTAATTTATAATGCTATTTAACTCTGAATTCTGAGAGAATACAGTGAGTACTATTTATTCACATATAAATACTGTACCCCTTCCATTGCCATGTTAAGAATAATAAAGGTCATATACATGGTTCCTCGCTCAGATGTCCAAATAACTTTACATCACTGTAATTAGAATGACAATAAGAGAGAAATAAAAGATTTGGTTTTGGTAAAGCAGACCATATCAAAGTGGTGTTGCCTTCATTCAACACCTCTGTAAGACTCAAAGGAAATGAAAGCTATACATCAAAGTGATACGTACTCATACATCCATTGAAGCAGCATTCATAATACCAAGATATGGAAACTAGCTAAATATCTGTCAACAGGTGAACGGATAAAGAAAATGTTGTGTATAAGCTGCTTTCTACATCAGTTTTGGATCTTTTCTGCTTATTGTATTTTCTACTAGATTGCTAAATATTAGAAATCTTAGACATCAGAAAACATGGCACCAATAGCACAGTTCCCAAAGTATAGATTTATCTTCAAGAAATGTTTGTTGAATAATTGAACAAATAACACATCAACTTTTTAAGGTGGATGAGTATCACCTCCAAATGTTGACCTTTTTTCTTGTTAAAGAATATAATCTGAAGTAATTTTTCAGTATATTTGTCAAGTTTTGCTAAGTTATACCACAGTAATAAACAATCTCAAATTTTCAGCTGGATTAAAAAATATATAGGTTTAATTCTCATAGTTGCCATATAATGGGTAAAGGCTGCCTGTCACCCCACTTTTTCCCCTTAAAGATCCAGGCTAATGAGTAGTCTCTATCTTGACTAGCCTTTCCTGTGGCATACTAAAAACAGCAATGCGAGAACCGCTTGATATCTAAAACCTCTTATCTGTAATAGCACATGTGGTTTCTAATATTTCTTGTTCACACAGTGATCTTTGGTCAAGCCTACCATCTTGTAAGGATGAACTTGATAAAGAGGGAATGCTTGACAGTAATATAATCTACCACAATTGCTACAGTTTGGGTCTGAATTGTCCCCCAAAGTCCCCCTTGTTAAAGACTTGTCTCCAGTCTTCAAGGTGTGCCCTTAAAGGGGATGGTTGGAATTGAACACTTCCTTTCTCTCTGCTTCCCAACTACCTCAAGTTTATCAGCTTCTTGACCATGTGCTCCCTGCCATGGTGTGGTGCTTCTCCACAGGCCTAAAAGCAATGGAGCCAACTGTCTATGGGTAGACACTGTGAGCCAAAATTCACCTTTAGGCTTTTTAATTTAATTTGCTTGTGTATTTTTTTTTAATATAGTAATGGAAAACTAACATATTCTCCCCCATAATTTTTTTTTCTTTTGGTGGTGCTGGGTCTGATCCCAGGATCTTATGCAAACCAAGAAAGTGCTCTTCTCCTGAATTATAGTCTCAATCCCCAACCTGCCCAACATGCCCTCTTAAGAAAATATTTGCTTTTGTTCCTATGCACATAAAATATAATACTCACTCCCTGACCAATGGACTGAACCCCAAACTTCTAGTTCCAAGAAATTATGATAATCTAAACATTGTCTCTACATAGACTTTCTTTATGTAGACCTATGAACTATAAAGACAAGTTATTTGCTTCCCCCTTCAGATACAAAAATAAGGCTTGAACAAATCCAGATAATAATAATAAGCTATCCTTTTCATAAAAGAGAAGAGTGAAGGCACAGAACCCTGGCTGGCTAGTACGTAGCACTTCGGTAATTACTTTGGAAAGGTGAGAGACTCCTATACTAAGGGTAGGTGAGATTCCCTTATTCAGGTCTCTATCTGATCCCTAGGAATAGTTCCCAAATCAATAATTCTCTATGTTCTTCATTCCACCTTCCGAAAAATATTATTCTCCTGTTGAACAGAAGTGGGTATTCCAAAATCCATTTTAATCTTGGACAGTTCTAGTTCAGACTTGTGATTCTTTTGAACTTGATAACTTCTTAAAATCAGAGTAAGTTTTTATCCATGCAATTTCAGTAACTTCCATGTGCCCCTATGACCCAGAATAAATCATAATTCTTTATAGAACATATCTCAATTGTGATCCTATTAAGTATTTCAAGTGCTATATAGTCTCGCATTGCTTTTCCCACTCTGAGTGGAGATACTTCATTTCTCTTTCATATCTCCATTTGAAGTTCAGTAACAGTAGTACTAAATTATATGGTTCAGCACTCATCGTGTATCTTCTATTAAAGTTAAAAGGAGTAGCAAATAGAGGAAAATGATACATAGATATAAATAAATAAACAGTAGAGCAAAGAGAGAGGACCTGTATCTTCCATAGTTCTCATGTGTACAACTGAGCAGATGTTCACAATTCAGATTTATAACTTCTTTCCTCCACTACTGGATTCATGTACTCCCTAGCTTCAGCCAACCCATTAGTTAGTGAAATAGTCTGAACTTCCTGACCTAGTCCGGTGACCCAAACTGTCAGTCGTCGAGGGCTGCATCATAATTGGTCTTGTTTTTTTGGTTTTCTGTATTTTACTAGTAAATTTTACCACTGAATTTGTAAGTATAATTAGGAGCCATGACAATTCCATCAATTCTAGAAACCAATCATTATAGTAACCTGCTATCCTACATATTGAAAAACTATTAACTGAGGTTAACACATTGTGGTTGAAATACTTTGTGTGTATATATGTGTGCTCTTGCAAGTCTTTTTTCCCACTGAGCTCTTAATAGAAACATAAATAGAAAAAAGTGTTTAAAAATAATACAATACTAGAGAATGTCATGAACCAAAAGTGAAGATTCTGTATTTTCAGTGTAGTAGTTTACCACTCCAGCTCATTGTCAATGCCTTTGCTGTGTCAATGCTCAACTTCAGTACAACTTTGTCTTTTGACCACCACTCTGCTCCCTCAGTAGACAGCAGTACATCACCAGACCCTCCTGTCACTTCTCCACTCAGCCCCAGGTCCACTCCAGACTCTCTTGGCCTATGTACCAAGTAGCATCTTTCTTTTTTAGTTAAAAAAACAGTATTAGTATGATTATAAAAAGGTACTTTACCATGAATACAAGTTTGAACATATGTCAAAAGAAAGTTTTTAAGGAAATTGACTTAAGTGTACACATATACTTTTCTTTCATAGATGGTAGAGAAAAATCTCAAACTTACAAATTTAGAAAATATAACCAAAGAAAATTCACTGTAATCAACCTGGGTTGCTGGTCATGTATGTTAGACTGGATTCATATCTTGATTTCCGTACTACATGTATGACCCACAGAAAGTTGCATAGTATATTTATCTTGATTTATTTTTCATGAAAATGGAGTCATAGTTAAACAAATTTAAAAGAGATTTTTAAAAATGACTACATGAGATAGTTTACCTACAAAAAGAAGAGCTTAGAAAAGTGACTGTTCATAGTAATTTATTACAAATGTTAGCTATTTTGGGTTTGATGATCAAAGTCACAAACCTGGAACTCCTTTAGGGATTTAAGTTGGTTTATTCAAGGCTTATTAGTACTCTCTTAATCACAAAAGCATACTCTGGATAAGACAACTGAACATGTTCAAGGAGGAACAATGCATGAATTATTGTTTAACGAGTCCATGATGAAATATTTAAGAAGTGGGATAAAGTGTTCTGAAAATTGATTTGGAGTATATAATAGCTAAAGAGCATAATACAATACTCCTTTCTTCCTGTTAATGCTTGTTGTTGCCTTTCACAAGGTGTGATGAGCTGGTACACTAAGCTACATGGGCTCAAGGGCAGTTGATCAGCAGATGACCTTAGCTGTGACTTTTCACGAGTCACCATTTCTAGGGTTGGAATGAAACTTTATCTTATGAGTCTGGAGCACTGTGTAGACACGGACTAGTTAATGTGCAATTCATTTACTATTTGAACTGTGCAGATGATGGATTAGGGGTATGTAAAGGTTAAGGATTGGGCCAAGGTTTAATGTTGACTCAGTTTATTGGGCTATTGAACTTTATCAGAGTGATTACAACCTACATTTTTCCTATCATGTGTTCATGGTAAAATGACAGCACAGAATGATTAGTTTTAAAAATATTTTATTTTCTCCTTTGAGATGAGCTTTGATTGTTGCAATGCTAGCATGTAATACACGTCCTTAAATCCTCTTCAGACTAAATAAAATTAATTTACAGGTCTTTTTATTTTTTTAATTGAAATAGTTCTTCAGCTGTTCCTCTCCTTTTATCTTCAGTAATCATCCAGTCATTCACTTTATGACCTTCCTTGCCTTGCTTTGCACTGGCTTGTGGAATTCCTAAGTGACACTTCCCAGTCTCCCCGGAACATTCGCTCCATGGCCAGAGGGCTGCTTCTCCTTTTGTTCTAATAACTCAGAAACATTTATTTCAAGTTCCAGTTAAAATTCTTTTCTTTTAAAACCCCTGTAGGGAACAGTTACTTTCTGTTCAGAACTTGTTTGTGTAATTCCTTTCCTACCAATCCCTTGCTTTATTTGACTTTTGTTTCCAATCTGTCTTTCTAAGGGCTGATGATAGCAAAGAGAGCTGCATCATTGATAGATCTTCCATATCAAGCAAACTTTTCTCACTTTCATAATGTGCCAAATTTATGGCTCAGAAAATTAAGCCAAATAAAATATTTTTCTGCTTCTGCTGATGTTTATATTTCTCTAAAATTAGGTGTCACATCCAAAGTCCTTTATAGTACAATCCTCATTATGAGGGAGATAATGGAGGAAGGGGAAGAAGTGGGAATTAAAAGGAAAATATGGTTACAAAATAATGTACACCATTTGTGTACAATGAATCAAAATGCAGTCTGTAAAAAATAAAAAAAAATAAATATTTTTTTAAAGAAAGTTTTCTGTTAATGTTTACCACAAAGAAGACAAAAATATCATGTAATTCCTAACTTGAAATATACCGGGAAGAACACAGAAATACTTTTGTGGTGTTTTTACCAAAAATATATAACTTGAACTTAAACATGAGAAAATATCAGACTAATCCAAAATGAAGAACAATGTAGAAAATTATTGACCAATATTCTTCCAAAGTACCAAGGTCATGAAAGACACAGAAGCCTAGATACTGTCACAAATCTGAAGGGTACTAATGAAACCTGATAATTAAATGCTATGTGTGATTTTGGACAGAATCTTAGACTGGAAAAGAACATTAGTGGAATAAAGAGTAAAATTTAGATAGAGTATATAGATGTTTTATAAATATTATTGTTAATTTCTGGTTTTATAAGATATCATGGCAGGAATCAGTAAATGATATGTTGTAATACTATTTGAGAATTTTATAATTTTGAGATTATTAAAAGAAACTTGTCAAAAAACAGGATGAAAGACAGTATTTTTAAGCATACAAGAATTTGAAGGTTGAAAGATAAATTCAGGATCTCCAACTAAACCTTCAGAAAAGTCCCCTTTCTTATTTTATTACTTACAAAGCAAACAGATGTCCAGTCAGCAAAGAATGAGCTCTTTGGTTGTGTACTTACTGAAAGAAGATTATATAGTTTATGAAGTGTTTGTGGAGCTATAATAGTCTCAGATGACACTTGGTAAGACTTCTGTGTTTATTCTGAGGTTATTTTATTTTCTGTGTTTAACACCAAATTAGATGCTTACAATTTTATTTTCATCCCTTCAAAAAGAAAATATATAATTTTTTTTATAATTAACAGCAAATCAAGCCAAGATGACTTACCTGTCTCTTTAACCTAATCTCTTCCTAAAGTAGAAAACACACACAGCCTAAACACAGTTGCTAGGTATTCAAACTATATATAAAGACTGACACTAGTATTTTGTACTCACACGGATTCAGAATGATACAAAGCTATATTAAATGGCAAAAACAATATAAATAGGTTTAAAAATTGACAGTGCCAGAACATAAAATTTAAATTAAAAAGATTCTTCAATGAAGCTCTGACCATAACATAGCTCTTCATAAGTAATTTGTTTCTGGGAAATTTCTCTGGGATATTTATTTTTCCTTTTTTACAAGAGCATGTTTATTTATTCATTCATTATATTCATTTGTGGTTGATTTATACCACCTTCACCTGCCTTTAAAATATTGTTATGGTGTTATAGTTTAGATATGAGTTGTTCCCCCATAGCTCACATGAGAAAATGCAGAATGTTTAGAGGCAAAATGATTAAGTCATGTGAACTATAACCTAATCAGTGAATTAATCTATTTGGTGGGTTCAGAATTTGAAAGGACTACTCTGCTGGGTGGTACTTAGAGGCAGGTACGGTGTGGCTGGAGGAAATAGGTCATTGGGGTATGATTTGGGGTTTATATTTTGTCTCCAGTTCCTCTCAGTCTCTCCTTGATCCCTGACTTCCATAAGCAGAGCAGGTGGCTTCCTCTCTTCCCTTCTGCCATGATGTTCTACTTCATCTTGTGCCCAGAGCAATGGAGTTGGTCACCCACACACAGGACCTCTGAAACAAAGAGCCCAAATTCAACTTTTCCTTCTCTGAAGTTGTTCTTTTCAGGTATTTTGCTCATGGTAATGAAAAGCTGATTAACAAATATGGCAATTTTATTTTTATTTAAATTAAATTTATTTAAAGCTGAAACATAAAACCTGTACATATTAATGGGGGGGTACCATGTACTGCATTCATTGTATAATGTTTAATACAGGGTAAATATGTGTGTCTCTTCAAATATTGATTATTTCTTTATGGTGCAAATATTCAAAATCCTTTCTTCTAGCTTTTTGAAATGGATAATACATTGTGGTTATCTGTGGTCATCCCATTGTACGACAGCACACCAGAGCTTCTTGCTCGGATCTACCTATAACTCAGTATCCATTGATCAAACTTTCTTCATCCCCTCTCCCCTACTCTCACCAGCCTCTGGCAACCACCATTCTACTCTCAACTTTTTTTGAGATTAACTATTTTAGATCCCATATATGAGTGAGATTATGCAATACTAGTCTTTCTGAGGTATTTCTTAAACCTATTTTTTTTAAGTTTCAATGAAAAGATTCAGACTTACCAAAGTAAGTAAAATAACCCTGAAAATTTGTTATGTGAAGTGACATATTTTAGATGGCCAATTGCTATTTGACACTCCTCTTTCATCATGAAGTTATAACTCTAGGGTCCCTCTTATATGTGAACACAGAAAAATGAAGTTCATTTAAAGGTCTGAGCCTTTAAAGCCTGGCTGCTTTCACTTCCTTTCTTATAGAATACTTACTCTTAAAGTCTAAGCTACCATGGAAGAAAGTCATTACTTCCTAACATGGAGGAACCATGAGATTACATGAAGGAAGGGGATGATTAACACAGACCTTTGAATCGTGACCATCAAAATGTCAGACGGTGAATATAGCTTTTTCAGACATTCCACACCAACCTACTGCCAAGTAAATACTACCATGTGACCCCAGTTCACCCCTGGAAGAAAAGAACTACTCAATTGAGCCCTCATCAAACTTCTGACTCACAGATCTTGAGCACAAAGGATTATTTCTTAATTACATTAATTTTGGGGAGAACTTGTACAGAAATAACCACAACACATAGACATGAACAGTGCTATTTGGTGGGTGAAACAGAGACTGATGTTATCAATTCCATTTTTACCTCACCTATAAAATCTGATTTACCTATAAAGATGCATTGTGACAATATGCCTAGGTTAATGACTCTAATTATTCCCAGGTTCCCCTGAAGCACTGTATGTTCAAGTGTCTAAAAGTGGCCCAGAAATGTAAGTTGAAATACTATCTGCACACTCTGGAAAATGTCCCTAATCCATTTCTCCTTCTTTCTCCTGACCAGAATGTGACTGTGATTATTTTTGTGTAGTCACAATTTTGGACCTTGTGGAGGAGAACTTCTCTCTGACTGTTTGGAATTTGGTGTTATAAGAATTATGAAACACTGGGACTTCAAGTAGCTAATTAATGGCTGGGCTCCGTGGCACATACCTGTAATTGCAGCAGCTCAGGAGGCCGAAGCAGTAGGATTGCAAGTTCAAAGCCAGCCTCAGTAATAGCAAGGCACTAAGCAACTCAGTGAGACCCTGTATCTAAATAACATACAAAATAGTGCTGGCGATGTGGCTCAGTGGTCGAGTGCCCCTGAGTTCAATCCCTGGTACCCTCCCCCACCCCCACCCCTACAAAAAAAGAGGCTAATTAACTTCTTTATGTAGAACATAAACTTCGCTTATCAAAATGTTTGACATATGAAGGAAAGACTAATGCAGTGCTAAGGTAAAGAAAGAAAATGGAGAAGACATTTTACTTCAAGGAAATTTAACATGATAGAAATATATTGACTGGGCCTATGTTACTAATATTCAATTACCAAACTAAGGAATCCTGCATTTGTCCACTTCTACACTGACCAAGATCCAGAAGTTGTATTACCCTTCGCACTATATATTTGCCAATTCTTGATAATTTATGTAATTGTGCTTGCATATTCTAATTTTCTTCAAGATTTCATTATATAAAAAGGTAAAGTAATATAACAAATAATAACATATCCAACCCAACCATAGAAATAAAATTTACAAATGCAGTTGATATAGCATATATACCTGTCTCCAATCGTATTACATTCTTCCCTAGAACCAGCATTCTAATTTGGTGTTTGCCATTCCTATTTACTTAACTAACTACATGAGTCATTCTTAAACAACATGAATTTTTTATTGCTGTATTTTTAAATTTCACAAAAATAACATGATTTCTGTATACTTCTGTAACTTTCTATAACAGATTTTTGAGATTTATCCAGAAATACTTATAGATGTAGTTTGTTTCACTGTTCTATAATGTTTCACTGCACATATATCCTAAAACATATTTTCCATTTTAGTCCCAATGACTATTTAGCTTCTTTATAGATTTTTACTACTTTGGACAAAAAAAAAATATGCTTCCATGAATTTCCTGTACTCTATTCATTTACTACTAAATCAATCTTGTCACCTCTCAAACTCTAAAATTTCTATTCATTTCTGTTGTGGTTTGGTCATGAGATATCTCTTGAAAAGCTCATGTGGCAATAGAGGAAAAGTTCATAGGTGAGATGATTAGATTACATGAACCATGAACTAATCAGTGGATGAATTTATTTTATGGAATAATAATGTGAACGGATTCTGGGTGATATGTGGGGTGTGGCTGAAGGAAGTAGATCACTACAGGTATGCCCTTGGGGACTATATTTTGTCCCTAGTTCCTCTCTCTCCTTCTACTTTCTGACTGCCATGAGATGAGATTTTCTCCACCACCCTTCTGTCCTGATACTGTCTTAGTCTGGGCCCGAAGCAGTTGAAGCTAACCATGGACTGAACCTTCTAAAACTGTGAGCCCAGAATAAACTCTTCCTTCTCTAAGTTTTTCTTGTTGGGTATTTTGGTCACAGTGATGAAAAAAATTGAATAACACAATTTCACGTATTTTTTTTCTCTGTCTTGGAAGCAGGCTTAGGAGATGGTAAGAATGGATGGAAAAGGTAATTTTAGGATTTCTGTCTTGTAATGTTAAATTTGGCACAAATGGAAAGTCTAATTCAGGACAAAGCCTAGGAAATCTGATACCTGGAATAAAAATCTTAAACTGGGATCTGCATGGAGAATTTAAAGAATCATTTTACCTTATCTTAGTTTGGATTCTCATAATATCGAAATTAAGAATAAGACAAGAGGGAAGCAGCAGGCAGTAGATTACCATAATGATTGTGAATTACTTCTTTAGAAAATTATGTCTTCTGATTGCTCAATTATGTGGAATCAATTTAATTTTCCCAAGTCACTTTTATGAAATCTTTTCTCATTTTACTGGTAGTGTTTTTGAAAAACTTAATAGTAACAAAGAACTTCCAATGCAAATTTTAGGAGTCTTTGAAAACACAAATGTCTCTCTTTTCAATACCATCCAACTGGAAATATAGACCTCTGATGTGCATGGTCAACGTGATATACATATACATTTATTTTAGATGCTAAAATCCCATCAGATCTATGTTTAGGCAGATTTTACTTTTCCATAGTCATATATTGGGACATACAATTGCTTTATGTCTGCTCATACTAAGTTACATTGTGAGCACTCAGCATTTGTTCTCTATGCCAGCTTTCCCTGGAAGATGTTCACCATGGACTGAACCCATCAGTATATATGGAAGACCAGAAGGTTCAGAAAAATGAAAAGATGGGGAGAATGTTACAAATCTTCATTAAGATTAAGTATCATTTTCTGAATATATGAAATTCAAAATTTTATTGACACTTGAAGGTACTAGGTGAACTTGTCCTCAAAGGAAGAGGGAGAAACTATCTTAAAAAGAACTGGATGAGCCATATGGCTGCAGCTTCGTCTTAGGGGTAAAAAAGAAAGAAGAAAACTTGCAGGAGCCTCCTCACTTGATTTTCAGTTAAGAGTTCTTAAGATTCTTTGAATATTGCAATTGTAATTTCTTTTCCCTTATTCTTTAACTTTATTACTGGCTATAGAACAGATGGTGAATAGAGAAGACAATTTACTCAAGTCTGATTCATAGTTCCCTCAGACACACTAACTCATTCAAGTTTGATACACTACTCCTCCACAAGAGTCTTAATTTCTTTATAAAGTCAGTAATGCCCCGTGTTTTAAAAAATTGAATAACCACATCTTAAAATGAAGAGATATATCATGTAAGAGATATTTTTTGTGTATTTAGAGTCTTTTGAACTACTTATTTCTAAGAGTTATGGCCTATAAGTAGTAAATATTGAACAAATGAAAAATAACCTTAGCACAATCCTCCATACAAAGAACCCAAAGAATTGGCAGTGTATCAGGGATCTAAATATGCATCTCTCTCACTTGTATTCTGATAGAAGAGCCATCAAAACCGTGTTTCTTTTTATATAAAATGATTCAAAATGTATTTTATTCTTGCACCATTTCTCAATCTATCCTGTATTGTTCCCATCCAAAATTATTAAGTAAAAATTAGTGCTTTGAATATGAATTTTCAAATGACATGCATTCCTCTTGTGTTGAATCATATTTAGGGGAATCAGGTGGGTAGAGTTTGATACATAAAGTTGTCTTCATAAATCATAGGTGTCAATTTTAAGAATGGAAGAACACTACATCACAGATACTTGTGTTTTGAAGGATAAGGGGAAATGGAAGGTGTGAATGGAGCCCAGAGAACTTGGGTCTGAGCAGACATCCAGGATGTTTGACTTTGTGATGCACAAAGAACATTCCAGATACATTTCTTTCTACCTCCTGCAGTGGCATTATCTTTCCATTACTCAGTTAAATGAATCATCAGGAAAATATGGTATAAATCATATCTATAATTAATTAGTATTTTATCAAGTCCCTAAAAGTGTTTGTAAAGCAGTGTTCACTAAATAGTAAACTGTTATTGTTTATGAATAATATAATCAAATTACATCCTGAAATGCAGTTATTAGTTTCATCTGAGGACACAAAGATTTTTTCCTATGTAGTCATTATTTCAAGTACTTTCACATTACTTTATTAATTTCTGGACTTTGCATAGGACTTCTATTAGTTTATTTAGAGCAGGGGATCTAGCTTATCTATATTTAGATCCTGGTAGAATTCAGTGCTCAATAAAAATATTCTTATAAGTTACAATTTTACTATTCTTCTTAGTATATTATAATTACACATAATAATGGGGTTCATTGTGACATTCATACATGAACAAAATAACATAATTTTCTCCATTTCATTCCCCATGTCTTTTCTCTTTCCTTCACTCTTCCCTCCTCCTGATCCTCTTCCTCTACTCTACTGGTCTCCCTTCTATTCATTTGTTTTAATTAGTGCATTGTAATTATACATACATTTGCTATATTCACACATGCAGTTAGCATAATTTGGTATGTCACAATTTTAAAGCAGAATAGGAAACCTGCAAGTAGAGTATAGTTTAAATTGTTGTAATAATTGTGTATCTAGGACTAAATTGAGCTGATAGTAATTTCTCTTACTAATTTTAAAAGTCCCCACTTTCTTTGGTATATAATGAGTTCCTTGGTCAGAAACACAGTTATGTGGAATAACATAGTAGAGTACGATTTTTATAAATCAATGGATGTTAGTTTAAGCAGGAGCACTGTGGACAGGAAAGAAAATTTCACAGAGTAAGTATCTATTCCAATGAGAACAAAGTACATTCCTTTACATGGTGAAAGTGGTTCTATATAATCAGGTACTACCCAGTTTTTCCTGAGAAACTCTGGGCACATGATAATTTCTTAGTCTATAATCAAGCATTTGATCTCTTAGACCCAGTAACAAGTCAAAAGATATTTCTCAAAATGAGAATATTCTATTTATAGAAGATGGAAAAGCATCATTAGACAATTTTCATATTCTTAGCTATGATTTGCCTGCTAATTACTCCATTCTTTACTATCTAACACACATTCTTCAAATATGATTGGATATGTTGGTGCATATTGTCCAAATGGCAGAGCAAATTTTATGGCAGCCTGAAACTACTGCAGAGCCTTGAGGATCCCTCTCAAAATTGATGGCTTTGGACATTACTTGGTCAATGGGTTGGAGGAATGCCTAAATGAAATATGCATTTTTTTCAAAATGCAAAGATTTCTACTAGATATCGTTCTTCAATGTCTTTGAGAGGAAGTGCCTCATCCTTCACTTTTAATATCTCCACTGGCCCCAGATTACCAAAACCCTAAATAGTTCTCCAGGGTTATAGATCCCAAAAAAATGTGTGAATTTTTTTCTCATTCTCTGCCTTGCCTGTGTCTTATCAATCTATCAGTAGTATTTGCTAATTTCTAATGACTAAGTCCAATTATCATGCCATCTTCAATGTAATAATTCATTGTGTTTTTCTATGGATTGGAGGGGAAATATTCCTGAAGGGCAGATTATAATAAAGGAGTAGATATTTGAGGAAGTTCTGAGATAGTACATTGAAGTTATATCAATGACCTTGTCAGCTGAAAGCAAACTATATCCAATGGTCTTTATTATGAAGGACAAAGTAAAATAAAATGCTCACTAGATAAAGGTTTATCAACCATAGCACTATTGGCACTTTGAGACAGATAATTATTCTTTTTTACCTTTTTGAATTTTTAAAAATGTTTATTTTAATATTTAATATAATTTATTTTAATCAGCAAATAAAAATTGTGTTCATTTGTAGTCTGTGTACAACACATTGTTTTGAAAGATTCATATACTGTGAAATGACTAAACCAAGATATTTATCATATTCAATATCAATTACTTATTGGTCAAAGCATACAAAGCTTGAAGGAATACAAAGTTAGGAGGAATAAGTTCAAGACATCTGTTGTATAACATGGTGACTATAGTCAATGGTAGTGTATTATATTCTTGAATGTTGTTTAGAAAGAAAATTTTAAGTGCTCACGCCAGATGAATTTTTGTGGTGGGGCTCTCTTGTGCATTGCAGTATTTTGGCAGCATCGTTGACCTCAAACGGTAGCATCCCATCTTAATGACCACCAAGAATATCTCCAGGCACCACCCAACTTTGTCCATTATCTTCTAATGGGAACATCTTACAAAATCATGTTATACTGGTCTAAAGTAAAAAATAAACAATGGTGTAACATTATTAAATAAAATGCAGACTTTACTCAAATTTCATCATTTTTTCCACACATGTCATTTTTCTGTTCCAGAGTCCAAACCAGAATCCCTTGTTGTGTTTATTTAGTTGCCATGTATTAGTCTTCTCTGAACTGTGAAAGTATTTTTTTTTTATTTTTTATCATGACTGATGGTTTGAAGAGTGAGGCATATACATTTTGTAGAATGACCCTCAGACCAGAATTTTGGGGAAGAAAGATCAAGAGATGAACAGCTCATTCCATTGCATCATGCCAGGAGGTGGATGACATCAACGTGACTTATTACTGGTTGCATTAATCTTGAGTAACTGATTAACATGGAATCTGCCTGTTTTACTGTATGTAGTTATTTTTATTTACCATACTATTTTCTTTAAAAGCAAGATCCCTGGTGGTGGCAATCAAGTCTCCATCTACTGAAAGCAAGATTATTAAAGAACTGTGAATTTGTTTTAATATTATCACAGAAATTAACAAAAATTTGTAGAGAGGTATTTTGTAGATAAGGAAATATCCTCTTCTCAAATTATGCCCATGATATTTACTGTGAATTTGGTCAATAACTTACTGTGGTTATCCAGTGGTCATTTTCTATTTCCTTCATTCCTTCTACAGACACTATTTAAATTCTTTCTGTATACAACATTTCTTCCTTCTCCTCTGTTTATTTATATTCACTCACGTATTATATGGATATAAATATGTATATTGATTATATTGGTATATAAACTGATGAATATAGTTTTATTTTGGGGGTTATAATCCAACACTGTATTTATTTTATCACTCAAATTTTTCTAACTTTAGTCATTGGAAACTTTCTGGTTGTCTTCAGTGTTCTGGCATATTCTCTTTCTAATGGTATGTACAGAAGGTGAACATTTCCTTGCTTTCTGGTAAAGCAAAGTGATTCAAGTTTTTACCTACTATTTTCTTGCTTTAACTCTAAATCAGCTATTTTCAAAGGAGGCCTAAAACCTTCTATTAGAAAATAATATTTAGAAAACAGAACTGGGTTGTAGTGCTCATTACTACTACACTATCTTTTCTTGTAGAACTTCTCAGGAGAAAGATCTGCTCAGCCAAGATACACATTTTCCTTAATCCCCTTTTATTAAGATTATGGCCCAACTGTCAATATGGTCATATTAATTTGCCCAAATCTCTACCATATCCAGGAATCTCCCTACTTTCTATATGATCATTGTTTAATTTGCATGCAATAGTTTAAGCTGTTGTCATTTATAACCTTGGGTGTTAGCTAGTTGTACATTCATCACCAATAGTGTCATACAGAATGCTTTTATTACCCTAAATACCTGCTTGTGGGTCCCCTTTGTAGTCAAACCCTACCCCAGTCTACAGAAAATGATCTTTTCTTTCTCCCTGTACTACACTACAGTTGTGTTTTTCAGAAAGTCATATGAATTGAATCATTTATTACATAACTTTTATACATCATTTCTTTCATTTATACAGGTGCACTTGATATTAGTCCATATTATTATATGAATCATTACTTTGTTTCTCTTCATTATTAAGAAGTACTTCAGTACAGGCATATACCACAATGTTTAAACAACTCATCTGTTAATGTTCTTGCTTGGTTCAATCTTTTGATAATTGTGAATCAAATTGTTGCAAAAATTCATGTACAGATTTTTCATGAACATACATTTTTAAATTCAGCTGGTAAATAACTAGTGTGGGATTACTAAACTGTAGGATAAGTGTCCGTCTTACTTTGTAAGAAACTGCAGTTGCTGTCTCATTTTGCGTTCCCACCACTAATGATATTTCCTTTTGTTGTTCATATTCCTTAGTAGTTGGTACTGCACATTCATTCATTGTTGCTGTTTTGAGGGGGTTTTATTTTTTAGTCATTCTAATATATATATATATATATATATATATACATGTGTGCTATTTAACTGTTGGTTGGTTTTAATGTTCAGTAATACATGTTTTCACATGCTCATTTGCTTTCCATGAAATATTTTTGGGAAAGAATCTGCTCATATTTTTTGTTCACTTTTTAATTAGATTCTTTATTTCTCCATTTTTATGTTTTAAGCATTCTTTTGATATATTCTGTATATTAAACTTGAATACATGTTCTTTACTTGAGATTTCACTATTGTATTTTCTATAGTTTTGTGTCTTACTTTTGTTTATCTTAATAGTGCCTTTCATGATGTGCAAGCATATTTTACCTTTATGAAGTCCAAATTATTATTTTTTTATATATTTTGCTTTTGGGGTCATATTTAAAAACTCCTCATTGGGCAATGAATCATGCAGATTTTCTGCTGTTTTCTTATAGAAGCTTGAGAGCTTCATAATTTGATTTCTGACCACTTGAGTTATTATTTTTTTTAACAAAGTATGAGCAAAAGCAGACAGTTTCTTTGGATTGAGGAGTCAGTGTTAAAAGTCTGGGAGACAGAGGAGGCCAAAATTTACAGGACTGAATATGAAGAAAATTACACAGAAAGCAAACACCAGAGAGGTTAGGGACCCTTCTCCACTTTTCAGTTGCTTACTCCTGCACACATAGGTGTAAGAAACATATCTGAGTAAAATGAATGATTCCCAGATCTCATAATGTCAATTACAGTTTAAATATAGTTTGTATTTCATCCAGACACAGTTTGAGAAGACATTGTATTTGAGGTAACATTGGTAGAATAATCAGAAGCTTATTACATTTTTTTTCAATAGTGGGAAAAAATTAACTCTTCTATTTCTACTTAATAAAACTTAAAAGCACATTTTGAAATGATTAAACTCTTTCCAACTTAGCAGCATCCCAGACCAAAAATTGAGAAAATTTGAAGGAACAAAAATGTACAGCACCCAACAAGGTAAAACCACAATGTCTATCACCCAGTAAATATAAGGCATACATTAAAGTAGACAACTATGATCAATAATAAGAATCAGTCAACTGAAACTGAGTCAGAATGAACCTCAAAAATATGAAATGTATACATTCTTATTTAACTTATATAATATTAGAAAAGCCCTAGTAAAACAAAATGTTTATGTGGTTGCTTAATAAAAGTATAAAGAAATGGAGGGAAGGGATTATTCTCTTCTTTTGGTTGGAGGATAGATCATAGGATTAGAAAGACTTCCTTTAAAAAGGAAAACAGAACCTTCCCCTGAAGAATGATTGACAACCAAAAGCTTAAAGCATACAATTTGACCAATTTGGAAATGATTATTTATTGATGAAATTATTACTACAATCTAAGCTGTAAGCTAATCAGTTCAGTATCTCCAAAAGTTTCCTCCTGTCTTCTTTATTATTATTGATGATAGGAATACTTAAGATCTTAAGATCTACCGTATAATCAGACTTTTAAGTGCACAAAAGGGTACTGTCAACTATAGCTTCCTGCAATATATCTTAGGATTCCCCTTTCCTATATAACAACTTTGAATCTTTTAATTAACCCCTCCTTTGTTTACCACTTCCTCTAGATCTTGACAACTGCTGTTTCATTCTCTGCTTCTTTGAGCTTAACTATTTTAGATTCATCATAAGCAATGTCATGTAAAATTTATCCTTATCTATTGGACTTAATTCATTTAGCATAATGTTCTCCAGGTTCATCCATGTTGTGGCCATTGGCAGGCTTACCTTATTTCTGAAGACCGAATAATACTGCATTGTATGTATTTACCAAATTTTATGTACCATTTTGTCCATCCATGGACCTTTGGGTAGCTTCCATGTGTTGGCTATGTGGCTTACATTTCAATGAACACAGAACTGCAGATATCTCTTTCAAATACCGATTTCAATAGTTTTGGCTCTACACCCAGAATTGTGATTGTTGGATTATATGATAGTCATTTGTTTGTTTGTTTGTTTGTTTTTGAGAAACCTCCCTATATTTCTTTCAGGACTGCAGTAATTTACATTCCCACCAACACTGTACCAGGGTTTCCTCTTCTCCACAGTGTCACTCACATTTGTTGAGAACTGGCAATGTCCTATTTGTTGAACTTGACTGTGGTTATGAATTTTTTACATTTTATTTGGTGCTTTTAAAAAATGTACATTGTATTTCACAATAATAAAATCATATATAGTCGAAAATGTTATTTTAATAATTAAAATGGAAATGACATTTTTTAATGACACAAAGTGTGAAAAGCGAGGGGAAAGACATCTCTTATTCCACAATGGAAAAGTACTATTTATTTAAAATTAGTAATCACAAAAGTAAGCTTTTAAAAGTAAGATTTTATGCTATAACGTACCTACTATATATGAAATACCTACATATATTGGCTAAAATTTAGAACAGACAACACCATGTACTGGCAAGTATGTGTAGTTATGGGAACACTCATTATTGGTAGGAATGCAAGATGTTAGAGTAAACTGGAAGACCATTTGATGATTTCTTACAAAATTAAACCTACTCTTACTAAATGATTCAGCAGTAGAGCTCCTTGGAATTTATCCAAATGAGTTGGGGACTTAGGTCTACAAAAGTATCTACATAAAAGCATTTATAATGTAATTTATAATATAATATAAATATAATGTATAATATATAATTGATAATATAATTTATAATAATTTATAATCACCAATCTTGGAATAGCCAGGATACTCTTCAGTGGGTGAATAGGTAAGTAAACTGTGATATATCCTGATATATCATTGGTATATATATATATATATATATGAATGGTATATATATATATACCATTCAGTGCTAAAGATAAATGAGCTACCAAATCATCAAAAGACATGGAGGAAATTTAAATAGATACTAAGCAAAAGAAGCCGATCTGCAAAGGCTACATATTGTAGGATTTCAGCAATATGACATACCGGAAAACAAACCAGGGGTTGGTGAAGAAGGAAGGATGAGTAGAAGAACAAACAGGATATTTTAGGCAGTGAGACTCTTCTTTATGATGCCACAATGATGAGTATGACATTATAGGGTTTCTTCCAGGAAAGTGTTTCTGTCGGAGGGATGAGCCAGCTGTAGATTAATCACTAAAAATCTTATTTCATAGAATAACCACAGGAGACTATTATCTTTTTAAATCAAAGAGAGCATGACAGATTGAACCATGCTAATTTCTGGCTTCTAATAACAATGGAGGAGCCCACCTTTCCTTTATTTATACTCATAGAGGTAAAGGGGAACCTGGAGGAGCTTTTTCTGTGAGGAATAGGATGGGGTGGAGTTAAGGAAGCCATTTACTCTAGCGGGTCATCCCAGCAGGATCAGCATTTTCAATGATTGCCAGATCCTGAAAGTCAGATTTCTGTGTCTGACAGCTCACCAAGCCTGGTCTTAATTGCTGGTCATAAATGGCTCCCCACATGACATTACACAATTGTTAAAAGCCGTAGAATGCATAATACCAAAAGTATAAACTACCTGGATATAAACTACAAAATTTGGTTGATAATTGTGTATCAGTGTAGGTTCATCAACTGTAACAAATGTGTCAATCTGGTAAGGGATTTTAATGTGGGGGTTTTGCATATGTAGTGGTAGGGATATAAGGGACACTTACCTTCTGCCCAATTTTCCTAAGAACCTAAAACCATTCTGATGAATAAAGTCTATATAAAAGAAAAAGAGTCAGATTTTGGCAAACTGTATTTCTTAAAAAGAATTAGATTAACTTTTATGTTTTTGTTAAGATATTTATTATTTACTAATTTCTTTGTAGATTTTGCCAATTTAATTTTTTACAGATTATAGTTTGTTTATATTTATCTAATATAGATTTATAATTTATAATTAACATACATGATTGTCATTCATATTTATAATTTAAGTATAGATGAAATTTTATTTTATAAAGTAGCCACATTTTATTAAAACAATTTCGATTATGTACATAATATTTGAAAATCTATGATTGATAATGTAGTTTAAAGATCATTGTTAGAAAGATAGTATCATGAAATCTGAAATACCTTATTTTTTGTAGCTTGTGCCAAATGCCAGGGGTATTTTCTTATTAGAATATAAAAAGTTGCTTTGGTTTCTTGTCTTGTCTCTATTAGGTGACTTTTGATTGAATTTATTATGAATATATATTTGGAAAACTTACCAATTACTTGTTCCAAACAGTTTGCTAATTCTATACGGTTTCATTCAATTGTCAAGAAATTTCAAAAAAATGTTATTTCACCTTATTTATAAGGTAAAAAGAAAATTTTTATATTTCATGAATACTGATAGAAGATATGAATATCTGAGGCAAAGAGGAGTTCCATGAGAATCAGAAAATTATATTGGTTCTCCTGTCCACCTCGAGGGAGCAATGGAGAGAGGACGAGGCGGATGATACAAACACAAACGTGTTTGCTTCTTAGGTGTGAAACCCAAATCTTTAATAGGAAGCAAAATCAGCAAAACTAATTATCCTTTGCCCTAGATAACATTACTTTGTATATTGGATAACATGAGTCTTCCATTTGCTTCAGAGTGAAATATTCTATCTATCTCATAAAGATTTTTGATATAAAACATCCTTGAAGTGGTAATCTAAAACAAGAATAGTCAAAGACTCTTCTTAAAAGATTGGCAGAAATATCAGTGCACCATAATGAACATATCCTAATAATATTCACCTGTAGTTCCTATTTTTTTCTTGTCTTCAGCTGGCTTTTCCCTTCAATTTACACTTCTCTCAGTGATTCTGACTAATCTTGCAATTGATGGGATCAATCTCTTTCATTTTCTTCTCTTACACTGTTCAATTAAATTTATTATTATTAGGACTCTGAGGAGCTCAATGAGATCCCCCTGTAGTAAGATCCTCAGTGGCTTCCTCCACAGTCTTGGCCCCACCCAACTGAATAAACCACCAGAACTTTGCCTTAAATTCTGTATGCATCTTCAACTTGGGGTGGTAAATTACTTCAGATAAAGAAAACTATATTGGTGATTACATAGCCTTCATCTGGACCAAAAGAAAGGAAATCTTAGACGACCTCTTTCATAGCAATCCTGACCAATGAGTTAAGGTTGATGTAAATGCCTTTAAGGGCCAGTCACTGTTAGGGAATATTTTATATCTGTTCTCCCATTGGATGACTCTATTTTAGAGAAATTTCCACATAGTGAGCAAAAATAACCAATCAGTTAAATCTCCAAGAAGCTCTACATGATAACCAAGTCTAATGCCATTCGGAGGGCCATCTGATCTACTATAAAGTCTTCTGTGATGACCCCAAGGTAAAATTTACATTTTGAAAAAAGGCAGGTTAATATCTGACTTCCAGAGAAGTAGAAATATTTAACATGATGTACTTAAGGAGAAGTATAGCTTACTGTTACTGGTTTTGCTTAAGTAGGACCTATATCAAATGGAGAGTGCAGGTTCAGGGCGCCCTCACTGCAGTGCTTGGCTAACTGGTATACCTTAGGGTTCATAGATCAGTTAGCATAACTGAGTATAGTCTTTATTTTTAGGTGTACAGATTGAGGGCAGTCAGTTCAGTCTCGTCTGTTTGTTCAGGTCCTCTGTTGGTTTGCATTTGTCCTTCCTATGGAATGATCAAACTATGGCTATGGTGATGGAAGGGAAGGATATCTGGAAGACAGATGTTGACAGGTGTATTGTGTGGAAAGTGCAGTAGCAAGATCATTACTTGTCTTTTCCTAAAGACTTCTTGGGAAAAGTAAAGATAATGATCAATCATGTCCAGCACCTCCTAGTGGAGAGGGTAGATCTTGCAGGGAATCAAATATGAAGCATTTGAACAGTTTGGGGTAACCACATTGAAGAGATTTTCCTTCATGATAAAGTGTCACTTAGGAAAGAAAAAATGTCATCATTCTTTTTGGAAAGTGTTTTGATTACTAATTCAATCTCTTTGCTTATTGCAGGTCTAGTTTACTTTCAACCTCTTTGAGTCAATTTTGGTCATTTTTGGCCTCTTCTTGCAATTATCCCTTCATTTAAGTTATCTAATTTGTTAGTATATGTTCACTGATCACATTCTCTTGTAATTGTTTCAAGTACTGTAAGGTCTGTAGTGATTTTAGAAATATTAATCTTTTCTCTTTTTTTTTGTTTTTAGTGAATCCCACCTAAAGATTTGTTAGTATTATTGATCTTTTCAAAGAACCAACTTTAGATTTTGTTAATTTTTTCTAAATTTATTTGTTCATTTCATTTATTATCATAGTAATCTTTATTATTTTCTTCATTACCCTTCCTATGGGTGAAGTTTGCTCTTCTTTTTCTAGTTAATAG
The DNA here is from genome assembly GCF_902686445.1 of Sciurus carolinensis. Taxonomy (NCBI): domain Eukaryota; kingdom Metazoa; phylum Chordata; class Mammalia; order Rodentia; family Sciuridae; genus Sciurus; species Sciurus carolinensis. The sequence continues at coordinate 31,531,429 of NC_062222.1, read as the reverse complement.
AGTGAAATGTTAGATTATTGACCTGAGATATTTCTTTTTGTATAGGCATCTAGAATTTTACATCTCCTTTTAAGAATTATTTTACCTGAATCCTATAAATTTTGATATGACATGTTTTTGCTCTAGTCCATCTAAAGATATTTTGTAATTTTCTTTGCTATTATTTTTATGTCATCATTTACAATTTAGATATTTGTTGTTTGATTTCCACATATTTGTGAATTTTCCAGATAGCCTTCTCTTTCAGATTTTAATATAACTCCATTGTGACCTAAGAACATACTTTGTGCGATAAGACCTTTTAAATTTTTGAAGCTTATCTCATGCCCTAGCATGTGGTTTAACCTGGATAATGGTTTACATGTGTGTGAGAAAAAACATATGTTTTTCTGTTGTTAAATAGAATGTTATATAGATAACTATTAGGTTTAGTTAATTGCTGTCCTCTGAATAATTACTTAGCCTATTATTGATAATATTGTCATTTCTACAAGTATTAAATTGGAATTTTATGTTTTATATTCATTTCTGTCAGTTTTTGCTTATGTGTTTTGGTGATCAGTTATTAGATGCATTTATTTTTATAAGTTAAGTGTTCATAATGGATTCACCAATTTTATAATGGTAAATTCTCTCTTTCTCTACTGAAACTGCCACCCTCATAGCTATTTTATTAATATTAGTAGTCACTCAATGTGATTTGAAGAATTTACATTTTGAATATTTTTCCATTGTACTATCAACTTATTTGTCTGTGAATATAAAATGTATATCTTGCAAACATGTTGGATCAAGATTTTTTATTTTACTATTTTTTTTATTTTTATGTCCTTTTTCTTATTTTTTTTAATTAAATTTTTTTTTCATACCTGTACATAGGGTAATAATGTCTGTCTCATTCTACCATCCTTCCCATCCTTACTGCCCCACCCCCTCTCCTCACTGCCCTCTGCGTAATCCAAATTTCCTTCATTCTTCCCTACCCACCACCCACTATGGATAAGCATCCACTTATGAGAAAACATTTGGCCTCTGTTTTTTTGGGATTGGCTTATTTCACTTAGCATGATATTCTCTAGTTCCATCCATTTACCTGCAAATACCATAATTTCATTCTTCTTTAAGGCTGAGTAATATTCCATTGTGTATATGTACCATATTTTCTTTATCCATTCATCTGTTGAAGGACATCTAGGTTGGTTCCATAGTTAAGTTACTGCCTTACTTGATATTAAATATATAATTTCTAGGATATCATTTTTTCCCATTATTTCTTTTACTATTTTAAAAATTATTTTCTTAGTGGTTATTCTGGGTATTATAATTAAAACCTTAAAACAAGTTTGGATTCGTATTAACAATTTTAAATTTATACATAAATTTCCCTTGTATATAGTTGTATTTCCTACACTCCCACTGTGCTTTTATTGCCAAATAAAAATATTGCGTTTTATACTCCATTAGTTAATCACTGCGGTTTCATAATTATTATTTTATGATGTGTTCTTTAAATTAGATAAATAAAAAAGTGTTACAGACAAAAATGTATGTTATTTAATATTGCCTTTATGTATTTAACTTGGCCAATGTTATATATTTCATCTTACAGGTTTAAGCTACCATCTACTATCCTCTCCTCTTAGGCTAAAGGACTCCCTTTAGTATTTTTTTTTTGCATTGCATTTCTGCTATGAATTCTTTAAGGGTTTGTTTCTACTGTAATGGTTTATTTAGTTCTTATTTTTAAAGAACAGTTTTTCTAGATACAGAAAATTTGGTTAATAGACTTTTCCTTCCAGCACTGTGAATATGAAATTCCCCTGCCTTCTGACTTTAGATGAGAAGTTAGGTATTAACCTTACTGAGTTTTTTGGTATGTGTTGAATTGTTTTTCTCTGACTCCTTTAAATATTCTCTCATTGTCTTTGGACAACTTGACAATGATATGTCAGCATGATTATCTTTGAGTTTATTCTACTTAGAATTGGTTGAGCTTACTACATGCGTAGAACAACATTTGTCAACACGTTTTGGAAGTGTTTGGTCATTACTTCTTTTTTCTTTCTATCTCTTTCTCTCTGTCCTTTCCCTTTGAGAGTTCCACGATACATACATTGGCACACTTGATGATGTGACACAGGTCCCTGAAGTTCTGTTCATTTTTCTTTATTATTTTTTCCTCTTTATCAGAGTGGTTATTATCAGTGGTTAATATCAAATTTTAAGATTTGAAGTCAAAATTAAAGTCAATTTCGTTCATTTTTCTGATAGCTCAAATACAGGTGAGTTCTAATGATTTTTTTCATCAGTTATACTTTTCAGCATCAGAATTTTTATTACATCCTATCTGTAATTTCTATTTTTAATTGATATTCTTCATTTGGTGAGACATTATTTTCATACTTTCAATTTTTTGGACAGGGTTCCATTTTATTCTTTGAATGAATTTATAATTTTGATTTTTGTCTAGTAGGTCCCATGTTTGGTCCTCTCAGATATAATAGATCTTGATTGATTTTTTCCCCCTAGATATGTTCCAGACATTTTTTCTTACCATGTTTATGCTTTTCATGTATTTTTTGTGATTTTTTTTGAAAAGTGAAGCATTTTAGATGTTATGAAAACTGAGGAAATCAGGTTCTCCTCTTCTCCCCTGAATCCCTGAATTAGTTTTTGTTTTATTGTTTCTGTGGTCACTACTACTTCAGCTGCTTTTTGTTTGCTAGTAACAATCCGGGAGTAATTCTACATTTTATTTTCCCTTACTGTGAAGCCACTGAAGACTCTGAATAGTTTGCTCAGAAGTCAGTTTATTGAGTGAATTATATACAGGTATTTCCTTACCTCTCCAAGTCTCCCACCCTTTGGTAAAAGCCTGCGAATGTGTGTGTGCCTGTCACTGTGTAGGGCATAAGTCTCCGTGCTCAGGCAGTTCACGACTCTGCCTTAGCTTTAACTTCTTCCTTATGCAGTTCCTCAAGGTCACCTGAAGGTGAAAGGTTGGAGGTGTTTCAGGTGTCTTCTGAATATACCCACAGCTCTGCTTATGCAGTGTCTTTCTGGTTTTTCAGGTATAAGCCACAGTTTTCCATGTTCACTATGAACATCTCCAGAATGACCAGGCTTTTGCTTTCCCCAGCTGGTATCTGAGCCTCAAGCAGAGGCCATGTTAAAAAATGGTTGCTGATTGTTTTTGAAAAATGCCCTCAGGGTGGCACTTTTCTTATTCAGCAAGCTGAAGGTAAGGTGAAATATTGCCAAAATCCTGCAAATGGAAATTTCACAGAGATCTGTAAGGCACATCAACTAGTAGTGCTAGGACGGATGGAAAATTTTGAGGAGTTCCAATCTCATTCATCCCCCCTCTGTTGGTGGCTAAGCTCCTGATTTTTACAGCTACCATGGTGATTAATCTACTGTTTTCCAGACTACTGTGAACCTGGAGAGTGGGATATGGCAATAGGTTAAGTTAAAAAGGTACAAATTCTGTAGTTTATACTGAATTTTGACAGGTTTTGTGGATGGGGCTCCCATGATTTTGTTTTTTCAATGCTTTGGTTACTTTCCAGAATTCAAAAAAGTATATTTTGAAAAATTTGACATTATTAGTGCTTTATTAAGGAAAAGATTTCCAGAGGTCTTTAACTCTCATGCTTTCAGTTTTGGTTTGCCTACCAGTAGCTCAGTTCCAACTTACTTTTCAGTGTCTCGCTGTGGTTGCTGCAGTGTTGTATTTTCCAAGGATGTTAGCTGTAATCAGTAGAAGAGATGGAGTAGAGTTATGCTCACTCCTTCTTAACCACAACTGAAAGCTCTATTATATGCTTTTTATTCAAATTAAAATGGGCACATTTTATAAGAGATTTACTGTTGATCATTAACTCATAAACAGTAAAAATTATTTTTTTCAAAAACTAAAACATGCAATATTATCATGTCTAAGTTTATTTTCTGTTGCTCTAATAGAATACCTGAGAGTGGGTCACTTGTAAGAGAAGACAGTTATTTTTTCTCATGGATTTGAAGGTTTGGGAGTCCGAGAGCATAGTGCCAGCAAGTCACATTAATGGCATAAAGTGGAAGCGTAAGCAGGTACATGTGAAAGAGACAAAGCTGAGGAGCTGATGTTCCTGAGAATGGACACACTCACATAAGGAAGGCGCTAATTGTTCTTAGCTATCTAATCACTTCTTAAGGTCTCATCACCTCCAAACACAGAAAATGAAATTTCAACATGAGTTTCAAAAGGGACAAACCATATTCGAACCTCAGTAAGTATGCTTATAATGTAATTACATTGAAAGAATGTATTTTCTTTTTCATACTGCACATTTTATACCATGCATTCTTTCAAAGTTTAATATCCAAATAATCTGTTAGTTCTAAGAAATGTTTTGACTTGGTTATTAATAAAAAGGTGGAATAACATATATGTCTGTCTAACAAAATAGTATGTTGATGTACTGTTTAAAAGACATTGTTTTAAGGGCACTGATACTATTCCACCTCTTAAGAAAAAACAAAGAAGCAAGCAAAAAACATTTTTAAAAAGAATTGTTCAATGATATAGGATTAAAAGATTTATAATCACTTACTGATTTATTTTTCCAAGTCATGAGTTTCTTAAAATTATACATTTTGCATATGTAACATTGTCTAGCTCTAGAGTAGTGTTCTAGACTTTACCTAGAGAGTGCATCAGGAAAATAAAGTGTAGCAATGTGTAATGGTATATAACAATGTATTAGAAATCCTAGATCATTGAAATAAGGGTGTTTAGGGACACAATTTGAGAAACACTGATGTGGGTTCTAAAGTACTTCTGGTATCTCCCAAACATTCATCTATGATGGTAAGGAATTTACATGTAAGCACATATACAGTTTTAATAAAAAATTTATTATTCACCTGTTTCAATAAAACATATTTTATTTATAAAAGGGTAATAATTAAACAAATATAACATAGTTTGTGGGGAATGTATTTTAGCAAGAATTTCATATCAAATATTTCTTTCTCTCTCTCTCTCCCCCTCTCTCTCTCTCTCTCTCTCTCTCTCTCTCTCTCTCTATATATATATATATATATATATATATATATATATTTGTCCTTAGTTCTTGATAATAGCTGTTTAGATAGAAAGGACATATTTTTTATTTAAAGACTGAAATCCAGGGTATAAAAATCACAAAATGCAAGACATTAATAAATTTCTCTGTTTTTAATAATTTAAAATGACTTCTCTTCAGTCTTTCAAAGTCAAGCACAGTATACTTAATCCAAACACTGATTATCAACAAGAGAATAACAGATTATCATTAGTATTATTCTGGATATATTATTTTTATCCATAGCCAAAATTCCTTGTTCTAAAAAAAAAAGTGAATGCAGGATTTATAGGGTCCGGTGCTTCCATATTATCTTTTTATCCACTTTTTTCTTGTATTACAGAATAATCTATCTTAACAGAGACCAACACATTACTATCATATTGTTTGTATTATTATTCAATTAAAACACTCTAAACAGGGAAATTAGGAGTGTTCTGGTAAAAGAATTGGAATTTATATTTTGAAGCAATTTGAAACTTACTATGCTTAATTTTATGACAGAATTAAAACTATAACCAAGAATTATCCTGAAAACTTTAAAATATTACAAATTAAAGTATTTTGGCTTCCACAAACAGAGAGTTGAGTTTCTTGTTCATTGTACAATATTTTTGTTAGACAAAAATTCATCTTACATTTGTAACCACAGTGAAATCTTTAAAAAAAAATGTTTCTGGGAATGCCTTTTTTTTTTTTTTATTATACCTTTTGGTTCCATTTTAGACCCTGAATGCTTTAATTGTCATCTCTTAGCAGTCAAGGGGCTAAATTAAGGGAAATCTAGGTGAAAGAGTGATAGTTCTTCCATGCCATTGGATGGACATCAAAGGAAGACAGCTGTGTTTTATTCCCTGTGATTTTCTTAAGGCTTTGAAAACCAGCAAGTATCATCTGAAAACAAAGTTGCAGTTCAAAACTAACAAGAGGGGGAAAAAAAGGTTTCACTAGGCTATGAACAGTCTTGAAGATATTCTTAAGGAAGGTGGTAAATTTTGAAAGGGGGTCTAAAACAATCTCTGTATACAAAAATAACTCTCAGTGGCACAAAATGCTTTAATTTTACAAAATTATCTGAGATTATCAGAATGCAACGTTTGCAGACAGAACCCAAGACAAAAACTGTCCTATTTTCTGTAGTTGTCAATAGAACAATTCTGCAAATGAGAAACTGCACCTAACCTCAAGGAACTCACAAACGAGTAGCTGAGTGAAGACAAACACAGTTACCTCCAATTTGAGGTGCTCCCTTATGCCTGAAAGGGTGTTCTCTGGTAACCAGTGGGGAACACATTGAGGAATCCTCAGCTTAACATTTCTGAGGACTGTTTTTAGTTGCTGCCAGCCTGCCGTTCTCATTGCTGCTACCAATAAGCAATTGTGCTTGTCTTTAGTAATTCAAGAACATTTGTCTCTTGGAGGATTTGCATAGGATGATTGAGGATAGTTCCTGGCTCTTCTCCAAAAGCTTCCAGTCTCTCTGTCTGATTCAATGTGAATACACTACTGACAATAATATAATTATATAAAAATGTTCAAAGAAGGTCACATGGATCTAAAAGTATATGTCCATAAAGGAGGACTTAAGGATGAATTGTGATTCCTAACGGTCACTCACACAGGACCATGCTCCTATTTTCATTTCATATACAAAAGCTGTTGAGTAGGTTTCTTTCCCAATGAATTCTCTAACAGATTGAGTGTAGTTTCTAAGTCTTTACCGGTAATCTGTATACCTATTAGAGAGTCTTTCATTTAAGATAGTTTTATCCTACCTGCTGAGGGAATCTAATGTTCTACTCAGTGGAGATATTCAAAACAGTCAACAACTGCCATTATACACCAGTGAAAAAACAGAATGGTATTACAGCCAAGGTTGATGCTAACTGACCACAAAATGCAAGCAGGGCCATACTCACACCAGAGAATACTCATGGGACATTAGCCCTGGTCCTCTTGAGATATCTGTGAGTAACCAAAGGCTCACATTTCAATTGGTCAGATCGAGCTCTTTTATTGCTTTTGCATAACTACTTTTCTCTACACTGTCTTGGAACTTTTCATTCGTTTTTACCACAGCTGTTTTAATTTTTAAAAATCATAAAACTAATTTATGAGACGGATGTCATTTAATAGAATCTCTGAGTAGCCGTAAATCCAGGAGCCAAAAGAGGAAGAACAGGAGCAGGAACCAGAACCACTGATCAATGCCACCGTGAGACCATGAAGGAATTCTGACCAGCTCTGTGTCTTTCCATTCCTTACTGAAGATTCGAAGTCCCGTGTAGGAACGCTCCCTCTACAGAACCTTGGTTGCCTCTCAGTACCCAAGCCCACAAGGACTGGACATTCCTTTGCTTCTACTAGGGACACCAAAGACATATATTTCAAAGACTCACAGGATGGTAAATATCCCAATAAGAAAAAAAGAGGGAGGGTGTCAAAGAAAATTCATGTCATTTAACCTGCTTATATCTATTTCCTCATTTTTAAAATAAAGATGATGATTCTACCTATCTCAAGGGCTATAACAGATTTAAATGCTCTAATGCAGGTATGACATTCAACAACAATGCTTGATATATAGTAACCACTTAAATAGTAGGTACCCCAATTACTACATAACACAGACACCACCATGGCGTAGTGTTGCACGGGGCTGCAACGCACGGGGCAGCTCTGGGGAGGCAGGCCTAGTGTGTTGCATCCCAGGAGTTCGAACACTGGCAATGATGGGGAGGACTCAGACTGCACCCTGAGGTCGGAGGAGAAGAGTTTTATTTGGGAGAGATGGAGTACTTGTCACAAGGAAGCTGCCTCTGGCTTTCCTGCCTATACACTGTCTTTTATATGCTTGCAGTTCAGCTGGCCATCATCTTAAAGGTCCAGCCTTGTGTTACTAGCCTATTTGGCAGATTAGCTTGGTAACAGAAAGTTAAAAATGAGTGTGTGAACACAGAAGGTGACAGTTTCACAGAGGCCAGAAGAACAATCTGTTCACAGAACACAGGGGAGGAGGATGGGGCCCTAGTCCCTGAGAATCCTGGCTGGCGCCTGGGTCTTTCGACAGATAGACAGGACCCACAACAAAGCAGTGTAAATATTACTATCATTATTAAGTTCACAAGGGTATATTTTAATAAAGCATTCTATAAAATAGTCTTTTCCAAACTATGGAACAAACCTAGTTGCCCTTCTGCAGATGAATGTATAAAGAAATGTATATATACAATGAAATATTACTCAGTCTTAAAGAAGAATGAAATTATGATATTTGCCTGTAAACGGATGGAGCTGGAAAATATCAGGCTAAGTGAAATAAACCAATCACAAAAAATCAAAGGTCGAATGTTTTCTCTGATATGTGAATGCTAATTCACAGTAAGTGGGGGAGGGGGAGGGAAAAATAGAGGTACTTTGCATTAGGAAGAGGGGAGTGAAGGGTGGGGAGGGGGTATGCTGGTAGGAAGGATTGTGAATGTATCAGACATTATTACCCTATGTACATACATGATTACACTACCGGTGTGATTATACATCATGTACAACCAGAAGAATGAAAAGTTATACTCCATTCATGTATGATGTATCAAAATGCATTCTAAAGTAATGCATAACTAATTATAACAAATAACAAAAAAATAGTCTTTTCCAGAGTTCAAGGTAATAATATTAAAGCTTATATCACACTATCAGAAATGTGCATTATTATAAATATTAAATGATCCTGTTTTTAAGAAGTCCTCAGTCAAATTGGTCATTTCTGGCTCTATAGTTACACAAAATTGTTAGGTTCTTATCTCTGGTACATTCTCTCTACTGAAAATTCTTAAACACTAATTAAAATTTTGTACCTACTTTTCATTTATCAGTTCAAAAATTTTCAAATAACTTTTCTAAAAATGCATATATGCTGTTACATGTACCTAAGTCAATAAAGGAATATTTTTCTTTTCTGCAAAGAAGAATTCAGTTCTCTGTTATATACTTTTCCTTATCATGTGATGAGATGATTTATTTACTTAGAGTTAAATTATCATATTCCCACATTTTGGGCCTATGCATAGTTTGAAAATAGGTTACTTTCAGTGGGAATTAGCAGGAAATTTTTATTAAACTGTTTGTGTCCAGACATCTCCAAGCAAAGACAAAATTATATTTAAACACTTAATTTTATGACTATAAACATTTGGAAAATTTGAGACATAATTTTGAAACAACAAAATTTTCACATATTTATTATTCATATTACATTTAAAATACCATAGAATAGAAATGCATTAATTAAATGCCTATCCATATATGTTATGAAGCTAGGAGAAATTTATGAACAATTTAGCAAACATGGTCTGAGCCCAGTTAATCTATGAGAGATTAACTTTCTAGATTTGAGCATGCTGCTCAGATCACAGGGTTGCTCCATTTGTGGGTTGGTTAGCTTGACTCTTCACCACTGCCACGTATTTCACTTCTAACTTTCATGGTTAACTTTTTTATGTGTCACCGGTCACAAAAAGAAACAAGACACAGAGTGTAGAACTTCATTTACAAATACATCAACTATACTGGAAAAAATAAATGTATCCTTCTAAGGGGAAGTTAATAATCTTTATGTAATTCTCATCTCTCTTCTTCCAACAGCAATGTCAATTTTAAAAATGGGCAAAGAGAGCACATGCAGAATGGTTGACAAGTGACATCTATCTTTACCTGGACCACGACATCTTATGTGTTAAAAGATATTTAAACTCAGAACCTATATCCATGTCATTTACACACCATATTGGATGCTTAAAAGTAGAACTAATTTGAAAATAGACATGTAAAACAATTCTGTTATTAGAAATAAAAAAAAGAGAAGGGGGGTCTCAGAAAATTGAGGAAGAGGTCTGCTATTAATGTGAATATAAAATATAAAATATTTTATGGAAAAATTATTAAAAATATTTTATAAGAAAAAAGATCACCAGCAATGACCATCAATTGGTATTTTGCTAAGATTATTGGCTATGCTATATATCTCGATGTTGAAAGAATTTTGCATATGAGACTTAGTCATGTTTGTTGATACTTTGAATTCTTTATTTTTGTGGTAATTTAAAACATTTTCTGACTGAGACTTCATTAAGGTAAAGTATTCTTCTGATATGGTTCTTGCTCATTTGAAACAATGAGTCAAGAAATTAATAAGTGAATTAGGAGTAGAAGAAATATTTCAAAAATTAAGAAGTAATTCCTTTAAATTTCAACTTCCATCAAGTGACTGTTTCCCAAATGTGGTAGACAAGGGGCTGGGGATATAGCACATTTGGTAGAGTGCTTGCCTCATAAGGACAAGGCCCTGGGTTCAATCCCCAGCACCACAGAAAGAAAAAAAGAAAGTTTAATCCCCAAATATGGTGGACAATTCTAAATTCTTCATATTCTTGAATGTTTTACCAAATTATGTGGGTCTTTAATAAATCTTGAAAAGATTAATACGCTATTGTCTGTGCAATGAATACTGGTAATCCCAGCATCTTGGGAGGCTGAGGCAGAAAGATGGTTCAAAATCAGCCTCAGGAATTTAGCAAGGCCCTAAACAATTCAGTGAGACCCTGTCTCTAAACAAAATAGAAAAAGGACTGGGAATGTATCTCAGTGGTTAAGCAATTCCTGGTATGGGGAAAAAAAAGATTAACATGCTATTGCCTAAAATATATTTTGGACATTGCATTATGATCTTTAAAACTTATGGGCAGCTGAAAATCAGCATATTTCTATAGAGTCAAATTAAAAATTTATGTAGTTTTTAAGTTTAAATATTTCCCAGAGTTTTGAGACATTGTGCTAGATTTTTTTGTTAATTGTTAATATTATAACACTTTAATTTGTACATTGAATATGTTTTTGAAAACTAGTAGAAAACCGAAAAAAAATTATTAACAAGGAATTCTCCATAGAATTCGCCTCAATAGAAATCCAACGTTAAAAAATTTACTCAGCTTGACTACTATTTTGCTGGATGGGAAGAAATTCAATTAATTCTTGCTTTACATGGATGGGATTATTTTTTATGATTTCTTTTAGTGTAACTTTCATCAGTAAATGAGTATTTTCCTCCCAGAAAAATTACCCTATTTTAAAATAAAACATATAGGCAATATGCTTTCAGTACAATAAGAAAAGAAAATGGATAATCTAAGAAATAAATATATGACATATAGGCTCAGAAGGTAAGTATTTTACATTTATGTGTGTTTTTGATGATCAGGGGAAAATCATGGTGTTAAGGATGCTGTAGGATAGTTGATATAGACCTAAGCAAGGACCTAGGTGCCCAGTTCTGGATATAAGTATTAAAAAATGGTGAAGTGAAGTTATGGATAAAGGGGTTCAATTGGTCCTCTGATTTCAACTTTCATTTTGAAGATGAAATAGGTCACAGTAGCAGGAATAAGAATTATGCAAGACCCTGGCACCAGCAATTATTAGGCAATCCAAAATGAGTAGCATTAAATTTAATAATAAACAACAAATATTTATCTTTCCAGTTGAAGGCATTTGACACATTTTTGAGGTTACAGGGTTCTAACAGTGAACCATAATGGTCTTCTTACTTTTACTTTGATGTCTGAGAGTAGCCCTTGGCACATTTACCAGAATATTTTTGTTCTTGTTTCTTTCCTCTTTTATTTTTTAAAGATAAATCTTAAAATTTAGGGCCTGAAACAAAACAATATATGAGGGAACTATTAACTTGGTGAATAAATTATTTCTCTCTTATATTTTGAAATTGAAAATGCATGGTCCTGAGGACAGTGGATTTCATCTAAGGTGTGTAATTTTGTTTGGAATGTGTGTTTGATCTTCCGGGTGTCATCCTCTCATGTACATCCTTCTGCATCCACTAGTTCTACTAGATCCAGTCTAGTAGAATAAACACTTTTATAGTAATGAACTCAAAAACAAAATTGCAAGAATAAGAACAATTTATGTACTGAATTTGCAGTTCTCAAGGAAGTGGAGGGCGAACATGTATCCTGCAAAATATTGGTTAATATTTAACATCATTTACTGGGGTCATGCCTCTGACCACAGTAAAACCAAAAAGTCAAAAATTTGCTGAAAAAACATCAGGAACTTACTTTACAAAATTAGTAGTTATAGTATTACCTTGATGGTGGGTGAAACATCAGTACGTGCATATCATCATTCTATAAAATATGATATGCCACTTTAAATAACTGTCTGTTCTAATTAAATATGCTTATATTTTGTTTCACATTTTCTTATGTATTTGTAAAAAGTGCAAGGTTAGTGGAAATAAGTTGATTCCATTAACAAGAGTTTCAAAAATTTGAAAGAAACCAATTTTATATAATTATTATCAGATGATTCAAGCAAAGGAATTAAGTACATTTCTATCATTATTTTATGCTTTAATCTATGTTGCTACAACAAAATTTTGACAATTTCAATGGTATGTTGAGGTCAGTTAAGGATTAAATATTAGATGCTCAATTTTTATTTGAAGTAAAGATAAGCATGCAATTTCCTGGGAGCATAACATTTTGAAACAAAATATTCCTACAGAATGAAGAAAGCCAGAAATGAGTATATTTTGGTATATATCCACAATGGAGTTTTACTTCAGTCATAAAGAGGAATGAAATGTTACATTTGCTGATAAATGGATGGAACTGGAAAACATCATGCTAAGTGAACTAAGCCAGACTCAGAAAGTCAAAGTGAAAAGTTTTCTCTCATATGTGAGAATCTAGAGCAAATTAAGGGAAAAAGAGAGGGGGCGTAACATGAAAATTGAGGGAAGATCAATGAAGTAAAGGAAGGAGATTGAGGAGGAGAGAGAATGGAAAAGGGAGGAACTTAAGAAATTGACCAAATTTTGCTATGTACCTACATGAATATGCTACTGTGAATTCCACCTTTTTGTATATCTATAAAGCAATAATTTAGACAATGATAAACAAACAAACACTCAAATAAATAAATGAAATGAAAAACAGAAGACTAGAGGAAGGAGGACAGGGATAGGGAAGGGGGAGGGAATGAGGAAGTATTGACGACTAGGGGAAAATTGTATTTCATGACTGCATGATTGTGTCAAAATGAACTCCAGCCCTAGGTATTTACTATAATGCACTATTCTGCAACTGGTCTATCCCAGGCAGATTGACTGGAGATTTGTGCAGCTTGAAGAAATTATGCAGGGCTGTGGGGAGATCTGACTTGCCTTTATTCATTGGGTGGGCAATCTGAGCATAAGGGAAAATCCTATTCAGTTTATATAAGAATTACAACAAAGACAGCAGCATGCCAAATACATTACGGGTTATATAAGTGTACACGTGTGCTGTGGTCCTGACTTAAAAAAAAATCCTAGTTATTGCCTCCCAGACATCCTGATGAAGGACCCTGACTGACTCCATTTTCCTGACATGCACTAAAAAATATATATATATATAATATATATATATATATATATATATAAGTATATATGTGTATATATATATATATATATATATAAATTTATATATATTTAAAATCCATAAGCAGAAAGACAAATACAAGTTGTAACTCTTATTAGGGAGCCAAAAAAGAAACTGGATCTCAAAAAAGATTTAAGGGACTGTGTGCACAGCAGTTGTCTATCATGCATGAGGTCCTGGAATGACTCCCCCAGTGTACCATCAGCTACACCCACACACATACACACCTAAGAAGAGTCTATTTGTGATTATGAGAGACTAGGAAGGATGGGGGATGGAGAGATCCAAAATAAAGGTTACCAAAATATAGTTGGATGGGAGAAAAAAATTCTAATGTAGTTTATGGCAACTGATCACATATTTTAAGAAGAACTAAAAGAAAGAAGCTCAAATGTTCTAAACATAAGGAAATGATAAGTAGATGGAAAAATTAAAAACCCTGAATTGACCATTTTACATTATATATATGTATTACACTACCACTCTCTACCCCATAAATATGTGCAATTATTATTTGTGAATTTAAAAAAATAAAAAATACAAATAATTACAAGCTTAAAGTAAAAAGAAATTATTGACATAGAAAGACTTGAAATTGATGATGATGTATGACTAATAAATAATTTTGTCCATAAAAGACACATATTCTTTTAAATTTAAATGCAAGGTAAAATATTTTATACCTCCATACTATATTAAATAAATTGTTAAATATTTGTGATTAAGTTGTTATTAATACAAAAATACCTGTACCACAGCAGTAAAAGCCTTCTCTTTGTTATTTGTCACCAGCAGGATTTTGAAAGTGCTTTTGATCTATAATTGTTAAATACAAAACTTTTAAATGTATTTAAAAAAAGAATTGAATGAATTTACCTGTGAGATGTAGAAGAGTTTACCACTTCAATTTTGAAATATTATTATTAATATTATTAATTTTGAACATATAATATTGTATGAAGTATCTTTTGATGAATTTCCTATTGGTATGGTTTAAGTTTATACTTCACAGTGGGATGGAATGAAATTGAATAGTATTCTCATTTTCAGCATCTATATTTGACAGTGTACAAAATAATTATAGGGGGATCCAAGATGGCAGACTAGAGGGTGACTGCATGTCCCGTCGCTCCAGAACTCAGGATTCAAGAAGGGGAGGTATTGAGAGACTCGGACCAACAGAGAGCCGCAGGGTGAGTCTCTCCCACCAGGTGAAGCTCGGCCTGGGCGGCAGGCGGACAGGGGCAGCTTCTCGGAGCAGGGCAGAGCAGCGAGAGATTTCCCCAAGCAACCCTACTCTCTCCAGTGGCAGGTGCGATCTACAGTCAGATCCTCAGAGCAGGCCCCCCAGTGAAAGCTTTACCGCTCAGAGCCAAGACCAATCCCCGGACCCAGCAGCGGGCAGCTATCTTCGGAAGCACTGCATTATCAAGTTCCTCCAAGACTCCAGGCTACTGAAGGCTGGGAGGTGATACACTGGAAATCTACAAGGACACTATAAGCCAATAGAGGAAATCTCTCAGAGTCCCACTGACATCTGACCAATATGAGAAAACAAGGGAAGAAAATGTCCCAAACAAACCTAGATACTATATCAATAAAACCCAATGACAGCACAGCAGAAGAAATGTCAGAAAGGGAGTTCAGAATGTACATAATTAAAACAATCAGGGAAGCAAACAAGGAAATGAAAGAGCAAATGCAGGCATTGAAAGAGGAGATGAAAGAGCAAATGCAGGCATTAAATGATCACACAAATCAACAGTTAAAAGACCAAATACAGGAAGCAAAAGATCATTTCAATAAAGAGTTAAATATACTGAAAAAAAAAAAAAAACAGAAATCCTTGAAATGAAGGAAACAATAAACCAAGTTAAAAACTCTATAGAAAGCATAACCAATAGGATAGAACACCTTGAAGACAGAACCACAGACATTGAAGACAAAATATTTAATCTTGAAAACAAAATTGACCAAATAGAGAAGATGGTAAGAAATCATGAACAGAATTATGGGATATCATGAAAAGGCCAAATTTAAGAATTATTGGGATTGAGGAAGACTTAGAGAAACAAACCAAAGGAATGAACAATCTATTCAATGAAATAATATCAGAAAATTTCCCAAATCTGAAGAATGAAATGGAAAACCAGGTACAAGAGTCTTATAGGACTTCAAATATACAAAATTACAACAGACTCACACCAAGGCACATTATAATGAAAATACCTAGCATGCAATATAAAGTCAGAATTTTAAAGGCTGCGAGAGAAAAGAATCAAATTACATTCAGGGGGAAACCATAAGAAAATCAGCAGATTTTTCAATCCAGACCCTAAAAACTAGAAGGGCCTGGAACAACATTTTTCAAGCCCTGAAAGAAAATGGATGCCAACCAAGAATCTTATACCCAGCAAAACTTACTTTCAGATTTGACGACAAAATAAAATCCTTCCATGATAAACAAAAGCTAAAGGAAATTACAAAAAGAAAGCTGGCATTACAGAACATTCTCAGAAAAATATTCCATGAGGAAGAGATGAAAAACAACAATGCAAATCAGCAACAGGAGGAACTAGCCTAAAGGAATAGCCAAATAAAGGAGAAACCAAATCATGTCAAAAAACAAAAATGAGTCAAATGACTGGGAATACAAATCATATCACAATAATAACCCTGAATGTTCATTAACGTGAACTCATCAATCAAAAGACATAAACTGACAGATTGGGTTAAAAAGAAAGATCCAACAATATGTTGCCTGCAAGAGACTCATCTCATAGAAAGAGAAACCCACAGGCTAAATAAAGGTGAAAGGATGGGAAGAAACATACCATGCACACAGACACAACAAAAAAGTAGGAATATCCATCCTCATCTCAGACAATGTGGACTTGAAGCCAAAACTAGTCACAAGGGATAAAGAAGGACATTACTTAATCCTTAAGGGAAGCATAAAACAGCAAGACATAACAATCATAAATATCTATGCCCTAAACAGTGGCTCATCCATGTACATCAAACAAATCCTTCTCAATTCCAGAAATCAAATAAACCACAACACAATAATACTAGGAGATTTTAACACACCTGTCTCACCACTGGATAGATCTTCCAAACAAAAATTGAATAAAGAAACCATAGATCTCAATAACACAATCAACAATTTAGACATAATGGATATATATAGAATATACCATCCAACAAAGAACGAATACACTTTCTTCTCAGCAGCACATGGATCCTTCTCTAAAATAGACCATAGTTTATGCCACAAAGCTAATGTTAGCAAATACAAGAAGATAGAGATACTAACTTGTATTCTATCAGATCATAATGGATTGAAAATAGAAATAAATGACAGAATAAAAAACAGAAACTTCTCCAATACCTGGAGATTAAATAATACGCTATTATATGATGAATGAATAAAAGAAGACTTCAGGAAGGAAATAAAAAAAATCTTAGAAGTAAACGAGAACAAAGACACATCATATCAAAACCTCTGTGACACTATGAAAGCAGTACTTAGAGGAAGATTTATTTCATGGAGTTCATTCAACAAAAGAAGTAAAAATCAACAAATAAACGACTTAACACTGTAGCTCAAAGCCCTAGAAAAAGAAGAGCAGACCAACACCAAAAGTAGTAGAAGAAAGGAAATAGTTAAAATCAGAGCCAAAAACAATGAAATTGAAACAAAAGAAAAAAATCAAAAAATTAACAAAATAAATAGTTGGTTCTTTGAAAAAATAAACAAAATTGATAAGCCATTTGCCACACTAACAAAGAGAAAGAGAGAGAAAACTCAAATTACTAAAATTCAGAATGAACAGGAAATATCACTACAGACAGGAGTGAAATACAAAACATAATTAGAAGCTATTTTGAAAATCTATACTCCATCAAAACAGAAAACCTTGAAGACATCAACAAGTTTCTAGAGACATATGAATTACCTAAACTGGACCAGGAGGACATACACAACATAAATAAATCAATTTCAAGCAATGAAATAAAGAGGTCAACAAAAGCCTACCAACAAAGAAAAGTCTGGGACCAGATGGATTCTCAGCCGAGTTCTACAAAACCTTTAAAGAAGAGCTCATTCCAGTACTCCTCAAACTATTCCATGAAATAGAAGAGGAGGGAACCCTCCCAAACTCATTCTATGAAGCCAATATCACCCTGATACCTAAACCAGACAGAGACACATTGAGGAAAGAAAATTTCAGACCCAATATCCTTAATGAACATGGATGCAAAAATTCTCAACAAAATTTTAGCAAATTGCATACAAAAATATATTAAAAATATAGTGCACCATGATCAAGTGGTTTTATCCCAGGGATGCAAGGTTGGTTCAACATCAGGAAATCAATAAATGTCATTCACCATATTAACAGACTTAAAGTTAAGAATCACATGATTATTTTGATAGATGCAGAAAAAGCATTCGATAAAATACAGCATCCCTTCATGCTCAAAACACTAGAAAAAAATTGGGATAGTGGGAACATTCCTTAACATTGTAAAGGCCATCTACACTAAGCCCATGGCCAATATCATTCTAAATGGTGAAAAACTGAAAGCATTCCCCCTAAAAACTGCAACAAGGCAGGTATGCCCTCTTTCACCACTTCTATTCAACATCATTCTTGAAAATCTAGCCAGAGCAATTAGACAAACCAAAGAAATTAAAGGGATACAAATAGGAAAAGAAGAACTCAAACTATACCTATTTGCTGATGACATGATTATATATTTAGAGGAACCAGGAAATTCCACCAGAAAACTTTTAGAACTCATAAGTGAATTCAGTAAAGTAGCAGGTTACAAGATCAATGCTCATAAATCCAATGCATTTTTATACATAAGTGATGAATCTTCAGAAACAGAAGTTAGGAAAACTAGCCCATTCACAATAGCCTCGAAAAAAATAAAATACTTGGGAATCAATCTAACAAAAGAGGTGAAAGACCTCTACAATGAGAACTACAGAACACTAAAGAAAGAAATTCAAGAAAACCTTAGAAGATGGAAAGATCTCTCATGTTCTTCGATAGGCAGAATTAATATTGTCAAAATGGCCATACTACCAAAAGTGCTATACAGATTCAATGCAATTCCAATTAAAACCCCAATGATGTACCTTACAGAAATAGAGCAAGCAATCATGAAATTCATCTGGAAGAATAAGAAACCCAGAATAGCTAAAGCAATCCTTAGCAGGAAGAATTAAAACAGGGGTATCGCAATGCCAGATCTTCAACTCTACTACAAAGCAATAGTAACAAAAACAGCATGGTATTGGTACCAAAATAGACAGGTAGATCAATGGTACAGAATAGAGGACACAGACACAAGCCCAAATAAATACAATTTTCTAATACTAGACAAAGGTGCCAAAAATATGCAATGGAGAAAAGATAGCCTCTTCAACAAATGATGCTGGAAAAACTGGAAATTCATATGCAGCAGAATGAAACTAAACCCATATCTCTCACCCTGCACAAAACTCAACTCAAAATGGATCAAGGACCTCAGAATCAGACCAGAGACCCTGCATCTTATAGAAGAAAAAGTAGGTCCAAATCTTCAACTTGTTGGCTTAGGATCAGACTTCCTTAACAGGACTCCCATAGCACAAGAAATAAAGCAAGAATCAACAACTGGGATAGATTCAAACTAAAAAGCTTTCTCTCAGCAAAGGAAACTATCAGCAATGTGAAGAGAGAGCCTACAGAGTGGGAGAAAATCTTTGCCACTCATACTTCAGATAGAGCACTAATCTCCAGAATCTATAAAGAACTCAAAAAACTCTACACCAAGAATGCAAATAATCCAATCGACAAATGGGCTAGACACTTCACAGGAGAAGATCTACAAGCAATCAACAAACATATGGAAAAATGTTCAACATCTCTAGTAATAAGAGAAATGCAAATCAAAACCACCCTATGATTCCATCTCACCCCAATTAGAATGGCGATTATCAAGAATACAAGCAACAACAGGTGTTGGCGAGGATGTGGGGAGAAAGGTACACTCATACATTGCTGGTGGGGCTGCAAATTAGTGCAGCCACTCTGGAAAGCAGTATGGAGACTCCTTAGAAAACTTGGAATGGAACCACCATTTGACCCAGCTATCCCACTCCTTGGCCTATACCCAAAGGATTTAAAATCAGCATATTACAGAGATACAGCCACATCAATGTTCATAGCTGCTCAGTTCACAATAGCCAGATTGTGGAACCAACCTAGATGTCCTTCAATTGATGAATGGATAAAGAAACTGTGGTATATATATACAATGGAATATTACTCAGCCATAAAGAATGATAAAATTATGGCATTTGCAGGCAAATGGATGAAACTGGAGAATATCATGCTAAGTGAGATAAGCCAATCTCAAAAAACCAAAGGAAGAATGATATCGCTAATAAGTGGACGAGGACACATAATGTGGGGTGGGAAGAGTTAGTGTTAGGTTTAGAGTTAGGTTTAGGGAGGGGGGCAAGAATGGAGGAAGGAAGGACTGTATAGAGGGAAAAGAGGGGTGGGAGGGGTGGAGGGGAAGGGAAAAAATAGCAGAATGAATCAAACAACATTACCCTATGTAAATTTATGATACACAAATGGTATGCCTTTACGCCATGTACAGAGAAACAACATGTATCCCATTTGTTTACAATAAAAAAACAAACAAAAAATTATAAATTAATTGTAAAATTTATAAATTTTGCCTCATAAAATATTTTTTGAAGAAATGTACACGAGAGTCAAAAATGATGATCTAAGATATTTACACATATTAATACAAAAATTAGTATTCTGGATAGTCTTCATTAAGTATTACAGCAAGTATATCAGATAATTAATCATCTCTTAAAAGACTGTATTTGATCAAAAATATTGTGGTATATAAAAATGGATTGAAAGCAATGATTACAAATATTTAAACCAAAATACAAACCTGAAGATTAATGAAAATTTATGAGAATATAAAAAGACTTAGAGTAGAATAAAAGTAATACATTTTGCATTATGTATATAATACACTAATTATTCTAACTACAACATGTACTAATTCTATTCACTATATATGTGTAACAATTCTAATTATAATATATATGATCAATAGAAGAATAATGACCCTACTCTTATTTTTAAATTAAAACCAAAATAAGCAATAAAAGTCATTTTTCCCAAATTTTACTTTTATCTTTGAAGAATTCTTATCTTCTAAAATGCTTTGTGAAAAGGACTATTAAACAAACCCACAGCAAAATAATATTTATATTATTGATACAGGTATATCTCATAAAATGTTCAAATTTTAATTGTTTTAACATCTTTCTAACAAAAAATATTCTAGTTTGATAACAATTCATGTAATCACAATATTCTTAGTCATTTTGCTTCCTCTACCAGGATCTAAATAACAGACACTAACTGATGAAATGGTGAAGGGAATTTTGCTCACAAAATATACTCAAATTTTGAGATCCATGTTGCCATAGGGAATAAAGACTGAGTAGATTAAATACCAAAGGGAAAAGAATTGGTGGGACAGGGAGAACAAATATTTAGAAGTAGCATAAGCAATATCGTGCCAAGGTGATAGGGAGAATGTGTGTAAGACTAACAAAGCATAAGCAGTAAGGAGGAACCAATGGAACAAATGTTTCTGGAAAATTCTCTCACTGAAATTCAAATGAAGTCACTGGATTAAAGAGTAATCTATATGTATCCCCAAATAAATTAATACATAAGAACGTCAGGCCAAAATCTCTCAGAAGCTTTGGAAATCAAGAAGAAAATAGAAATATTAAAAATTTCAAAGAATGTGGGTGATGGATGAAAAAGAAGTGTCATTGTCTATAAAACAAGAGATAAGAAGGAGAATAAAATGTCCCAAGAATGGCAGGGAAGAAAAATTCTTATGAAATAATGACTAACAGTTTCTTCTAATTTAAGAAAACTTAATTCATATTCAAAGGTTTCCTAAGTTGTCATGGAAAACACATTTTATAATCCCTGTATAAAAACATTATGTTGAAACAGATAGTAGTTTATTAAAAATATTTTATTTAAATAAAAATAAAATATCTTATTTTTAAAGACAGTGGAAAATTCTGAAGTCTACTTCGAAGACAAACTCAGCCACCTATAAAAATATGATGCAGATTTATTTCAATGTTTTCAATATCAACAATTAAGTAAATAAAATAATAGGGAATAATTTCAAAGTGTTGAAAGAAAAGAACTTGAGTATTTTTTTTTTTTCAATATCACCAAATTGTCATTCAAAAATGAAAACAGTATGGGAATTTCTTAAGCATTTAGAGTCTCAGAAAGCTTCCAGACTTTCTTGGAAAATAATCTATTATAATGGTAGACCAGCAATAAAAATAAATTCAAATTTTTTTAAGATATGCCAGATGTTTGGTTCCCAGCACAGTTTTATTGTGTAGTCCATCAAATGTGATATATTTTGGTGACTGAACCCCAACTGAAATACAAGTTTAAAAAATATTTAAAATATTCAGAAGAGAAAAATAATTAGGAAAATAATTAGTCTTACACTCTTATTTCAAAATTATTGAGCAAAATCTTACAGAACTAGGGTAGAAAAGACGTCTCTAGACTTGCATACATTTCTCTAAGATAATAATAGATCCAATATGTAAAACCTAAGTAAAATTTATTTGAAGATTGAAAACAAAGTTTTGCTCCAATGATGTTTTATATTTGTACAGTGAATAAGTCACTACCAAATGTAATTTGGGTAAGAGAAATTATAAGAAATGTATGAAACAGGTCAGACTTGAATGAAAGTAAAATTACTACATTTTGAAATTGAAGATGCAACTAAAGCAGAAGTCAGAAGAAATTTTATACTTTGAAATATATGTATAAAAACAACTGGCACAAACTGAGTAACCCTATTAGGATAAAATGTTTAATCTCAAGTTCCTCCAATCTTCTCTCACCCCCCACCAAAATGCAGTCTGTTAAAAAAAAAAGTTAACTGTTGAGCTATACTTTACATATAATAAAATACACCCATTGTGACAGTAAAGTCATGTTTAAAAAGAAAAATGCTATATAAATGAAATAAATAAACACATACATAACTGAAAATAGAGATTTGTCTTGAAGTCTGAAACTGTGGTATTGACAACAAACAGAAAACAGAAGAAAGCTAAATATGAACTTAATCCTGCTGTGTCTAATATGCCTTTATACATACATATATGTTACATATAAAATATATATGTCACAGACATTTCAGAGATTAAAGTAAAAATAATAAACATATTTCTTGGCAATCCAGTGGAAACAAATAAATATTAAAAAAAATCAAAAACACATAAAATGTTTAAATCTATATGAGAAGAGATAGAACAGCAGTAGACATTAATGTAACTGGAATAGACAATAGGAATATGCAATTAATTGTTTGAGTTAACAAATATGAAGTTTTATAATTACAGAATAACAAAGATCTTTGCCTTGTTCCTAATCTGAAACTTGTCAGTCTTTTGGTCTCCAAGTAAAGTATGATGTTTTCTGTTGTAAAATCTACATCTGTTAATTATAATGATAGAAGACCTGGTGTTATGGTTTGAATGTGAAGTGCCCCCCAAAAGCTCATGTGTGAGACAATGCACAAAAGTTCAGAGAAGAAATGATTGGGTTGTGAGAGTCTGAACCCTATCAGTGAATTAATCCCCTGATAGAGATTAACTGAGTGGTAACTGAAATGATGGGGTGTGACTGGAGGAGATTGGAATTGGGGCATGGATTTGGGGTATATATTTGGTATCTAGAGAGTGGAGACTCTCTCTCTCTGCTTTCTGATTGCAGTGTGAACTGTTTCCCTCTGCCACACTCTTTTACCATGATGTTCAGTCTCACCTCAAGCCCCAAGAAATGGAGCCAGCCATATATGGACCATATATTCTGACACCATGAACCCCCAAATTCACTTTTCCTCCCAAAATTGTTCTGGTCTGATCTTTTAGTCACAGCATCAAAAAAGTGAACTAAAACACCTAGCAAATAAGATAAGAAAAAGGAATTGAGGAATAATGATTGAAAAGAAATACATTCACTTGATGTATCAGCCATAGAATAATAAATGGAATAAAATTAAAAACCTTAGACAAATTTTAAATGCACAAATCAACAGCATTCCCCTATAACAATTATGCAGAAAAAATAAGAATAAAATACTATTTTAATAACAAAAAGAATTATAAATAACAATGTATAGCATGCTGATGGAGAAAAAATCAAATTCAATTAAAGAATGACAAAGTACGTTTTGAATAAAGGGAGCGAAAATGTTCAGTATCATCCTGAAGAAGGCAGTTGTTTCCTCTTCCTCCTCTTCATTATCATTATTTATTATCTACCCTTACCATTTATTGTGATTCAAAATGAAATCCTTAAAATTCTGCTTTCTCTTTAATCAGATTTCAATGTGTAGACCTTAAGTCTTCTTGAAAATAAAGACAAAGATTTCAAACATAATATTTTTAAAATTATTTATCTCTTTTTTAATTTTCATTCTTTTTATTTACACTTCTTATGTGTGTATACACAAGTTAACTTTGACAACTTTCAAAAAAACAAATATTAATTCACACTTTTAAATATTGATGATTTTAAGTATCCTTTCCTACAATATTTCAATTTTTTTTCTTTCTGGTGAGGAACAGGTTAATTGAAAGGGTAACAACTCATTTTATTTTAAATTTTATTTTTACAGACTGCATTTTGATTCACTGTACACACATGGGGTACAACTTTTTGTTTCTATGGTTGTGCAGGATATAGATTCACACCGTTCGTGAAATCACTCATGTACATAGCGTAATGATGTCTGTCTCATTCCACTATCTTCCCTTCTCCCCAAACCTTCTTTAATAAAAAACTAATTTGTAATAAAAAGCTAGTTGTAGCAACACTATTCTGATTTGCATTTATTCCATGGTCATTTCTACATTTGTATTAAAATTTAGAAACTTCATACAAAAGCAAACATCCCATCTGGCATTTGTAGTTTTGTCTTTTTCATTCATGTGATTTATTTCTTTATTTTTTTGTGTTCTTTCTTTTGGGTACTGGGGATTGAACAGAGAGATGCTTGACTACTGAGCCACATGACCGGATAGGGTATCACCAAGTTGCTGAAGTTCTTTCTAAGTTGCCCAGGCTGGCCTGAATCTTGCGATCCTCCTGCCTCAACCTTCTGAGTAACCGAGATTACAGGTGTGTAACACTCTTCCCATCTTATACATGATTTTCTTGAAGTTAATCCTGTTATTAATTGCTTCCATCCCTAACAAGTATTCATGGAGACATGTTAAACTCAAGCAACTGAAACTCTTAAGGAAAGGTTGAATTCATCTTTAATCATAGCCCAATTATTTACCAGTCATATATAGAAGAAATGAATATTGTGTAAGTGGTTAATACTATTTTTTTCAAATGCAAGAATCCTATTAGAATTAATTTAACCAAAAAGTGGTCCAAGTATGAAATTGTATGATACAGTTTTAAACATGTAAATATGGTGTCCATACTACTCGTTCTAATAATTATGTCAGTGATTATAAATAAGCATATAATTTTTTTCTCTTCAAACTGATAACTAAACATATAAGAAATTTGGAATATCATTAATAAATATGTTGAATAAACAGAATAACCAGAATTGCAAATGATAAATGATAGAAAATGAGAAAAGAACCTGTTCTTCTGTGACATGCATTAGTTACTTAAATAGCCAGTGCCCCCAGGAAATACAACAGATGAAAACCAAATAATCTCATTCAGCAATAAGCTCATACTAGATCTATAATGAAAGACTCGGTTGTCTCCATTTTTCCCTTTGAAATTGTTCAGATACTAATAACTTAAAATTCTCATCATTAGTTTTTTTCTAGAAAAGTTCTATATATTATATTGTTCTAAAACCCACATATTTTTGACAGAATGTTTTCTGTGGATCAATTGTAGAAGGTGAAAATTGTATTAGAGATGCACCAAAGACCAACCCTATCTCTTTTACTTGGCCCATGTCAGCCATGTAAATATAGGTACCTTGTTAGTAAACCAACCTGAAACCATAAAATCCATAGTATTTCATTTAATTTGCTTTGAGTCTCTATACAGAAGTATTTCAGAGAATGAAATTAGACACTCCCTAGCCTATTTTAGAGCATGACATAAGTAGATCTGCTATTAGACCCATAAGCCCTAATTGTTAAAGCTTAGTTACCCCCAAATAAATAAATAACAGTAGAATATGGGACATCTTCATCTTTCTGTACATAATGTTACTTAGAACGGCAAATACAAACTTGCACTGCAAAAGGAAACATGGTTGTATATTCTTTCAGAGAAGTAAAAGCTGCTTTTCCCATTCCTTGTGATTTGCTTTGAACATCATTTCCAATGAATGTGCCAGTTTGGGAAATGGTGTGAGCCCAGGCTTCCTGATTTCAAAGCCAGCTTGCATCACTGTGAATATTTTATTTCTGTTTTTTTTTTTTTTTTTTTTTCATAAAGAATCAAAATGGTGAAAGCGGACTTACGATCTAGAGACGACTTAGTTTTCAGTTAACTGACAACTTTACCATATATTTTCTTTAATGTTGTATTTTCACTTACTCACTCACTTTGGAAATTTGAATTTATTATCAGTCACAGCATTTACATAGCTTTGCTCAGCTGGAGGCTTTGGAGACCAGAAGCTGTGGTATAAGGATCAGGGAGCTGGCAAGAGTTATTTTGGGCTGGAATTCAGGGCAGGTCTCCAGCCTTAGCAAAGAGTTCAAACCAGAAAACTAAGGCAAAAGCACAGTCAAAAGGATTGGGCAATGATTATGCAGAAAAGAAAATATTCAAGAAAAAAAACCTGAAGCCCAAGTAAATGGAAGCCATAAATTTGAACCAACTAAAAGTCAATGCCTGATGGGGATCTGAGCCCACTGATATCTGAATGCCCTGCTATCACAGTGCTGGACTTGGCTTTTATGCAATCCTTTCTAACTATTGACCCTCATGGAATCTTGGAGCACCCGGAATTACTGAGTTTCTAATGAATCATTGTATATTAAATATACAATTCCCTTTAATGAAGGAAATCATAACCATATTACCTTTACCAAGTAAAAGATCATTACTAAGGCCTTCAGAATCCAACTATCATACAAAAGTAACAAAGAAAATATTCAGATAATTTAGCCATGCTTATATCTCTCTGCAAAAACTCTCTGATTAGCCAGGCATGGTGGTGAACACCTGTAATCCCAGTGACTCAGGAGGCAGAGGCAGGAGAATTGCAAGTCCAAAGCCAGACTCAGCAAAAGCAAGGTGCTAAGCAACTCAGTGAGACCCTTTCTCTAAATAAAATACAAAATGGGACTGGGGATGTGACTCAGTAGTGGAGTGCCCCTGAGTTAAATCCTGGGCACCAATAAATAAAGAAATAAAGAACCTCTCTGATTATAGAGGAAATATACTCTTTGACTTGAATTCCTCTGATTAATCAGAACATAGATGTTTGTAAGACTTTTGAGTTGTGTTTTGCCCTTGGGATTAATCTGCAGGTTGTTTTCTTTTTAACATAAAAACTTGTCCCCTTACCAAAGTACTATTCTTAATAACCATTCTGCTCTCTCTTATACTGTCTCCATGAGGGACATTCAGAGACCATAATTCTTTCCCATGAGGAAAATAACTCCTAAATTTCTCAATTCTTGACCTCTCTCCCAAACTCCAATTATTTAATCTCGCAACAGCTTCTATCATGTCACACAAGTTGTCTCACAATGGCAGTTTATAATTAACCTACTTTCAACAAGCCTATTAGCCTAAAATAATTAACACTTTTTCGTAATTATTTGCGTTTTTATTGCAGTGCAGAAATGGGTCTTCTTCCCATTTCTATGGGAAAATCTGTTCTTTCCTTACAGTAAGGATATATGAGGTAGAAAGTTACTTGTACTATATGAATTCAACTGTCTGTATCATGATTGATGGATTTGATTGGTTTCTTTCTTTAAATTGTAGTTATTAACATAATAATCCAATTGTTTTGGCAACACACAAATAAGGGTTAGTAATGCAAAAAATAATTAATTGAACAAAGTTTAATCATCTCAACGTTTTATCCTTTCCATTTACTTTTAAACTGCCAATAGAGAAGAAAAATAGTCTTAGAAACAGCTGAATAAAGTTGAAGGAAAAAGATCCCATATTTCAATGGTTCCTTAGTATCTTTAGAATTGGAAAAGAAACTGGGCACACACTCTAATCCCAGCAGCTTGGGAGGCTGAGGAAGGAAGGTCACAAGTTCAATGCCAGCCTCAGCAAATTAGGCAGGCCTTAGGGAAATTAGTGAGACAATCTTCTCAAAATAAAAAGTAAAAATGGACTGGGGAGGTGGCTAAGTGATTAAGCATCCCTGGGTTAAATCCCTAGTAGCAAACAAACAAACAAACAAACAAAAAACAAGAATTGGAAGAGAAACAGAAACAGCAGGTACTTCAAAAACATTTACAGATAAGCAGATATGATGATCTGGGGATGTGGCTTACTGGTAGCTATGTTTCAAGGCTTCTTAACCCTGACACTATTGACATTTTGGTCCAAATAATTCCTCAATACTGTGAACTGTGGATTGTGAGGAGGTATGTCAATGCCCCTGACTTTACCCACCAGATGCTAACAATCCCCCCAAATTGTGATAGCCAGACTTTGCCAAACATTCCAAGAGGTGCAAAACTGTCCCCACATGAAAATCACTGCCCAATATGGAGCAGATGATAGGGGATTCCGAACCCTGAGTCAGGTGAAGGGTTTGTTGGACATTTAGAGTCAGCGAAGTACTTTAAAAACTAATTCTAAATATCTACTGTCACAGATTTTTATATAAGTGCTCTGTGTTGTAGCCTAGAAGTAGGTAAAGGTATTCTAAAATATTTCATGAGTCTAAAGTATAATCTGGGTTGAAAAAAGAATTTGGTAAAAAAAAATTGGTAGCCCTAGAATGAGCCTTCAGGGCAATTGAGAGATTTCTATACTTCCCAATTTCAAAACTTCATATTCATAGTCCATGTTTCATTCTCATGAATGTATTCATTCAGTATCTTAAGTCAACACAAAATAAATCACTGAAATTTGTGAAAGTCTCAGAAATATCAAGGCATTTAGCTTATTTTGCATGGAAGGATATCTTAAGTGATGCACTAAGTAGTAAGTAAAATTGTCTGCATGGAATGAAAATTTCTTTACTATTTGTTCAGAAACCCACTTAACCTCGTGTTAAGGTGTTAAATCAGTTTCCTCACACTTGGATGGGTAAATGGAAATGCATTTAAATAAAATGAAATAGATAATGAGTAACTGTTGTAGTCAATTTACTTATTGTTTTAAAAGACTCCAATCACAATTATTTACAGGTACACTTTAAAAAAGTGATCGCCCTGTATAGCGTCTTATGCCTATACCAGTAGGCTACTCCTGGGAGGCTCAGGAGTTTGGGGTCAACCTGGTAACTGAGGTAGAACATATCTGAAGAAAAATAGGAGGAGGAGTGGGTGGGAGGAGGAGCAAGGCTCATTGCTGCACACCTGTAATCCCAGAGACTGGAGACTGAGACAGGAAGATCTCAAGTTCAAGGACAGTCTTAGCAACTTAGTGAGATCCTATCTCAAAAATAAAAACACAAAAAGGACAGGAGAGTCTGAGAATGTAGCTCAGTGACAAAGCACCCCTGAGTTTAATTTCTACTACCAATATATGTATATATAATTGCATATATAAAATATTTACATATATTCATATTTATTTACCTATATATTTATATATTAACATATATTTAATATTTGCATATATATAATATTTATCTATATATGTAAATATATATCAAAGAAAGAAAAATTGAAACTAAAAGAGGCACTACAAAGAAATAAAAAACAAAGTCTCCAAATCTATTTATATTTAGATATTTAAAAATGATAATAACTTGTTATTATTGTGATCTTAGTCAATTCAATTATAGAAATAATTTCTCCATTTCACTGGATAAAATATTTGCTTTCTCTCTTTTTTGTATTACCAAATAAACCTAAATTTTGGGACTTTCATGTATTAGTTGAATCCTGTTTTCTACTAGATTTTCAACCTCTGCTCTAAATTTTCCCTGTAGTGTCATTGTCCCCATTGCTTTTTTTTAAAGATAACCAATCAGAATTCATAAACAGTTGAAAGTCTCAAACCACTATCATAAAATAAAGAGATTTTTTAAAAAAGTGATGTTCACTATCATTTTAAATTTTTGGAAAATAGTTTAATGAGTATTTCTTAATTGAAATAAATTTGCAGGGTTATTTAATAAAATATACATTTTAAAGTAAAATATTCACTTAAAAACTTCCAACATTCTCTTTCTATAAGATATATTATATAGACCGGCACAGTGATACACACCTGTAATCCCAGTAACTTGGGAGCCTGATACATATTTGTATCACATATTTGAGGCCAGCCTTAGCAAATTAGGGAGACTCAAAAACTTGGACTCTGTCTCAAAATAAAAATTAAAAAGGACTGGGGAGCATTCAGCAGTAAAGTACCCCTGGGTTCAATCCTTAGTTCCCAAAAATAAATAAAAAAATAAACCAATAAATTAAATTAAGCATATATTATCAAAATGAATGATGTAATAATTCAGTTTGGACTTTTTAACTCCAATTTGTACTATTTTAGACAATTTTACTGATATCATGCTTATACTACTGCCACAGAAGACCTAAATTAATGGTGTTGAATTAGGTAATTGAAAAGAAAATATATAGACATTTTTAATATTTGCACATTTGAAAATCTACATTGTTGAACACATTTGAGATTCTATAAGAGCTTTTATCTTTGAAGAATTGTGACAATTAGTATCAGTAAGGTTTATTTTGAAAATAAATCACTTTCAGTGCACACTTAGGTGATTGATACTACATGCATGATTTTAAATGTAAGTTGGAGTATATCAATACCATAAAATATGGGCATAAAGTCAATGGAAATTGTAAGCTATTACTGATAGTAAAATCTTAAAACTTTAAACTTAAAAAATTCTTTTGAATTTTTATTTGTTGTAATTAATTATATATGACAGTAGAATGAATTTTGACACATCAGACATAAATGGAGTATAACTTCTCATTCTTCTGGTTGTACATGATGTAGGGTTACACAGGTTGTGTAATTATAAATGAACATAGGATAATAATGTCAGTTCATTCTACTATCATTCCTACCCCCATGCCCTCTCTCCTCCTCTCACTCCTCTCTGTCTAGTCCAAAGCACCTCCATACCTCCCCTCCTCTCTTATTATGAATTAGCATCTGCATATCAGAGAAAGCATTCAGTCTTTTGTTTTTTGAAATTGGCTTATTTCACTTAGCAGGATATTCTCCAGCTCCATCCAAGTACCAGCAAATGCCATATTTTCATTCTTTTTTAAGGCTGAATAATATTCCATTGTGTATATATACCACAATTTCTTTATCCATTCAACTGTTGAAGGGCAACTAGTTGGTTCTATAACTTAACTATTGTGAATTGAGATGCTATAAATATTGATTTGGCTGCATCTCTGTAATATGCTGATTTTAAATCCTTTAGGTATAAACCTAGGAGTGGGATAACTGGGTCAAATGGTGGTTTCATTTCAAGTTTTCTGAGGAATCTCCATACTGATTTCCAGAGTGGCAGCACCAATTTGGAACTCCACCACCAAGTATGAGTGTGGCTTTTCCCCACATCCAGGCCAACATCTATTGGTGCTTGTGTTCTAGATAATTGCCTTTCCAACTGGAGTGAGATGAAATCTCAGTGTAGTTTCGATTTGCTTTTCTCTAATTTCTATAGATGTTGAATATTCTTTCATATATTTGTTGACTGATTGTATTTATTCTGTGAAGTATCTGTTCAGTTCCTTAGCCCATTTATTGAATGGGGTATTTGGGAGGAATCTTTGTGTTGAGATTTTTGAGTTCTTTATAAATCTTGGAGATTAGTGCTCTATCTGATGTGCATGAGGTAAAGATTTTCTCCCATTCTGTAGGATCTTTCTTCACATTCTTGATTGTTTCCTTTGTTGAGAAGAAGCTTTTGTGTTTGATTCCATCCCATTTATTGATTCTTGATTTTACTCCTTGTGCTTTAGGAGTCTTGTCAAGGAAGTCAGTTCTTAAGCTGACATTGTGTAGATTTGGGCCTACTTTTGCTTCTATTAGGCGTAGGACTTCTGTTCTAGTGCCTAAGTTATTGGTCCACTTTGAGTTGATTTTTGTGCAGGATGAGAGAAAGGGTTTTAATTTCATCTTGCTAGGTATGGATTTCCAGTTTTCCCAGTATGATTTGTTGAAGAGGCTATCTTTTCTCCATTGTATGTTTTTGGCACCGTTGTCCAGTATGAGATAACTGTATTTATGTGGGTTTTGTATCTATGTCTTCTATTCTGTACCATTGGTCTACATACCTATTTTGGTGCCAATACCATGCTGTTTTTGTTACTATTGCTTTGTAGTATAATTTAAGGTCTGGTATTGTGTTGCCTCCTGCTTCTCTTCTCTTGCTAAGGATTGCTTTGACTATTCTGAAAAAAAAATCTAATATTAAAATTTTAAGTTTAAAAAAATGCTAATCTTAAAACTTTATTGATAATTTTTGCTCAATTTCATCCCTCACTTTCTCAACTCTAGTAATATTTTTCACCTGTACTATGTAACTTAAATTTTCATATAATTTTTATTAGGTAATGTAGTGAAATGTTTCTATTATTTATAGTTTCCACCTGAAGCCCAACAGGAGGAAATGACCATTCTGACTTAGTGACCTTCACAACTTTTGAATAGCACAAATTCAGTTGTACCAAGAAAAAATAAATGTAAAAATACACCCTAATCTTAAAAGTCTAATAAATAATAAGGAATAAAATTATATTGAAACTTATATTTAAGGGCCATGCAATGTCACAAATGTTATTTTCTTATTAAATCTATTTTCTAGTATATAAATAAAACAAGTGTGGTATGGTTTCAGTCATTTCAACTAACTCAACACAGTTTATTATTGCATAAATTTGATAGAAATCAAGAACAAATAAGTCTCACCAATATTTAGGGTTTTTTTCCCCCCTTCTTATGTGTATTAGAAATAAGTATACTGTGGTTTGGATCTTAAATGTCCCCCAAAAACCCATATGCTAAAGGCTTAGTCACCAACCAATAGCATTCCTGGGAGGTGGTAGAACCTTGGGGATGTGGAAACTATTAGAAGGAAGTTAGGTGCTAGTGAGCAAGTCCCTGAAGATGTTGAGATCATAGCCCCTACACTCTGTCTTTCTTTGCTTCCTTGATGCCAGAGATGAACAGATCTCTGCCATGTGTTCCCACTGTGATATACACTGCCACCATAGGCCCAAAGCAACAGGGCCTGGGCTGCCTCCCAAACTTTGAGGCAAAATAAACCTTTCTAACATATAAGTTTATTTTCTCAGATATTTTGTTACAGCAATGGAAAGGCAACTAATACAAAACATTTCACACGTGGAAACCTAACGTGATAGGAGCATTATACTGTTTCCAAATGTTGGTAGTGACTTTCCTGGGCAGATCTGATATCAATGTTCACAGGATGATGAGGCAACAATAATCTGAGCTTTTATTTTGGGTTTGGGACATGGGAGGGACACTCAAAAAGTACTTCTCTTGAAAAGATTTTGACTTTTCTCAGGTCCCTTTGGCTTAGTCAGAATTTTTTTTTTTTTTTTTCCACAATGAAAGACATGAACTTCAATGACATTCTTCAGAATGTTATTTTTGGTGATTTGACTTCGGAATTTGGAGAATGGCTCAATCCTGTCTTTTTACTTTTTTCTAAGAAGCAATGAATTTTCACCTGTAGGAATAATTTTTTTTTCCACCCTGCTTTAGGCAACTGACGGTTTTTCTCTGGGGGAATTTTCTTCTTTTGGAAAACTGCTGTAAGTACGAAAATGAAAGTGAAATCATTGTGCACCTAGGCATTTATTTATTTTCTCAGGCATTAAAGATGTGTCTGTTCCTGGCTAAAGGGACATAGGTATTCTAGGCCTTCAGTGGGTGACCCCAAACTATGGCTCTTGCTTTTGCAGAACTCACAGTTCAGCTCCACCTTTTGGAGTACCTCTACTTTGTTCTTATTACCAATTGCAACTCAAATTAACTTTCAGTGTTGTGCTATGTGATACTACTTTTCTTATGAAAAAATCATTTTAAGACATAAATCATAGTTTAGAGTTTGCATCAGAATGTAATTCTGCAAATACATGAATCACCACTTGTGCTTGGAATCATTCTTCACACTTGACAGTATTAAGGATGGGTACGTGCTTAGACAGAATTAAAAAACTGTTACTTTTGATCCTGTTTTTATAAATAATCCTGAAAAGAACTGTTCTTTAGAATTATCACATCAACATTTTAAGCTTCTTTAAAATGATAACATTAAACCTGTATTTTTGAAGGAGAGACATATTTAAAAATCAATTAAAATAATTAGGTAATTAAAAAAAGGTCAAATATTAATGCATAAACAGATCCATAGGGGGAAAAATCTATGAAAATTAGCTCACATATACAAGTTAACTTTCAGTTTATCACTTGAAATTAGTACTTCCTTTGAAGTAAAAATAATTTGAATATAAATGTAAGTTGAAGGTTTTATTATTTTTTTTAATAGGCATCCCTGGTGCTTTTAAACAAGTATAGGAAAAAAATCTTAAATATTGACTTTTCCACTTTTAAGTGAACAGTTTTTACACATCACTGAAAATATAAGTATTTACACAAAATCATATTTGTGCAGTATATTCTCTCTCTCAGCATTATTTTATATTACTATATGCTTTACTTATTTCATTGTGTATGTTTTTTCAACTCCCTGGCAGGAACAAATCTTCCAACGTGGCAGTAGGCTTTGTCTATTTTGTCTCTCAGTCTCCTAGGCCACTGCATGCATTAGACTTGCAATATTTATTTTTAGAATGTAGAGTGAAAGAAGAAAAGAAGGAAACAAGGGAGGGTAGGATAAAGATTCAAATTTGACTAGTGTCGTGCCGTGCTGTGAACTGGCAGAATTTAATTACATAATTTGAACATTTTCCAGAAATGATGATGCTTTTAGTGATCACCTTTTGAAGTTCAAGTATCCATCTGTAACAGAGAGTCAATCATTACCTACCTGCCTTCGTTTTTAGGAGAGAGTGGTATACCACATATCAGCAATTCTATGTAAGGAATTACAAGTCAAAGTCATATAACAAGATTTTTTTGTCAGTAAATTTAAATTGCTGGGTATGTAAATGCTTTACCTTTAACCTTTAAAAGAACAAGTTATAGAAGATTAAAGGAGGATCTCTCCAAAGTACACCATTGTCATTTGCATGGTGAATCATTTTCAAGAGAGAAAGGAGAACAGAACTGGGTTCTCCCAACGAGGCCTTTACGTATATGTACTCATTTCACATATGTTCCTGTGGAAATAGAGAGCTGAGAACTACAGACACGTCTCCCTTTGGCTAATCTATTTGCAACAAAGTTATTCCAGATAGCAACTGTAGGAGTTCCATAGGACTTCTGGACCATCTAATTTATAATGCATATGAACAAGGTGGAAGAAGATGGCAATGGTGAAGGCATTGGCCAGGGTCTGTACCATATTTCTATGACTTCTTTCAGGCCAGAAATAATAAGATAGAAATTTTCTTTTGAATGCAAGTATCAAGAATACAAGAAAACTTGGAATGGAACCACTATTTGACCCAGTTTTCCCAATCCTCAGCATATACACAAAGGACTTAAAATCAACCTACTATAGAGACACAGTCACATCAATACTCATAACAGCTCAATTCACAATACCTGAACTGTGGAACCAACCTAGGTGCCCTTTGATAGATGAATGTATAAAGAAAATATGTACATATACATGATGAAATATTACTCAGCTAGAAAGAAGAATAAAATTATGGCATTTCCAATAAATAGATGAAACTGGAGACAATCATGCTAAGTGAAATAAACCAATCTCAAAAAAACCAAAGGCAGAATGTTCTCTCTGATATGCGGATGCTGATTCCCAATAGGTGGAGAGTGTAGGTTTACTGGATTAGACTGGGGTGGGGACAGGAGAGGGAGTGGAAATGGAAAAGAAAGTAGAATGTATCAGACATAACTTTCCTATGTTCATTCATGAATATAGGACAGTGTAACTCCATATCATGCATAAACACAAGAATAGGAAGTTAAACTTCCTGTATGTATGAGGTGCCAAAATACATTCTACTGTCATTTATAACTAAAAAGA
The DNA here is from genome assembly GCF_902686445.1 of Sciurus carolinensis. Classification (NCBI taxonomy): domain Eukaryota; kingdom Metazoa; phylum Chordata; class Mammalia; order Rodentia; family Sciuridae; genus Sciurus; species Sciurus carolinensis. The sequence continues at coordinate 31,495,392 of NC_062222.1, read as the reverse complement.
TCAAATAAAAAATGAGGTTGCTTGAAGGAAAAAAAGAAATTTGCTTCTAAAATTTGTTTCCAAAATCTGTCTAATAATTTAATATAAAATCCTATCTAGATCAAAGACAAAGCTGCCTAAAATATTGATAGACCCCAACTGAAGCAAAGAATGAAAATGAACTAGTGTTAGACTTACTTTGCTGATTTATGACTCTTCTGATTTGTACTTTGTATTCAAGAAAATATTATCCTTATGTTAGATATGAGAAAGTACAGGAAGAAGTTGGGAAGATATGCTTTGAACATTTGCTTTGTAATGTAAGTTTTAGTCTCTGTGTATAAGGGAAATCTGGAAGACATGTAGCATAGATAGAATACTTAAAATAAAATAGAATAAAATGGATTAGAATAAAATGGATTTTGAGAATTAAAATTAGATTGAAATATTAGCAAGGAATTTTGATAAAACAAAATGTTGGCTGTAGTAAGAAAATAAGATTTTTTAACCCTTCGAATTAAAATATTTTAAAAGTTGGTTTTGAAGTGATAGTCAGAAGATTTGTTCTAGCCAGGGAGACAGAAAATACTAACATTTTAAATATTGGACATTTCAAAATTCTTATATTGAAAGAAAATAAAGTGATTTCATATTAAACATGATTAATTTTAGTTTTGAAGACCACCACATCCAAATTATAACAATTTAATTAACATTAGAAATTATTTCTCTCTTGCATACAAGAAAGTTGTATGTTGGTATATCAGGACTAAGAAGGTTCTTGTTGGTACATGGAGCCCAGCATCTTCTTTCTGTTTTATTTTTCTTTCCTGTCATCTTTAATCTGTGGCTTGCACATGCAAATCTAATATATATTCTTGAGCTCCAGCCAATACAGGCATTTCCATCAGCAAAAAGGAGGAAGGGACAATGAAGCGTGTACTCTACTCTTAAGGGCAGGCTGGAAACCACATATGTCAATCCCAGGTAGATTTCAGAATCCAGGCATCTCTATTGCAAGAGAATTTGAAATATGTAATCCTTATTCTAGGAATCGATTTCCCACCCTAATCTGAGGATACCATTGCATACAAGACTGGATGGATATTTGGGAACAACAGACAGCTTTGCTATACAATCCACATAGCCCTTCAGTCACAAGTGGGAAGTGTAGTTATTTCCTATCTCATTACGAACTTGAGGGTTCTCCATCATCATTCTTATTTATATAGGAACATGTATTTATTTCCAAATTGGAATCCTGAGTGTACAGTTAAGTAAAAATTATGATATGTGCATCAAAAACTGTGAATTTACAGTTTTCTAAAAATTTACTTGGAGTTTTAGATTTACAAAAATATCTCAAAGACAGTTCACAAAATACTCATGTGTCCCTCGCCTAGTTTCCATTAATTTTTATCATCTTACATGTCCATGGCACATCTGTCACAACTGAAAGCCAATGCTGATGCATCATTAACTAACTGCATATTTTACCTGTAACTCCTTAGTCTTCCCAAATATTCTTTTTCTATTCCAGATCTAATTCATTGCATTTAGCCTTCATTTCCCTAGTCTCCTCTGGTCTGTGATAGTTCTTAGACTTTCCTTCTACCTCATGACTTTGACAATTCAAGAAGTACTCGTCAGCCACTTTGCAGAATGAGCCTCAATTTTGGTTTGCCTGAAAATGAGAATGGGATACAGGTTTTGAGGAAGAGTACCGAAGAGATGAAGTGACCTTCTCATATCCTTGTATTGGAGAGAACAATCCCCCAAATGTTTAAATAATTAAAATATAGTGAAAGTAAAATTTTAACCTCATTGGATATATTTCATGTCTAGTTCCTAAATAGTTTAGTAAAGAAAAATATAGACATTAGTTTAATCCTAATATGATTCTAATATCTAATGAAGAATTGCCCTCTAGAATTATTGGAGAAAATTTTTGACATAATGTAAATAGGCCAATAACTAAGTTATATGATATTGTCTAGGATAATACAACTTCAAAGTGTTCTAAAGAGCTTATTATTATAAACAGCATAGTTATTTCATTACACTTTAATTCCATTAATATGCTTTAAAAAAGCTTTTTCAGAAATAGATAAATGCAAAATAATTAGTCAAAGTGTGTTCAAATCATGAAGAGTTCTATGTAAATGTGTCCAAATTAATGACAGTATCCTCCTTACCATTGTCTTTGTTGTTGTTATATAACTATAACTCTCCTAGGGATACCTCCACAGAATAAGAATTATAAGATAACAACTAGAAATTCAGACAGTCCCTTGTCAGTTGCTTTTTGTTTGGATTGTTCCAGAAATATATAAATCAATACAGTAATTACCATCAACTTGTCACTATTATTTCTAAAAATTAATGTAGAACAAAGGTTTCTTTGATGTCTGTGAATCACGTAATTGTGTGATGACAATCAGATATAAAATACAATGCCTCAAGTGCCCACAGCTCCTCAGAAGCCCTTCAGTAAAATTAGTACATAAAAATCAATATTTTTAAGTTATTGTAAGGTTGTATAATCCCTTTTTCTATTGTTAATGATAGAAAAATTAAGAGCCTTAAAGTTGACTTATAACCATACTTTTTGGATCTGAAGTATTTGTCTTCCTTGCTATTAATTCTTAATAAATAAGGAATGAAATTATTCATACAAAGAAGAAAATCATAGTGTTTGCTGAAGTGTTCAAACCTTTATCATCATTTAGCACATGATTGACACCTCTGTAGATGGAAATATGATACATTCTAATCCTCGTGTTTTAAATATAATTGAAAATTACATTGCTCATCTATCTTCTTTATATGTATTTTTATCTCTAAATATCATTATAATAGCACCTGACCCAAATAATTATAGCCATTTTGGTACTTTAAAAACACAGACTTGTATAGTGACAGTTCATTAGCACATTACTAGCTTCTGTCTTCTTTCGTATTTATAGAATAATAAAGTTTTTGGATAGTCAATATCTGACTCTAATACATACTATACAATTCTTCATATATAGAGATCTGCACATCTTTAGAAGCTAAATACGCTTTGAAAAGCATAATAAGTTGTGTTTTAAAAGAATAAATACATGACAAATAAATTCCCATCATTTGCAAACATGCAATTATTCCTCTTCCAATATTTGCAAACCTTGTATATGTCCTGTGCATATGAATGAGTCTAGCTAAGCTTTCTCACGAAGATGGGCAGTCTTCTGCAGTTTATGCAACTTCAAATTTTATTAGCATATGTAAAGTGAAGAAAATTAGACAACAGTGGCAGCCAAACTAGAAAACAGAAGTCTCTTTGTAGGGACACGTTATATCCATTACTTCTCAAAGGCATAGAGTGCCATATAGTTGTCTAGTCAGCAAGGAGCAGACTACCAGCTGGTGTTCCACAGGCCTCACATCTCCACTTAATCTCATATTCTCCAACTACAGCTATGGTCACTTCCTTTCAAAAGCAGCATGAGAGAATGGAGAAAGATGCAATGTGCTCGCATTTTCCAAGAATCTGACCACATTATTCCTTTCCATGGGCTAAAACAACTCATGTGGCCGCACTCAGATTCAAGGGGTAAAGAGATAAACTCTAGCCCTTGATGAGCTATATTGCAAAGGGAGCTTCATACAAGACCTGGAACAATTCCAGGTCATTATATAACCCACCACATATCTCCACCCTTATCCCAAAAGGTCTTATTGCAACTTGTAATCTCACTGTACTTTATTGAAAAGTTGTATACGATCATTGCATTTGCTGCAAACTCTCATTTAAACTGGGTTCTGGATTAAATATGGTGTGGCTGTACCAGGGGCAGTTTCTTAATCTGAACTCTATGAGGAATTCATGTTCCCTGCTGTAGAGAGGAAGTTCATCTTTTTATATTAGGGTTCCCAATTTAAATTTATAAGTAACTAAAATACCAAATAGTAATCTGGTTCTGTGCTTACTACAGTATAAAATCTAATATCACTTATTTATTCTACGAGGTCCTAAGTTTCTATATTTGTCCCTTCTTTTAAATAACAGAAATATTTTGAAGTTCAAGCTTTGATAAAGACAGGAATCTTGCATGGCACAACCCACGTGCTCCAAAATTAGAAAGACTTCAAAGTTTCTGTAACTGTGGATGCCAAAGGCTAACCAAGAGAACCACAGGAATTTCTGCAGTAATGACAATATGTTTGGTTCACAGTTTCAGATTTAGTAGCTCAAATTTTCACTTTGTAAAATGTTTTGAAAATGTATTTTTCCATAGGGAAGCAAATATCAAATATATCTTTCTTCTAAAAAAATCTATGGTCACCAAAATGTAATTACATCTTAAGGAATGTGACTTTCTTTCCTTGGAGCTATACAACTTTCAAACACAATGTGTCTTCTTTTAGTCTTTCTTTTAAAAATAGAGTGTGCTAAAATTTAGTCTCGAGAAAATGAGTCAACATGTTTATGCTAGTACAAAGTATTTTAGGCATCCCACATTCATATGGGGTGGTGTAAAAATACCAAAATTTCTATGCATTGCTTTATTTCCACAAATGGGCCACTAACATGAACTGAGGATAGGGACAACCAGAATAAAGCAGTACTAAAGCTGCAGATATGTTGTCAAGAATGTCCTATTATAAGTTCAAACCCTTTCGTACAAGTGGTTAGAAGTCTATAAACAATTTTACTGGATATACAAATAGCCTGGCCTGTGGCAGGCATGTTACTTTAATGTGGACTTAACTGATAAAATATTGCAAACAACCAAGTCAAATCAATGAAATCAAATGAAAAAATTGCTGACTATTCTGCTGACAACCAGGCAGAGAAAGATAGGTATTAATAAGAGGATAAGAGTCAAATGAATTAAAATTTGAGGTTTTAAAGTCAAGAAAATTGTACATAAATATTTGTCTGGCTATTTGTATTCTATAGAAAAGAAATGCATCCTCTGCTGTTCTAAATAATCTAATTATTTTATTGATTTACTTAGTTACTGTCCCACAAGCTTGAAAAATTCATTGACTCAACATTTTTTCTTTCCTAGCATATAAAATGTTTTATAGTTTTTTTAAAAAAAATCCTCTAATGGGTTAATTTTACTTTTCTACTTAAAAAAATCAAAACAAATTATATAAAGGAGAAATATTGATAATATTGATACCTTATGCTTATTTGGTTTGTCATGCAGTTAAACGTTTATTTGGCAGCTTTAAGAATGTCAAGGAAAAGAAAGTGATTTTTTTCCACTTTATTCCTCTTTGTAAAGAGCTGCATATTTCAAGTGGTCAAAATTAATATAATCATGCCATTTTTTTCTCAGAAGAAAGTATCTTAATGAAGGGACTTTTATTATGGTTTCCCATTCTCCACTCACATAGTACACAATTAGAACTTCAGATGGTAATTGAACTAATATGCTCATATTTGGAAAGGGAGTTCAAGTTTGTTGAATGAAGCAGAGGAAGCAGAGGTGATGTAGGAGAGAGAAGAGATGTAGGTAATGGGCCTTGAGGTTAAGGTAGAGGTACAAGTAATACCGGTGATGAGACTCCGATTGAGTCCTGTTTCCTTGATATTGAAGATTTAACACCCAAGAAACTCCAAGGTAGGTGTAGAAAGCAAGTTTTATTTAAAGGATAGAACAGAAATAGACTTCTCCAAAGAGAATGGGCCTCAGAACTGGGTGTCTGAGGAAGTGGGGCTGTTCTGCCCTTTTATACATTTTAGATTTCCTTTGTTCATATGTTCTTTCCTGCCTAGGCGACCCAACCCAAAAAGGTGGAGTGAACCAAGGGCCTGAACAAAGCCACCCAGGGGTACAGGCAGGAAGGGAGTCATCTGGGGAGCATTCATTAACAACTGCTACAACTCCCTGCAGGAGGGAAAAATTCCATGGAGGCAAGTAACCTTGGCAACAGGTGGAGGAGGAGGAAGTGCTGTAGAGGTATTAGCATTTTATTTCCTTTTGATCCAGCTGCCATCTTTGGATCCCACCTGATCATTCATTACCTATATTGACTGTCTTTTTACAGCCCCCAGACTCACTAGAGATGCAGACCAGAGACTGGCATAAACCTTTTTCTTTCCTTTAAACATGAAGCCTAGATTATATTTTTTTCTGTTTTTGTCCCGACATTTTTTGGGGGCATTATAGTTGTACATATTAATGGGATTTGTTGTTACATAGTTGTACACACACACAATATAACAATGTAATTTGGTGTGGACCCACCTTATGACCCAGATATACCATTTATCAGTATTTACCCTGAGGAATTAAAGTCATCTTACTACAGTGATACAGGAATACCCATGTTTAGCAGAATAATTCACAATAGCCAAACTGTGGAAATGGCCTAGGTGTCCATCAACAGATGAATGTAAAGAAAATGTGGTATATATTCACAATGGAGGTTTTATTCAGCCACAAAGAAAAATGAAATTATGACACTTGTAGGAAAACAGATGAAACTAGAGATCATCACGTTAAGCAAAATAATGCTAAGCAAATAAAGTTTGTAGTCAAACTCAGAAGGTTAAAGGTCTTAGATGGGGGTGTATCTCTTAAAAATCAAAGGGAGTGATATCAGCCTACATTTTTAATTTTAAATTTTCACAGTGCTGCAAATTGAACCCAGGTCATCACACATGCTAGGCAAGCGCTTTCACCACTGAGCCGCATCTCCAGTCCTGGCGTAAACGCTTTTATAGATATTACACACACAAATAAACTTAAGTTATCAACTATGATTCACAGGATGACAAACCTGAAGAACTGAAACTCTTCTGCTGTGGTCCTCATGTGATCTTAAATCCCTGAAGTGTGCTTCCCATCCTTTCTTGCTGAAAATCAAGTTGCCTAATGATGACTGTTAAACCACAAAAGGCATCTTCAAAGACCATCTTTGGTCAAATCTGCCTGAAGCAGCTGAAAGTTGGCTTACTCCTTTTTTTGCTAATATCTGTTAACATCCCTGCCTTCTTTCTCACAAGTTAGAACATTTCTTCAGAACTCTGGTCATGCCCCAGCCTTCTGTCCAAGGGCTTATGTGTAACTGTTCTTTGCTTTATTTTCCTTTATGGCAATCTTATTATTATGGTAATCTGTGTTATTATACAGTATCATATTTATTTCACTTTATTTTGTTTTTAATTGATGAATGTACATTTTTATGGAGTACAGTGTGATGTGCAAATATATGTAAACATTGTGGAATGATTAAATCAAATTAAGATACCAATTACCTCACCTACTTATACATTTTTGTGGCAACAATATTTTCTTTTAGCAATTCTGAAATATGCATTCACTATAGTCACTATGTAATGCTATTTGTACTTAAATAAATAGGAACTTCTGAAAATGGCTCAAGTAGAAATGTGGTCCCATTTACGTTAAGATAGTGTATTAAAATTGTAAATAAAATGTGTACAGTGAATTGCCTTTAAAAGAAAAAGGGAAATTTTGTTACTTCTGACAACATGGATGAATCTGGAGTGTAGCATGCTAAGTGATATAAACCAAGCTCAGAGAGCTTGGCATAGCACATATTTGTAATCCCAGCACCTTGGAAGGCTGAGACCGGAGAATCTCAAGTTTAAGTCCAACCTCAGCAGTTAAGTGAAACTCTCAACAAAATAAAAAATAAAGAACAGAAGGTGTAGTTTACTGGTAAAGTGCCCCTGGGTTAAATACCCAGTATTAAAATAATATCAGGCCCAGAATGACTGAAAGATGCTGCATGAACTAATTTATATGTGGAATCTTAAAAAAAAAAAAAACTATCAATTAGAATTGAAGAGTAATTATTAACAATGTTCAATATTTCTTATTAATAAAATTAGAATATTTTCGGCTTTTGTCTCACTGATAAATCTTTCAATACTGATTTTTAATTTTTAGGTAACTTGTCTCTGCCACTATCATCATTTCTACGTATGATGTCTTTTACCCACCTACTTCACGTTATAAACTATTCCATGACAATCTATTCATACCTGTGCTGATAAAAGATACAGCAAATTCTTGGTTCAAGTATACAAAATCTCCAAAAATACTTTTTGAGTGGATAAATGATTTCACTCACTGAAGCACAAATGCATGAACTGTTTCAATTCCAAGTAGCTATGTAATATATCATTAAATAGTGTGGACATAAGGAGATACATGTGTGCTCTGCTGAAATACCTGCCATTGTGCATAAGTTGCTAGGAATGTCCTAGTTTCTGCTACAAAGAAACAGATTGAATACATTTAACATGAAGAAATTACTTTGGGGATAATTAGAATGTCTAAGACCTCCATTACAGAAGAAAACCTTACTTTATGATTTATTCCCTGCATTGCACTATCAAAATTCTTTGTAAAAGTCACAGACTGGGTTTTTATTGTCCAGTATTTTCATGCTCTTATGTATGGGTTATATATCTTTATGTTGGAAGAAAAAGAAGATCTTGGTCTATATCAACCTTCTAGCACATGTTCATTCTCTCCTGGAGGTTCATGTGTGGATAATGCACATTGTAAATCCTTAAAGATTCAAAGCACTCAAAGAACAAAAGCAATAACACAGAGCGTGGCCTGGCTCCCCTGGCCCTCCCATCCTCTCCCCAGTGCCTCCCTGTTTGCTCCACCCAAAGGAACAAGCAGAAACTTTTGTCCTTATTGTAAAAATAATTGAGTCTTTTTAAAAAAAAAAAAATTTAACTTCAAAGCTGGGCCTCCTTGTTTTAATTTAATTCATCACTTCTTTGTTCTAGTTATCAATAAATCAAGTCATAATCCACTAAAAGCTTGTAAATGCTTTCGGTTTACTTTTCAGTGAACTTTCAAGTTTTATTCTGATTTGGAGAGAAGAAGTTTCATATTTGTTTTATAAGTGGGTAAACCATTCCTCTTTTCTCACAAAGTATTTCATTTAATGTGAAGTAGAAATTTTCAAGGTAAAGAAAGATAAGACAGAGAGAGGTTGTGTGGTGTGTCTGTACCATCTCACACAACCAAAGACTGCTTTCGAAGGATTTGCTCATTTTTGTCCAAAGAACCAAATTATCTGAACTTTCATAAGAAATAGACATTTCCCTACCATAAACTAGAAGGCAGAGGAAGATAAAAACAAAAACAAAAACAAAAACAAAACAAAAGCAAAACCAAGTGATTATAAAGGGAAGCAGGCATGTGACCCACAAAAAGTGATATTACAACAAATTTTAGGTGGCAAGCTGTTCAAACAGATATTTTAAATACTTTTGTTTTCTGTTTATTTTCAAATGTGCTTGACATCACTTCATCTCCACAGGCTGCTAGCAATGTCATATAAAGGCTGCTTCGAAAGCAATTTTTTCCACAATAGGCCTTGGGTCCCAGAAAAAACATTCTGGAAAGACTCAACTAAAGGGAAAACAAGTAGATACCATAATACTACACCATTAGTTTAAATCTTCCTGAAAATAATTTTAAAGAAATTATAAAAAGGCATAAAACCCTCTATAGACTTGTCAGTTTTTAAATATGTTTATTTTTGCTTGGGCATAAATTAAACACCCTTAAAGACAATAGAAAATCAAATGAGAACAGAGTTTAAATTGATAGATCAAATTTCTCTATAGATCTTAAGTTCAGAATCACAATGTTCCACATAGATTGATGAAAAGTTTTGAAATTTTAAAATTATTTATTATATTAGGAAAATAAAAATAGAAGCATTTTCAAGGTTATGTACATAACTCACTTTCTCTGGCTATAAATTCCTGGAAAGGGATCTCAAGTTAATCATGAGAGGTAATAATTACTGTATTCATCTCTTTGAGAAAGGGTGAAGGGATAAGTTACAGCACACAGTTGAAATATTTAGCCTTAGAAAAATGAAGGTCTTGCCTTCTATGATAGCCATGGTGAAAGAAAGAATAACTGCAGTTAAGCATTGTATTGAGGTTCAGAATTTTGAGGAACGTAGGGAAAATCTGCACCTGTGGCCATCTAAAAAGTAGAAAGAACTGACTGGGATAATAGACATTTTAGTGATTCTTGCAACAAAAATAGATGCAGAAAAATAAGATAATTTGACTCATCCAATATTGGAATTTTTCTAGGCAGTTCAGTAGTAGTTAGAGGACACATGGATTTGCAAATATTGTCAAGAGAGAAAGTTTTATACAATGGATCAAAATTAAATGAAAATTAAGTGAATGCAAAAGGAGACAGATATAATAAAAAGCAAAAAGGTCACAGCCAGGACATCTATAGGAGGTCAGATCTTAGACACGATCACTGTAATCAAGAGACAGACATGCAGGATGAGAGTATAGCAAGTGAAGTTAGTATTTTAGAAGGCCAGGATTCTGGATGGCGACAAGAGAAATGGAACAGATGTCTCACGTGGAGGGAAGGTGAAGATCATTAGAGAAAAGGAGGTCAAGAGACAGGGAGCAGCCTGGCTACTGGGTAGACTTAGCAAAACAAAGCTGAAGTTTGAAGGAGGATGATTCAGTTGGAGATAAAACTCAAAAATGTTCAGTAAAATGGAGGAAGGAATGAGAAAGCTCATACAAACGGTGAACTAGAGAGTGACAATTGCTAATGTCAAAGACAGAAGACAGACAAACAAATCATTAAATTTTTAAAGGATGATGACCATCTCTTGTGTTTTTACACACCCCAAGACAAGAGCCTTTCCTTAGGATACCAACTCTATTATCTACTGTTAAATATGAGAATGACTCAAAATTTTAAAAGATCCAAAAGAGCAAATGATTGTTGAATGAAGAGAACTAATGAAGAGAAATTTGTTAGTAAAGAGTCACTAACAAATTATGGACAAAAGATCAAAATAAAAAAAAATTTTAGTTTTAGATGGATACACTAACTTTGTTTTATTTATTTATTTTTATGTGGTGCGGAGGATCAAACCTGGTGCATCACATGGGCTATACAATGCTCTACCACTGAGCTACAACCCCAGTCCCAAGATTAAGATGTTCTATGAAGAACTTGGCACTTGGTTGGAGGAGCTGAATGTATCCGAGATGAAAGTAGATACTCCCGAACAAGTGGATTCTTATTTTGATCCATCAGAGACTTGATAACATTTTTTGCAGGGATTTAAAACTGCTTCACACTTGAAAAAATAATTACACAAAGACAATGGAGCTATTGCACAGCCTTTTTATATAACCAATTAGTTAGTCATTTTGATATTCAAGGATAATGTTTAATATTTGGAATATAAAAAGGATAATGGCTAACATCTGTTTTTGAAAGTCCCACACATAATAGCTAAAAGAAAATTATTATTTGTACATGACTCCTATATTATACACCTAAGTCTAGGTCATCTTTCTTTTTCAAGATTGTTTAATTTGATTTTATTTCTGAAAAATGTTTAAAACCTGATCTTCATGTGAAAAGCATTGAGAATTCATAATTAAACAATATAGAAAAAAAACCTGTTACTCAGTTCCTTCAATGTAAGGAAGAAGAATGGTGCAGCAGAATTGTGTTTCTACAGATTTCAAATTTATTTATTATTTATCTTTGCCCCCCTGGGGATGGAACCCCTTGCCTCAAGCAAGCCTACCACTGAGCTATCCTCTAGCCCTGTTGCTACAGATGTTTGTCACTAACTTCAGTAAAAGTGTTACCTCCAAGAGTATGAGGATATTTAAAAATTTTCAGATAAAATGTTTACTCTTTATAACAGATATCCCTCTAAGAATATATAACTCTACCTACATACACATATGTATACATATATTTTGGTTTCTTATACCATGGAGTATTGTCTCAACTCTTTTTTTTTTTTAAATGACAAAATTATGTAAGCTATTGCCTTAATTTTATGTGAATAGATATATTTGTGGTGGAGTTACTCATCCTGTGCAATTTATTTTGCCTGTTTTTAAAAATTATTATTGTTTACATACTTTGCATAATAGACTAGTATACAAATTAACTGGTTGCAATTTCAGTATTTTTCCTGCATGAGATTTCTTGGTTAAACCTATCTGATAACTATTCTTTTTTTTAAAAAAAAGAAAATGAATGAATAAACGGAGCTAACCCATCTTCTTGAGATCACTTTTCATTTGGAGATATGAATTTATATCTTTCTGCTTCTTTATTGCCAAATTAAAATGTCATGTATTTCTTTAAAAATATTTTAATAGCTAAATATTAATAATCAACATGCAAATACTCTCATTGATATTTATTAAAATTATATTAGATCAATATTTCTTCTTATTCTTAAACTTTTATGAACATTTTGTCTGGTCCCAATGTCTAAAAGATATTTTCCTGTATACTTTTTTTGTTTGTTTGTTTGTTTTTTGCAGTGCTGGGGATTGAACCCAGGGCCTCATGCTTGAGAGACAAGCACTCTACCAACTGATCTATCTGACCCCAGCCCGCCTGTATACTTCTTCCTTGCTTTCTTTGATTTTTGGTTTTTCATGTAATTTACATCTTTCAGTCATCTATAGTTTGCCATTGTATAAGAAGGAAGATTAAAATAAAATTTCATTTTCTCCACGTAGCAACACAGTTTTCTAAATCGTCTATTAAAATGCTATCTCTTTTTCTGCAGAAATTTCTGGTAACGGCTTCATTAAAAATTAAGCTCCCTTTACTACAGTGGCATGTTTGTGACCCTATCTTATATTACATTGTTAATATAAGATATGTCAGTTGAAGTGACTGGTCCTGTGTCAAAACCACCTGGACTCTATCAAGTTGTGTTCTTTATTAGGGAAAGTATTTCGCTTTGATCTTCTTTTGAAAATTGACTTACTCAGGGGTATTTATTATTCTATATCACTTTTAGAATTTTTTTTTTTTTTTTGGTGTGTGTTCTACAGAAACATTCAGCTACAAGTGACATCACAATTTTATTTGTTTTAGGGGCTCCACCACTTGCCCATATTTGATGATGCACATAGCACTGGACTACTGTTGAGTCCCTTCCTTTCCTTCTAATATACAATAGCATGTTAAAATTGTGGAATTCATAGCCACATACAGAATTTTAAGCTAACATTTAGAAGAAATATAGAAGAAGATGAGCCTGTTTTATTATTACTTTAAGTAACAAGAGTGATGTTGCTTGTCAAATGTTCAACATGATAAATAGAATTGGAAATACTTGATATTTTAGGAACATTCTATAATAGTCCCTATTTTATTGATTTTTCTTTCCTTTTCTTGTCTTTTCTTCTGACTTTTATGATTTAAAATTTTTTTTTGAAATATGATATTTTGATTTGTGAAATCTCCATTGAAATTTCATTATTTAAATAACTGTAATCTTTGGCTAAAATTATTAGCACAAGGTGGTTGTGAGAATGTAAATCACTCCATTTGACATGGAAATGTCCTTCATATTTCATACCAGATCATAAAATTTTGTTCAGAGGTCAGGTTTGTTTCTGTAAAATTCATTCCTTGTGCTATGTTCACATTTGATCAAAATCATCCCTAAATAAGTTTGATTAAATAATTAGATGTCTTTAAATCCTAGAACAGCTAGAATATAGGAGTTCCATCATTTGTTTCTTTTGCACATGGAATCAAGTTAGACATGGAAATAAACATAAACAGGATGAGGTTCAGAAGAAACAAGTTCACGGCAAGTCATATGAAGAAAATCCAAGCCCAAATACTGGACAGGACAAAATCACATTGGTACAAGCATTTAAGATAATGTTTAAAGGAAATGGTTGCACTCACCACAGGACAAAGTGAATCAGCAGTTTGGTTTTTAGCTAACAAAAACATTAGGATGTAGTCATATATTTGTAGTGAAAAAATGACCTGTTTGCCTGCTTTTATTAACCAACTCCTCACAGGAAATGATCAAATCAGTTGTTTTGAAAAGGTATGTCTTCATAATCAGTAATTTTTTTTTACTGGAACAGAAAATTTTCAAGTTCTAATTTTGTTTTCTTGGAAGTTCTTAGATTTAGCCTATATGTCTATGTGTAAGAAATATAAAAGAATATGAACGAAAAAAGAAAATTACATTAATTCATCTTAAACTTTATATAACAAATAGTTGTCTTGTTTTATTTTGCCAGCTAGAATTTTTCTCTTCTAACCCACCCTCAGAAACAGAGCAGTTGGCATATGACTGAATGGTCAAACAAATCTAGGAAACAAAGTTAGATTTTCCACCTTTCTGAGAGTCTACTAAATTGGCAAAATATACAGATAATTTGAAGGATAAAAACAAAACATAGAGAAAGCACTTTTCTTCTCAGATGGTCTGAAATGTACTCATTCTCATAAAAATGTTAACGTTGAATGCTGTTATGAGTACATGATCATCAACACTTATTACTAAGAACTATACAAAAGGAGGAATCAAGTATCTCAGAGCTCAGAGACACAACCCCTTCATCTTCCTTTCCCTTGAAACATGACTTATCTATCATTATCTTTCTGTATTTAATTATTTACAAAGATTATGTTTTACTCATTTCATCTAGTTTCTGCTCAAGATTTTGCTGTTCATCCCACACTGTACTTGAAACTGCTTTTTATATCAGACACTAATGATTTAGAATCACTAAATTCAATGACCTAGTTTGTCTCTGTACATCGATCAATCTCTAGAGGCATTTGACATTGTTTAAACTGGTCCTCAATCCATCAACCAAGACCCATTTATTCACTAAAAGCACGAATAAGCTCCATCAACTTTGTCTTTACCCTATTTCTTCTCACATTCTTTCCTATCTCAGTGGAAACAGTTTAGTCTTGAAACCCACCTGATTTTTTTTGTGAAAATCTCTTGGCTGATATATTTTTATTTCTTTGAATTCCTCATTTTTTAAACAATTCATGAGTATTTTTGAACTATAATGATAATCTTTTCCAAAGTTTCTCACTCATGGTTTAATTTTAGCTAGTTAATTAAATTAGTTCAGTATTTTCTTCTAAGTAAATGCTTGATTTAAGTTATCTAACCAATACCTTGTTCAACTTATTATTAATTTGGTTAAATTTTATGTGTTACTATTTAAGTATATGTGTTCTATATAGAAAAGCTCTGTCTCTTTTCCTACTAAGGTAGTCTTTAATAAATACAGTGTTGATTTATTTAAAATACTTGGGACAAGAAATGTTTCTTATTTTATATATATATATATATATATATATAAATATAAAATATATATTTATATATATATATATATATATATATAAAGACCCAAATTCAAATCTAAATAATAAATGTTTTTAAGTAAGCCTGATATACATACTTATATGCATAGGTTAAAAATAATTTTGCATAGAATTTTTAATGTGTCTATGTTTTGACTGTGAACTATCAGATAACAAATGTGGAACTTTTTATTTGGGAGTTTAAAGTTCATGTTCAAGTTTTGAGTTTTGTAGCCCACAGTTTTAGCATGTTCAATTATCATTTTTATTTCTTTCAAGAATTTTTTAAAAATTTCTCTTTTGAGTTCTTTGTTGACCCATTGTTCAAAAGTGGATTGTTCAGACTCCATGTATTTGTATAATTTCTAACACATTTTGTGTTTATTGTTGACTTCTAGTTTTATTACATGTAGTCAGAAGTTATGCAGGATGTTATTTAAATTTTTAAAATTTGTTAAGATTTATTCTGTGGCTTAATATATGGTATATTCTAGAGAAAGTTCTGTACATTAATAAAATAAGTATCTTTTCTATAGCTATTGAATGAAAAGTTGAGTAAATGTTTAAGTCTATTTTATCTATAGTATTGTTATTTTTTTCTTCTTCTGGCATGGGGGAATGAACTGAGGGACACTTTATAACTGAGCTACCTACCATGATCATCTTTTATTTTGAGACAGGGCCTCATTAAGTTGCTAAGGCAGTCCTCAAACTTGAAATTCTCTTGCCTCAACCTCGGAAGTAGCTGGGATTATAGGCCTGTGCCACCATGCCTATTACATCATACAACTTTGATGTTTCTTTGTCAGTTTTTTGTCTAGATGATCTGTCCATGGATGAAAGTGGGGTGTTGTATTCTCCCACTATTACTGTATTGGAGCCTATCTCCGCCTTTAACTCTAATAGTGTCTTTTAAAAAGTTGGGGCTTCTGACATTATGTCCACATAGGTTTATAATAATTGCTATCATTTATTGTTGATTTGACCCCTTGATGATTATATAGTAACCTTCTTTGCCTCACAGTTTTCATCTTAAAGTTTATTTCATCAGATATAAATATTGCTATTCCTGATGCTTTAGGTTTCCTTTTGCACTGAATATCATTTTCCACCCTTTTGCTTTCAGTTGATGGGTGTTTACTAGGGAGGTGAGTTTCATGTAGGCAGTGTATTGTTGGACCTTATTTTGTTTATTCATTCAGTGAGTTTGTGTATTTTAATTGGAGACTTTAGTATGTTCACATTCAAGGTTATTATTAATGGGTAAGGACTTACTTGTGTTATTTTGTTGACTTTTTTCTAATTAATGCTCTCTGTCCTTTTCTTCTTCTCTTGTTCATCTTGGTGTCTTGAGAGTTTACTGTACTGATAAGATTTAGTTCTTTTCTAGTTCTCTAATTTTTTGCTGCTCTGTGATTTGGATGATGCTATTGTTAAGTGAAATAAAATTAAACAGTGAAATAAAATTAAACAAAGGAACACAAGTAACATGTGTTCTCTTTCATATATGGAAACTAAAAAAAAAAAAAAAAAAAAAACATAGCCAAGTGTATAATAGTGATTACTAGAAGTTGGGAAGGGAGTACATATTGGGGATTGAGTGGGAAGGAGAGATTGGACTTGGACCAAGCATGCAGTATTCATGTGTGGAGATATCACACTGAATGGAATTAATATGCAAATTTTATATGTATTAATAAAAATAAAATAAAATAATTAGTTTTTAAATTTTTGGATTTTGGGGCTTTTCATTTGGGGGTTTTCAGATTTGGGTGCTCAGACTGTACTGATGGGTGGTTTTATCTATAAAGTGATGACAAATGTACATTTATAAAGTGAAGAAATGTCTAAAATTCCCAAAGCAGAGGTGTTATTTGTAGAACAGGGATTTACAGTTGTACTTCTTATTTCTCTTCCAATTATTGATTATTTAAAAATTGGTGGTCAATTATATGAATTTTTTACAAAACATAGATTAGAAAGAAATATATCTATATGAAAGAATAAAATTGTGACTAAACCACCTACAGTGACTGACTAATAATAAACAAAGGCTAATTAGGTATATGCTTTATATTTCTTCATATTCATCAACATATGCAAAATATTGCCTAATAATGGCATACTTTAATTCATCAAAACTCATTAAATTGTATATTTTAAATTGCTGAATTGTATGGTGTGTGAATTATACCTTCATGAAGCTGTTGAAAATTGTGCTAAGCAGGAAGGATAAGAGCTGACATCCAGACAGAAGTCAAGTTCTATTCCTGCTGCCAGGGAAATCTTTTGAACTTTGTTTTCAATATTGGAAGTTGAAAGGTTTTTCACTAAGATCAAGTGTAATTATACACTATGAAGTTCTAATAAGTTATTAATATATTATACTCTGAAGTTGGCATGTACTGCTATTTTTCCATTTGACACTGTAATAATTTATAATTTCTTAAGAAAGAATACCAAAGTGTAAAACACACACATGCATGCTTGTATACAAAGAGAGAGACTCCCCTCACTTGCATGTTTATACATCCAGTTTTTTTCTAGGAGAAATGTAATCCCATGAATCACATATTCAAATAGATATGTGTCTTATGCATGTTCTTCTGGATTATTTTATGTTTTGTTGGTGGATTCCCAATTAATGTTATATTTCTCCAAGAAAATATTTTCACAATTGGATAAGTTGACGATAAAGACTAGAGCTGTGCTGATTTTACTTATGACTTTTATCAGTCTAAGAGGTAATGTAAATTGGAAGTTTTGTCTTGTACATAAGTTAATTTTCAACACTACAGGCTTCTGGTTTACCTTTGCACATCAGTAGAACTACCACTTATTCTGTGCCTACTATTGACCAGGTCTAGAAAGCAATCAAATGCCATCCCTCACAGCATGGTTATTTATTTCTGTTTTACTCCTTATATAACTGGGTTTCAGAGGATGAATGACCTACTCAAGTTTATACAGCCATTGTCTGATGGGCTTGACTCAAACATTATCATATTCACACCGTTGTTTACATCTTCCATAAAACTGAATTTCAGAATGTTTCATATTAACTGTGAAATGGGTCTTCTTATTTCTGTCGAGGCCTTGGAGGAGCATCAGTGACAAACAGTTAAGAACTAAGATAATACTTCCATTTTTTATGATAGTCAAGTAGGAAAATAGTTCAGGGTAAAATCCACAGGACTTGCAGCTAGAATGGACACATTTGTGAAAACTGCCCACTCACTCATCAATAACAGGTCTCCACGAGGAGGAAGCTGCCAAGTGAGACTTAGAGCATGGAAAAGGAGAATATATTAGGACTTCAAATACAAGTTTGTTCACAAAGAAGTGCAAAGCAGAGCTATAAATTCTGGCTTTTGCTCCACCTTGCTGGAAGGAGAGTGAGTGAGCAGACAGAATCTGGCCAAGAGTGTATCCAAATAAGTTAACAGTCCAAGAAACCAGAGAACTAAGGAAAGGAAATCCTCTTTAAAATTATGCCATTTTACAGTAAATGTTAAAATAATTTTATAGTAGGTAATTACATTAATAAATTAATTATTTTATTATTTCCTAATTATTTATTTTATTCCCTAGAAATAAATTTAAAGTTAAATAAAACATTTTTCATCTTATTATGAAGTTATTTTCAGCATTCACTTGAAATAAAATATTTAGTCTAGGAAATGAAAGAAACAAATCTTAAAAAACACATCAGAAGACCTGGCAAAATTTTTAACTTAACTTAGACATGATTCCCCTCTTGAAAATAATGTTAAATAATTCAGACAAAAAACATGTTCTGTGGAATTTATTAAATTGATGTCTTTTGACAAGTCACTGTTGCGTCTCTAGGATTTTAATTCTTCCCTATCATTTTATTATTTTAGAAAATACTACAGTACATATTCTAAAATAGCAATTCCCAAACGCTTGTGAGAGTGTGTGTGTTGTGTGTGTATGTGTGCTATGTGTGTTTGTGTGTGTGTGTTGGCAGAGAAGCCACCCAAGTTCCTTACAAAAAGCATATCCAAATCTCCAAAGTAGGACCCACTTCTTTCTCCACAAAGGTTCTATCACAGCCTCCCAGATCCATACCTCCTCAAAGAGAGAATTCAAAACTCAGTTTCTCAGGGGCGCTAGGCCATGTTTTATCCCTAAGGTATGTGCAGGTGAGAAAAGTATTGAAAATTGCTGATGAGGTCATCAAAAGTATAACTTCCTCTCAAAAAGTTTGCTGAGAAGGTCTTAAATCCACATGTACTTGAAACAATGTAGTAAATGTAATGAACACTCATGAGGATATAAGATGCTACTTGGTCAAGTGTCAGAGAGAGTTAGATGAAGTAATGGGAAGCCATAAAACCATAAGCTTATTTGTCATGTAAGGAAATGTTTAAAGTAAGCCTAGATCTATTGTGTCCTATGATTTTGTTTCAGAGAGATGCTCAGTTAATTTCGCAGAGTGAGAATTGAAAAGAATGTATCCGCATTTGAACGAACATGCAAAAAAAAAATAATTGCTTTATTCTATGCTTTTAATGTAATTGCATTATGCTAAGGAAATTTCAGGGATTACTAATAATAGCAACAGATTACAAGGACTCAAAATAAAATATGTAGTGCTGTAGAAATATAACATGATAACATTAAAGTTCAGAGGAATGATGAGGAATTTCCATCCTATCCCATCTATCTAAGACATTTTCTTGCCTTCCTTTCTATGTACGGGGAGTCATTTAAGCTTTGTAAGCATTTTTTGTCTATATGTTGCATAATTTCATGAATATATTAATACATAAATTTAAGGCGAAAACATTGTTCAAATAAGTAATAACATAGAAAAATGGGAATTATCATAGTATAGTAAAGTACATTTAAACATGCAATGAACCAGTTATCTTTAGGTTATAAAATAGAGTTGGTGTTTTAGCTTGGATCTAGAGTGTTCCCCAAATGCAAATGTGTTATAGTCTATTCACCAGCCTATGGCGCTATTGGGAGGTGGTGAACCTTTAAGCGATGGGCCCATAGGAGATCTTAGAATAGTGGGGCATGTCCTCACGTGGGATTGTAGAACCCTAGTCTGTTTCTCTCTTTTTCACAATCTGGACATGAGATGAATGGTTTTGCTATGCCCAAAAGGCCATGGGGCCTAAGGTTCATTGATTGAAACTTTTAAAACTGTGAGCTAAATTAACACTTTTCTCTTCATAAACTGATTGAGGTATTTTTTACAGTAACAGAAAGCTGACTAACATGTTTGGTGTTTTATTTCATAAGAATCAAATAATTATGAATAGCCAAATTTCAAATAAGATATGGAATTTATAAAAAAATTGGTTATATATTGAAGTTTGACAGGACTGATGAACTATATCAGGAATTTACCCATGGCTACTCATCAGTGACGTCTAATTGTCAGGGTGAAGCAAGACATGCTATAAGATAGAGGAAAAAAAACATTTGGTTTCTGAATAAATAAATGAAATTTAATTAAAGTGAATCCTTATGTCATCTCAAATAATTTTTTATTTAAATAAAAGTAAATATTTAGTTAGCAGAAGGAATTTTATATCACATTTCTATCCAAAGAACATGTAAATGTTTTCCTTGCACCAAACTGGCAACTTTCTTAATATATTTTGTACAAAAAATGTTTTTAAAATTGCAAAAATAAAATAAAACAGTGTTTGTACAGAGTCACAAAAGATTTTACTTTCTTTTAAAGATAACTGTTGCTTCTAATGACAAACCTAAGATAACAAAAATTATGGAATGTTAAGGTATCTAACATTTTCACAGTAAACGTGTTGGAGAAATCAAACGCTTATTGTCAAAAGTAAGGTGTAACCAAATTCAAAGACAGAACTGGAAGCATCATTCATATACCCAGTAAGTATTTATTTTTGTTGATTGTCAGGAATAAAAGCAGGATAACTTTTTAGTGGCACAAGCGCCAATGTGATCACATGGCATTTGCAGATGACCGTTTTGCATCAACTCAATGACACAGTGAGACTCGTAGGCCAAATTCTTCTGTCCTCAAAAATATTTGGAAATCATGAAACACCCATGTAATTTGTTCACACAAAGGAGTTTCCCAATGTATTTTGCAAGTCTGTTTTTTATATTTTTTGGAAGGTTTTCATCACCTTTTGTGGTTTCTTCATAGAGAATCTGCTTTTTCTTCTAAAACATGTCTCCAGCAGAAAACTCACCACTTTGTGTGACTTTTCTTGAGGAATATCAAAATTGCACAGTGATATACAGATGATCAGTTTGAGGAAAATAAATGATGAACACTGGGGTTCTTTTTCAAAATTATATTTATATGTAAATCATTAAAACAACATTAATTAAATACTTGATAAGTGAGATTAATTGATTTCATTTAAGCACCAGTAGAAAGAAAGAAAGCTCAAAATAAGATAATGAAAACAACATCAACCACAAGCAGTCTTTAATGGCTTTACTGAAATATTCCACAGATGATTTTTGGCCTGTTTCTCTAAACTTATTCTCAACAGTAAAATTCCCAGTATTTGGCCAATGTTCTCTTTAAACCTATTTTCATCTGCACCGAGTTGGTGAAAAACAGCGTTAGATTCAACTGTCTTACACTTTTTGTTGACTTTCAGAAGAATTATTTTCACCTCTACGGTCTTTTTTGTTTTGTTTTGTTTTGTTTTTTACTTTTGGTATCACCTATTTCTTCTCTCTTTGTTAGCTCTTAATAAAAGAATATTTATTATCAACCCAAACCAGTTACTATATATCAAGACTTTAAATAATACAGTTTTTTCCAAAGTTCGTTTATCTGCCTCTCTGTGACCCCTTTAATGTCTTGGTGAAAA
Organism: Sciurus carolinensis; assembly: GCF_902686445.1. Classification (NCBI taxonomy): domain Eukaryota; kingdom Metazoa; phylum Chordata; class Mammalia; order Rodentia; family Sciuridae; genus Sciurus; species Sciurus carolinensis. The sequence continues at coordinate 31,473,392 of NC_062222.1, read as the reverse complement.
AGAGAGATTCATTGGATAATTATTAATGATTGGTTTCTGTAAAAGGCATTTGAAGATGTAAAGATTGAACAGAGCAAAGGAGAGCAGGACAGTATCCCATAAAAAGGTGGATTCCTTCAAGAGGACTTACAAAGAAAGGGAAGTATATTTGAAGAAGCAAAAAAATACTGCAGAGAGAGGCTACCTGGACATCTAATTGTCGAGCATTTCAGATCAAAACTAGAAGGATATGTTCAGCACACCTGTAGCTCTTATTTTGTCTAAATTTATTGCTACCCTAGATTTTTATCATACGTGACCTGAGAAAGGATAGAACACAGAAAAGAGAGATACTATCTACTCTGGAATCAGAACTGGGGTATCAGGAAAAACAAAACAGAACCAAATGAACAAATAAGCAAACAAACGAATAAAATAACTTCAGTCTCCTGATTTTATTTCTATGTTTATTAAAAGATCAATTTGATCTCAATCTTATTCTTATTAAGGAATCTGGTAGGCTGGGATTCCTCCTGTTCAGACACTATCAATTTCCTGTGTGGTGACAGAGAACCATATATGAGAGGCATAAGTATGGGTTGAATTTTTTTAATTTAATGGCTTTTTGGATGAAAGATCATTCAGCAAACTATGGTAGGTGAAGGAATAAATATTCCAGATGCTCAATGCATTTTGGAAAATATAACTGAATCTCTTAAAGTTGAAATATAATACTTAATATTTCAAAACTTTCCATGTTAATTTAATTTCTTTTCACAGGCCATAGAAGTCATTTGACTTCACTGAAAATTGTGTTAATTATAGGTTTTTAAAAATATGTATTTAAGAATATAATCCTTTATGACTATCTGCTTTTTGAGATTACATAGAACTGCTAGTTCTTAAAAAATTGTACTTTTAGTTATTAAAAAGGCTTATGTAGTAGGCTTAATGTAAGTAGACTTATTGTAATTAATGGGTTCTAAAAATAAATGTATATGGAGTAATTTTATATACGTGAAATGAATTCTACCGTGTAAGTCACATTTTTAATTATTTTAAAATATAGCAAATATTTATATGACAATTACTCTATGCCAGTGATTACTCTAAATGTTTTGTAAATATTAACTCACAATTATCCTAATTTTATTGATAAGGTAGCAGAGGCAAACCAAGGTTAAAGCTTTTGTTTCCACACCTCTGCTCTTAACCTCTATGTTCTGCATCTCATGACATTTTGTCGTTATTCTGACAGTGATTGTGGTAGAAATATATTAATAATAAGCAATTTTATTATCTAGATTATTCAGGTGCTATTTTCTGGAGGCATTTTATGTGCTTAGGTAGATTCAGATATTAGTACTTCTTTCTACCATGACTGGTCTTTCATTCAGAAATATTCTCACAGATTGCCTTGAATGATCTGTTGAATGGCTAAACAAACATCACATTGAAAACCTAAACAATTAAATAGAAAGAGATCTGATATAATTGTACTTTTGGAATTGTGGCATGAAGTGTTCTGTTGTATGGTGTCCCTGAGAAATAGCTATAACTTGAAAAAACATATCTCATGCAAATTTATAAACAAGCAAAAAGCAACCATTTAAAGTTGCTAGAAATTGTCCTAAGGATATAAAACTCACAAAGAAAGATTTATCCAAGAAAATCTATTTAATCCTTGTGAGAACACACCTTTGAGCCACGTGTCTTCCCACCCAACACAGTTCAGACTAGTGAAAGATCAACTTGCAGAGCTTTGGCCTGAAAGATGGGGCCCCTCTCACTCCAGGTCCCAGTCAAAGGCTATGCTCTCTCTCTGAGGAGGGTAGCTCTTCTTGTTGCTCATCCCCAGATACTAGGTGAAGAGGTAAATTTTGGGTGAGTGAAGCCAAGAGAGCAAACTGTTCTCCACCATTATGACTCCATGAATCAGAGGCTTAACACAGATTTGGCAGGCCATGAATTTGGGGAACCTGATTGCTCTAGCCACAACACACGTAGCATAGATGTTTCACGCCGGGAAAGGACCACAGGCTACTGTCCCCAACCAGAAACCTATTCACAAACTAAGGATGTTATTCTGAGTAAAGAGTCACTATCCTTTCTCCAGTTCCTGTGCAGTAGCTTAGAAATTTTGCCAAGGGGAAGAGGTAGATTTTGTTCCAAATGTTGAGTTAAATAGAAAAAGATTGAAAAAAAGTTCAAGCCTAAGGGTACGGCCTAAAACAAAAATATTTCTATGGTAATCAATTAAGAGAAGGTTGGTAGCTATGTAAGGGAAACAGCTAAACTGCAGGTCACATATTTTACCAGAATGAACATCTAAGTATAACCCTCCAATTATTATAACAAACTTCAAAGACTGACCACAAGAATGACCCTGGCAAAGAACCTGATTTTAATTGAATCAGACTGTGAGCAACTTATGTCCCAGGACATTGTCAACAACAGTAGGGCAAACCATTGCCAATCAGTGGAGCTTAACAGCAAGGCGCAAAACCCACCAAGGCAGATGACATAAAGAGACCAGGGAAAGGAATTATCAAATATGTCCCCCTAAAGCCATTGACAGTGCAGATCGATGGTACTTAAGCTCAAAGGTAATATTGCCCTCTGAGAAGCAATACTAGGGGCTCCACATGGTGGAGATGGGGGAAACTTGACTCAAATTCTCCAGCAAAGTCACTAAACAACTAAATAAATTTGGGAATGGGGTGCTGAATTAATCCCCAACGCAGAGTTGCTGGTATGGTTTCAAAAATGTCCAACTCTTGATGAAAATTATGAGACTTGGAAAGGAAAAGTGTGAGTCATATACAGTGGGGAGAGAGAGACAGAAAGAGAGAGAGAGAATGAGAGAGAGAGAGAGAGAGAGAGAGAGAGAGAGAGAGAGAGAAAGAGAGAGAATAAGAAGGAGAAGAAGAAGTAGGAGGAGGAGGAGGAAAGGAGGAGGAAGAGGGAAGAGGAGAGGAAGGGAAGGTGAGGAGAGAAGAAAAGAGAAACTATGGGATGTCAGTGGAGGCCAGTGTCCAGAACTGTGAGCCAAATAAATTTTTATTATTCATAAATTAGCTAGTCTATCATATCCTGTTATCCTAGCTGAAACTAACTTAGAGTACTTGGAAGTACAACATACAAAGGAAAGATACAATGATCACAGTGTATCAACATGGTCATTTGCCAGACTCAAATAGCTGCCCCTTTGTGCTCCATGTAAGAGTTCCCTCTGGGTTTCACAAGAACTAGCAGAGCAAATTATTTCTGGGCATAAATGGGTTCATAGTTCTGTTTATCACTAGCAATAGACATATTTTCTTTCATTTTAGCTCTGAAATTTTGAAAGAGGGCAAATATAATATGTGGATAACCTGGCACTTTCCCATTTTAAGTGTTAGAAGCACGTGCATAAGAAACATTTGTTTCTGCACAATTGGAGTTAACGCAATATAATTAAATATGAGTGATAATATCTAAAAACAATCAAAAGCGCAGCAAAATATGTGCATTTTTAACTATTACTCAGCTCACTGGCAATCTGTAGAGGAGATATGAAAAATTTTTAGGCCCAGATTCACAAATGGGGCCATGGATTTGACTCTTTTGCTATTTGGGATAGCATTTGTCCTTCATTGATGACAATAATCACAGCCACAATCAGTGTTTCAGCAGCATCTGGCGAGTCTTTCTCTGGCATCTACTGGATAAGAAAAGGACAATCCCCTATTTGTGTGTGTATGTGCATGTGTGTTTATTTACTCTCATTTCATTTTCTCTTGTATCTTTATGAAGAGTGAAAACAAGCTAATTTCTATTCCCAGAGGCAAAGAAAGCAGTCCTCAAGACCATTTCTCCATTCCTTCTCTTTCCAAGCTTTGTTCTTCCTCCCACAGAGGACTACTGTTCTGGGAGACTGTGAATTGTTTCTTCTGTGGGTCTAGTTCAGTGTGATGTCTGATCTGAAGAGTAAGATTAAATTCATAATATGTCAACCACAGGAAAGGCTGACATTTACCAAGACTTAATAATGAGACTAAGAAAAGAAAAATATATATATATATATATTCTTCATTTTTCATGAAACTTTGTCATAGGAGAGTGAAGAACTGAAGTTCCAAACTTCTCAATTCTTGTGACCTGATTGAAAAAAAAAAAAAGTGAAATCAAGTACGTTAAGACAAGCAAGAGAATTTTATTATAAGTGAAAGTGAGAGTAGAGTAAGTCTCAAGCACAGAAGAACTCTCAAGAGAAAGAAAGTGGGGCATCTCCAGGCAAAGAATGAAAAATGAAACAGCAGTTTCCAAATTTATTGCTATTCTGTGGTTGTCTTGAGACCTGGGGTACACCTTCTGCCATCTTAACCAATCAGATGTCATCTCCTCCTTCATATCAGAGGTTTTGACCTTAGCTGGTTTTCTCGAGAACTGTCACGAAGTCATCCTATTTGGGAGTTGCTTCATCTACAAGTGGATTCTATGTTAATGTGGGTCCTGGCATTAATGATTGGACCAACTTTACCTTAATGCATCTGTACTACTAAAGAAATTTCTCTTCTAAATTACATTGAGAAACCTATGGACATAAACCCTAACTTTACAGTGACCCCAACAGACCCTTTTAGAAGTTATCCCCACTGATCTTTCTTACTTGACATATTTCTTTGATTCTCCCTATTTATTAGTAGGTTTTGTACTATTTTTCTGTAAGTTACTTAATTCACATGCCTTAAAAACAATTAAAAAAAAACCTGTGACCCTGCCATTATTATTTGCTTTCCACTGCTCATTACTATTACATAAAGACCTGGTTAGTAAAATAAACTATATATTAATTTTTCTGCTTTTAGTAGGGTGCTTGCCTAGCCTGCATGAAGCACTGGGTTCCATCCCCAGCACTGCAGAAAAAAATAGATAGATAGATAGATAGATAGATAGATAGATAGATAGATAAATAGATAATTCCACCACTTTATTGCCACTTATTCCCAACTGTCATATTAATATAATCACTCTGGAAGCTTGTAGGAATCTCAGTGCAGTACAGAAAAAATCCCAAATAACAAGAAAAACCAACCACTGTGCTTTGACCAATGATGACCTGCAACTCTTTGTATACTTGTGTGAAGAAAGACTTCCTTATGTGTTTAATGTCAACATGTAATGATAAAGGCAAAAAATAGGAGCAGGTTTTGGTTGAATATCTTTTACATTATGCCTAAATCTTCATTCTTCTCCTTCATCGAGACCTTAATAGTAAATCAAATTTAGATGTTTCTATGACATAGATTTGCTACTTTGGGTTGCTCCATTCTTTTCTCATTAGAAAATAACATAGCTTGTTTTTTATCAGGTTTATGTTTTCCTGTTGATTTAGAGGATCTTAGTAATACTCATCCTTTTTAAGATTGCTTTACCCTGACTTTGGGTCTACAACTTAAGAAAACAGGGTTTGATGTCCAGACACACACACAAACTCACATACAGGCAGAATAATTTAAGCTATACTAATGTCCTTTCCCATCACTTAACATTATAGTTCTTAGAATGTGTTCTGGCTTCCTGTGTAGAATTCTCAGACTTTCTTTCCTCTGAAATATTCTTATCAAGATTTTCTATAAGAAAATAGATTATTAGTCACATAAAAGTAAAAGATAGTAATATTGACAATAGAGAAATGCTCCTTAGATAATATTCCTGAGGAAGCAACCCCTTTTAATATGTTCAAGGTTTTCTTTATTGATTATTTCTAATCATAAACTTAATGGATTACTTTCTGTTTTCTGAGTTTCATCTGAATTTGCACACTTGACTTCTATATAATAGGAGGTATTACTGCAACAACTTCCAACTTGGCCAGACCTTGCAACCAAAGGGTGTGGCTTTATTCCAATTAAATGTCACAAAAATAGTGGGCTCATATTGGCCTGAGGGGAAAACTTTGCCAGTCCTGGGGGGATGCAAAATAGTCTATTGGATATTAGAGGGTGTTTAAATAGATGCATAATGTGTTTTAAATCTCAAAACATTTACTTCAATCTCAAAACTGTCAACAAAATACAAAAACAGTATACCAATTGAGACATTTTATAGTTTCTAAACAAATGATGTGGAGAATATCAAAGACAAGAATTACTGAGACAAGGTATGTGCTAGAACACTTTTAATTGGGTAACAGCAAAAGTAAAATGTTGTTTTCATTTTTGAGCAAACAGCCCTGGGCAAGTTTAATACTCAAAAATTAGTTATGTTGACAAATTTCTAAAAAAATCATGAAATACACAATTATTAAATCATGAACTATTACTTACAAATCTTTCATTTTAGAATTTATTTACTATTTAATTGGCTTATCATTTTGGTGATTCTATTTATAATTGAAAGTTGTACATTTTATTTATTTATTTTCTTTGGCATTAAAATTTATATTTCAAAGTGGAATTTTCCTTATTTTATCCTCCTTTTTACACTTTTGAGATATCTCATTATAGCATTTGCCAGAACAGAAATAATTATTTTTATATTTTCTCCCCAGTAGTTCATTTCTGCCTGTATTGAAAGAAAATCTGTATTTTCAACAGTTTAATTATGGTTCCCAGGTCAGATTTTCAAGACTAGGAAGATAAGGCAATTTTCAGAATAACTCATATATCTTCTGTATTATTCAATATAATTTTCTGAATTATCTGTAGTGGTTCTTTAGTTCCTTGTTTCACCTAAATGATCTGAACTCAACATGCTGGGAGACAAGATAACAAAAAACATTTTCAAAAATTACTTGTGGGTATATATCCAAATCGCATATCTCTAGTTAAAAGATGACCAATTGTGTGGGGAAGAAGAACAGCATAAGGTCATATAAATATTTATGAGAAGAGAAAATGTGAGACAAGACACAGCTGGATTTGTCTCTTAACCACACTCAGAAGATATGCTCCTAACAGTCTTTTTAGATTTAAAAAGAAAAGAGAGCAGTATGTTTCTAGCTGTTAACAAAGTGAGGTTTCTCAAGTGTATATTTTAATAATAAACTTAGATTGGAGTTTCTGATTTCACCATAATAAAATTGTATTTATTTATTAAATGATTATTTACAATTTTTAAACTATCAAATGCAAAAAAAAAATGCACTTACCTGGGAAAGAAAAAAAAATTACACTGGAGAATTAATGTAAAAGACTTCATTTGTCTGCTTTTGTGAAAATCTTTCTTCTCCATTTCTTGTTGTGCCATAAGAAGATTGGGGAATGAATGGATGAGGCTCTCTGTAACGTGTTCTGATATCATGATCTTTTATGTCTCTACAATGTAGAAGAAAAGTAGGAAAGTAATTCACTAGAGATATGGTACATTTTGAAATAGACATCTAGAATAACTATTCACAACCCCAAACATCATTTTTAAATAAGGTCTCTTCCTTCTTCCATTCCTTTCTTCTTTCTTTCTTTTCTTTCTTCTTTCCTTCCTTCTGATTCTACATACTTCATTTTTAACTAAGGGGATGAAAAAAATCAGTCATCCGACAAATTGTGCCATTTTAATGAGAAAGAACTTCAAGGAAAAATGATCATTTGCAACTCAGGACTGAAGAAATGTTTAATCACACATGAACTAAAAGCCCCATTATCACTTTATGGCTATTTTTAATGCCATGAAGAGCTTATTCTTTGGTATACAATATCTTTTCTTGAACACATCTACTCTAAACATCACAGCTTGATTATATTTGCCAGAACTAACACAAATGACATTTGCTCTTCTCCAAAAAGGAAGTTTAACCAAAAATCCTTTCCTTGTCTACAGTTTTCCCAAGGCTCAAGTTATCCCAATTTAACATAAACACAGCTCTGGATAAATAATCTAAGTTTGTTCTCATGCAGTGTGGCTGTTGACTCAGCTAGGCCTCTGTCACCCTTGTGTAATTGAATGGGGAGGTTGCCTTTGAAAGTTGACAGGAACACTTCTTTACCTTTATATATTCTAGGCACTGCCTTCAGAGTTAACTGCATTTTTGGCAAGAAACCACATTTAATTTGGCTCATGTTTCTTCTCTCATTATCAAAATTATTTATAGAATATCAGTGATAAATGATTTGCCTCATTTCCTCTGGAATATTACCAAAACTGTGTAGGAAAATTTAGCTTAAAATTAGATAAAAATATCAGAATATTAACACATTGTTTATACCAGTTCATAATGTGTGATTAAAATATGGAACCATAATTAAGATATTCAGAATGAATTTTTATTATTATAAGTGGATTCTTTCCTGGCATAGAAAATTGACTCAATTATCAATCTTTCTGGAAAAGGATATACCTAAAAAATACTCAGAATATAGCTTAATAATTAATTCACAATCCAAGTAGTAGGCCAAACAAAAAAAATGAATAATCATTATATTTTGAACAGACTGATGAATTAAAATGTCATAAAATATTTAGGTAGCAATTATATTGGAGTTTGAGGGGACAACTTTGTACATCAGGACAAAGATAAATTATCCAGTTACAGCATGTTTGGTTTCCTTAACATCATCCTCATGAGCAGGTTCTCTGGAATTTGTGTGCATAGTCACTCTGTATCTTCAAATTTGTTGTTATGTCTAGGGATGAAATCTTTAATATTTTAATTAGTTATTACTATACTAAGCTATACATGATAATTGATGTCTAAAATTACTCTATTAAAACTCTAAATATGAAAGAAGTATTGATTCCTCAGTTAACCTATGGTTGATTTTAAGGTTGAATGGCAACTAGCTCATACTGATTAAGGTTGCATAGTATGTTCAGATTGCTCTTATTTCTTTTAGAAAATAAATTCTAAAAAATATTAAATAAGCATGAACATGCCATAAAGATGTTTTCTTTGCAGGTCATTAACCATGAAGGAGGTATATGAAATCATGTGCACAACACAGGTTCTCAGAGATCTGGAGAGATCCTTCTGGTTTTTTTTTCCAATTTAGTCTGAAGAACATAGGCCTTTCTGAAACTTTATATATATATATGTTTTATATATACATACTTTTTGCTTAAAGAAAAGAACATATGTGTGTGTGTGTGTATATATATATATATATTGCTTAAAGGAAAGAAATCCAGAAATATATAATAATTTCAGAAAAGAATAAATTTAAAGGAAAATCCTAGGAAAAATCTTACACAAAATCATATTACTAGATTGGTCTCTTTTATTGCTTTTTATTTTCTGTTTATTTAATATCAATTTATAATATATCCCCTGAATACTTATGAAATACATGGTGCTTCATTGAAAGAACCCTAGATTTGAAGTCAGATAATAAATATTAAAACAAACACTCAGATTCTGTTTTCCTAAGAAAATATATTAATATATTAATTTTGCTTCATCATTCTATGTGGATAGTATTAATTCTTAATACTGTGGTCATCATCATTGAAAACAATGTGTATCAAAGCATCCGTAAGCATAAATTGATGACTATGGCAATTAGATAATTCAGGTAAATTTAAATTCAAAGTATGATAAATTAGTGCCTTCATTATCTAATACTATGACAACATTTAAACATCATCTTCATCCAAATTCCTGAAAACACTTGATACTCTAGTTGAAATAATTTGCTTTCAGTATCTTCCTGTGCATTCATTTTAATAATCTTTCCTAAGCTTTATATATATGCATATATATAAAACAAACTCAGAACTAAGTATCTTCTTTAACAAGAAACTCAAAGTTAAGATCCATATAACCATCACTCATCTCAAAGAATACAACAATGATATCCAATAATGAATTCTATCGTATATCCTGCTTTAAACACAAATACATATATTCCTGTCCTTGGAAATACCTATTCTGGTTTTTTTTTTTTTTTTTTTTTTTTTTTTTTTCATGCAAGGGATTGAACACAGGAGTGCTTAACCACTGAGTCACATCTCCAGCTATTTTCTGTATTTTCTTTGAAGACAGGGTCTTCGTGAGTGGCTTAGGGCCTTATTAAGTTGCAGAGGCCGGTTTTGAACTCATGATTCTCCTGCCTCAGCTTCCCAAATCACTGGGATTACAGGTGTGCTCCACTGTGCCAGGCCAGAAATACCTATTCTAATAGTTATATGAGAAACAATTCATTTTTTTTCCTTTTCACTTTTACTTTGTGTCTGTGTGTCTCTAAACAATGTAATTTGCTTTTTTACCTTCTTGCAACATCACATATACAGTATTAAAGGGTATAAAAATCTCTTTGTCTTCCTATTTCCATCCAAAGTTTGAATTCTAGGATTCACCTTTATTTTTGCATGTCACTACAGGGTTGTTTTAGTTTCTTCTTTTTACTTTATTATTAAAAATAATATTTAAAATGATTATTTAAAATGATTACTTTTAATAATAGATATAACACTATGTTAAACTACACTGTTATTTATTTCACCAATAAATATTTAAAAATATTGATAGAAATTTAATCATTTCCCATTGGAGCTAACACAAACAACATAAAAACAAAACTGTTGAATTATAAAATATTAGTATATACTTCATTAAAATATATGAATATTTTATTTTTGTGAATACAATAAAAATTTTAACATTACTCTTAAATAGTTTATTATAACTTGATTTTTTGCTGGAATAAAATATAATGATCATTGTTTTATGTAATTATTATTAAATATTTTAATTCTGTCTTGAATTAGTAATCTTGAAATGAATTATTTTAATTATGCAGTCATTTGTTTAGATTTACCTGTATGTTCAACACATTTTTTGATCTTAATTCCTCTTCCTGTCCAGACCGTCTATCTGTAATGGTTTTCCTGTGCCAGAGGCCTATGGTAGCATAGTTTTTGCTTGAATATGAATTCAGATCATTCTCAGTTCTGAAGATAATTTTGCTTGATATACAATTCTAGAAAGTCATTCCTCTGTCCCCTCCTGCACATTGAAGATGATATTCCATTGTCTTTCAGCTTACCATTGTGCTTACCAAAAGTCAGCTGTCAATTTGTCTTTCACAACTTTGCAAAAGAGCCTTTTAGTTCTCTGTTTATTTCTAATACTTTTTCTTTCTATTTTGGTGTTTTAAAATTTCACTAAGATGCATCTAGATGTAAGTTTATAAAATTATTCTAAATGAATTTGCTAGACTTCCTGAATTGGCATTTTTATCAGTATGGGAAAAAATTTCAGCCATTACCTCCTCAAATACCGATTCTATCTCAATTTTCTCCTCTTCTCCTTAAAATCTCATACAAAATGTCATAGTTTCCTGAGATTCTTCCACTCTTCCTTTTTCTCTTTTCCTCTTCCTTATTTTCATCCTGCTTTTTAGTTCTGTTATTGCTTATTTGGTTTGTTTATTTTTTTGCTAAAACAAGCATAAAGTCAATTAACAGGCTATAAAATATAAAATTTAATGAACCAGAAGTTTCCCATACCTCATACCCTATCCATTACTTGATGTCTAAAGATAAATCTCCTTATTATGGGCTTAATTTAGCTCACTGAGAACACCATGCTTCCACAGCTTTGCTCATTCTTCTCCCTGTACCAAGAATTCACCCCATACCTGCCCTTTAAACTGTTCTATATCCACCAAAATATCCTAAATGAGAACAGTAATGAAAACAATCCAAAATACATGCTACTGAGATTGTTTGGTACAGAAAGATAAACTGCAATAAATGATAATCTTTATTTCTACTTAAAGTAAGGAGAATGCCAAACAGTGAATGGGCATGGGGTAAAGTTAGAATTAATTAATTAAAAGAAAATACAGAGAGAGTTAGTTCTAAAATACAAGTGTGAATTCCAAAGAGATATGGGTTATTCTAATAGGCTCTCTATAGATTTGAGGGTAGAAGAACTGAGGGGTATTTAAAAGACTTCAAATGGAGTCAAATTTCCATTTTTATTAATGGTAATACAGGTAGAAATAGTAGATAATTCAATAGAAAAACAAGCCAAAGACTTGAACAGATGCTTCACAGGGAAAATATACATAGCTGACAAGGAAATGTATATTGAATGTATATAGTATGCTACCACCACATAACCATTCAGAATTGCTAAAATAACATGTCTCATAAATATCAAATATTGAGGAAAATATATAAACATACGCATAAATTTGGTCCAGACATTCCTCTGTAGGTTTTTACCCTAAAGAAATGTGTACATATATTTGCCCAAAGGCATGTATTTGACCGCCAGAATGACAGCTAATAAAAATGAAGTTTCTTTAGGGCTAATTATACTGTCCTAAATTAGATTCTAATTATGGTTGCCTATCCCTAAATGTATACTTTAAATACATGAGTGATATATCATGCAAATTATATCTTGGTACTTCATAGACAGGAAGGGTAGAAAAATGGAAGAAGGGGGAAAGGAAAAAAGGAAGAGAAGGCATGGAGAAAGAAGAAAGTCATGGAGAAAGGGCAAGATTCCAGAAATCAAAAAATAGTTTAATCTTAGCATAGCTATCAATAACAATGTGTCTTGGTGTTTCTTCTTAATCTGCTTAATCTCAATGGATATAAGTTTTCTCATATGACAAATGTAGACTGTAGACTGTTACTCTGTTAGTCATTTCTAGAAAATTCTTCTAAATTAAAAGACCACTCTTCACTTAATTTTTATGATAAATCTTAATACCTTTGGATTCCTGATAGTTTTCTATCATCAATGTCCCCTTAAGTAATTATTTAAATTTATTATGGTTTCCAGAAATTAGGTAAAACTTATCAAACCAGCCCAAGGCAGTGGTTATGGATTTAATATATTAGGGTTTTTTAACTAATGTGTGCTTCATGGACTTCTTAGACTGTGTAATCTGGTTCTGTCATGAAAGCTATTTGCATAAACTATTCTAGCTACTACACTTAAATCTTTCTGTGACTTATAATAGTTGTGCAATTGTGAGAAAAACAGTTCAATGTCCATAAGTACATATTCCTGACCTCTAGATGGAACTTTACATTTATTACACTCTCCATTGTTGTTTTGAGACTTTTAATTATTTTACCTGGACAGAGCTAAAGAGAGTACCCAAATAAAAACATTAACATTTTCAATTATAATATTTATTTTAGGTATTTTGTTTAAATTTTTAAGATTAATATACGACTGAATTTAAGCTTCATGTAAAATTATTCTAAAGTAAATTTGGTTAGAAGTTCATTCAGTTTAATGTTTTTCCATATTAAAGTTATTTCTGTTATTTTAGAGATTAGGTTTATAATCCACAGTACAGAAACAGAATTGTATGTGTAGTGAAGATTCAACTGGATGTCAATTGATTTAGTTTACTTTAAGAAAGTCCTTCAATTTTTTTTCTTCATAGCGAATGAGAAAATCATACCACGATGTACAAATACCATAGTTTCATGAACTGTTGTGCAATGGACACAATCACATATTCAATATATAGGTTAAATAAAAGGACTAAAACTAGATCCCAAAAGGTCCTCTTAAGTCTCCCAAAGACTCTTGCAAGGGGCTGATGTTATTCTGCTTTCCAGTACCATCAATATATTCAATCTATTTTGTTACTTCATTAAGTTTAAATTAAAGTGTGCACTCTTTTGTGTCTGGGTCTTATTGCTCAATCCTATGTTTAGGACTTTTTTTCATATTATTGGGAATATTAACATATTGTTCTTTTTTGTGAATGTATAGTATACCACTATAGGTTACTATGAATACTGACACTTGCATCTACTAAATGTCTTTTGGAGATGATGTGTACATGTTTCTTTAATACTTACTGTTACTAAAGGAAGTATTCACCTCCCCATGAATGCATGGGTTTATTTGCAACCATGCCATGCACCCTAACTTCAACTCCTACCTTAACGCATGTAACAGGTTATGTCACTTACTTGATATGCTACAGAAATACAGACAACCACTTACTTCCAAGCTTTTTGAAATCTCCATTGTCTATATATTCTCCTGCTTTCTCTTCTCAAAGTATATGTTTCTCTTCTTTTCACTCTTTTTTGTACTTGCAAGACACCTAAAATGTCTATGTAATTTTTTAAGCTTTCTCCTACCCTAAACCAGAAAACTGATAACTTATGTTTTGGATATCATGTAGTAACTAAGACAGGTAACATTAAAGAACTAGTTACCTTCTTAAAATAGAACAGGAAAACATTATAAGGAATCAAACAGAAATAATGTAATTTTTTAGGCAAATTAATATTTCAATAAATGGTCCTACCACAAAGCTAAAACTCTTGTCTAGATTCAAAACAGAGCTGGGAGAATTAATTCTTACTTATGGAATATTAACTTAAGGTAATTCTTACAAATTTACTCCTGCTCCTAGAACAGACAATTTGAAAAGATTTCTGTATTCACTCTGAATCATGGGCCTGTTTCCCTGAATAACTCCTTAATTGCTTATGGGTTTTAAGATTTCTTTTTTTCTTCTGGAAATGATTATAATTATTGTTCTTTTTCTCATAGTTTTGTTGTAAGCAATAAATTAAAATGATGCATGGACCAAACTACATATTATATGTCATCTATCTGTATGAATAATATGCCATTAAAGAGCCTACTGGTGGGAGGCAGTTTGTTATGGAACACTTGCGTTCCTATATATCTTGATGAGTGTGCAAAAATCTCAAGATTTCAATTCATTTAAACAAGACTTATCAATGTTGTTTATGCAACTGTGAAACTTGATATGTGAAGAAATGCATCACATAATGCTCAGATAAGCCAACTCTTAACCCAGATAAATAATGTTTGTTTATTACTTGGTATAAAAGTAGTGGATTCCCTAAGTTTGACTGGTTCCCTGTGTTCTTCCATGGAACACTTCACTACCCAATAAACTCCTCCAGGCTTACTTGGTCTTACTGTGACACTTGGGGCCCAGAGATCTAGCAGGATAATAATAGTACTCTTAACCATTGTTTTCTTTGTGCATGTTGCCAGAGCAAAAATCTTAAAAAAAGAAAATCCTTAGAACTGGTTGCTGCGGTTCTTAAAATGCCATGTAATTATATATCATTTGTGTTCCTGTGAACATCTTTCGTCCCCGCTTCTAGACATTATATTTTGTATGCCTTATGTGTGAAATTAATTGGCAATGAAACTAACTGAAATTTAAAACTAAAGTCAATAATATTCTTTGTAATGTAAGTCCCTATATATTTTATTTCTCCAGTAAAGTCAAATTGTACTTATATTTTCTATTATGTACCACATATTTTCCTATAGCAGAATAAGCTAATGTTATATTCTATATCTTCATGATAAACATGCATATATTTTTATTTATTATATTTATAAGTTAATAAACTATATCATATACCTCAATAGCTTATGTGTTTAATCATTAACTGTTTGAATGACTGTATTTTCTGTTCTGTTGTTTTAGCATTATTCATGATCTTGTTTTGATTATTTTTTCTTCTTGTGTTTGTTCATAAGTTTCTCTAGTTCAGAGGATCCATAGGAAAGGGATTATTTCTAGCACCTTTTTATTTTCATGGAATAGTTGTCCATGAAACAATGGTTAAGAGTCCATAACACATGGTTATGGACTGAATGTTTGTGTCTCCCCGAAATTCATGTTAAGTCCTTAATCTCCCAAGATGATGGTGTTTGGAGATGAGTCTTTTGGGAGGAGATCTGGGTTAGTTGTGATTTTAAAGATAGAATTAGTGCCCTTGTAAGAATAGACACTAGAGAACACTTCTTCTGAGGGTGTTCACAAGTCATGTGAACAAACAGACTTGGGGGCTGCTTGCAAACCCAGAAAAAGCTCTCAGAATAAAAACTACCTTGTTAGCAACTTGAATTCGAACTTCCTAACCTTCAGAATGAAGATAAATAAATCTGTTTTTTTAGCCACCCCATCTACGGTATTTTTCTATGACAACCTGAGCTGGCTAACACAGGTTTGTTTAGATTACTTTTTGCTTTATGTGTTCATTCTGATTACAAGGCTTAATAAGAGAAGGATCATTTCCACTACTTCTTTATCATCCTGTAATAGTGGTGTGCTTCTGTGTAATTGAATCAAACCCTAGAAGACCCACTATCAGTCAAAACAATAGAAGTTTGCAAGCACCAGAATGATTTTGATTTAAGAGAGCTGCTTGCCTAATCAGTATTTCTTCTGAGTCATTTAATCCAAGAGATAAATAGTTTTTGGCAAGGAATCAATTAGCATGATGGTTTTATTTGATGTTGAGGCCTCATAGCTTAGATTTGTTATGTCTAATTGCACATTTATTAAAGATGGCTCATCTTTCACAATGACTTGTTTGGCAATTTTGAAGACAAATGTCATGGTCAGGGTCAAGATTTCATTTCATAGATTTCAGCACTGATGCTGGGGAATGGTTTAAACCCTAAATGCCATGTGTACCTGAGAGATTGAGCACCATGGCAAATTATTCAGTTCAAAATCTGAGGTCTCTTTCTGTAACCTCTGTCCATATTGGGTTGAGAGCATTTAGATCAACTCTGTATAGTTTTTTAATAGGTTGCTATTTCCTATATTCCACCAGTCTCTGAGATATTATCCAACAGTTTCCTGTATCTCTGTCTAGGGATCTGCTTTCCTTGTTTATTGCTTGATTATTAAAATTTCCAATTATTGTTATTTGGATCTTTCGTGAACTTTGAGTTGTCTTAATTTCCCTTATAGTGTATTCAGATCTATTAAAGTCTATTAAATCCCTTGAAATTCTATTTTCCCCCTCAAGCCCATTTTTTAAAAAAGGGAAGATTATCTTTTAAAAAGTAGCTTTCTAGCTCTCTTGGGTATGGGAATTTCTCAGCCACATCCTGCATGGATGAGAAAAGGGTTAACTGCCAGAGGATGATGTTGGCTATCAATCAATCAATTATCTATAATTTACCTAATCAATAAACACACGAGAGCCAATACTCTTTTAAATGAGAAGGGGTGTGATGGGTCTGTTCAAACCAGATCTGCCCTCTAACAACATGGAGTAGCCCACCACTCCTTTATTTATAATCACACTGGTAAAGGGGGTCACAGCTGGGAAGAGCTGCTTCCGTGATGAACAGGATGGAGTGGAGTTAGGGGAGCCATTTTCTCAGGGAAACTATCATAGAATTAGACAGGAACCACTCACACACAGCAACATATACTTCCTGTCAATCTGGGACAGACCTCCAGTGACTGCCAGTTCCTAGAAGTCAGGCCTCTGTGTCCCATGTCTTAACCTCCTCGGATTCTCCTAGATAAGGCTGGCTCCCCACACTTGGGCTTGTGGTTTTGAACCTGGTATGGTTATCTCTTGATTAACACAAACATCAACAACAATAAAATTTAGGGATGAAATCTACTTTTCATGAACATTGCTTGCCTTTATATAATTAACCAATCCAGGGTCCCACTGAAACCAGATTGACAGGATGACATTTAACCTTGTGGCAAATTAAAATTATATCTCTAAGTATTTTCTTCTTTTAAAGCAGAAGACAGTATGGAATTTAGGGTCACAAATCCAGTGCGTTTAGCTAGATTGGGAGCCAAAAATGTAATATGATCTTTGTTGAACTCAGCCCACTTTTATAAAATTAGTGAATATTATGAATGTCCCTATGTAATGTAGAGTCAAACTGGAGCAACTGCACATTTGCTCTCCCATCTGCTAAGTACCTTTCTGTTTGTAACTTTGTTTAGGCCAGAAATAACATTCAAGTCTGTAAAAGATAGAAATTTGTAGTTCAAGGTCAAATTGGAGTAGTTTTGCACCTTCAGATTGAGTGTGAACCCTATGAGCCATCTGGCTTTGATCCTGAACCAAGTCAATGGATTGAATTGCTTGCCTAGCAGTGTGGGCCCTGGATTCTATTCAACAGCATCAAAAATATAAAATAAAATAAAGAACTTCTATTTGTAGACCTATCACTAAACAACAAGCTATTTGAGGATAAGATATTTCCATTTTGACAACCATAATATTCTTAGGACCTGACAGAGAATCTGGCACATCTAATGATTCTATATTTATGAATCAATTCTTTTAAAAATCCTCTGACTACTGTAGAGGTATCTAATATTCACTCATAGCTGGTTCTTTGCTTCTGGCCCCACTGTAAGACTAAACTTTCCAAGTCCTTTTTCAATTAAGTAAGTCTGTGTGGATATATCTATGCTATCAAATATGAGCAAGCCATGAGTATGAACCCAGACCAAGACAGTTACAAACATGGGGTCTACATTCTGCATACCAACTCTATTCCCATGTGGTGGTCACCCTGGAGTCATGTGTTGAGACAACACTGTCACAGATAAGGTACATGGAACCTTAGAGTCACTCTAGAAAGGAGACTTTCTCTGGAGGGTTGGTCTATCCACATAGAATTTTATACAAGCTTTGATTTGTTCTGTCACTAAGATTTAGATTTAATTTTGCATATGCCCTATCAGACTGATACATAACTCTGATTTTATGCATATTACTTTTATCCCTAGTGGAATTTTATGGATCTACATGAGGAAATGTTTAACTCTTCATCTCTTTGTTAATTATTAGTATATATGCATCATCTTGAAGAAATTCAGGGAAAAACCATCCTTTACTTAATTTGTAATCTGATTCAATAAATTCCCTGTGAATTCCTAACACTGTGTTCAAATTTTTCCTTTGCTTGTAAAATTACTATTAACCAAGGGGTGTATAATTCTTTTTAACAGACTGTGAGACTTAATCTTGTGGAAGTAGAGTCTTAATTGAAGAAAAAATTCCATGACAACCTAATAAATACCTTAGAACATAATGAATAACATGAAAAGAAGTGATGATTACCATCCATTGGTCCAGGAAATGGACTTGCCCCTATTAAACATTCATCACTTAATTTTTATTTACTTCAGTATAATAAAAAACACTTTTAGAATATATCGTTATATTGTGAACATGCAAGAGTATGTAGCAATGAATCCCACCATTATGTACAATTATAATGCACAAATAAAAATATGAAAAAGACAATTTGTAATTTTTACTCTGACTCCTTCTTCTATTTTTAGAGCCTATGCTTTCATTGCCTTTCAAAGTAAAGTTATGCTGTTCTTGATACATGTAATAATGGAAAAAAATTCTGCTTTAAAGATAAAAGATACTTTTGATGAGTGAAAATTCAATTATCAAAAATATATGTATTTTTAGATTTGACCTAGAGAGTTGGCTTTAAAAATACAATAAAATAACTCAATTCCTTCTTAAAACTGTGGGGGGTGAAATGGGTGAAATGGCTATGGAAACAGTAAGAACATAGTACTCTTGATGGAAGTGGTTTGTTTTTGTTTATTTTTAATGGCCAGGTCCTTGGAAGCATGGAGCAGAAAGGAAAAGGGGAATAAGAATCTTGAAATGTGTTTCATCGAATGTAGAAATGAAATAAAGAAATCTAACTGTTTACTCACCAAATAGTCAAAAGCAATTTTACAAGTGATGGGAATTTTTCAGCAGATGATTAAAACTTTACAGGGAATTTATTGAATCAAGTTCACAAATTAGGGGAAGTGTAGCTAGCATTTTACATGTACTATTTTCATCCTTACAGGAATCTTGTGACTTAGGTATTATTTATTTTGCAGTTGAGAAATTTGGTTAAAGGTTTTCAAAGCATATTCAGATAGGATGACTCTAGATTCTAAACTTTGATGGCAGAATTCATATTCCCACTGTACTCCATTTCCTTAGCAGATAGCTATGCTCAGTTTTTAAGAGAAGTAAAAGGTAGCCCAATTAATTATGAATTTAGAAGAAGCAAATTAGCTATTATAACTCCTGTTCCAGGACTCCTTACCGAAACAAGGATCTTTTCATAACATTAGTCAATGCCAAGGTATAAGTAGTAAAATATGTATTTTGGTGCAGAGAAGCCTGCTATAAAGAACACAGGTGCTGGAATTCTTTGAACCTGAGTTTAGGGTTGGTTTCTATAAAATAGAAAATGACACAGCCTATAGGACTTGGAGACATAAAGGATAATATGTAAGTACTTGGGGAACACCTTCCTCATGCTAAGAGATCAGCCTATGCTAGTTATCATTTTCCCATCTTTGGGCACACTGCCACCTGGACCAAGTGCAACCCAGATTGTATCGATGCGTAGCTTTCACCAGGGTAATGTTAGTAAGAGTTATATGAGTCAAGTGAGAGCAAAGTAGGGGACAGAGAAGCAGATGTATTGTCCTACTGAACAAAAGCCACGGTGTGATATTGAAATGAATAGCGATATCAGATGAGACATTAAAGCCTGAAAATTTTATTAAACTTGGCTATGGTCACTTCATGACTATCATATGTGCCTCTCAATAATAGAAGAGAGAAATTATACAGAGGATGGGAAGGTCCCTGCCATTTGGGATAACAGCATAATTCTGATTCGTGCCATTTTGAATTAGCTGCCCACAGAAGTAGATGAAAAGCCACCTGAAGGATGCAGTCACCTCTTTTAGTGCATATGTTACTTCTCAATGTCACATTTCTTGTAGATCACTGTAGCATATGTGTTGCCATGAAAATACTCCTACACTACCACTCCAAATACTTCTGGTTGCAATTTTATGAAGTATACATTTCTTTCATAAGCCTGGATTTTATGAGGTAGTTGGAAAGACTCATAAAATCTTGTTGTAACTTCTAAGCTGATGTCCCAGTCCAAACCTACCCTTCTAGACTAGTGATGCTGGGGATGAAACTGAAAACATTGCCTTTGTCAGTTGTCCCATTAGGCCGTGCAGAAAGAGGCAGCTACAGAATGATGGAGAGCTAGAAAAAGGATTTGTTCCTTTCTACTTCTTCATGTGGATTCCTAATTCCTCTCAGTATTGCCCCACAAAAACTTCTTCACCTGCAGTGGCAGTTTGTTTCAGAATCAGGTTTTCCAGATTGAACTTTTTCCATCACATTTAATACCAGTTCACCCAGCCAACATCAGCTGTCTGGTTACTCACTCCCACCAAATATTTGAAACCTGGTTCCATGAAGTTTTTTTCTCTGACTCAGAGGCACCATGATGAGTTGACCACTAGCTCGACCCTTAAATCTGAGCTTCACTCTAGAAAACCACTCCTCCAAAACTTTAAATTTTAATAATTTTAACTTCTCATTATTTCCCCATCAGTAAGGGTGGTACATCTTTCTTGCAATTAGCTATGTCTCTGACATCTTATGTGCAGAAAAGAGTTAACGTAGAATGTTTGCTCTGATTGTCTTTAAAATTTCTGCTTGTGAAGTTGGCCCTTGATTAGGGTTTGGGAACTTAGGTTTTGGGAAGTTTCCCATCATTTTCTGATAAGAATGACTTATTGTGCCTAAACTGCATGTGTCAATTATCTAGATTTTTTTTTTTTTCTGAAGTCTGGAGTTTTCGTACATGAATGGCAGATTTGGTTAGGTGATCAGCCCCCAGTAAAGACCTTGGGTATTGAGACTTTAATGAGAGTCTCTGCTTGAGAATATTTCACAAGGATTGACACAATTCAATACTGGGAAATGTAATGTATTCCATTTGAGTCCCCTCGAAGAAGATACTTGAAAGTTTGAGACTAGTTTCCTCCTTACTTTATCCATGCATCTTCTCCTGTTGTTGATCTTACCTCATATTTTTTTTTTAATGAAGATAAGTCTTTAGTATGACCATATGCTGAGTACTGTGAGTTCTTTCAGTGACTCAAAGGGAAGTCATAGTGATCACTGATAGATCTTAGTATTCTTTTTTTTTCTTGTCAATTGGTCCATACCTAGGTATATTTGTCAGCTTCTTGTCACTATAGTGAAATAACTAAGAAAGGATACATATGAAGTAAAAATAAGTCTATTTTGGCTCACAGTTCTGAAGGATCGAGTCCAATATCTAGCAGTCCCATTGGTTTGGTCCTCCGGTGAAGGTGGTACATTATGGTAGGAACACATGTTCAAAAGTATGCTCACATCATAATTCAGAAATCAAACAAAGAAAAATATGGAGAGTTCCACAACCCTTTGAAGATTGGTCTTCAATTACCTAAATACCTCTCGTAAAGTCCCACCTCCTGAAGGTCATAGCACCTTGTAATAGCATCACTCCGGGAACCAAGCCTTTAACACCTGCACCTTTGGAAAACACCACCCATACTCAAACTTCGCACTAGACAATATTTCTCTGTATTAAATTTTCTCTGATTAAAGAACTAGGGTTATTAAACTACCACCTAAAGCTATTCTATCAGTGACACACTTTTTCACGTGTGCCAAGTACCCACATTGGAAGCAATATCTGAGCACAGATATACACAAACACAAGGGGTACTGGATTATAGGCTTCAGGGAAAGAGTTGGAATCTGGTTTAACACACACCCCATATTAAGATTACATTTGTATATAAATTTGGGGGGCAATGTCCAATTATACAAATCTGTTTATTCTTTCTTGAATACCTAAGCAAATTAAATGTTCTTCCTTGAAAGGGTGAATTTATTACTTTTTCATGAACAGGTAACTCCCAGTAGTCAGTTCATCCTCAGAGACACAATAGTTGTAATTTCTTGACAGATTTCTTTATATCCATATCATTGGGTATTCATATATTCTATAAGTAATGTCTACTTTGGGTTTATTGCAAAGTCTTTGATAAGGTCAACAGAACTTAAGTAGCCCAAGTGCAGACCAGTACAAATGTTTTACTCCCTACTTTAACATAGCTTTCATTTTTGGTAACAGACATTTTTATAAGGAATTATTTTGTTAGAACATTATAGTGGTACACAGTACATGCATGCAATTTGATTTACTTTGTTTCAGTTCCCATTCACACACCATTTTTCCCTTCCCTTCTCCCTCCCTCATTCTCCTTCCTCTACTCTACCAATTTTCCTTTAATTCATTTATTTTTTTCTTGTTTTATTGATGCTTTCTACCGATACATAAAGGTGGAATTCTCTGTGGTACGTTTATATATGCACATATTATGATTTGTTAAATTCATTTTTCATTTCTTCCCCTTCTTTCCTGTGTCTCTTCCCTACTTCTGGATCTCCTTCTTCTACTTCTACCTTATATCTTTATGATATATCTCCCCACCACCTTTTGTTAACTTTATTTTGCTTTAGCTTCCACATATGAGATTATATGTCCAATCCTTGAATTTCTGAGTCTGACTTATTTCACTTAGCATGATGTTCTCTATTTCCATCCATTTATCAGCATATACCATAATTTCATTCTTCTTTACAACTGAGTATACACTGTGTACACTTACTACATATTTAAAAACTATTGATGGACATCTGGGTTGGTTCCATAATTTGACTATTGTGAATCGTGTTGCTACAAGTATTGATGTGGCTGTCATCACTATAATATGCTGATTTTAGTTCTTTTGGATAAATACCAAAGAATGGGATAGCTGGGTAATATAGTCAATTGAGGAATCTCAATTTGATATATAGTATTGTGTAGGCCAAAAATATCTTTATTTATTTTATGTTGTGATGACCTATTTGTGATAAGGGTATATTGAAATTACTCAGTACTATTTTATTGGGGTCTATCTGAAATTTAATATCAAGAAGTATTTTTCTTATATATTAGGTACACTGACATTTGGGGCAAATATATTTACCACTGTTATAACTTTTTGGATTATTCCCTTTACCAATATTTAGTGGCCTTTTTGTCTCTTCTGATTAATTTTTGCTTGAAATATGGTTTGTTAGACATGAGAATAAGTGTTTCTGATTGTTTTCAGTCTCCATTTGCAAGGAATATGTTTTTCCATTCAGCCTGTGATTGTCTTTGCCTATGAGATACATCTCTTGCAAATAGTATATAGTTGGGTCTTAATTTTTTGGTTAATTTTGCTAATCTATATCTTTTAATTGTGGATTTGAGAACATTTACATTCAATATTTTTATAGATATATGTTCATTATTCTTACTGTTTAGGTTTGCTTGCTCTATTTAATTACGCCTTGGTTTTCATTTGTTTGGTTGATCTTCAAGTGATCTTATTTTATTTGTGAAATTGGGGTTTGTTTTTGGGTTCTTCTGTGTGCAATATATCTGTGAATATTCTCTCTCGTACAGGTTTAGTGGTCCTGAATTCTTTTAGTTTATCCTTGTTATGGAAAACTTATTTCTTCATTTAATATGATATTGCCTGGCAATTGTTTTCTTTTAGAGCTTGGAATATCTTATTCTATTCCCTCCTTGATTTTAGGGTATGAATTCAGAAGTCAGAGTAAGCCTTATTGGTTTGCCTTTTAATGTGACCTGATATTTTCTCTTGTAGCTTTTAGTATTCTTTCATTATTTTCTTTCCTTTCTAAGTGATGAATGATGATTCTAAATTATGCATTGTACTGGATAAGCCAATATCCTTTTCCACAAGGATTTTCTCTTCTTATCTTTTATATTTTGTCATGATTTACAACATATATTTATTTATCTATTTTTATTTGTTCTGTTAAGTTACACTTTATAGCAGAATGCAGTTATATTCATTGTGCACAAATGGAGTACAACTATTCATTTCTCTGGTTGTATATGATACAGAGTCATATCATTTGTGTGATCATACAAGTACCTAGGGTAATGATATCAATTACATTCCATTATTTTCCCATTCTCCTCACTCCACTCTGACCAATCCAAAGTGCCTCCATTCACCCCTCCCCCCACACCTGCATTATGGATCACCAACCACATATCAGAGAAAGCATTTGGCCTTTGGATTTGGGGGATCAACTTATTTTGCTTAGCATGGTATTCTCCAATTCCATCCATTTACCTGCAAATGCCATAATATTATTCTTCTTTAAGGCTGAGTCATATACCATAGTGTATATATACCATAGTTTCTCGATCCATTCATCTGTTCAAGGATATCTCTAAGTTGGTTCCATAGCTTAGCTATTGTACATTGAGCTGCTATAAACATTGATGTAGCTGCATCACTGCAGTATGCAGATTTTAAGTCCTTTGGGTATAGGCCAAGGAGTGGAATAGCTGGGTCAAATGGTGGTCCATTCCAAGTTTTCTAAGGAATTTCCATAAAGTTTTCCAAAGTGGTTGCACTAATTTGTAGTCCCAGCAGAAATGTATGAATGTATGTTTTTCCCCACATCCTCACCAACACCTATTGTTGTTTGTATTCTTGATAATTGCCATTCTGACTGGAGTGAGATGATATCTTAGTTTTGATTTGCATTTTTCTAATTACTAGAGATGTTGAAAATTTTTTCATATATTTGCTGATATCTTCTTCTGTGAAGTCTCTGCTCAGTTCCTTAGCCCATTTGTTGATTTTTTATTTGTTTTATTGGTGTTAAGTTTTTTGAGTTCTTTATATGTCATGGAGATTAGCGCTCTATCTGATGTGCATGTGGTAAAGATTTTCTCCCATTCTGTAGGCTCTTTCTTCACATTCTTGATTGTTTCCTTTGCTGAGAAGAAACTTTTTAGTTTGAATCTATCCTATTTGTTGATTCTTGACTTTGTTTCTTGTGATTTAGGAGTCTTGTTAAGGAAGTCAGTTCCTAGGCTGAAATGATGTAGATTTGGGCCTGCTTCCTTTTCTATTAGGCACAGGGTCTCTGGTCTAATTCCTACGTTCTTTACCCACTTTGAGTTGAGTTTCATGCAGGGTGAGAGATAGGGATTTAATTTAATTTTGGTGCATCTGGATTTTCAGTTTTCCTAGCACAGTTTGTTGAAGAGGCTATCTTTTCTCCAATGTATGCTTTTGGCACCTTGATCTAGTATGAGAAAACTGTATTTATGTGGGTTTGTCTCTGTCTTCTATTGTGTACCATTGGTTTACCTATTTTGATGCCAACATCATGCCATTTTTGTTACTATAGCTCTGTGGTATATTTTAAGTTTTGATATTGTGATTCTTCCTGCTTCACTCTTTTAGCTAAGAATTGCTTTGGCTATTCTGGTTCCTTATTTTTCCAAATGACTTTTGTAATTACTTTCTCTATTTCCATGAGCAAAGATGTTGGGATTTTAGTTGGAATTGCATTGAATCTGTATAACTCTTTTGGTAGTATGTATTTTGCCAATATTATTTCTGCCTATCCAAGAATATGGGAGAACTTTCTTCTTCTAAGACTTCCTCTAATTTATTTCTCAAGTGTTCTATAGTTTTTATCATAGAGGTCTTTCAACTCTGTGAGATTGATTCCCAAGCATTTTATTTTTTTGAGACTATTGTGAATGCAGTAGTTTTCCTAATTTCCCTGTCAGAGGATACATCACTGATGTATAGAAATGCATTAGATTTATGGGTCTTGATTTTATATCCTGCTACTTTGTTGAATTCAGTTATTAGTTCTATAAGTTTTCTGGTGGGAATTTTTGAAATTCAATCTGCCAGTCTATGTCTTTTTATTAAAGTGTTTAGACCATTAGAGTTATTTTTGAGATATGATTTGTATTGCCAGTCATTTTGGCTTATTTTTGGTCTTTGACTTGACTTGGTATCTCCTTTGATTGGCTTTTCCTTTAGTGTAGTTCCTCCCTTTGCTGACTTCCATTGTTGTTTTCATTTCCTCCTCATGGAATATTTTGTTGAGACTGTTCTCTAATGCAGACTTTCTAGTTGTAAAGTATTAGCTTTTGTTTAACATGGAAGATTTTTATATCCTCATAATCCAAGGCTTAATTTTGCTGGATATAAGATTCTTGGTTGGCATCCATTATCTTTCAGAGCTTGGTACATGTCATTCCAAGATCTCCTAGCTTTGAGGGTCTGGGTTAAGAAATCTGCTGAGATCTGAATTGGTTTCCCCCTATATGTAATCTGATATTTTTCTCTTGTGGTCTTTAAATTTCTATATTTTGTGTGGTAAGCATTTTCATTACAATGTGTCCTGTTGTGAATCTACTATACTTTTGTACATTCAGTGTCCCATAAGTCTCCTGTATTTGATTTTCCATTTCATTCTTTAGTTTTGGAAAATTATTTCATTGAAAAAATTGGGCATTCCTTTGGTTTGTAACTTCATGCCATCCTCTATTCCAATAATTCTTAAATTTTTTCTTTGATGTTATCCCATATTTCTTGGAGTTTCTGTTCACCATTCCTTACCATCTTCACTGTGTGATCAACTTTATTTTCAAGATTATATATTTTGTTTTCAATGAGGTTCTGTCTTCTAGGTAATCTAGCCTTTGGGTGATGCTTTCTATTGAGTTTTTAATTTTGTTTATTGTTTCCTCATTTCAAGGATTTCTGTTTTATCTTTTCTTTCAGTATCTCTATCTCTTTATTGAAGTAAACTTTTGCTTCCTACATTTGTTCTTGTACCTCTTTATTGAGGTGATCTTTTGTTACCTACATTTGCTCTCTTATATCACCCTTTACTTTGCAGATTATTTTAATTATGTACATTTTGGATTCCCTCTTTGACAGTTCTTCTACTGTGTTATCAATGAATTATTTTATTGTGGTGTCTTGGTTTGTTTGGGGCACATTATTTCCTTGTTATTTAATGTTGTTCATGTTTCTTCCCCTCTAGCATTGCATATCTGAGTTATTAAGTTTTCTACCCTATAGATTTATAATGGCCATGAAGGTTTCTGACATCTCACTTTTAAGGAGGAGGTCAATATTAACACCCACTGCAAACAATATGAAACTTTAAATCAATGAGTCCCTAAATCAATGAGTCCCTATCTAGACATTTACAGTTTTGTCACAATAAATAGAATTGATGTGTTCAATTATTACCACAGTACAAATAGATAGTTTGCAACAGTGTCTACAGTTTCTAACAATGAACAAAAAGAGAATGGGGGTGTATAGGGTATGATGTTTATGAGGTAGGAGGTGAGAAAATAGAGGTATTAGATCATAAGAAGAGTGAAAGAGAAATTGGTGGAAGTTGACTGTTAGCAGAACAGAAGAGAGAAAGGGACTATGAGGTGTAACCAAGCCTGAAGGGACCTTGGAAGTGGTCTTTCAGGTCCTGACTGTTGTACCTCGATGGAAGTGGCCATGTCCCTAGTTGTTGTTCGCGGTGGTGGCAGCTAAACCTGTAGCTACCTTAGATACTGGGCTTCTAGTCTCTGGCCAGTGTTCCACAATAGAGGCTGCCCTACAAACATGGCAGTGGTGGCAGCGGAGGTAACCCATGATGGCAGCAGAGGTGACTGAGGATGGAGGTGATCACTTTCAGAGGTGGGGCTGTTAGGGCTGTCTGCACGGTGACATTGGGCAGCCTGTTTGGATATGCTGCACTGTGATGGGTGTTACTGCAGTAGGCAGTTGCCTCCAGACCCCTGTCTGTTGTCCTAAGGTGGGGGCTACCATTTTGGAGGGGAATATGGCAGCAGCAACTGTGTCCCAAGATGGAGGCCTGCCTGGGGAGCCAAAGGGACTGCAGCTTTCCTCTCCTCTATGCGGGCTGAGCTCCGGGGGCTCTCCTATCCTCTGTGAGTATGTCTTTCATATTTTTTGTTTAGTTTAACCTTTTATTTATTTTATTTCATTTTATTTTATTTATGTTAGGCATTTTGATTATGATGTGTTTGATGTGTTTCAGAGAAGTTCTGTTCTCTTTTCTGTATGGGCTCCTATATGGATTCTGTATGTGGATATCTTTCTCATTTCTAATACATGGAATTTTTTCTGTTACTATCTCTTTCAATGTGTTGTTAGTGCCTTTAGCCTATATCTCCATATCTCTTTTATGCCAATGACTTGGGTTTGTTCTATTAATGCAGTCCCAGAGTTCTTGTATATTCTTATCACGGACATTATTTCCCCCTGTATTGCATACTGCATTTAAAGCTTATACACCCTGTCTTTAAGGTCTGGAGTTCTATTTTCTATGTAATCTAATCTGTGGGTGATGCTTTCAAGAGGATTTTTTAATTTGATTCATTGTCTTTCATTTCCAAGAGTTCTGATTTTTTATCTCTATTTCTTTGATGAAATGTCAATAATCTCCTGTATTTGTTCAATGAATTCACTCCCTAGATCTTCATTTAGTTCACTGAGCAGTTTAATAATAATCATTTTATAGCCTTTCTCTGAAATTTCATCCACTTCCATCTTTAAGATCCTTTGTTGAAGGATTGTGAATGGTGGGGGTGGATTTGTCTGCCTGTTTCCTTATGTTTCAGACTTTGGACTTTCACATCATTTAAGATGAATTTCTCTTCCTCTTTTATATGCTTGTCCTTCTATATAATTATCTTTTTTGTTGTGGGACTTCTGTCTGTTTTTGGTGTATGAGTAGATGTCCAGGAGTGGGACCTGAGGTCCCCTCTGGTTGTTCTTCATTGGGACCTGGTTGTTAGTTTAGGGTTTTACTCTCCACAGTTCAATATGTTGAAGTATAGTTGAGGCTCAGGTGGAACTAGATTTTGTGTGTGGTGAGACTAGCTATTACTTAACTGAGTCATGAATAGTACTCAGCAGCAGGATCTCTACTCTGTGAAATTGACATGTCCCAATTGACATGTTCCTCTTAGAGGAAGGGAGGAGCCAGAAGTAGCACTAATGTTAGCGACAGATGCACAGTCTTAAAATAAAAGTCTGCTGTTTACTATACCATCTATAACACTAAATGCCACCTATATAGAAATGATGGGGTCATTATTTAACATCAGCACCAACAATGAAAAATTGAACTGGATTAGGGATTAAACAGCAGATGTGTACTAAATTATCCACTGCAGTAATAATTCTAACATCATTCATGTGGCAGAAATTATATGATAGGTAATTTTATTAGATGGTGAGATTATAGTTTCTGAAGTAAAAACGGAGTAAGAAGACAAGAGAAAATTTGAAATTAAAATGAACAGAGGAGGCAGGATATAGGTAATAGACGATGGTTATAAAGTAGGAGGAATAAAAAATAACCGAAAGTAATAAAAATGAGAGAGAAAAGGGGAACATGAAAATTTGGCAATTAGCAGGGGACAAGCATGAATAAAGAGTCATAAGAGGGACAAGAACCAAAGTATGAACAAACAAGCAAAAGTAAAATCAAGACAACTCAAACTCATATATAATTATATCCCACCAAGTCTAAAAAATAAATGGATAAGGAAGAAAGCAATTAAAGTAAAATCACCTGTATATATATATATCTTTTTTAAACCTGTTTTAGTCAGCATTTTCTCTGTTGTGACAAAAGACCTGACAAGGACAATTTTAAGGATGAAGTTTATTTTGGGGCTTACAGTTTCAGAGGTCCCAGATCATGGATGGTTGACTCTATTTCTCAGGGTTTGAGGTGAGGCAGAACATGATGGTGAAATAACATGGTAGAGGAAAGCAGGTCAGGACATGGTCACTAAGAAGCAGAGGAAGACACCACTCTCCATGGACAAAATATGTACCCCTATGGCATGCCTCTGATCACCCATCTCCTCAGGTCATACCCTACCTACCTTTAGTTACTGCTCAGTCAATCCTGATCAGGTGATGGTTTCACTGATTGGATTAAAGTTCTCATAACCCAATAATTTTACCTCTAAACTTTTGCATTGTTTCATACATGAGCTTTTGTGCAGGGGGCACCATATATGAAAGCCATAACACTATCCATGCAGTGAGAATATGCATGCATGTGCATGCACACACACACACACACACACACAATCTTGCAGAATGGGAACAAAAAAGTTAAAATATAATAAATGATATTTGACATATTTTTAAAAAATTAAAACAAAAAATTAAAAATGGAATAAAATGAAAAAGAAAAAGACAAAAAATTCTTAAGAGAAATAAAGGGCTTGCTTCTTTTGCAAGTTTTTGTCACCTATGGAGGTGATAACAACTGTTAGCAAGAATGGATTTTTACTCTTTGTATTTATTTTTGAGTTCTATAACCCTTGGGTCCAGGACAGGGAGTTGTTAAGTCCAAAGGCTTTGTGTTCTTCACCTAACTTCCAGTTGTTTTGGCTAGGAGCCAGAGTGGTTGTAGTAGCTCTCAGCTTCCTGTCTCCCAGTACAGGGTGGGATAGACAGATGAATGTCCACAAATTGTGTGCCCTTGTAGCAAGGGTGGTGCAGAGTTCTAAACTGGAAGTTCCTGTAGATGGGATTTATTATTGGCTGAGCTTTGGGACTCTGTAGGTGGGTATTTGAGGTAAAATCCACATCCACTGTTGCTAGAGAACTGCTGATCATTTCTCAACTTCTGGGTCTCAGGGGCCTCCCAAAAATTCCACTCTTATAGTGTAGGCTCTAAACCTCCCCAGGTTTCACATTCACCAGTATGGATCTGAATTACCCAGTATAACCCTGGTGTGCAGATGCACCTGTGTGGTCATTACAGTCATCTTCCTAACAGCTCTTATGGGGTGCTAGCACCAAAGGGAGCTTTCTCACTCCTGCTATTCAGAGCCTGTATGCCCTAGGCACAATTTTCTTTGTTCCTATTTTAGTCACAGTGGTCCAGGCACACTCTGGGGCTCATGATGGGCTTCTGCTGGGTTGACTGGAAACTTCCTTTATGACTTCCTGATCTCCTGCCTCTCCCTGAAGCTACAGAGTGCTTATTATATGTGATTCTCACTTTGGCAACCCCTGTTTCTGCCAAAATGCTCACCACTAGCCATGTGATTTTGGTTGCTTTTCCCTCAAAACCTCCCCCAAAAACTTGAGGTCTATTGTGATTAGCCTCCCTTGCTATTTGATATGTTCCCCCAAGGCAATTATTTTCCTATGCTTTCTCTCTCTCTCTCTCTCTCTCTCTCTCTCTCTCTCTCTCTCTCTCTCTCTCTCTCTCTCTCTCTCTTCCTGTGCTGCCCCCCTCCCTTCAGCACCAACAGATGCCACCACCATCAGCCAAACTTGTAAGTCTCAACATATTACTTCATATATTATATTGGAAGTTTCCGACTTTCTGTATCTCTATGGCTTCTTTCATGGCTCAGAACTGAATGTCAGTGAGTTCCATTAGTTACCCACCTTACCGAGAAGCCTTCTCCCCACTTTATAGGCCTGGTTCTAAGGAACTGCTGCCAAGTGAATCCTTCCTCTCATCTGTCACCTTTCTAGCACAGTCATTCTTGAAAATTGTTCAGAAGAACCATAAGAAAATGCCATGCACAGTGAGGTGCTAAAATGTTTCCAAATATTTTTCATGTGGCTAATACTCTTTATTAATAAATTGGCAAAACAAGAATAAAGACCAGAAAATTAAAAGTATGTTAGATGCAAATGGGCATGCCAATTTTAATTACAAAAACAGAGCATAATATAATTTTTAAATACGTAAAACACATGTAATTTCCACCTTTTCTCCATCCTATGTGATCATCTCGGGATGACAGCTGTGATGGAATAATTTACTGACTGTAAAAGGAATAAATTTGCTATGGGTCATAAAATCATGCTATAAATTTCTGAAGGTGGTGAAGCAGTTAGTGACCTCCTTATTCTATTCTGACTTTTAAAGCAAGCCTTTTAGCAACTAGAACTACTCAAAGTCACTCTCCAAGAATTTGGAATTAATCTGAATGATTCAAGGAGATCTGTCACTGACTGAGGGCTTCTGTATCAGATCAATTTCCAAAACAGAGATGGAGATATCTTAGCAGCGCTTTAGAGTCATATCTGCTTCTGTGAAGAGTTTCACTCAACTCTTCTAGTTCTCCTTGTACAATATAATCATTATATACCCTCTCAAGATACTTGACACAAGACACATTAATGCTTAGTTCTTGGTGCTTTTGGAATTAATCTGGGGAGAGTGCTAGAATATAATAGTCACAATATCAATTCTTCACCAGGTCAGGGTATTGTTGCCTCTACCACTCCTACTTTACCAGATCATTATTTTTAGCTTGCTACAAACCTATTTGAAATGAGTAAGATCTTTCTACTCATTCTTCTGATTAGAAAACATTGGGTCTCTTTAAAGGAAATATTCTGGGTCTTCTCCAGCCCTTAACAAAATCTTGATGAAAATGAAGAATATAAACATATACAAAGAGGTCATGTTATATGGAATAGGTTCTTTTTGGTTTTACTCAGTGGGTTTTGAGCATCTTCTATTTGCCTGTGGCCTAGGCACTCCGAATAGAGTCTCACCTTTCCCGCAAAGAACTCCTTGGCATTGTTATGCCATTTTTACTCAACAAGGCAGTGATGACATTTTTGGAAGAGATAATTTGTTATGTTTGTCATATTGCAATATACATAGCATCCCTGGATTTTCTCCATTAAAAGCTTACAAAACTGCTCCCTATTATTTAACTACCAAATAAACCACATATCTTTAATGTAAGACATGCGCTCCATTCAAAAACCATTGTTTGAATATTATAATAAGATAATTTAAGTCTAACTTTAATAGTCAGATAATTTAAGAGTCAGTGGAACATTTTCTCCCAAAACTCTCTTTATTTTGATCCTATCAGAGAGATTTATTTTCTTTTTTAACACCTAATTCCTTTTTTTCTGAGCTAGTATCTCCACTTTGTCACCTCCATGGAAACAAGTTTTCCAGAGTGGATAATCCCATGCTTGGAGACTAAAGGCTTTATGTCAGCTTTCTGACATAAGGACTTTTTTATTTTTCCTTTTGCAAAGCTGTCTTCTGCTACTTAAGTGCCCACTAAGTTCCATTTCCTGTCTGAGGCAAACTTCAATTCCCTATTAATTTTCCAAGGATGCATGAGTAGTAGGTCTGAGTCATCAAGGAATTTCCAGTTTGGTTACAAGATTTAACCACTTCCAAGCTGTTCTCTTGTGAATCATTCAGATTTCTATTTTCCCCTGGAACCCTTCAGAAGTGCCTTCAAAATTACATTATCTAGTGCTAAAAGTCTACTACACAGTTTCAAGGACTGTAGTAGAATATTTCTATCTAAAGTAAGAATTGTTTTCTTTCACCTGGGTCAAGGGGAGTCATTGTCAGAATGCAGTCGTATGGTCCAAACCTCAAGGACAGACTGTTTACTGGCTGTACAATGGTAGTTATACCCTTTAAATTCTCTGAATGATCTTTAATGTCTGAAGGTAGTGGGTGCAGAGTGCAGCGATACTGCAACCTGTGGGGTAGGAACCCCAGACATATGTAAATATTTAATTCACATCCAAAGCTCAGGAGGGATTGGGGGAAGAAACCAGCTGAGACCTGGAGGACAGTATTCAGATAAGACCATTCTTTTATCAATCATGACATTCTGTGTTTCTATTATGCCCAGCTGCTGACAAAAGAGAAGGAAAAAAAAAAAAAAGTAACAAAATCTTAATTTGACTGAGACTTGAAAATGCATTCTGTAAGTAGAAATTTGGGCCAAATAATTCATGAATTCCATATTGAAAAGATAGACCCATTTCTGCCCGTCAGAATAATAATAATAGATATTAAAAATTATACCTGAAAGGAACTGTTTCAAATAATTTTACTTCTAAATATTTTAAAGTATTTTATTTTTGCATTGTGATCATACATAATAATGGGATTCATAGTGATGTATTTAAACCTGCATGTCATATAATTCGGTCAACATCATGCTTCCGTATTTCCCCCTTCCCTCCCCTTCTTCCTCCCCTTGGATCTGTTTCTACACTCTTTTGGTCTCCCATTTTCATAAGATTCCCTCTTTTCTTCTTTTTTACTCTAGCTTGAGATAAAATACATGACCCTTGATTTTCTAAATCTAACTTATTTTACTTAGCAGTGTGGCTGCACTCTCCACCCTTTTCCTCCAGACACTGAGATCATTCTAGTCTCCAGCCCTCTCAGCTCCCCAGTATTCGTCATTGAAGCTGTAGAGATAACTGAGTTTCCCACATACCATGAGTGGAAAGGGGGAGCACTAAGCCAGCTTGTTCTCTTCTGAATTATACAAGGTCAATGTTTCTCCCTAATAACATCATCCCACATTGTAATGGAGCACACTCAGCAATGACAAGCTCCAAATGAGGCCCCACTCTTTTCATGCTTCCCCACAATGTGAGGAATTGCCTAACTCTACCACTCTTGGCTAAAGCCCAGGGGGTGACTATGCTCAATCATACTTCAGGGAGCCAGGCAGCACTATAAATTTAGCTTCATTCCATTCAGTTCTCCCAGTGAACATTCTTATTATATGGAGAGAACTGCCTATATTTTGTATCTTACATTTTCCATGTCCTCTGGCCAATAATTAAAATTCAGAATGTCCTTTATCATTTTAGATTCGATTTTTATATTTAATTGAAAATATTTATATACATATATATTCATAAATGTATATATATATTTTTAAGTCATAATTGATGCCTTAATCTTACAAAGTTGGGGGTGACAAGAAGACCCGGGAATAGAAAATGCATAGGATATTCATTCAAAAACTCAGACATTGCAAGTGTAAGAAATGAGAGAGAATCTATCTTACATCTACTCCCTGACTGACTGCTAAGTGTTTTAATAGAATTGTCAAATTAAACAAAAAACTATAGAAGGAACCAAAATTTTGTTTTTATTCTTAGTATGAATGTGAATTATGTTAATTGTATTTAAATAACTGCTATACATAAAGTTCCAATGACCTCCTTCCTCATCCCTTCCAACATCTTGAGATCCATTAATTGTCTGTCACATCTCTTTATTCCCAGCTATGGACTCCCATTGGTTATCTGTCTGCAGAATTGGTTATCTGTTGTTTTGAATTGCGAAGTCACATTACTAGGAAAAGAAATTAATTGTTCCTTCTTTACCTGATTATTAAATGCAGTCCTTTTTAAAGGCTTTAATTTTACCTGTCTTTCTATGTATTGGACTTCTTCATGCAGTACTGATTATGCAGTCTAGGGTTTCTTTACATGTACCTTTCAGATGATAAAATCTAGATCATATTACTTTACATTGTTACACCTCTAGTCACAAGAAAAACATTCTTTAAAGATACAGTAATGAATTTCTCAAAAGCATTCAACTTTTCCTAGTTTACTTTTCTTATTTTCTAGATTCTCTGAATGAACTGTGGAAGGCCATTTTGCAATTGACATCATAGTAAACTACTTTTTATAATGCATGAGACCTATATATAATTCCAAATGTTTTTTGTTGTAAAACCATACCATTAACCACCTTGTCTCATTATAGCAGATGATTTCCTCATTTAACACATGTCAAGACATTTTTTAAATTCTGCAGTTCCACATGTCTTTCTTGGAGCTACCCAATCCACAAATTTGCTTTTAGTTCTCTGAATCTTACTGTAAAGAAAATATAACAATAGTTCACCTCATGCTTTGAATGTACTTCTTGCTGCTCTGTCACACAGGTTTATGTTGAAGAGGACTTTTTTTTTCTCTTCTCTCTCCCTCCCTCCCTAACCTTAGGGTTAACAGAATTACCTTTCTTCCCCATTCTAGGCTGAGTTATCTGTCCTTAAACTCACACCCACCATAGAAATAAAGTAATCCAGACTTCAGGGATGATGCCAGAAGATCTAAGAAATCTCCCAAATTAACAAGTGAATTACATCCTTCCCATTATGGCACTCCTGGAATTTGACCTTTGAATCACCTCTTTAAAAACCCTCTGTTCCCCCATGATTCCCACAGAATCTCTGGTGCAGGAGTCCCCTATGTTACTAGCAAAGCAGTAAAACTTTTTACTTTTTTCCCATTTTCTCAAAACTGTGTCCTCCTTTCGGATTGGAATCAGGGATAAGGACTGAGCTTTTGGTAATGATAATTGTTAAATTTTATTTAGCATATTTTCAAAAATATTTAAACACAGGATTCAGGTTCTCTTTTTGTCTATATTAATTAATCAGTGTCTTGTAGAGTACCCTTGGGATTTGCCAGTAGTTTATTAATGTGCACTGAATACAGTTTTTTGAAAGTATTTATGTTTTTATAGTAACGAGAAGTTACTTACTGATAAGGTAGGATGAGATTATAACTTGAGGGTGTACACAGATGGGTGTGCTGACTAGGATTAAAAATATTGCAGGAGGTGTCTCAAGATAATTTAGAAAAAAGATATGTTTGGAATAGGAGATCTTGCTGTGTGGGAGAACTGGCATGTTCACAGGCAAGTCCAGTAACACTAATGATGCCAGTGTGTGTCAAGAAAGTAGGATGTGAAGCTTCCATCAAATAAAAAGGTCTATCTGTTTCAGAGATGTACCCTGACCACCTGGTGATATTTTCCTTCATAATCTGTTCTTTTCACTTCATATCTGTCAATGGACAGCCACACCCCAATAGTAAAATACCCCCACTTAATATGATTATCTGACTCAGGAAGTTCATAAAAAGTAAAAATAATCACTTAAAAAATAGTAATACTTATTATGCCGTCAACTATATTTATTGATTGAGGTACATGGTTGTGATAATTATTTTAAAAAGGAACCAGTAAATTTGAATATCAGATCAAGGTATAAAAAAAACTTTAACAAAATGGGCAGAAACTTTAGTTGATGGCCCTCTCCAAGATGATTAAGTATGTGGTGAATTTGTAGTCCTGGGTCAACTGCAGTTTGTCACAAGGTGTTAACATGCAACATCCCCCTTAGCACATTCCCAAGTTTCTCTCTGACTCCCATCTCCAACTGATAAGGCCTCCTCAAACACAGTATTCCTAACTCCAAACATAAGGGTACCATGTCAAGTAAGATTAAAATATGGATTGTGGCTTAGGATTGGGGTAACCATTTATTTATGTTTTATAAATTTTTGGTAATAAACATAGGTAAGAAATTTGAGCAGAAATTTTAGAGTACATAAAAATTGCTATATTAAAACAGCTTATCAATGTGCCAGGGATAATCCCAGTACTGAAAAAAAGAAAGAAAGAAAATCTACAATGGCATGGAAGTTACTTTTCAGAAGTCTTCCTTGCCTTTCAAGCATGAGTGAGCTGCTTTTCCTTGGCTTTTCCTAGCACCATGCATGCACATGCAGTTTATAAGATATAATGCTGGTTGAGTTCCCCCATCAGGATACTATCCTCTCATGTGTACAGCAACTTTTATTGATGTATGTATTACCCACACTAAAGATGCCTGCTAAATTATGCATACTCCAAACACAACATATAATTGTTGAAAAATAGATATAAGTAACAAAAATACTTTTAATTCATCAGGATTAAACTCATAAATTAAAAGGATTTACTTGCCAGAGACTTCAGAAAGATCCATTTAGCTTTTTGGGTGTTTTGGGTTGAATATGTTGTGTCCTCAAAAGTTCATGTGTGAGATAATGCAGGAACATTAAGAAGTAAATGATTGGGTCATGAGAGTCTTGACTAGTGGATTAATCCATATTAATGGATTAATTATGTGATAACTGTGAGCATCTAGGGTATGGCTGGAGAAGGTGGGTCACTGGGAATGTTCCTTTGGGGTTTATAGTTTGTTGTTGGTGAGAGGAGCTCCTTCTGCTTCCTCACTGCCATATCCTGAACTACTTTCCTCCTCTTCAACCTTCCACCATGATGTTCTTCCTCAACTCAGGCCCAGAGCAATGGAGTTGGCTGTCTATGGACTGAGACCTTTGACATTGTGTCAAATAACCTTTTTCTTCTTTATGTTATTCTCCTTAGGACTTTTGGTGACAGTGATAAGAAAGCTGATTAAAACACTTGGGTAGAGCAAATTTTTGCTTTTGGTTAAAAAAATGATGAATTTCCTTTAATAGGCTCCAAATATATTTGAAGAATATATATGGATGGATTTCTATTTCAAAAACTAAATCTAAAATTTCTAAACTAAGAATCTTGTACCCAAATTAAAAGATTCTTCCATGTTCCTTATTTAAAGTAGACAGTTCATAAGTAATCTCTATCCAAAACCATAATTGGCTAGTGCTTTAATGGCTTTCCCTCCAGAAAATTCTGGCTTTTTAATAGTATTCTTTCATTGGTCCAGCATATTAATTATTCTTTTAGTACATGTTAAGTTTCTTGCAAAAATAGCAGGGCTCAAACTATTCATAACACATTGACCTTATTCCTAGGGTCAAATTCTACTCACAAAGATACCGGGCTAGTAATAAAATCATTGCCTTACATCTTATAGAAACTCCCGGTAAAAAAAGGTACTTACATACATGGTATATTTCTAATCTGATTCTCAATATACATAATAGTAAGGGCTAATATTTTTTATTTTAAATTATAGATCTTTTAAACAGACTGTTTCTCAAAATGGGTAAATTATTTTGGCTTAAAAAGCTGAAAAAAATATGTGAAACTGTTAATGAAACACACACCTTTTTCTTCACACCACACTGAATAGAAAATGGAAATCAGTGGTGATTGACAACAACTCTTCTATTCATATTCTAAATTCAAAGACACTTACTAACGACACACTAACTTAAATGTCATACTGTCTAAAAACCACACTGTGCAAGAATAACACCATAAAGCAATTTTGCAGTAAATGTGTTGTTTAACTTATGGTTCAAATGTAGGATTTTCACCAGCAATTATCCTCAAACATGTTACCTTTTTATTTGTAATATTATAATCAGGGGTCCCATTAGGGCCAGAATTTTAAAAGGTTCAGAATTACTCTTGCCTTAACAGAACACTTATTTTGTTATACTTATAACAAATAATGTTTTTATAATCCTCTCTTTCAGAGCAGAATTGTGAAATATAGCTTTTGATGTTTGGTATTATTATTTACTTTCTTTTTGTGGTAGTTGAACTTGGAGTCCTAGTGTGTGTAATTGTATACAGCCTGAAGTTTGGCTACTGATCTCAAACGAGGGAAACAGGACATTTACTAGCTAATTTTCCTCTTTAGTAATTTCTTGATTTTAATATTTGGGATTAATTTTCACTAACCATTTTTGCAAAATATGCAAATGTTTATTAATATGTGATATTAACATGGGA
This sequence comes from Sciurus carolinensis, assembly GCF_902686445.1. Taxonomy (NCBI): domain Eukaryota; kingdom Metazoa; phylum Chordata; class Mammalia; order Rodentia; family Sciuridae; genus Sciurus; species Sciurus carolinensis. Next base: position 31,433,597 of record NC_062222.1, on the reverse strand, counting down.
AAAAACAGATGCAAAAAATCCTCTAATGTGAGTCTAGTAGCAAATATAGAATTGTTCAGAACACTTATTTCTAATTAAAAGATTTACTGACTTCAGTGAACTTTTAATTTCACAAAGAAGTAAAAGCCTCTTCAAATTTTAAATTTTAAGTATCATCTAATTTACTATTCTGCTGTAAGAATCATGTTTGCTGCACAATGTGACTATTTTTCCTTTCTTTGATTTTTGTCTTAATCAACATTTACTGATTTCAATGCCTCATTTATTAAACAAAAGAATTAAGATGTCCTATCCCTATTCACTGGGTTTTGAGGTACTTTTATTGGTGAAAAGATGAGTAATGAATTGTATCTTGAATAAATTTGGAGGAATATTTTTATTTGCATATATATTGTGGAAATATTTATTTGTAATTATTCATTTTTTTAGTAGGCCTAATTCCTTAATATGAGTTGAGCCCACATTTTTGCAAGGTAAAAGTAAGAAATTGCAGTAAATTATAAATTCATTTATCTCAAGCAGAAGTAACAATTGCTTATAACTAAGCATATTATGTTTGCATGCTAAATATATTGTGTATGTTTTATTATTTAAGTATGTTTTTTCATTTACATTTATATGCAACCTTACCATTAGATGTTCATTTTACAAATGAGGAAACTGAACCCTTGAGAGGTTAAAAAGATGGTCCAAATTTCTAAAGCTAGTATATTTGGTCCAACATCTGAACCCAATTCTTAATAAAACAACAACAGAATCATGCTTGAAACCACTTACTATTTGGCTGAAAAATAAAAAGGTACATGCTATATGTATATGGATTATTCAGAACTGGCTCAAACTATGTCACAAATTACTGTAAGACTTTAGATATGCTACTCCTTGAGATTCAATACCATTATCCATAAAACAAAAATATTATTTAGCCATATTCAATAAAGCAGAGTTTTAGAGGACATACATGTGGTACCAGATTAAACAGAAAATTCTTAGGATGGTAAGCATTAAAAATTCTTAAAATTGGTAACAGGTAGAGTTACACGGGTGAATATCTAAACATTTCAGTGGTTAGAAACTTTCTTTTGGTACTTTCCTGTCAATATCACCATCACTTATGAACTATTGCATTATGCAATTATGGAGCCACAAAAACCCTAAAACATACTAACCTGAAAAACTGAGAACATTCTTGAATACCAGTAAAGGAATAGCAAACATGGTGTTCTTCAGTTTACAAGAAAATACTTATAAAATAGCCTAGATTGTCTGTGTAACTTGATCAGTCTTCTTTTTTAGCTCATTTTCTCATTGGGTTGGAAAAAAAAAAAGCAATCATATCTAGATATATGTAAAAGACAATATAGCTCATCACCACTGTGACAGAGTCTCCCTAGTCCAGGAGTCTGTAGGAGGCATGGTACTGTTTACTCTAGTGTTGTTCATTAGGACCAGCTGTTAGGATTCTTCCATTCTATTGCCATGACTACCCAACCATCAGGGGTGACTTCTTTCTCCAAATTCTCCATGTATAAATGACATCCCTCCCTCAATGAATTACCACCATATCCTCCCCTCAAAACAATCTATACATGTTTAATTGTTTAAAAGTCTTTTACAAAATATCCTGAAATAGTAAAGAAATTCATGAATAATATTTTAAAACTTAAAAAAGAAAGCAGAATGGCTTGAATATTACATGTATGCAATCTACAAAGTGATACAGAAATCTGATCATGGCTAGGATAATAATTTCCATCCAGAAATGAGACGTGTATGTTTCAGAAGAAAATTTGTTTTTATTGTGAAATAAACATTTTTAGAAAACAAAAATAAGAAAAAGAAAAGTACTGAAAATAGGTAGAAATGAGTTATGCTTTCTCATAGTTTGCAGCATCAAGGGAAATGTGTGAGATACACAATCTAAAAAAAAAAAGGTTCAGATATATATTCCTACCCTGAACCACAAAACTATGATCACATTAGCAAAATGAAGTAGAGAATTGAGGCCATAATTTAGGCTATAATTTTAAAGTTTCAATAATGTAAAAAATAACCATATGTAAAAATGTAGATTTTTTTTTTTTTGGTACTGATAATTGAACTTAGGTAACCACTGAGCCGCATCCCTAGTCACTTTTACTTTTTATTTTGAGACAGTCTTGCTAAATTGCTAAGGCCAGTCTCATACTTGTGATCCTCCTACTTTAGGTTTTCAAGATGCTGAGATTACTGGTGTGTGCAACCATGCCTGGAGCACAGATAAGTTTTATCATCATGAAAGTACTGATTTAATTTCCCTATATTGAGAGTAGCTGTGGGTTACAACAACGGAAATAAATACATTTAAATAATCAGATAGTTAAATATAAAATGAGATGATGTGAAAGAAAGAAAATTGAAGACAGGTATCAATTCAGTTAATGTGTGCAGGGAAAGCCTGTTTAGTGAGACAACAGTTGACCAGAGACCTAAAAAACAAGGAAATAATAAAGGAGATAATAGTGCTTCAGTGTGAGGACAGATGTGTACCACAGAGGTTACAAAAATAGGAGAGGGCTGGGGTGTTTCATGATAGAGCATTTGCCTAGCATGCAAGAGGCCATGGGTTCCCTAGTGCAAAACAGAAAGAAAAGAAAAGAGGGAGGAAGGGAGTGAGGGAGACAGAGAGAAATTAGAACATTAATGATCAGACATATTCAAAGAACAAAAAGATTGCTGTTGTTGGAGCATAGTGCCTTAGGGTTAGAGTTGTGTGAAAGGAAGTCAAGGTGAAGAGAGGAGAGTTAATTCCAAAGCACTGTGGCCCCTATGTATACTCTGTGATTCAATCCTTTAAATTTTAGCTTTGACATTTTAGCTCAGCAAATGGGCAACTTTGGTCAATGCTGGAAATACACATGGAGGTATGTATTTCAGACTTTTAATTGAAGTGTTACATACATATAGACACACAAGAAACACACAGCACACAAATGCAGGATCTTCATAAATCAAGCACAACCATGTCACCTGGACCAAATCAGGAAACAAAATATTATCAGCACTCAGGAAGCTCCCTTATGATTTTCTTCCAGTAACTATCTCCAAAGGTGTACCCACTTACTGCATCCCCAAAATTTTCATTATTTTTACCTGTTTTTGAACTTGACACACATAGTTGCATATATAGGTAGATATTTGGCTTTTTATCTTTTCTGTCTTATTTTACTCAACATTATATCTGCAAAATTCATCCATGTTTTTGTCCTGTGGTTTGCTCATTTTCATACAGTAATACAATTGTGTGAATATACCACATTCACTTTATCCATGCCACTCTGGTGGGTGCTTGACTACTTTCCAGTTTTTGACAGTGCAAATAACTTTTATGCTAAACTTTTATATGTGTGTTTTTGATGGAGAAATGCCAGAGAGTGGACACAAAGTCATTGGGTATCTAATAACTTTACTAGATTGAGTGGACACTGTCAACAATTTCCAGTATCAATATGCTAAATTAAACTCTTTTAAGCAATGGGAAAGATTTTTTGTTGTTCCCACTTGAAATCCTTGTCAATATTTGATATATAAGTCAAAAGATCATCTTTAGTCATGTTGGGTTGTATTCCTGTTATCTCAACTTGCACTATCTTGCTGATTAAAGCAGCTATTCTAAGCATGTTTCTAAATGTATTTTGGCCATCTGTTGTCCTATTTATGATGTCTCTCTTCACACTTTTATCTTATTTTCCTATTAAATAGTCCATATGATTACTGTCTGTTAAAATTATAGATTTTGCATATGAATCTTAATTCAAATGTACATAAGGCAACTATCTATTAAGCACCTGTAAATCTGAATTTATACTCTTTTAAAATGTCTTTTTGGAAAATATAGCTTCTTAGTTTTAATGTAGTAGAATTGATCAATCATTTATTCTCTTTAGTGCTTTTCTTATTCTGTTTAAGAACTCTTTGGATTTGGGAGCATTGCTCAGTTTGTAGAGGGCTAGCCTAGAATGTGTGAGATCCTCATCTGATCCCCACACTTTGGAAAAGAAAAGAATGAAAAAAGAAAATTGCTTGTCCTTACAAAAGTGATGATTGTTTTCTCAAGCTAACAGCAAATATCTCATTCACATTTTAATCTTAACACCTTTTGGAATTGATGGGGTGCACAAAACATATTTTTATCCATAGTTGACTCAGTACTATTTATTGATATGAAAATATTTCATTTCACAGGAGTGTAAGCTGTGTCATAGATCAGATGGCTGAATGTATTAGTTTGTTTCTTTGCCATAAATTGGATGACTATGTACTTCATTTCCATGGTCTATTATTGAATGTCTATCACTACATTGACTTGACCATTATAGCTTTATAATCAGTTTTTTTATGCATTAGTGTAAATTCTCCTTTATTTATTTTCTTTCCTTCAAATTGCATCGGTTCTTGAAACTTTGTCATTCTCATTAGTTTTATTTATTTATTTATTTATTCATTAGTTTTAAAATCATTTTGCCAACTGAAAAAAACATATGCGTGTTGTGCTCCATTCAGTAAATTCATTAATTCTAATATCTATAAATAGCATAATAAATCATGCTATCTCCAAAAATGACGCTTTTATTTCTTTCCTTCTATTTCCTGTGTCTTTTGGTCCATTATTTTTGTTTTTAGGATTGACCTATTAAATAATGATAAGTATATGAGTTTAGCTTTGATTTTTAATTTCTTAATTTCAGGATCAAAACTCTCAATATGTGTCATTGTGATCTTTACCATCAAATTGCTCACTGATATTCTTTACCAAATTGGGAAACTCTACTTCTATTCTACTTCTATTTCTATTGTTGAGATCGTGAATGTGTACTAAATTAAATCAAATGCTTTTCCCACATTTATTGAGATGATCAGATAATTTCTCCCTTTTATCTACTTAGGTAGTGAATTACACAAACAAGATTTTAAAATATTAAACCTAGTTTGCATATGTGAATATACTTTTACTTGATCATGGCATGTTATATTTTTGAATCAAGGCTAAATTTGTTTTACAACACTAATTTTAATGTTTTATCATTATGAAATATCTGTAACCTTTCTTGCAGAGTTATTATAACTTTATATGTCACAGTTATACTGACCTTTTAAAATGTCTTTGTATATGTTCTCTTTAGTTTCTATTAAAGATTTTGTGTATAAGATGAAAGCCATTTCTTCCTTAAATATTTAAGGGGAATTCATCATTGAAGTTATTTGAATCTGGTAATTGCTTCATAAGTTTTTCCATACACGTTAGAAGTTTTGACAGATATTGAACTAATCAAGTTTTAAATTTCTTTTTCTCTTAGTTTTATTTAGTCAATTGTATTTTTTAAAAATTTATTTCATCCTAGCTTTTTGTCCAAAATTTGCTTAAAATTTTCATTTCTTCTAATGTTGATAAGATTGTAATTATTTTCCTTTTCTCATTCTTACCATTGGTAATTTGTTTCCATTTGTTTCCCATTTTTCATCTTAATTAATCAAGCATCTGTGAATTTCATTATTTTTGTCAAAGAACCAAATTCTATGTTTTTGATGTTCTATTGTATTTCCTAAAAGTATTATTTTCATTTCTTTTTATCTGGGTTTAATTTTCTGTTCCTTTTTTGTTTGTTTGTTTACGGAGCTGGAAGCTTAGCTCAATAATTGTGATACTTTTTATTAATATATGAAGTAAGGATATAAACTTGACAGTAGATAAAAATTTTATTATGCTTATCAATTTTATTGTACTGTTATGCAAATTTTTTGAATTATTTTAAGCTGTATTCAATTTTCACAGTTAGAAATATTGTATTTGTCATTTTTATTATTTTATCTTTGTTCCCATTTATAATTTATATTTCAATTTCACTACTATCATAAAATATATCTGAATGATTTAATTTTTTGTAACTTGTTCAAAACTATGCCAGACAGTAGGACAGTTTTCATTACAATAAAATTATGGAAATTTCAGGCTTCTCCAGGTTTTTGCCAACTTCTTTTTACTGAGAGCCTTATGATTTTTTTTCTTCTTCCATTTCTTTTACCACATCTTAGTTTGGTAATCTGCTTCTTTAATTTAGCACTGGAATTTCCTGAAGAAAAAAAATACATCTGCCTCTTGGAAGTTCAAAAGAAGAAAAATTAGGCATCTATATATTATAATGTAGGATCAAGAGTAATAAAAGAGCAAATCTTAAAGGTAGGTATACCTACAGTATGATGCTGTGGGCATACTTATTTCAGTTATTAAATTATCTAACATATGCTTACATATTCAAGGCTTTTGAATAAAATAAATTGACCTTGAATAGGTAAAATGTAGACATCCTCAGTTTGGAATCATGCAGTCATGCAAATTTATAGTTTATGCCTTTTGACTTACTTTGTGCTGTTTCTTTTTGGTCTTGGTATCAAAAATGCTTGTATTTCTGCCAAAATTAAAATTGTTATTATCCAATGGAAATTATGAATTATGTGATTGAGACAGGTTTCCCTGGTATTGGCTGATCTAGAATCAAACTTGGAATTAAACAGAATCACACAGATTATTTTTATGAGCACTTTTACATTTTTGTATAGATCTATAATATGATTCCATTCTCATTTCTCTTTACCCATTTTAAATTGACATTATCCAGTTGTATTTTACATAAGTTAAAAATTTCTCTTTTTTGCAATAAGTCTAAGGATAATAAAAATATTTAAAATATACCCCTTCCAAATTTAATAGCTCAATTTCAATTATTTCCACCAAGTGCACCATCTATATCAATGTACACTCCTTATTGCACCTAGTGCAGTGACTAAAGAGATATGCAATCTGACATCCTGCATATTTGTTCTCTCTTTTCTCAGTTTTGTCTGTCTGAACTCAGATATGCCATCTCTCTCAATCAAGAGTTGAATTAAATAATATTTAGCTCCCATTTCTGATCAAGTATCCTGAGATCTATCCTGAAGATATTGTCTTCTTGTCTTTTGCTTTACAATATTTCAACGAGCAACAAATCAGTTGAAGACAATAGCAATTTTTGAATAATTATGTCAATATTTTCATACTATACAGAGCATATAATTTAAAAATATAATGGAATGTCATTAAAATATATTTGCTTTATAAAACAAACTATTTAGTTGACAGATTATTTAGACTTTCCTCTGGATGGTATTTCCCACTGGTCATAATTTAAAATATGCATGTACATATGGTATAATAATTTTATACCAATGTAAATTAATTTTTATGGCATAATGTTATTTATTAAAATATTGTTTCATGGTCTTAATGATATTTTTGACTTGGGAAAAATAATTTAAGAAATATAGTTTATTTATTTGAGGCAAAATCTGAAAGATATCCTTTATGAATGAAATAATTTTCCTTTGGATCACCTTATCAATATAACATAGATGTGGCAGTCTAAGCATAGCCATTTCTAACCAACATTTGCTTTAAAATGTCATCGACAATGAACCAGACTCAAGGTCTTATCAGAATTTCCTATAGGATTTATTAACTGCATATTTCAAAAATAGGACTGAGCAAATACTTGTGAAAATTATAATCATTGTTTATCATGATATTGTCAGAATGTGTGTATATCTTAGAAATAAGACTTTTTGCACCTACTAGAAGATATTTTAATATCATCATTTAACAAATATAGAACTTAAGGCATACAGGTTTTATATTATCTGTATGGATCCAGAATCATAATTACAAATATTTAGTGGAATATGTCACAAACTGGAGATGTCATACCATAATAGACAATTTGGAAGAGTCTTTAGCTCACATGTGTACTCCGAGTGGATTCAAGGTAAGAGTACTGCATAACTCAGAGATTATGCAAGAGCAAAACCACTCCAAGGCGAGGCCAATTCTTGCTGGGCTTAGCCAAGAAAAGAAAAATCTCACCATATATTCTAGCAACACTGACTTCTAGTAGTGCAATCCTAGCAGTTTTATGTTCAAAGAACAGACTGTGCCAACTAATATGATATAGAGATGATGGAGGATCTATAGGGAGCTATGTGGACTGGAGGCACCATTTATTTCCTTTATCATGTTCTATCAGGTTCCTCTGCCCCCATTTGATAATGGTTAATGAGATAAATTAGTAATTTTAAATGTATTCTTTTAAACATTTTTTTTTCTCTTCAAATCAATATAATCTGAGACAAAACCAAAATTTTATGGGCAATACTTGAAAACTACATCAGAATTACCTGGTTGTTGGACAATGGTGTGAAGAACTTGATTTTACCTTAGCTTACTGAATATTAACCTCTGCATGGGGTCTAGGAATTTACCTCTTTAACTAACTCTCCAGTAAGAGCTAGGCACAGCAAAATTTGAAAACTACTTGCAGAATTAGGTAGCTTAGCCAGGTGTTAAAGTATATTTGGTACTATGGAATAAACTTTAAAAGAAATAGAATTTCATTTTCAAAAGATAATACTCTATTTTGGCACCATTAAACTTGACATTTTAGAATACACGTTTTGCAAAAATCCATACTGAAACTTGTAAATTCTTTGTGGTCTTTGCTTTTCTAAATAACATTCTTCTTTTGAAGGATATAAAATATTTTGACATAAAATCAGTATGAAGAGTGGTTTGTTTCAGGCATCAATAACCACCGAAAACTATGGATCGAAAATCGTTATATTATCTTTTCCAATTATGTAATTTTACAAATAAAGAGACAGACTCAAAGTTAAATGCTATAGTGATACTGCAGTTAGAACAGAACTAGAATTTGAATATATCAAGTATTATCTCTGTTCTATGCAGTCTTCTTACACTATCATAAACTTCTCTTTATTTTTTCCCCAAATGGTGAATATGTTCTGACCAGATCACAGTATGGCCTATTATGGCCCCAAACAAATTTACCCAACGTTTTGAAAAAACAGGGTGGATTTATGTTCTACTGTTCTCCACACACTATATCACTTAACAAATTCTAATTGAATAGACCATCCAACTTTTAACACTGAAAATGACATAATTCTCCCTACAGATGTAAATCACACAGAAAATGATTTCCTAAGATAAAGCCAAATTCTCATTCAAAACATCTGCCCTCTCTATGGATTTTGTAGGCTCTCTAAAATGGTAGTGAAACACACAAGACATGCATGAAGCATCAGGGAGAGCATAGCCAAGGGAGTGATAGCAGAGAGGTTAATTTTAGAAACTAGAAAGTGGATGGATGAGGGGTGACATATTTAGGAAACTAAAGCAGGGTGCATGTTAACTCTGTTAGATGTGTTTCCATCCATCACAGGGTGAAGCCAGACCAGATACATTTCATATATTTGGGGCCCTAAGATGAAATTGTTTCTTTCTTCCGGGATTACTGGCTCCTCTGAGGAAATATTTAGAGACCATAATCTAAGTGCTCAGTGTGATCCTTTTTACTGAGTTTTGTCATTTCACCCCAAAGTAATCCTAACTATATTGTTGGTTAGTATGACCCAATTTCCAGTTCATTCTCTTCAAAATGGTCTTGCCAATCGACTCTTCACTTATTCTTGTATGCTGTGGGCATTTCTCTTGGTTCAGTAATATTCTCTCAAGATTATATATCTGTGACCCCCACCAGAGTTTTGACATGTGACAACTGAATGACCTCACTATCGTGATGTTTAGAAACCCTGGAGGTTCGGTGTCCTGAAGTGTGAACAAGTTGCTATGAACCGAATTTGGGGAAAAAAAGAATTTAAAAATACCTTAATGAGATGATGTCCCTGGCTAACATTCTTTGTCAAGGTATGAGTAGGGAAGGACTGTTTTGCTGTCATGCTGTTAGTCTTCATGAAAGAGCAAGTGAGATTGTGATTTATTCGCATTCTTAAACACGATCCTTACACTACTTCTTAACAAAATTTTGTTTCACTTTTTCTTTCTCGGTGAAGCCTAATTGTCAACAAACAAGTGTACTATGACTTCTAGCTCCACTCCCACAGTAGGATAAAAACCATAGAGAGTTAGAAGACATAGTATCTTCTTCTTTTCTTTTTCTTTATTTTTTAGGAGGGGTGTGGGTGGGTTTCTGGGGATTGAACTCGGGGGCTCTTTAACATTAAGCCACATCCCCAACACTTTTTATTTTTTATTTTGAGACAGGGTCTTGCCAACTTGCTTAAGGCCTCACTAAGTTTGCTGAAGCTGTCCTCAAACTTGTGATCCTCCTGTCTCAGACTTTAGGATTTGCTGGTATTATAAGCATGTGCCACTGCACCCAGCTAGTACCTTCTTAGAGTTTTTCACCTACTTCAGGAAATACACATAATACTAACTGGTACAAGAAGATTTTAAAAATAACATTTAATATAAAAAAGTACTAAAATAATATAAAGATGTATCATTTATGTCTGATTTTAGAGAAGGAATAATTTTAGTTGGAATATGTATGCATACATTTATTCATATAATTTCTTACAGAAATGTTGAAATTATTCATGAAAATACATGTGGCATAAATATAGAAACAACTGAAATGTCCACAATTGTCCAGTGATAGAGAAATTATATAAAATTTTGGGAGTGAGCATTAATAAACTTATAGATATGCATAATTTTTAATTGAGACTTTCATTGCCATTAATTTGAACTAATAATATTCAATTTATGATTTAACAACTAAGATGCCCTATACAATGTTGTATATCTTAATAATGATGTGCTTATCACTCAGCATAACAAATGTTCTTCTATATGGAAATACTTCAATTAAATCATGATACCTTTATCATGTTATATATAACATATTATTATGAATCAGTAAATAAGCTTTGAAAGAATACTAATGACATCAAAATATAATGTTCCAAAGTAAAATATAAAAATTAATTAAAATTCCAAGCTTGCTAAAAGAATCACAAACCCAGAATTCATAGAAAAAGGCAATGTAAAGAGATATTTCAAATATTTGAAGCGATTATTTTCAATAGTTATTTACAGGTAATAAACATTCATTTCATATTATTTTCTTTATTTCTCAATGATTTTTTAAAATACATCCCTTTTTAGAATTGTTATTTTTGTGAGATAAATAAGTAAAACTTTCACCTTACACTGCAGTGCAGGCAAAAGATACATATGATGAGAAAAAGGGGAAATATGGACAGTAAAATTAAATAACCTATACACCAAGTTAGACTAGGAATTAGCCAGCTGTGAAGTATTTTCAAATGAAGTAGAGATTTGGCTTAAATTTCTGATAACCAGGCAAAAATAGAGAAAGGACAAAACTCTAATATGTTCTGTAGTATCAATGAAAAGCAAACCAGATAACCAGGAGAAATAGGATTGTCCCTCCTGGTGAGGCTTAACAGACCTTCTGTGGGTCCCCATGAGACGGTACTGAGTTATGCTGTCAAATGGAATAGATGGAAGCCTTTGTTGAATAGACAGGGTTTCCACTCAACGTTTAGTTTTGAATATTTGAATAGGTAGAGAGGAAATGGGACAGACACATTCCAGACAGAGAAAACAAGGTGAACGGAACTCTAACGTGATGAATGAGTTCAACACGTTTCAGGTCATTTAAGATGGCAAGAGTACTGGGTTTATATTGGAGGGTGGTTGATGAAGCATGGCATGCAACTGCCAAATGAGGCTGTTGGGAGAGAGAGAAAGACGGAGATAAAAAGAGACAGATAAGAGGTCAGGGAGGAATGCTTGAGATCTACTGGGGAGATGGATAAGGATTATGTATTAGTGATTTAAAAACACTGATCCCAGTTAAAAGGAGAAAATTACAGAAACAAAAACCAAGTTTCTATACATATTTTAAAATAACACATAACAGCACAATAATAGTTACTGTTTCTTCACTCTTAGGTGGTGTCTGAGTTTTTAAATTTTTTTTCATTAGTGCCATATAATTATAGATAACCATGGTATTCTTTAAGGAAGTTTTGATTAACATGTCTTCAGTGTTTACAAAACATTTTCAGTCAGGTATTTTTATCCCCATTTTAAAGATAAGGGCATAAAATAATTAAGTTGCTCAAGGCTGTATGACAGGTAAATAGAAAAATAGGGGTTGATACATGTTCTACCTAGTTCTGATGTTTATATTAATTTCAGTCTGTTTTATAGTGTGGTGGCTCAAAGTGTGAATTCTGGATTCAAATATAATAGTTAAAATTGACTTATTAGTTGTTACTACCCCAAATATCTAAATTTCCTCCTATAAATGAATATGATAATATATATCATATATCAATTTTGAGGATTAAATGGGTAATTGTTCTTAAATTGTGTTTTAGTTAGCTTTTTCATTATTGTGACAAAAACACCTGAAAAGAACAACTTGAGGGAGAAAAAGCCTATTGGTTCCAGAGTAAAAGGCTCATAGTTCCAGAAGTCTCAGTCCATGAATGACTAACTCCATACAGCTGTGTCCAAGGTGAGACAGAAGATCACAGGGGAAGGATGTGGTGGAGGAGGGCAGCTCAGGACATGGTAACCTGGAAGCAGAGACCTTTGCTCACTAGGGACAAAATAAAAACCCCAAAGGCCTGCCCTTCGTGACCTACTTCTTCCAACCACACTTACTTGCCTATAGCTACCATCCAATTAATCCATATCAGTGGATTAATGCACTGATTAAGTTAAGGTCCTTGTAACCCAATTGTTTTACCTTTAAACATATATTTGTTCCTTTTAATATTTTATTTGTTCTTTTTCATACTTGACAATAGAATGTATTTTGACATATCATACATACATGAGTGTAACTTCCCAGTTTTGTGGTTGAATATGATGTGGAGTTGTACTGACCTGTTTTCATATATGAATACAGAAAAGTCATTTTGATTCATTCTGCTGTCTTTCCCATTCCCGGCTCTGCTTCTTTTCCTCCACTCTACCCCCATTCAGTCCAATGAACCTCTTCCCAGGCTATAGTGAGTCAGCCTCCACATATCAGAAAGACATTTGGCCTTTGGATTTTTGGGATTGGCTTACTTCATCTAGCATAATAGTCTGCAGTTCTACCCATTTCCATCATTTTAGTCTTCTTTAGGGATGAGTCATATTTCATTGTTTATATATATCACATTTTCTTTATCCATTCATCTGATGAATGCACCCAGCTTGGTTCCATAGCTCAGCTATTTTGAATTGAACCGCTATAAACATTGATGTGGCTATGTCACTAGAGTATGGGGATTTTAAGTCTTTTGTGTATGTACTGAGGAGTGGGAGAGCTGGGTCAAATGGTGGTTCCCTTCCAAGTTTTCTGAGGAATCTCCATACTGCTTACCAGAATGGTTGCACAAATTTACAGTCCCACCAGCAATGTATGAGTGAAAGTTTTCCCAAAATCCTTATCAATACTGATATTCTTGATAATTGCCATTCTGACTGAAGGGAAATGAAATCTTTGTTTTAATTTGCATTTCTCCAAGTGTTAGAGATGTTGAGCATTTTTTCATATATTTGTTGACAGATCATATTTTTTCTACTACGAAGTGTCTGTTCAGTTCCTTTGCCCATATATTGATTGGGTTATTTGTTTTTTTTTTATGTTAAGATTTTTGAGTTCTTTATATATACTGGAGATTAATGCTCTATCTGAAGTGCAGGTGGCAAAGATTTTCTCCCATTCTGTAAGCTCTCTCTCTTTACCTTCTTGATTGTTTTCTTTGGTGTGAAGAAGTTTTCCAGTTCGATATTATCCCATTTATTGATTCTTGATTTTACTTCTTGTGCTTTATGAGTCTTCTTGAGGAATTTGGCTCCTAAGCCAAAATGATGGAGATTTGGGCCTACTTTTTCTTCTAGCGACACAGTGTCTCTGTTCTCATGTCTAGGTCTTTGATTCACTTTGACTTGAGTTTTGTACAGAGTGAGAGATAGGAGTTTAATTTCTTTTTGTTGCATATGAATTTCCAGTTTTCCCAGCACCATTTGTTGAATAGGCTATGTTTTCTCCATTGTATATTTATGGCGCCTTTGTCTAGTATGAGATAACTGTATGTATCTTTGTTTGTCTGTGTCTTCTATTCTGTACCATTGGTCCTCTTGTCTATTTTGGAGCCAATACCATGCTATTTTTGTTGTCTTGAACATAAACTTTTGGGGGACACCTCATATCTAAACCACAACAACATACTGCAAAACAGTACCTGGCACATGACATTTAGCTCTTATTATGCAGTTTGATGTCTCCTCATGTTATACCAGCAAAAAGAAAATACAGAAAAATAAGATTACATTTATTCCCCTGAAAGAAATATTTAACAATTTTTCAGATTTTCATGAATCTTGAAAATAAAAAGTCTTTTTTTTTTTTTTTTTTATTTTTTTTTTTTATTTTTTATTTTATTTTTTTTTTTACGTTTACATAGGGTAATGATGTTTATTATATTTTTCCCCTCCCCCCCACCCCTCCCACCCCTCCCACCCCTCCCACCCCTCTTTTCCCTCTACACAGTCCTTCTTTCCTTCATTCTTACTGCTCTCCTTAGCCTAACTCTAAACCTAACCCTAAACCTAATGCTAGCCCCTCCCACCCCCCATTATATGTCCTCATCCGCTTATCAGCGAGATCATTTGTCCTTTAGTTTTTTGAGATTGGCTTATCTCACTTAGCATGATATTCTCCAATTTCGACCATTTGCCTACAAATGCCATAATTTTATCATTCTTCATTGCGGAGTAATATTCCATTGTATAAATATGCCACAGTTTCTTTATCCATTCATCAACTGAAGGGCATCTAGGTTGGTTCCACAATCTGGCTATGGTGAATTGAGCAGCAATGAACATTGATGTGGCTGTATCTCTGTAGTATGCTGATTTTAAGTCCTTTGGGTATAGGCCAAGGAGTGGGATAGCTGGGTCAAATGGTGTTTCCATTCCAAGCTTTCTGAGGAATCTCCACACTGCTTTCCAGAGTGGTTGCACTAATTTGCAACCCCACCAGCAATGTATGAGTGTTCCTTTTTCACCACATCCTCGCCAACACCTATTGTTGCTTGTATTCTTGATAATCGCCATTCTAATTGGGGTGAGATGAAATCTTAGGGTGGTTTTGATTTGCATTTCCCTTATTACTAGGGATGTTGAACATTTTTTCATATATCTGGTGATTACTTGTACATCTTCTTCTGTGAAGTGTCTGTTCATTTCCTTAGCCCATTTGTTGATTGGATTATTTGTATTCTTCGTGTAGAGTTTTTTGAGTTCTTTATAGATTCTGGAAATTAGCGCTCTATCTGAGGTATGGTTGGCAAAGATATTCTCCCACTCTGTAGGCTCTCTCTTCACATTTCTGATAGTTTCCTTTGCTGAGAGAAAGCTTTTTAGTTTGAATCTATCCCAGTTGTTTATTCTTGCTTTTATTTCTTGTGCTATGGGAGTCCTGTTAAGGAAATCTGATCCTGAGCCAACAAGTTGAAGATTTGGACCTACTTTTTCTTCTATAAGATGCAGGGTCTCTGGTCTGATTCCGAGGTCCTTGATCCATTTTGAGTTGAGTTTTGTGTAGGGTGAGAGATAGGGGTTTAGTTTCATTCTATTGCATATAGTTTTCCAGTTTTCCCAGCACCATTTGTTGAAGAGGCTATCTTTTCTCCATTGCATATTGTTGGAACCTTTGTCTAGTATGAGAAAATTGTATTTATTTGGGTTTGTGTCCATGTCCTCTATTCTGTACCATTGATCTACCTGTCTATTTTGGTACCAATACCATGCCGTTTTTGTTACTATTGCTTTGTAGTAGAGTTGAAGATCTGGTATTGCAATACCCCCTGCTTCGCTCTTGCTACTGAGGATTGCTTTAGCTATTCTAGGTTTTTTATTCTTCCAGATGAATTTCATAATTGCTTGCTCTATTTCTGCGAGGTACATCATTGGGATTTTAATTGGAATTGCATTGAATCTGTATAGAACTTTAGGTAGTATAGCCATTTTGACGATATTAATTCTGCCTATCCAGGAACATGGGAGATCTTTCCATCTTCTAAGGTTTTCTTGAATTTCTTTCTTTAGTGTTCTGTAGTTCTCATTGTAGAGGTCTTTCACCTCTTTTGTGAGATTGATTCCCAAGTATTTTATTTTTTTCGATGCTATTGTGAATGGGGTAGTTTTCCTAATTTCTCTTTCTGAAGATTCATCACTTATGTATAAAAATGCATTGGATTTATGAGCATTGATCTTGTAACCTGCTACTTTACTGAATTCACTTATGAGTTCTAAAAGTTTTCTGGTGGAATTTCCAGGTTCCTCTAAATATATAATCATGTCATCAGCGAACAGGGATAGTTTGAGTTCTTCTTTTCCTATTCGTATCCCTTTAATTTCTTTGGTTTGTCTGATTGCTCTGGCTAGAGTCTCAAGGACGATGTTGAATAGAAGCGGTGAAAGAGGGCATCCCTGCCTTGTTCCAGTTTTTAGGGGGAACGCTTTCAGTTTTTCACCATTTAGAATGATATTAGCCATGGGCTTAGCATAGATGGCCTTTATAATGTTTAGGAATGTTCCCATTACCCCAATTTTTTCTAGTGTTTTGAGCATGAAGGGATGCTGTATTTTATCAAATGCTTTTTCTGCATCTATTGAAATAATCATGTGATTCTTAACTTAAGTCTGTTGATATGGTGAATGACATTTATTGATTTCCGAATGTTGAACCAACCTTGCATCCCTGGGATAAAACCCACTTGATCGTGGTGCACTATCTTTTTAATATATATTTGTATGCGATTTGCTAAAATTTTGTTGAGAATTTTTGCATCGATGTTCATTAAGGATATTGGTCTGAAATTTTCTTTCCTTGATGTGTCTCTGTCTGGTTTAGGTATCAGGGTGATATTGGCTTCATAGAACGAGTTTGGTAGGGTTCCCTCCTCTTCTATTTCATGGAATAGTTTGAGGAGTATTGGAATGAGCTCTTCTTTAAAGGTTTTATAGAACTCGGCTGAGAACCCATCTGGTCCTGGACTTTTCTTTGTTGGTAGGCTTTTGATGACCTCTTCTATTTCATTGCTTGAAATTGGTTTATTTAAGTTGTGTATGTCCTCCTCGTTCAGTTTAGGTAGTTCATATGTCTCTAGAAATTTGTTGATGTCTTCAAGGTTTTCTGTTTTGTTGGAGTATAGATTTTCGAAATAGCTTCTAATTATGTTTTGTATTTCACTCGTGTCTGTTGTGATGTTTCCTTGTTCATTCCGAATTTTAGTAATTTGAGTTTTCTCCCTCTTTCTCTTTGTTAGTGTGGCTAAGGGTTTATCAATTTTATTTATTTTTTCAAAGAACCAACTATTTATTTTATTAATTTTTCCGATTGTTTCTTTTGTTTCGATTTCGTTGATTTCGGCTCTGATTTTAACTATTTCCTGTCTTCTACTACTTTTGGTATTGGTCTGCTCTTCTTTTTCTAGTGCTTTGAGCTGTAGTGTTAACTCGTTTATTTGTTGATTTCTACTTCTTTTTTTGAATGCACCCCATGAAATAAATCTTCCTCTAAGTACTGCTTTCATAGTGTCCCAGAGATTTTGATATGATGTGTCTTTGTTCTCGTTTACTTCTAAGAATTTTTTTATTTCCCTCCTGATGTCTTCTGTTATCCATTCATCATATAATAGTGTATTATTTAGTCTCCAGGTATTGGAGAAGTTTCTGTTTTTTATTCTGTCATTTATTTCTAATTTCAATCCATTATGATCTGATAGAGTACAAGGTAGTATCTCTATCTTCTTGTATTTACTAACAGTAGCTTTGTGGCATAAAATATGGTCTATTTTAGAGAAGGATCCATGTGCTGCTGAGAAGAAAGTGTATTCATTCTTTGTTGGATGGTATATTCTATATATGTCCGTTAAGTCTAAATTGCAGATTGTGTTGTTGAGATCTATAGTTTCTTTATTCAATTTTTGTTTGGACGATCTATCCAGTGGTGAGAGAGGTGTGTTAAAATCGCCTAGTATTATTGTGTTGTGGTCTATTTGATTTCTGGAATTGAGAAGGATTTGTTTGACGTACGTGGGTGAGCCAATGTTCGGGGCATAGATATTTATGATTGTTATGTCTTGCTGATTTATGCTTCCCTTAAGCAGCATGTAATGTCCTTCTTTATCCCTTCTGACTAGTTTTGGTTTGAAGTCCACATTATCTGAGATGAGGATGGATACTCCAGCTTTTTTGCTGTGTCCGTGTGCATGGTATGTTTTTCCCCATCCTTTCACCTTTAGTCTATGGGTGTCTCTTTCTATGAGATGTGTCTCTTGCAGGCAGCATATTGTTGGATTTTTCTTTTTAATCCAATCTGCCAGTCTGTGTCTTTTGATTGATGAATTCAGGCCATTAACATTCAGGGTTATTATTGTGATATGATTTGTATTCCCAGTCAATTGACTCATATTTGTTTTTGACATGATTTGGTTTCTCCTTTATTTGGCTATTCCTTTAGGCTAGCGCCTCCTGTTGCTGATTTGCATCGTTGTTTTTCATCTCTTCCTCATGGAATATTTTGCTGAGAATGTTCTGTAATGCTGGCTTTCTTTTTGTAAATTCCTTTAGCTTTTGTTTATCATGGAAGGATCTTATTTCATCGTCAAATTTGAAGGTAAGTTTTGCTGGGTATAAGATTCTTGGTTGGCATCCATTTTCTTTCAGGGCTTGGTATATGTTGTTCCAGGCCCTTCTAGCTTTTAGGGTCTGGATTGAAAAATCTGCTGATATTCTTATTGGTTTCCCTCTGAATGTAATTTGATTCTTTTCTCTCGCGGCCTTTAAAATTCTGTCTTTATTTTGTATGTTAGGTATTTTCATAATAATGTGCCTTGGTGTGGGTCTGTTGTAATTTTGTATGTTTGGAGTTCTATAAGCCTCTTGTACTTGGTTCTCCATTTCGTTCTTCAGATTTGGGAAATTTTCTGTTATTATTTCATTGAATAGATTGTTCATTCCTTTGGTTTGTTTCTCTAAGCCTTCCTCAATCCCAATAATTCTCAAATTTGGCCTTTTCATGATATCCCATAGTTCTTGGAGATTCTGTTCATGATTTCTTACCATCTTCTCTGTTTGTTCCACTTTGTTTTCAAGGTTAAATATTTTGTCTTCAATGTCTGAGGTTCTGTCTTCCAGGTGTTCTATCCTATTGGTTATGCTTTCTATGGAGTTTTTAACTTGGTTTATTGTTTCCTTCATTTCAAGGATTTCAGTTTGCTTTTTTTTCAGTATCTCTAACTCTTTATTGAAATGATCTCTTGCTTCCCGTATTTGGTCTTTTAACTGTTGATTGGTGCGATCATTTAATGCCTGCATTTGCTCTTTCATCTCCTCCTTCAATTCCTGCATTTGCTCTTTCATCTCCTCATTAGCTTCCCTGATCGTTTTAATTACGTACATTCTGAACTCCCTTTCTGACATTTCTTCTGCTGTGCTGTCATTGGGTTTTATTGATGTAGTATCTAGGTTTGTTTGGGACATTTTCTTCCCTTGTTTTCTCATAATGGTCAGTTGTCAATGGGACCCTGAGATATTGCAGTTTTCCACTATTGGCTTATAGTGTCCCACTAGATTTCCAGTGTATCACCTCCCAGCCTTCAGTAGCCTGATGTCTTGGAGGAATCTGATAAAGCAGCTCATTCGAAGAATACTGCCCCTAGCCCCCTACTGGTTCCACGTTTTGGAACTGGCTCTGTGCGGAAATGCTCTCACTGTGGGCCTGCACCGTGCAGCTGGCCGTGTGGGAAGAGCCCACTGCTGGAGTGTGGAAGACTACCTTGGGAAGACTCAAGCTGCCCTGCCCGGCTCTGCTAAGCCACCTCTATCTGGGCCTGCCACCCGGGCCGAGCTTTACCCAGTGGGCAGACTCACCCGTGGCTCCACTTCAGTCCGAGTCTCTCAATGCCTCCCCTTCTTAACTCCTGGGTTCTGGAGCGACCGGGGGTGCAGTCTCCCTCTAGGCCGCCATCTTGGATCGCCCCGTGAAGAGAGCCCGCAGCCGGAGTGGGCAGAGCCGCCTGAAGAGGTCTCCGGCTGCCCTGACCTTATCCCTGAGGCTGACTGCAGATCGAGCCTCTCCGCTGGTTCTTTGCAGGAGTACACTGCACTGCAGCGGCTCCGGGACTCGGAGCGTGCTCTGTTCAGACAGGCTCTCACTAGCGGGCCAGTTCCCTTCCGAGAACCTGGAGAAGCTGGCTGTGTGGGTGGGGCCCACCTCCGGAGTGCGCAGGACTGCCTGTGGATGACTCTAGCTGCCCTGCCCGGCTCCGATAAGCCACCTCTATCTGGGCCTGCCACCCGGGCCGAGCTTTACCCAGTGGGCAGACTCACCCGTGGCTCCACTTCAGTCCGAGTCTCTCAATGCCTCCCCTTCTTAACTCCTGGGTTCTGGAGCGACCGGGGGTGCAGTCTCCCTCTAGGCCGCCATCTTGGATCGCCCCGTCAATAAAAAGTCTTTAAACCTAAAAGAAGTGTTCCAAAATGCAAGGACTGAGAACATAATATTTCTAGAGAGCTCTTCAAAATTGTATCTTAAGCCTCAGATAAATTACTTAGTGCAAGGATTGAGATACTCTATTATTCCTGGAAGAGGATGCCATGTATCCAAACGTTATGTAGGAGTCCAACAACATATGAGGAAATTACATTCAACTGAACTGAAATTCTATCTTTTTGACAAACTTTAGAATGTTCTCTATCTTCATCAGTGGAAATCTCTTATCATACTACAGTGTTTATGAAATTGCCTTTATATTAATTACAGTATGGTTCAACTATTTCTGCTTTCAACATGAATTCTATAACATGGGATAGCAGTTTTGACTGTCATCTAAATTTGCAGTAAGAATTTCTCTGCAATGAAACTGTTCTTTTTCTTCATATAATTTGTACTTTCTATCCACATGATAGGGTTCACTTACACCTTTTCAACTTACTCTTCAGCACTTAAGCATGAATAATTCAAAGAAATTTTTACATGAAAGTTTGTCCATTATAATTTTCATGAAAATTATAGAAAAAAAGTCTTCATATTTAATTTTAAATAAAATTAAATTTTATTTAATGTCTGGAAAAGTGGTAGAAAAGAAGTGACTAAGGCTTAAACATCACACTCCCCTACACATATTATGTTGCTGGTTTAATTGTTCTTCTGTGTTGGTGGAAAAAAAATTGAGGGAAAAAGAAGAGTTCTGACCTTATAGGCTGATTGTTTTGAAGTAACTAAATATCCATAGAAACTAAATATCCATAGAAAAATAGGAAAACCTATTGCCAACAACAAAGATGTGATGGTTTGGTTTGGAACATCTCATCCTAAATTTCTAATTGCATAAAAATAAATGAGATGAAAGAATTGAATGTTACATATAAATCCGAATTTAGAAGTGTATAAAATAGAATACATGCATAAAGTCTGAGTTTTGTAACATTAGAGTATGCCTTTTGAATTTAAAAGTTTTAAGGACTTTTATTTGTATGTTTGAAGGCCTTGGATACATTACAAAAGTAAATATAAATGTTATTGTTCTAAATAAAAGAATAGTCACACAAAAACACAAAATGATAAAACTTTTCTTTTTTTATTTTTGGTGCTGGAGATGGAAGGAGATGAACCAAGAGTGTTTGAATGCTAAGCAAACACTCTACCACTAAGCTTTTGACAAGTCAAGAGAAGGAAATAATATTGAAAGCAGAAAGAGAGACTATACCTTACTATGGGGAAAGAGAACAATTCAAGTGATAGCATACTTTTATATTTTTTATTTATTTTTTTATTTATTGATTCATTGTACACAAATGAGATACGACTTTTCATTTCTCTGTACATGAAGTAGAGTCACACCATTTGTGTAATTACACATGTACACAAGGTAATGATGTTTGCCTCATTACATTACTTTTCCTACCCCCAGCCCCCTCCCCACCCTCATTTCCCTCTACACAATCCATCCTTCCTCCATTTTTCCCTTACCCTTTCCCCCACATTGTGTATCATCATCTGCTTATCAGAGAAAATATTCGATCTTTGGTTTTTGGGGATTGGCTTATCTCACTTAATATGACATTCTCCAACTCCTTCCATTTACCTGCAAATGCTATAATTTTGTTCTTCTTTATGACTGAATAATATTCCACTGTGTATATATACCACAGTTTCTTTGTCTATTCATCAATTGAAGGACATCTAGGTTGGTTCCATAGTCTGGCTATTGTGAACTGAGCATCTATGAACATTGATGTGGCTGTATCTCTGTAGTATGCTGATTTTAAGTGCTTTGGGTATAGGCCAAGGAGTGGGATAGCTGGGTCAAGTGGTGGTTCCATTCGAAGTTTTCTAAGGAGTCTCCACACGGCTTTCCAGAGTGGCTGTACTAATTTGCAACCCCACCAGCAATGTATGAGTGTAACTTTTTCCCCACATCCTCACCAAGACCTATTATTGCTTGTATTCTTGATAATAGCCATTCTAATTGGGGTGAGATGAAATCTTGGGTAGTTTCGATTTGGTATTTTTATGCAG
The DNA here is from genome assembly GCF_902686445.1 of Sciurus carolinensis. NCBI lineage: Eukaryota > Metazoa > Chordata > Mammalia > Rodentia > Sciuridae > Sciurus > Sciurus carolinensis. Next base: position 31,411,083 of record NC_062222.1, on the reverse strand, counting down.
AATACAATGGAGGCCATAAAGAAGTGGTTTTAAAAATAGTCTTTGAGTGGTTTTAAAAATAAGGAATTATCAACTCTGGATTTTATAACCATTATTTTTCCAGGAATGAATAAGGAATGCAGACATTCTCAGATGAAGAAAAACAAAGGAGAATTTGTTGACAGTGACAGGCTAAAAGAATAACAAAAGGAAGTTCCCATGCAAAGAAAATGAAGGAAAACAATCCATCTTTGGACATTAAGAAGGAATAAGAATAAAGTAAATAAGTAAATTTACCTTGAGTGTTCTCAATTAAACAGAGCAATATACATATTGTCTGATGCGGTTATCTATGTATGTAGAAGAATATTTTAAATCATGAGTCATAACCAGTAGAGGAGTAAGGACCATGAAAGCGGATGAAGTTTCTCCACCTCATGGGACTGGTGAAATACCAACATCCTTAGGTCTCTCTCTATAGTGTAAAATAGTTCTAAATCTTTCTTTTCTTTAGCTTTTTCTTTTCTGTTTTTTTTTTTTTTTTTTTTTTTTTTAAATGGGGTTTGAACCCAGAGTGGCTACCACATCTCTAACTCTTTTTTACCTTTAATTTTGAAACAGGTTCTCACTGAGTTGCTTAGGGCTTCCTAATTTCCTGAGGCCGGTCTTTAACCTGTGACTCTCCTGCCTCAGTCTGATGAGTCACTAGGATTATAGGCATGGTTGCTATGCCTGACTTGTTCTGAATTTGTTTTTAATTTGCTCTTTTCAGATATATGTGAGAGTAGAGTATATTCTTACTTATTTATATTCAAACATGGAGTATAATTTATTCTAATTAGGATCCCAGTCTTGTGGATGTACATGATGTGAAGTTTCACTGGTGGCATATTCATATATAAACATAGGAAAGTTATGTCCTCTAGAGGTGAGGGGTTAGAGGAAACTGTATAGTCAACCCTCCATATCTGCTTTGTTTGCATCTGCAATTCAACCACGAAAAAGCATATTCAAGGAAAAGTTGTGTCTCTACTAACAAGTACAGATTTTTTTTTTTAGCTTTTAATTTTTTACAGATTGCATTTTGATTCATTGTACACAAATGGAGTACATCATTTTGTTTCTATGGTTGTACACAATGTAGATTCATACTGTTTGTGTAATCATACGTGTACATAGGGTAATGATGTTGGTCTCATTCTATTATTTTTCCTTCGTCTGACCTCCTCCCCACCCCTCATTTTCCTCTATAAGATCAATCTTTCCTCCATTCTTTCCTCCCTCCCACTCCCCATCATCCACTTATCAAAGAAATCATTTGGCCTTTGGTTGTTTGAGATTGGCTTATTTCACTTAACATGATATTCTCCAATTCCATGCATTTATTTGCAAATGCCATAATATTATTCTTCTTTATGGTTGAATAGTATTCCATTGTGTATATATACCAGACTGAACTCAAAATGGATCAAAGGCATAGGAATTAGACCAGAGACCCTGCACCCAATAGAAGACAAAGTGGGCCCAAATCTTCATCATGTTGGCTTAGGATCAGACTTCCTCAACAAGATTCCCAAAGCACAAGAAATCAAAGCAAGAATCAATAAGTGGGATGGACTCAAACTAAAAAGCTTTTTCTCAGCAAAGGACACAATCAAGAATGTGAAGAGAGAGCCTACAGAGTGGGAGAAAATCTTTTCCACATGCACTTCAGATAGAGCACTTATCTCCAAAATTTATAAAGAACTTACAAAACTTTACACCAAAAAATACAGATCTTTTTTTATTTGCCAGTATTCCTTAAACCATAGAGCATAACAACTATTTATGCAGTATTTATGTTGTAGGTGGTATTATAAATAATCTAGAGATTATAAAAGGCATATAGGAAGATGTGCATATGTTATATGCAAATACATACTATTTTTCATCAAAACTTGAAAATCTGAGTATTTTGGTTTCTGAGGGTGGTGGTGGTATTCACTCATGAATATCTGAATATAGCCATGTAAATGTGTTAAAGTGACTTAGACTAAACTTACAGCTTGTACTGATATAAATTCCTAGTTTTGATATTTATTAGAGTAGATAAGATAAAATCACAGGGGAAATTCAATGCAGGGTATATAGAACCTCTAGGTACGATCTTTGTAGCTTCCAGTAAATCTGTAGTTATTTCAAAATAGAATGTTGAATCACACACATCCATGCACACACACTTGGAAAAAACACTCACAGAAAGTTGTTTTGAAGAAATTTTTTTTTTTTTCTGGGTGTAGAAACTCTTAAATCTTCATTCTACTCAGAATAATCTTGATTCTAAACTCCCCAATGGTATATGCTTAATAGATTCTCTAAAACATCATCTTTTAGTGAACTTTTAAGCCCCGCAAGTTATCAAAAAATTTATTATCCGGAAATGTCTGAGTGACTTCTTTCAAATTATTTGTAAAGGAATGCCTAAATCAATTAAAGATAGTCATTCACACCTAGGTAAGAATTAAACCAGCAAGACTATGATTCGTTATCTGTGACTGAGTGGCGGAGTGAAGCTTTTGCTTTTGAAATATTAGGAAAGAATATTTTTTTGGTTCATTTAAACTTTCCATTTTGAAATAATTCTGGATTCACAGGAAATTGTAAAGCAATGTATAAAATCACAGGATTATAGTGTCTTCTAATTGTGGTCTCTCCTACAAGCATAGCATTATATCACCACCAAAGAAATTGACAGTGACACAACCCATAGAGATTACTCAGGTTTCTCCAGTTATACAAGATCTCAGTAGTGTGCATACAGCTCAATTTAATTTCATCACATGTAGCCTTGCATAACCACCTGCTAGATGGAGAAGAAATGGGAAGGGATATCAAGGGAGTGTTGTGGTGATGATATGATTGAGGAAGTTGGGTTTTTTAAAATATAAATTGTGCAATTTATTTCTACTTAATGTCTTTAAAATTCATTTAAAGTTTATACTGTTGTCCCTAAGGTGAAATTCTCCATGAATAAAATCAGAATTCACAAGCAAGAAAATGGTGATTATTGGAGGAATAATTTATCAAATGACAACATACTCTTCTCTTTTCAGATCATCTTACCCATTCAAATTAAAGCATCTGGGGAGAAGAAGTATTTGACAACAAATAGAACTCAAATGGCCCCTTGTGTTTGTTAACCTTATTAATTGCTTTAACATCCAAGTGCCTGCATTTACTGGCATAGAAAGTTCCGGTTATTTATTGCCATTTATTGTGGAAGACCTTTGTTCTTTGTGTTTTTCAGCTCTGTTATTCTTAAGAGCCAGGAACTCTGACAGCTGCTGCCAGCTCTGTGCAGTTTGTTTAAAACAATAGGGAAAATTGCCTAGCAACCTCACATCCACTTTCTGGTACCCTCCTGGAGATCACATTCCACACACTCTGCTCATCTCCACGAGCTAACAGGGGAAAATGTGTACACACACACACACACACACACACACACACTCCACAATCAAAACTTTCTGACACATGTTTCAAAAAGATATGCCTCCACATTCACAAGATATTCTTTTTTTATTTTTTTTTCCCACAACTTATTCTTGATTCTTTGACATGCAGATCAGAGCTGGGTAGTTATTAACCCTGAAGAGATGCATTGAGATTATGCAAATAAATTACTTTTCTCCTTTTTAGAACTTCCTGTTAAGAGGCTTGCTTTTTTTTCTTTTAAACAAAAGTGCAGTCTCCATTACTAAAGTGGAAAAAAAAAAAAAAAACCCTCTTTATTCTATACTCTTTATCCTACACTTAATATGTGATGTTTTATAACCTGGCATTATATATTTTGTCTATATTTGTCCATATCTTGAAAAAGTCATAGAAAATAGTATTTTGAATCAGTTTGGAAACATAGCAGAGGTGTGAAACCAGCATTGTTTGAACCTTGGTAAGAGTCAGGGTGTTGGACTGCTTCTTGATATCTTTCTCCTATACTCTCGATTATCAGGTGAGGAAAGCAGATATTTAGCATACCTATTGCGCCTTGTGAGAAGAATGGTCTACAAAGGAATTCAAAGGCTTGACTTCAACTCACAGTCATGTTTTTGTTTTATTATCCTTATTTTAGGAAATTACTTAATTTCTTTATTCTAATACCCTCATTTGCAAAAATAGGAACTTAAGCTAAAAGACCCATTAATGTCCCTTTCTCTCTAGCATTCCATGATTTCATGAGACTTAAACACAAAATTGAGGAGAAGGAAAAACACAGTTATTGGGAGATACAGAGTTTTTGTTTACTAAGATGTTAACTAAGTTGTTGCTATCCGTGAAACAAAGAGAAGATGACCACAAACACCTACATAAACCTGATGTCAGGGGTATAAATATGTATACCTATAGCAATGATAGGAAAAGTCATAGATACATACAGCTTCCTATAAAGTTACGGGACACAATTTAAGCACAAAACAGTGAGAGCAAAATTCTAAAGGAGAGGTCAGAAGATATAGTCTGCATACCAAATCTAGCCTGCAGCTCAAATTTGTAAAAAGAAGGCTTACTGAAACGCTGCAAGCCTGTTCATTTATATATTGTCCATAGCTGCTGTCAAGCTACCTGACAGAGTTAAGAAACAAAGGCCATATGTCTCACAAAGCTGAAATATTTGCCGTTTGACCTTTTATTAAAAAAAAAAAAGTTTGTTGATTCTTGTTGCACATTATGAGAAATGTGACTCTCTTTATTTAGATTTGAAATCAATCACCTCAATCAGAGCATGCGCCTTATTCCGAAAAGGGGAAAATACCATAGGTGTTCTAGATATTCTATTATTTCAGTAGAACAAATAGTCAAAATCAAATTAAAGGTAATTTGGTGATGACGAATGATATGTGAGTATCCTCATTTTTTTTTCAAAGTGTATTAGCTATTACCTTAAGGGTTCTCATGTAGTTAAAGCTAAGTATTTGAAATCTACCTGGAAACATCAAAATTACTACATTGTGTATAATCTTTTCAGTGAAAATGTGAAACTTACCCAAAAAACAAGCTAACAAACAACAACAACAAAACACTAATGTGGGAAATATGCAATTTAGGGACCACGGTTCCCTTCATATCATTGGCATTGATAAAATTCACTGTCATTGTCAGTGTATGCCACAACATGGAAAGTCCATCATTTTACATTGTGATTCACCTTACATATGAGTGAGTAGGTAGAATTAATTCAGCACTGCTTCATTTTTCAATCACAGTTCACTCATTCTGAAGTGGTTAGTAGCAGCATCTTTAAAATGGACATCTATAAAAACATTAATGGAGAAAAGAATACTTATCTTTTTCATTTCTTCCTTGTTCTTAATCCGGTCCACCTACCATTCTAAATAATTAAGAATAAGGCAGAGTTTTATCATTCAAGAAACTTCCTAAAAACATCAGTAATTTTCATTCTTTAAGTTCATCATTTGGTTAATAGCACATCTCCCGATGCTCTAGGAAGATTCCCGTAATGCAACGGAAAGGGAGATCACTAAGTAATAGACACTATCCAGGTCTAATCACTGGATGGACCTTACCCATCTTTCTCCTGTTACTTGAGAGCTATGACAGCATCTCTGGGCTATATAGCTACTTTCACAAATCCCTTGCGGCTGGAAGTTATAGACATCAGCAAGACATCAGCAAGGATAGGGAAGGAAACTGGTGATAAGGGAAAGAAATACTACAAGGACTCAAAGGGAAAAAGGAAGGGTGAAAAAACACAGAAGGGGCTACATTCTGTATTACTACACAAGAAGAAATGTAGAGCAGTATAGGTTAGAACTTTCCTTCTAAACAAAATGTGGTCCACATGGAAAAATACATTTGGCTAGAGTTGTGGGAGGGCATGGAAACTTAAACATCAGGAGAATTAAAGAAAGGAAGATGATCATAGATTTTGTGTGATGTTTTAAGACTCACTTTGGTACCCTGTTTTCTGTTATGGTAAGAGTTATTTAACTCTTATTTAATAACAGAAGCTATGATCTTCTATTAGTTGGCCTTGCTTCTGGTCATATATGTTCCTTATCTGGTCCTAGATGTTGGACATACTTTTGTAATTATAAATATTCCTAAATCTGATCTCCATTTGCTGCCCGGGTCAGTCAACTTGGTTTTTGTGATGGTGAATATTTACAACCTATTTTCCCTGTTAAGTCCTCTTCTAATAATAAAGTCACCTACAGACTGGGGTCCTGAAGTTCATTTCCTTTCCATCTTGGATCTGCCACCTGTCTGATTTCGAATCCACCCACTTACCCAGATTCTGGCACACAGTCTTCTTGAGTTTTCCTTTTGCTGCCATCTACTGGGAAGCCAATTTCTTTACCTCAGACCCTTGCTGACAACTTCCTGGAAATTGTTTTGCTCAGTAGATTTAATGTATTTCATCATACATTAAATTGGGCCAGTTTCCCTAGAATCTAACTTACCAAGTTTGTAAGTCTGCATTCATATCTACACTGTCTAATCATACTGCAAAGAACTAGGAAATGGAAAACTAGAACAATTGAAATGATAATGACAGTGCAGTATGATTATTTTTGCTTTTTGTTAATTTTGCATGATAAATAGATCATTACATCACTGGGGATTGAACCCAGCAGGACATGCCACTACTGAGCTATATCCCCAGGCCTTTTTACATTGATTTTTTTTTTTTTTTAATTTTGAGGCAAGGTCCTGTTAAGTTGCTCAGACTGGATTCAAACTGGCAATCTGTCTGCCTCAGACTCCCAAGTAGCTGAAATGAGAGGTGCACACCAGTATATCTGTCTTCACAAATTTTATTTTTGGATTTTCTGTTTTACTATATTCCTAGAGACCTGCATATCTAGGGACATAATGCTTACTAATTTTAAGCTGGCATTTGTGAAAGACCCATTTCTATATAGTCTTGATGAAAGAAAGCAAGTGAACATGGGCATTGGAGCCAGACAGACTTAATATTGAACTGCTATACTATCATCAATAAGCAGTGTTACTGGGGAAGAAAAGTTATCTAAGTAATTCTGTCTTAGTTCCTTATTCGTAAAGTTACGGTAGTATTAATATCAATCTAATAAAATTCCTGAATGAAAAAAAGAACACAAGTAAGGTGTTTATCTCAGTACCTGGTAGATAAAACTCACCAGTGTGAAGAAATCTTTGCTTTTGCTATGCCACACATAATTTGATTATTTTGAAGTGAAGTTAGAACACCCCCTTCATCTTTTCCTAAGACATGGTCCTAATCGATGACACCATCTCTATTTCTGTTTCATCTCTATATGTATCTCTCCTTCCTGCCTAGAATAACTCTGTCCTCAGAGGATTATTTGTATATGTCATAGGATAACTGGGCAAAAGCCAAAGGAAGAAATAGAATATAAGAGGGAAAAAGAAGGGCTTTAAGGTTTTCTAATGTAGAGGGAATAATCATGTCATTTAAAAAAAAAAAACTATTAATATGCAATGTAAGGTAACCTGCATTTAATTGATTTATATGATACCTCCTGGTTTTGACTTCATGCTTCATAGAGTTTTAAATCATCAGGAGAGACATAACTGATAAATTGAAAGAATCCAGGTTCTAAGAAAAGCTCATTTGTGGACTTTTAACCCAGTGACATATGTTAGCATTGTTGTTCTTTCTATTTCTTTGGCAAACACACAGTGCTAAAAATGCTTAGTAATTCTTAGAATACATGTATAATTGAAAAGAAAATACTTGAATATTTAAATGATTCCTGATACTTTTACTGTACCTGTGCCCCTGTGAAATATCCTATTGAGCATTTGCCAACTGGAAACATGACCAACTTCAAGCAGAGTGGATAATTTACCCTTATAATTCCAATATATTAGTGAAATAGATCTATGAAAATAGCAAGGTAGCAAATCTTACTCTAATGACTTGGCAATCGTTTTTCTGAATGTAGATAACTAGAATAAAGTTTAAAGTCTGCAATGTAAGAAAAAACCTTGGATTATAGGATTAATGTTTACCTTGAAATCTGAAAGAATATCATAGACTATGTAGCTTAAGTAACAGACGTTTATTTCTCACATTTCTGGAGGCTAAAGTTCAAGAGCAAGTACCTGTTGATTAAGTTACAGGTGAGAGGTCTCTCTCAGACCTGCAGATAACTGCCCTACCTGTTGTATCTTTGCATGGCAGAGAAAGAGGGGTGGGGGATTGTAAGAAAGAAGGAGCAAGTTCCCTGGTGTCTTCTCTGGTAAGGACAACCATTGCATTTGATTACTGCTTCACCCTTATGACTTTGTTTAACCTTAATTAACTCCTAAATGCCTTCTCTCCAAAAACAGTAATACTGGGAGTTAGAGATTTCACATATGCATATTCATTAGATTCAATTCAGTGCACAATATCCATTTTGTGTAACTGAAGTATAACTCTCAATGATGAGTGTATTTGTTTTGTGCACGCTTTGCATGTTTGCTCCTCTATAAGAGTATTATAAAAAAAAGAAAAACATTGTGTCTGATAATACACAAATATATTTTAAAATGTTAATAATTTGTTACTTGAAAAAACTGAAGTATAAGCAAATAACAAAGTCAATATACTTGCAATTATACTTACAGGAGAATTAATATACTGGGATCACCCACAATATGAAAGAGAATACTCAAAATAAATGCAAGGCTAATCCAAGAATATTTAGATTAAGCCATTTAAAATTAAGCTACTAGCAAATAACAAATAGAAATGCAGGTGTAGTTTCTATTAATTTCAGGATATCAACAAATTTCAACAGAAGATTCCTTGTGAAGTTAGTAGAACTTAAATTGCTTTATAATTAGAACAGAAATTTCACAAACATAATCTATTTTCATCCCACAATATATGTCTGAAAATAAAAAAAAAATTTCAGATAGTACTGGTATTTGCTACTCATTTGAAGAAATTAGTCCAAAATGACTATGGCTTAGTTAAAATTTGATTTATATATGGAAGCTTCTCACACTTTAGGGTAACTATTAAAGCTTAAATCTAACTTTAAATAGCATCACCTTTATTTGCTGATTTTGGGTAATAATTACATGAGAACCTGGGTTTGATTCTCAGTACGGTCAAAAAAGAAAAAGATTGTTAACTGTTGGAAAACGGGCTAAATATATCTTAACTGAATTCATATTGATAATTCTGCTGGGCATGGTGGTTCGTGCCTGTAATCCCAGCAGCTGGGAAGGCTGAGACAGAAGGATTGCCAGTTAGAGGCCAGCCTCAGCAATTTAGCAAGACCCTATGCAACTTAGGGAGACCCATCTTTAAATAAAATATTTTTTTAAAAGGGTGACTGGGGATGTGACTTGGAAGTTAAGCACACCTGAGTTTAATACCCAGTACTGGAGAAAAAAGAAAAAAAAAATTGGTAATCCACTCTGTTAACTAACCACCAAATTATTGCTTAAACTGTTAACCTTATCCAGTAGGTTATCAATAAGTCTTCTACAACTCTCCATCCATTTTTTATTCTTACTGTGGTCCCTTCTATTGTTAAATAAACAGGACATTTTCCTCTTCACAAGGAAAAAGTAAACATAGAAGACCCTCAAACTGTTTTACTTGCCTTTAGTCATAAATTGCTTGTGTGTGTGCCTTGCCATCAATTATCTTCCCTCTAAGAATGCTGTGCATCTGAAGTGCTGCTTTAGTCCTCTGTAATTTCTCTCTAAATGACGCTTTTTGGTGCTTATAACCTCTTATCTGCACCAAACTCATCATTCAGTTCCAGGGAAGTGGATTCTCACCAATGTTTTTGCAACTTTGAACAGAATCATGTTTCTGTTTAAATAATTGCATTTCTTGTTGCCTACATACTGGAATGAGTTTTAACATAAAAATGGAGGGATATCAGATGCAAAAGAAAATAACTCACCAAGAAATTTGTGACTTATTGTTTAAACCAGGGACACATTTATTTAAGGTTCATAATAAAAGCAAAAATAGTCATCTGTAGCATTAGGAAGAAAAAAACCCACAATATACTTACACCCTTTTGCAAGTCTGAAATCATAACAATTAATAAATACGTATTTCTTTGACTTGATTTTACCTTAAAAAGAAACTTCTTTAAGAAACACAGTATTTGGGGCAGGGTTTGTGTCTCAGTGGTAGAGCTCTTGCCTAGCATGTGTGAGGCAATGGGTTCGATATTTAGCACCACATATAAATAAATAAAATAAAGGTCCAGTAACAACTAAAACTTTTTTTAAACAATATAATAATTTTCTTGACTTTGGTAAAATTCATTTCTATGGTCTGAGTGGGAAAGTTTTTCCTGTCATAAGCTGTAAATTCTTTTTTATTTATTTTTATTTTTATTATTGTATACAAATGGGATACATGTTGTTTCTCTATTTGTACATAGAGTAAAGGCATACCATTTGTGTAATCATACGTTTACATAGGGCAATGATGTCTGATTATTTTTTTTTCCTTCCCCCCACCCCTCCCACCCCTCTTTCCCCTCTATACAGTCCTTCTTTTTCCTTCATTCTTACCGCTCTCCTTATCCCTAACCCTAAACCTAACCCTAAACCTAATGCTAACCCCTCCCACCCCCCATTATATGTCCTCATCCGCTTATCAGCAAGATCATTTGTCCTTTACTTTTTTGAGATTGGCTTATCTCACTTAGCATGATATTCTCCAATTTCATCCATTTGCCTGTAAATGCCATAATTTTATCATTCTTCATTGCGGAGTAATATTCCATTGTATATATATTCCATTCATCAACTGAAGGGCATCTAGGTTGGTTCCACAATCTGGCTATGGTGAATTGAGCAGCAAAGAACATTGATGAGGCTGTATCTCTGTAGTATGCTGATTTTAAGTCCTTTGGGTATAGGCCAAGGAGTGGGATAGCTGGGTCAAATGGTGTTTCCATTCCAAGCTTTCTGAGGAATCTCCACACTGCTTTCCAGAGTGGCTGCACTAATTTGCAACCCCACCAGCAATGTATGAGTGTTCCTTTTTCACCACATCCTCGCCAACACCTATTATTGCTTGTGTTCTTGATAATCGCCATTCTAATTGGGGTGAGATGAAATCTTAGGGTAGTTTTGATTTGCATTTCCCTTATTACTAGGGAAGTTGAACATTTTTTCATATATCTGTTGATTGCTTGTACATCTTCTTCTGTGAAGTGTCTGTTCATTTCCTTAGCCCATTTGTTGATTGGATTATTTGTATTCTTCGTGTAGAGTTTTTTGAGTTCTTTATAGATTCTGGAAATTAGCGCTCTATCTGAAGTATGGTTGGCAAAGATATTCTCCCACTCTGTAGGCTCTCTCTTCACATTACTGATAGTTTCCTTTGCTGAGAGAAAGCTTTTTAGTTTGAATCTATCCCAGTTGTTGATTCTTGCTTTTATTTCTTGTGCTATGGGAGTCCTGTTAAGGAAGTCTGATCCTAAGCCAACAAGTTGAAGATTTGGACCTACTTTTTCTTCTATAAGATGCAGGATCTCTGGTCTGATTCCAAGGTCCTTGATCCATTTTGAGTTGAGTTTTGTGTAGGGTGAGAGATAGGGGATTAATTTCATTCTATTGCATATGGTTTTCCAGTTTTCCCAGCACCATTTGTTGAAGAGGCTATCTTTTCTCCATTGCATATTTTTGGAACCTTTGTCTAGTATGAGAAAATTGTATTTATTTGGGTTTGTGTCTGTGTCCTCTATTCTGTACCATTGATCTACCTGTCTATTTTGGTACCAATACCATGCCGTTTTTGTTACTATTGCTTTGTAGTATAGTTGAAGATCTGGTATTGCAATACCCACTGCTTCGCTCTTGCTACTGAGGATTGCTTTAGCTATTCTAGGTTTTTTATTCTTCCAGATGAATTTCATAATTGCTTGCTCTATTTCTGCAAGGTACATCATTGGGATTTTAATTGGAATTGCATTGAATCTGTATAGCACTTTAGGTAGTATAGCCATTTTGACAATATTAATTCTGCCTATCCAGGAACATGGGAGATCTTTCCATCTTCTAAGGTTTTCTTTAATTTCTTTCTTTAGTGTTCTGTAGTTCTCATTGTAGAGGTCTTTCACCTCTTTTGTGAGATTGATTCCCAAGTATTTTATTTTTTTCGATGCTACTGTGAATGGGGTAGTTTTCCTAATTTCTCTTTCTGAAGATTCATCACTTATGTATAAAAATGCATTGGATTTATTAGCATTGATCTTGTAACCTGCTACTTTACTGAATTCACTTATGAGTTCTAAAAGTTTTCTGGTGGAATTTCCAGGTTCCTCTAAATATATAATCATGTCATCAGTGAACAGGGATAGTTTGAGTTCTTCTTTTCCTATTCGTATCCCTTTAATTTCTTTGGTCTGTCTAATTGCTCTGGCTAGAGTTTCAAGGACGATATTGAATAGAAGTGGTGAAAGAGGGCATCCCTGCCTTGTTCCAGTTTTTAGGGGGAACACTTTCAGTTTTTCACCATTTAGAATGATATTAGCCATGGGCTTAGCGTAGATGGTGTTTACAATGTTAAGGAATGTTCCCACTACCCCAATTTTTTCTAGTGTTTTGAGCATGAAGGGATGCTGTATTTAATCGAATGCTTTTTCTGCATCTATTGAAATAATCACGTGATTCTTAACTTTAAGTCTGTTGATATGGTGAATGACATTTATTGATTTCCGAATGTTGAACCAACCTTGCATCCCTGGGATAAAACCCACTTGATCGTGGTGCACTATCTTTTTAATATATATTTGTATGCGATTTGCTAAAATTTTGTTGAGAATTTTTGCGTCGATGTTCATTAAGTATATTGGTCTGAAATTTTCTTTCCTCGATGTGTCTCTGTCTGGTTTAGGTATCAGGATGATATTGGCTTCATAGAATGAGTTTGGGAGGGTTCCCTCCTCTTCTATTTCATGGAATAGTTTGAGGAGTATTGGAATGAGCTCTTCTTTAAAGGTTTTGTAGAACTCGACTGAGAACCCATCTGGTCCCGGACTTTTCTTTGTTGGTAGGCTTTTGATGACCTCTTCTATTTCATTGCTTGAAATTGATTTATTTAAGTTGTGTATGTCCTCCTCTTTCACTTTAGGTAATTCATATGTCTCTAGAAACTTGTTGATGTCTTCAAGGTTTTCTGTTTTGTTGGAGTATAGATTTTCAAAATAGCTTCTAATTATGTTTTGTATTTCAGTCGTGTCTGTTGTGATGTTTCCTTGTTCATTCCAAATTTTAGTAATTTGAGTTTTCTCCCTCTTTCTCTTTGTTAGTGTGGCTAAGGGTTTATCAATTTTATTTATTTTTTCAAAGAACCAAATATTTATTTTGTTAATTTTTCCAATTGTTTCTTTTGTTTCGATTTCATTGATTTCGGCTCTGATTTTAACTATTTCCTGTCTTCTACTACTTTTGGTATTGGTCTGCTCTTCTTTTTCTAGCGCTTTGAGCTGTAGTGTTAAGTAGTTTATTTGTTGATTTCTACTTCTTTTTTTGAATGTGCCCCATGAAATAAATCTTCCTCTAAGTACTGCTTTCATAGTGTCCCAGAGATTTTGATATGATGTGTCTTTGTTCTCGTTTACTTCTAAGAATTTTTTTATTTCCCTCCTTATGTCTTCTGTTATCCATTCATCATATAATGGTGTATTATTTAATCTCCAGGTATTGGAGAAGTTTCTGTTTTTTATTCTGTCATTTATTTCTAATTTCAATCCATTATGATCTGATAGAGTACAAGGTAGTATCTCTATCTTCTTGTATTTACTAACAGTAGCTTTGTGGCATAAAATATGGTCTATTTTAGAGAAGGATCCATGTGCTGCTGAGAAGAAAGTGTATTCGTTCTTTGTTGGATGGTATATTCTATATATGTCCGTTAAGTCTAAATTGTTGATTGTGTTGTTGAGATCTATAGTTTCTTTATTCAATTTTTGTTTGGACGATCTATCCAGTGGTGAGAGAGGTGTGTTAAAATCGCCTAGTATTATTGTGTTGTGGTCTATTTGATTTCTGGAATTGAGAAGGACTTGTTTGACATACGTGGATGAGCCAATGTTCGGGGCATAGATATTTATGATTGTTATGTCTTGCTGATTTATGCTTCCCTTAAGCAGCATGTAATGTCCTTCTTTATCCCTTCTGACTAGTTTTGGTTTGAAGTCCACATTATCTGAAATGAGGATGGATACTCCAGCTTTTTTGCTGTGTCCGTGTGCATGGTACGTTTTTCCCCATCCTTTCACCTTTAGTCTATGGGTGTCTCTTTCTATGAGATGAGTCTCTTGCAGGCAGCATATTGTTGGATTTTTCTTTTTAATCCAATCTGCCAGTCTATGTCTTTTGATTGATGAGTTCAGGCCATTAACATTCAGGGTTATTATTGTGATATGATTTGTATACCCAGTCAATTGACTCATATTTGTTTTTGACATGATTTGGTGTCTCCTTTATTTGGCTATTCCTTTAGGCTAGCACCTCCTGTTGCTGATTTGCATTGTTGTTTTTCATCTCTTCCTCATGGAATATTTTGCTGAGAATGTTCTGTAATGCTGGCTTTCTTTTTGTAAATTCCTTTAGCTTTTGTTTATCATGGGAGGATCTTATTTCATCGTCAAATTTGAAGGTAAGTTTTGCTGGGTATAAGATTCTTGGTTGGCATCCGTTTTCTTTCAGGGCTTGGTATATGTTGTTCCAGGCCCTTCTAGCTTTTAGGGTCTGGATTGAAAAATCTGCTGATATTCTTATTGGTTTCCCTCTGAATGTAATTTGATTCTTTTCTCTCGCGGCCTTTAAAATTCTGTCTTTATTTTGTATGTTAGGTATTTTCATAATAATGTGCCTTGGTGTGGGTCTGTTGTAATTTTGTATGTTTGGAGTTCTATAAGCCTCTTGTACTTGGTTTTCCATTTCATTCTTCAGATTTGGGAAATTTTCTGAAATTATTTAATTGAATAGATTGTTCATTCCTTTGGTTTGTTTCTCTAAGCCTTCCTCAATCCCAATAATTCTCAAATTTGGCCTTTTCATGATATCCCATAATTCTTGTAGATTCTGTTCATGATTTCTTACCATCTTCTCTGTTTGGCCAACTTTGTTTTCAAGATTAAATAATTTGTCTTCAATGTCTGAGGTTCTGTCTTCCAGGTGTTCTATTCTATTGGTTATGCTTTCTATGGAGTTTTTAACTTGGTTTATTGTTTCCTTCATTTCAAGGATTTCAGTTTGCTTTTTTTTCAGTATCTCTAACTCTTTATTGAAATGATCTCTTGCTTCCCGTATTTGGTCTTTTAACTGTTGATTGGTGCGATCATTTAATGCCTGCATTTGCTCTTTCATCTCCTCCTTCAATGCCTGCATTTGCTCTTTCATCTCCTCATTTGCTTCCCTGATCGTTTTAATTACGTACATTCTGAACTCCCTTTCTGACATTTCTTCTGCTGTGCTGTCATTGGGTTTTATTGATGTAGTATCTAGGTTTGTTTGGGACATTTTCTTCCCTTGTTTTCTCATATTGGTCAGCTGTCAGTGGGACCCTGAGGTATTGCAGATTTCTGCTATTGGCTTATAGTGTCCCTGTAGATTTCCAGTGTATCACCTCCCAGCCTTCAGTAGCCTGATGTCTTGGGGGAATTTGATAATGCAGTGCATCCAAAGAAAGCTGCCCCTAGCCCCCTACTGGTTCCAGGGTTTGGAGCTGGCTCTGTGTGGAAAGGCTCTCACTGTGGGCCTGCACCGTGCAGCTGGCCGTGTGGAAGGAGCCCACCGCCGGAGTGTGGAAGGCTACCTGGGGAAGACTCTGGCTGCCCTGCCCTGCTCTGATAAACCACCCCTATCTGTGCCTGCTACCCGGGCCGAGCTTTACCCAGTGGGCAGACTCACCTGTGGCTCTATTTCAGTCTGAGTCTCTCAATGCCTCCCCTTCTTAACTCCTGGGTTCTGGAGCGACTGGGGGTGCAGTCACCTTCTAGGCTGCCATCTTGGATCATCCCGTGAAAAGAGCCTGCGGTCGGAGTGGGCAGAGCCACCTGAAGAGATCTCTGGCTGCCCTGCCCTGATCCCAGAGGCTGCTTGCGGATCAAAGCTCTCCGTTGGTTCGGGGACTTGTGGCTGGTTCTATGTAGAAAGCCTCTCACTGGGCGGTCTGGTCTGAGAAGCTAGCCTTGAAAGGCACCTCCCACCACAGGGGTCCAGGCTACTTGGGGAGGTCTCTGGCTGCCCTATCCTGGTCCCTGAAGCTGCTTGCGTGCCGGAGTACGCTGCGCTGCGCTGGCTCCGGGACTTGGAGCTTGTTCTGGTCTAGCTGTAAATTCTTTAAGCTAAAGCTCATGAAAATAATAGTTTATCTTTGTGGTGAAGAATCCATCATTGTGGTGAGAGATTTGGGGATTGGAGTTTGTTTGCAGAAGTAGAGAAAACCTGTAGGTATTCCCAGGTACAAGTGCGAGAGAAATAGACTCTTGATATTGTGTGGAGAGGGCTCCTTAAGACTATTCTTATAAGTAATTGAACATAAGGAATTAATAGACAATATTAAATCATGCCTTAAACTCTCTTCCTTAATGCAAAAAGTTCTATGATAGAGGGCAAATACAATATATCAAAAGGTAGAAAGCAAATCAAGTGCATAAAGTATATTTTATCATTCTTCCAAATAAAGTTAACTTTTCTTAAGTAAAATATACTGTGGTAAAAAAAATAACTGTGAATTCACATATGTGTTGAATCTTTAGTTACTTAATAAAATCCCACAAAAAATTAAAAATGAGATTTATCCTCTTTCCAACATCTTATAAATTCAACTTCCAGTTTAATTTCAGTTAAGTGATTTATAAAAAGCAGATTATAAAATATAAAAAAGTAAATTTGGGGAGTGGGGTGGCTTTCTGAATAATAGTTGGAATTGCATAGACAGGTTAATGTAGAAAACTTGGCCAAGATCCTGTTGGGACTTTGGCACATTAAAAACATATTGAAGAGGATGTCAATGTAAGAAAATAATAATAATAAGACGGTAAAATCATTGATTTGACCTCTCACTCAGTGGGAGTGTGAAAATTGGATCTGAGAGGCAGCACAGGAAAGGGATTGATTTAGGCCTTTGAAGTGAAATCATATCTCCAAACAGTCATGCCATGCAAGCCGCAAAACCTAGAGCGAGCTCAATAAAACACTGCAGATAGGGTATATATTACGCAAAGAATCTAGAAAAGTTAATATCGGAATATTTGAGCCATGGCTCACAGGCAAGGACCTACCATCTGGAGAGCAGGATGATACAAAAAAAGTTGCCAAGGAAAAAGTTGAAAGGAAATGGAGAGAATATAAAAATATTTCTGGGCCTCACCAATAGACAGAGACTCAGTCATGGAAGAGAGCAGGTTGTTTAAATAGACTGTCAAAACTTATTTAGCAAAATGTTGAACCATTAGGGGAAGTTTTCTTTGTTTATTTTTTATATTTAATGTATATTTGCTTCAATAACATATTTATCATCATATTTGAAATTGAGGCCGGGGATAGAGTTCAGTGGTAGAGCCCTTTCCTAGTAAACACAAGGCCCTAAGTTTCATGCCCAGCACAAAAAAATGGAAAATTCGGCAAAGGTATAAATTTTAATTTTTTATGGTGTTGGGGATGGAACCCAGGGTGTCCCACATACTAGCTCCACCTCTGATCTACCCCCCCAGCCTACTTTGTGTACGTGATTCTTTCATAACACTTTCTTTTCCTTCAACATGGTGTAATTACACTTAAAAATAAAAACAACACCCAAGAGAAGTGAACATGTTCAGATCAGAACCATTTTACATGCACACTCATGTCAGCTTAGTTTTCCCTGTTGCTTCCTGGACTAATTTTACAATTTGTTCATGGTAGCTAGGTAGTCTCCAAGCAAGAACTTCACTTTCCTTTCTAACTGTTTAGTTCCTACCCTATAAAAATATCAGATATTTTTCACATCAAGCATAGATGAGCTATGTGCTAGAGAAAATTACCTTCATGTCTTGGATTTAGTATAGCTTTAGGTATTTTGTTCTTTTTTAAACTATGGTGGAAGTTGTGAGTGACATTTCCAGAGTGTCTGATCTCACATGGTAGATAGAGAAAAGTTTTAAAAATTAGAAAACAATTAATTAAAAACTAGGTTATTACAATATTGATATTTTTAAGTTCCTAAATGTATCATTGATTGTTACTTTCTAAACTATTCAAGTTGATTATCACTGGTTAATTTAAGAAATTTGGTGTTCTAGCCCTCAAACATATGTTATACAAATGTTTTCTTCTCAAGATTGGCAGGGATTAATACAGTCATGATATGATTAAAATACAACTACACAGTGACTGAGATAACTTTACATGAGCACATGTAACATTACTTTGCATATGTATATTGCACTCTCAGCATTTCAAATTTAAAAAAAAAAGCATGACTTCTTAACATTTCAGTTTGTTCAACTTTATTTTCAAGTTTAAATATTTGGTCTTCATTGAGAGTCTGTCTTCCACAAGATCTATTCTGTTGGTGATGCTTTCTATTGAGTTTTTAATTTGGTTTGTTTCTTTCAAGTATTTCTGTTTTTTATTTTTCAGAATTTCTCTCTTTTTTTGAACTGTTCTTTTGTTTCCTGCATTTGCTCTTTTAACTGTTTACTGGAATGATCATGCATTGCCTGCATTTGCTCACTTATCTGGTCTTTTGCTTCACATATCATTTTAATTATGCAGATTCTAAACTCTTTTTCTGTCATTTCTACTGCTATTTGGATTCTATCAAAAGAGCATCTTGGTTTGTTAGGGACACTTTCCTCCCCTGTTTTTTCATATTGTTTCTGTATAATCCTCTCTAGCAGTGAAGTTCAGAGGTACTGAAGTTTCCCCCCTGAAGGCTTATCATGACCCTGCAGTTTTCCAGTTCCTCTCCTTTGAAGGGGAGATCAATATTAGTAGCACCTAGTACAGAGAAAATGCAGCCCTGAACCAGACAGCCCCTATAAAGACTTTAACATTATTGTGATAAACAGGATGAGTTTGATTACTATTTACAGTATTTCCAGTGGTGAATGAAGAGGATAAGGAAGGGTGTATTATGTGAGTAAATAGAGGTACCTGTCAAAGGGCCTCCAGTCTCCAGTATGTGTCTCAGGAAGGGAGCTGCCCTTCCAATGATGATGGCCACGCCCTCAGGAATAATTTTTTAAAAAAACCAAAGGCTGTATGTTTCCCCTGATAAGTGGAGAATGATATATAATGGAGGCTGGTGGGGTGGGGAGTGAGAGAAGAATGGAGGAACTTTAGATTATGTAGAAGGAAATGAGAGGGAGGAGGGTATGAAAAATGGTGCACTGAGACAGACATTATTGCCCTATGTACATGTATGATTACACGAATGGAATGAATCTACATCATGCACAACCATAGAAACGAAATGCTATACCCCATTTGTGTACAATGAATCAAAATGCAGTCTGTAAAAAATTTTTTAAAAAAGCAGTTCTACAGATGGCAAAAAAAAAAAATCAGTCCTATTTATGCTGGTTTACTCTTTGATTTTTTTTTAATTACTAAGAATTGATTTTTCTTGAAATATTTTGATATATGTAATTTTTTTTCTTTTTTTTTTTGCGGTACTGGGGATCGAACTCAGGGCCTTGTGCTAGCAAGGCAAGCATTCTACCAGCTAAGCTATCTCCCCAGCCCTAACTTTTTTTTCTTTAAGGAATTTGCTCCTTCTAGCATGAGTGGTTCAGTCATTCATGTACACAATTTCCTTCCTTAAAAATAAAAGTACACATTTTGTGATGGTGTCGTTGTTTCTGACTTTGACCCTGCAATAGGTTGAGATTATATAGCTAGAATAAAAAACAAGGGGAAAAATAAGGAAGAAAAAATATGTGCTACATTGTGCCCAATATAAACATATATAGTAAGACCCCCCAAATCCAAAAGATTACAGGGCTTTACTATTTTTTTTTTCTTATTTGATTGACACAACATCCAGTCAGTTGACTATTTGGAGTATACACAATGTAAAGCTACAATTATTCATTGTTTTGGATCTATGAAGTTTGATGGTGTTCAGATCATGCCGATTTTTTTTTTTTTTTTTTTTTTTTTTTTTTTGCGGTGCTGGGGATTGAACCCAGGGCCTTGTGCTTGAAGGCAAGCACTTTACCAACTGAGCTATATCCCCAGCCCACACCGATTGGTTTTAAGGTCCAATCCTGCAGATTAGCAAACTTAGTCTAATCCTAGAAAGTCAGTTCATCACACAGGAGAATGCAACAAATAGTTTTCCTCATGCCACAGGGTATTTTTCATGTTCATTGCAAGATATTGTGCACAAGGAAGTTTTACATCTCCAGCATTCATTTTTTTATGAATAATTACCCAACTTTCTTTAGTTGCATTTGGAGAACCAAGAGGCAATACTTGGAGTTTCTCTTGTGCCAGGCTAACTCATATGCGGGGTAAGGGCACAGAGTTGAGACCCAGACTCCGGGAGTTGGGTGGAAGCAGGCTTGTGGCAAGCAGCCTGCAAACTCGTTTATTGCAGGAACAGCTATACGTTTTAAAGGTTTCTTGCCCGATCACAATGTGCCACAGGGGATCAGACCACCAGGTTCCTAAACAGTTTCCCTTGGTAACACTGAGTCAAATTGGGGCAGTTGTTTACTTTCCTAGGTAGCCGAATCAGAACACTCCTCCCTGAAAGTTTTCCTTACACACCTGAGACATTCACTGCTGCCAGCCAAGAACTAGGATTTCTCCCAACATATACTGAAAAATTTGTGCTTTGTGGTGAATCTTATATTATCTAAGAGCTCTGAATAAGCGTCTTAGTATTATAGGCTTAAGAGTTATTTCCCAATATTCTGAACTTTCACATGTGGGACCCCTGGCAAGACTGTTTCTTCATTTCCATTGTAGCCTCCATGTGATCTGCTGTGGTGAATATAAGCTGAGAAGAAGTGAATTGCCTGAATTTGCCACAGAAATCTTAAAAGCTAATTTGTCTTTCACTGTGTTCTGCTTTACCTTGAGCTCTATGAATATAAGCATCCCATCAGCGAGGGTTCTAGAATAAAGACAATGAAGCTGACTTTATTTAACACACTGAGATTTAGGATAATAATTATAAAACCTAGCTAGCCTGACTGGTAGTCATGAACAACTGCTAAGGAAGGAAGTCCTTTTCCTAATTAATTAAGAAGACACTTGAATGTTTGGATTAGAAAAACATGACAATGATATGAAAAAACTCTTTTAAAATACAAAACTTAGACTTCCTGTTTGAAAAAAAATTCTAGAGATAGTACTTTCCATATGAACATATCCATGGTCACATTCAGTCAAACCTTGTCAAATTATCTATAAATGATCACCTTGTTTTTTCTAAAAATGGCAGTTTTCTATGATTCAACCTAATAAATATCCTGATTCTATTCTATTGTCTTTGATAATCAAAAAGAGTCACTCATTGTGTTTTAGTGGTGAGACTGCTGAATATAAATAAGATTACTCACATATATTTGCTTCAAGTTTAATTTTATTTCATTAATGCCTTTTGTTCAGGACATTTTAAGATTATACCAACTAACACAGTGTGATTAACAAACATTTGACTTTTGCAGACTTTTTAGTTTTTTCTTTTTCTTAACATCATATTTGTTGCTTGCTGTGGGACATACGCTTGAGGTTATAGACAGTATTTATTCCACACAAAATGTTGTGAAAAAGGCTGTTATGTTGGCTTTGATAGTTTTGACAATGAAAAATACATAAGTCAATATCACTTATTAGGTTAAATTTATCCAATAAAAGAGCTGGAAAATTATGAACATTTAATTTTTTATATCTCAGAATGAGAATTGTTCCACTAAAAGACAACACATATAAAATATTTTACCACTATTCAGCTTTTTAATTATCAAAATCATATTCCTTTTAAAAATCAAATCTAACTGAAACAAATTACAAAAGATGTCATCAAAAAGATTTCATCCATTTATTCTCTCTTGGTTTCCAAACTACAACCAATTAAAGTAAAATTTGAGGTTCTAGTTCTACATGATTTGGAAGGGAAAAAAGTGTATTTTTGGTTTAAAGGAGAGAAGTTCAAGAATGATTTATAAAACTTTAGACTTTCCAGATGTAAATTTTTATAAAGCCCTTTGGATATCAAATGCTGCAGCATTTAGCAAACATTCTGATGAGTTAAGTGTAAATGAATCAGTAACATAAGGATTAAATTTCTCCACAAATACACAAGAACCTTAAAAATTAGGGAAAAGAGTGTCTTGGCAATATTCAGATGGGTTTTGTCAGATCCAGAGGGTTTCAAAACTATGTTTTGAAGTTTCCCTGAAACCAAAGCCTCACTATTTTTTTTTTTATTTTTGATCATTTTTGAGTTACAAATCCAAATTGAATATTTTTCTCGAGTGGTACTGGTGATAAACAAATGAAAAGTGGTTAGAAGCACCTTCATAAATAACTTTTACAGCATTAAGAGCCTCATGATACCATTTTCCTGTGAACAAAGTTTCCTACAGTTATAAAAGTTAAAAGCAGAAATTCAGTAAATAATAATAGTAAAATAGAAAATGAGTAACCTGACTCCACAGGTTTTGAAATGTTCTCAGTTTATAGCACGCTTATAACTCAGTAATGTTTGTAAGGAGCCTCTAGGCCAAATGAAACTTCTAACGGTTTCATTTGTCAAGTAGTTATGTTCTTGCAACTTAATACCTGTTCATGTAACAACTGAGTAGTCATTTGAAAATAAAATGCTCTACATAAATTAAAAGAAAATAGTTACTTCATTTGTAAATAACCGCAATCATTTCATAATGGTTCATGTGTACCAGTTGATTACCACCTAACTTCTCAACCTGTGAATCTTGGAGAGTGCTAGCCTCAGTTATTATTCTACACACATTTCTAACATTTGGTTTCTATGGTGGATAATAATGGAAAATTCTGCAAAAACATAACATCATTGGGAAGAATGTATTGTACTCTAATATTAGAACTTTGTACCTAGTACTTCTAATGGTATCCAAAGGATGTTGAGTTTCTTTTGAAAAATTTCAAATGTACCCTGGTAATTTTATGAATTTACTATGGCATCCAGGGTGCCACAGTGCACAGTCTGATAACAGTAAGTTTTATCAAATAGTTTTATTGAATCCATAATAGTAATAATACAATGGATAATATATTCTTATTTTTCAAAACAGTAAAACTAACAAAGTCAGGAAATCATACAGTCATTGAAACTTATTTTTTTCTAATATCAAGCAAGAAAATATTCTGTGAAGAAATGTTCACTAAAAATTTAATAGAATTTTTGTTTGAAAATTGAATATATTAACATTCATATTAAATTATATATGTTAGAAAGTTCAAAGTAGGATTTATAAAGAAAAAGTTGATTTAGGATGATTTAAACACATTTCAAAAACTTCTAATTACTATATGTGGAACACAATAGATTAAGTAAAAATAAAATAAGATTTATTCATTTTGGTATTCAATACATAAGTTATGCTTAAATTAAGAAAACTTTATAATCAGTAAACTGACTTTGCCATGAGTGAGTCCTACAAATGAACATATCTGAGTACCTTTAACTACCAAAAGCTCATATTTAAAAAAGTCTTTTCATGATTTCTTTTTTCAAGCTAGGTATATAAATATTTTTACTCAGATTTCAAGTATAAAGCCTGAAAGCTTTATTTAATGGAAGTCATGTGTATATATCCATAGAAAGCAAATATTTATGATACTAAAGAAAGATCACATAAATTCTTACAGAATACGTAGCATGTACACAAAATTGATACAAATATTTATTGAAAACCTACCATATACTGTTACAGGTCTACATATAGTAGTGAAAAGGGAATCACTGCCTTCAAAGAGATTTCATCATAATGAAGGTGACAGACAATAAATATGATAAGTAAGTAAATTACCAAGAATGTGAGTAATATATAGTAAATAATAAAAAGTACAGTAGTAGAAGGTGATGTGAAGTATTGGAGAGAAAACTATTAAACTCAGAAAATGGCAGACAAGAAGCACCTTACTGAGAAAAGTAAGCATGAAAGAACCCAGTGATGTAATGGAGCAAACCTTTACTACTTTGAGTAAAGACAAAAGAGAAAAATTTATGGTAAGAATATGTCAGGAAAAAGAAACGATGATTATGAAGATCCTTATTGGTAATGTGTTTGTTAATGTAAAGGCCAATGCACCTGAAACGAACTAAGGAGAATAATAGAAGAAAAGAAGGCGAGGTCACAAGGAGGCCAGTAACGTTGGTATTCCATAATTTGGATTTTTGCTCCGAATGAGAAGACCTGGAGGGCTTTGAGTGAAGTCCTCATGTGATGTAAATTCAATTCCAACAGTGCTGCCTTTGCTGGTGTATTGAGAATAGACTGCAGATATGAAATGATGAAAGGAGGGGACTTCTTCAGAAGCCGTTAGAATAATCAGGACAAGGTTGGGTGTGGTGGCGCACCCCTATTATCCCAGTGGCTGAAAGGAGGGTCACAAGTTCAAAGTCAGCCTCAGCAACTTAGTGAGACCCTAAGCAACTCAGCGAGGCCCTGTTCTCTAACTGAAATATAAAAAGGGCTGGGATATGGTCCAGTGGATAAGCAACCCTGAGTTCAATCTCAGGTACAAAAAATAAATAAATACATAAATAGGGTTTTGGATTATTGTTACAGAGTTCATCGGAAGTTCAGTCTTGAAGGTATATACCAGTCAATAGGGTAACCATTAACCAAATGCAGTCATTTAAGTTTAAATCACTGAAAATTAATTAAAACTAAAAATTCATGTCTTCTTTTATGCTAGCCACATTTGAAGGACTTGATAGCCACATGAACTTGTGCTATCATATTGAACTGCATAGGTCTGGAACCTTTCCACTGACAGTGAAAGTTCTCTTTGACAGTACCCTTTTAACTAGCACAATTTGATGAAAATTTTGATATGGCATATCAAAAGAAGACACTAGTCCATAATGGTTTTTGGTCTGAGCCATAAGAAAAAATGAGTATACTGGCGTAACTGTGAGCAAGGTAGATGTGAGTCAGTGACCAGGTATTCTGTTTTGAAATATATATTTTTTTCCAATGGAGGTATAATTAGGCAATTAGATATATGAGTCTAGATTTCCAGGAGAATTCCAGACTTGGTAACCAGACCAAATTTTACCATGTGGAAAGGTATGATTCTGAACACTTGAATAATCCATCCAAGTTTCAAAAAATCCTTATTAACTAAGTACTGGCACAAAGATACTATTGGTTATTGAGTTAAAAGGATGAAATCTGAGCTGCAAGAAATCTGTGCTCTGGTCAGTTCTTGCTGCTAAAACAAAGGATCATAAACTGGGTAGCTTAAAAACAATAAAAAAATATTTCTCACTTCTTTGGAGTCTGGGAATTCAAAGATGAGGGTACTGGCACATTCAGAGTCTGGCAAGGGACTACTTCCTCAGAAGGCTCTTTCTTGCTGTGTCTTTGCATTATGAAAGTTTTAGCTAGCTTTCTGGGGCCTTTTTGCTAAGGGCACTAGTACCATTCATAAGGGTTCCATCTTCACGACCTAATCACCTCCCATCTTGTTTATTTTGTATTGCTATAACAAAATACCTAAAGTTGAATACTTTATAAGTACAGAGGTTTATTGGTTCACAGTTCTGGTCTGGGAGCTCCAACCAATGTGGCACTGGCATCCTGGGAAGAATACCCTGACTGCCTCATAACATGGCAGAGAAGCAGAAAGGGAAACAGCTATGTGCAGATGAGACCAGGCACATGGTGTGGCCTCAACTGATAACAACCTGACCTTGTGAGAACTAATCCTTTCCTGTGAGACCTGAACAATTCCTGTGAGACCACCATGAATCCATTCATGGCGGAGGAGCCTTCATGCCCTAATTATTTTCCACCAGGTCCCAACACTTAAAAAATGTATCACCTCACCATCACACTGGAGGCTTTCAGCACATGAAGATTAAGGTGCAAATTATATTCAAACCCGAGTTGCTGCCAAAGACTTTATCTCCTAATGCCCTCACCTTGGGGATAAGGAATTCAACATCTGAATTTCAAAGGGACATTTAGACAATAGTGTCTATTTGAAAATAAAGCCTGAAATAAACAAGAATATATGAGAAATGTAAAACCAAAACAAACAAACAAAACAGAGAAAAGGGAGAGATTCTAATTCTTTCATTTTGATTACAGAAGTACCTGGAAGGATCATTACTACTATTGGGATAGGAATCAGTGAACATGGTAGGAAAGGATTTGATGGGAATTGGGAACCCAATATTAATCACTGGTCCATACCAATTAGTAAATGTTGAAAGTTGCTCATTAGGTCTCAAAGCCAGGGAATAATCCTCATTGGCTCTTTATGTCTTCCTTGGAGTCTTGGTTCTCCCCCTCTTTTTCTTGAAAGGTAACATTGTTTTTGGCTGAATAATTTTACCATATCAATGATTGACAGTAGAGTCATGGTGGGATTATGGAGTCTAACAAATTCTTTTTGATTTTTTTTGTCTCTCTGTGGGCCTACTGTGAATCTCATTGGAGTTCCTTTCATTGGACAAAAAAGTCACTCACAAATATTTTAGATATTAGCCCTTAAGCTTCTCTTTCAAATGTCTTTTTGTGTGACTGAATACTACTCTGAGCGCTTTCATTTATCTCTCTGACAATATGACAGAAGATGTTGTAATTGCACTCTCAGATTCCTCTTTAGACAATTCTTTTTAGCAATGTTCTGGAATTGATCTGTGCTCAGAAGACAGTCCATAAATTAATACATAGAAAAATGAAATTGAACTCCTATCTCTCACCTGCACAAAAATCAACTCAATGTGGATCAGGGAACTAGGCACTAGACTAGAGAGCCTGTGCCTATGAGAAGAAAATGCAGGTACAACTTTCCATCATTTTGGCTCAGGAACCAAATTCCGCAACTCCTAAAGCACAAGAAGTAAAATCAAGAATCAATAAATGGGATGGTATCAAATTAAAAAGCTTCTTCACAGCAAATGAAACAATAAAGAATATGAAGAAAGATCCTACACAACAGGAGAAAATCTTAGCCACCTGAACTTCAGATAGAGCATTAATTTCCAGGCTATATAAAAAAATCAAAAAAATTAACACCAAAAAACTAAATAACCCAATCAATACATAGGCAAAGGAACTGAACAGGCATTTTACAGAGGAAGAAACACAAATGGTCAACACATATATATGAAAAAAATGTCTAACACCTCTAGCAATTAGAGAAATACAATTAAAACTACACTGCAATTCCATCTCACTCCATTTAGAATGGCAAGTATCAAGAATACAAGTAATGATAAATGTCAGTGATGATATGGGAAAACTCTCCACTCACACATTACTGGTGAGACTGCAAATTGGTGCAACCACTCTGAAAAGCACTCTACATTTTCTTCAGAAAATTTGGAATGGAAACACCATTTGACCCAGTTATCCCATTCCTAGGTTTATACTCAAAGGGCTTAAGATAAGCATACTTCAGTGACACAGTCACATCAATGTTCATAGAGATTCAAATCACAACAGTAAGCAATAGAAACAAACCATGCCCTTCAATAAATGAATGGATAAAGAAAATGTGGTATATATATATATACACAATGGAATATTACTCAGCCAAAAAAATGACTTTATGACATTTGCCAGTAAAATGGGTAGATCTGGGGACTATCACGCTAATTGAAATAAGCCAATCCCCAAAAAACCAAAGTTTAAATATTCTCTCTGATATGCAATGCTAACACACAATAAGCAGGGGACAGTGCTAGGGAAGAATAGAAGTTCAGGGGA
The DNA here is from genome assembly GCF_902686445.1 of Sciurus carolinensis. NCBI lineage: Eukaryota > Metazoa > Chordata > Mammalia > Rodentia > Sciuridae > Sciurus > Sciurus carolinensis. The sequence continues at coordinate 31,383,190 of NC_062222.1, read as the reverse complement.
TTAGACAAAAGGAAATGAAAGAAAGAGTGGGGGATGGGAATAGGAAAGACAGTAGAATGAACTGGACTTAACTTTCCTATGTTCATATATGAATACATCACTAGTGAAACTCCATATCATATACAAGCACAAGAATGGAATCCTAATTAGAATAAGTTATACTCCATGGATATATAATATGTGCAAATACAGTCTGTTGTCATGTATATCCAAAAATAACAAATAAATAAATAAATAAGACATCCCATAATGTTATCATCATTTGCCAGTTAGAGATATTAATTATTTTCCACCAAACCCCACATCTTAAAGTTTGTACCACCTTACCACACCACATTGGTGGCTTTCAGCACACAAACCTTTGGGGGACAAACCATATCCAAACCCTGGTACCTTCCAAAGTCTCTATCTCCTATGCCATCTCCTTGGGGAAAAGCATCAAGTTCTGACTCTTTTTAATTAAATAATCCTCTTTGCAATGTCTTGTTCTCTTTTCATAATTTACCAAAGGCAGAAATTAGAAACTCGGTCACACCTTCAAAATTTTGCTTGGAAATCTCCTCAGCAACATTATATAGTTTGTTAGACAAATTTTCTGTATTTTTCATTACTTTAGGTGACAATATTGACCAACTTTTCTGCCACAAGTTATGAAGATTCCTCATACCTGCTGTTTCCAATAATAACTTGTTCACTTATTTTTCAGTTATCACTGGCAGCATCTTCAAAGTCCAGATTCTACTAAGAATCCCTTCAAAGAAATTTAGGTTTTCCGTAGCTTACTCCTCAAGATCATTCTAGCCTCTGTGTTCTGTCTGAATACAAACTGCTCCCAATTTTTTAGCTTCCTGATTTTCGTTATGTAAACACTACCTCCAAGTTTCAAAATATGTACCAGACATCTATTGCTGTGGAACAAATCACCCTGAAACTTAATATGATAAACATTCTGTGAATGTCTGGGTATAATTTGGTGAAATTACTTTGGCCTAGAGTCTCTCAAAAATTTACAATCAAGGTGAGGGGATAGGGTTTTAGTCATCTCAGCATCAGCTGGGGGAGGAACCTCTCCCAAATTCACCTACATGGATGAAAAAAGAGAACAAGATGTTGGGTTCAAAATTCCTTGAGAGCATGTGCTATGGTTTTAATACAAGGTGTCTCCCACAAAGCTCCTGTGTTTCATTTGAATTGTTCTATAACTTAATCGGTCCCTCCTAATTTGACTGGATTGGCAGGTGGGGTATGGCTGCAGGAGGTGGGTCACTGGGATTGTACCCTCAAATGGTGCATCTTTCCTGTAGCCCCTTCCCTCCCAGTGCTTCCTGACCCTACCATGAGCTGAGCAGCTTTTTCTCCAATGGACCCTTCCCCCTGATGCACGATTTACTAATTCTAGCTAATATTCACTATGTGCTTCTTAAATGTCAGACATGTTTTCATGCACACATTGAGATTATTGTGTGCATCCATGAGAGGCAGACTTTGTTAAAAGTAGTTATTTCTGGATTCATTGATTATGGACAACTTTTATCATCTCTTTTAAACTTCTTTGTGCTTTGAAGTTTTTCTCTGGTAATCTTTGTTTAATAATCATGGAGGTAATGCCAGAAAATTAAAAGCATCTACAATGTTTCCAGTTCATGCTAACCAAGGTCTGGATGACCTACTAGTAGAGACATGCTAAATCAATCTCTAGACTCCCTACATGTGGTAGTATTGAAAAAAAAAAAAGAATAAAAAAGTCTACTTTAGTATATTTTTTTACTTTTTTGATATCTTCTTATTCTTTACCCTCAAGTTTAATGGATATCATGTTTATAGAAGAGAACAAAAAACAGATACTTGCTGTTTGTTATTAAGAAGAAAGGATTCGTTTTTGTAGCATATTTGGACCCTCCAACAATGATTTCCTAGCAAATGAAGAGATAGTAGTCTATGAACACAATTATTTATCTCTCACATTATTCTAAAAACTATGCTTGGTGCTGTGATACAGGATTGGATAAATGAGTTCGATTAAGATGAAAGAAAAGTTAATCGCCCACTGCCTATGTTATTCTCTCAGAGTTTATTGCTCCAGACAGGTTGCAGAACAAATGACCTAAATTCCTTTGGATTCCAAGAAAGACAGTCAATCCCATACACCCTAAAAAAGTGACTTACAAATCGCTGCAGGAAAAGAAAAATGAGCTAGCAAAGAAAGCTGAGGAATATAAGTTTTATTTATGCATTATTTGTGTAATATAATATAGTTATTCCTAACTGTATTTTTATTCAATTATTATGAGCTAAATCATATTATTCTATAACATTTAAAAATGTATTCATAGAGTAAGTTAATGCCTATTCATATTCCTTTTATCCCATTTTTAGGGAAGGACAACTTAATTCTCACATTAGAAAATGAAGTTTCAAAACACATTAAAAAAAACTGGTCCTGCTCTGTGAGAATTTAAGTGGGCTAATTGATGATAGAAAGTGAAACAAGCCCTTCCAATGTTATGTGGCAGATGCACCTATTGCATGGAAATTGGACTAGATGACCTTGAAAAGAAAGTTTCATGACCTTGGGATCTCTGGCTTGATGATTCTTGTCCTTTCTTCTATTTCATTCTACTTAGTTTGTAATCCATTTAGAAACACTTTTGGAACCAGGTGCTAAAGTAGTTGGCATTGACCAAAGCCCATTTTAAAAAATAACAAAACTGTATACAAACAGTATGTTGCATTTCTTCTCTTAATTAATATTTCTTTTATGATATGACACATTTTGTAGTCTTAACTATGGCACAGTTTCCTGTGATCATATTGGATTTAATTAGATTCTGGCCAGATCAAAGAGGAGCTATCTGAAACAATCACACTGAATTTAATTTAGAATCCAAGTGCCAGAATATTGCATATTAGGAATTTCACATGTACAATTAATAATCTTCTCAGTGACAGCAATATATTATTTAATTCAAAGTGAAGCATACTCTTGGGTAATCAGACACTGGTGTTTTAAATGATTGTTTGTTATGATGTTTCTTCACTTGCATTTTAAGTATTAATCATTAGAGTTTATAAAATAAACATGGAACACTAAAGAGGGAAACTCATCTGGTGAAGCTACTTCAAAAGTAGAGAAGGGAGGAAAAATTAGGTCATTCAGCATTCTGCCTATAATTACATTTGCCACTACTGCCTTAATTAGAATTGTTGAATCATTTCAGTCTCTGCACATTCCTTCTCCAACATGATTAGTTTATGTTACTATGAGCAAACTCATTATCACCTTCTTTAACTTTGCTTTAAATTTATTGATTTAATTACGTCTTTTCAATGGCACATGTCCAAGTTCAAGTCACCAGTTTCATACTTTAATTTTAAAAGTGCACTCTTAGAGTTGGGGTCATAGCTCAATAGTAGAGTACCTGCCTATTATGTAAAAGGCTCTGGGTTCAACCCCACAAACTACAAGAGAACAAAACAAAAATAAGTATAAAAGAAAGGAATGTAGGGAATTAGTTCTGATAGATTTTTTTTCCCCCTAAAGTGAGTGAAGTTATGTGTCATTGTTTTACTTCAAATCATTACTAAGAGGAAGAATCGCTGAAAGATATCTTTTAAAACTAAACATTGCTAATGATTTGGAGATGATGAATGAAACTTTATTTTTATTTTTTCTTTATGTTTGTTATGCAACACACTAATTAATATTTTCACTCCATTTATTATTTGTAATTATGTTCAGATTTATGTGAATAATATTCCCCAAATGGAGACAAAAGGAAGAACACAAAAGATATGAACAAGAGAAATATATCAATGAAAGTCCCTTGTTACCATTTTTCACTGAGACCAAAGGCAACCTCAAACAGATTATTGGAAAGAGAGAAGATGAAAATAGAACAAAATGATTTGAGTAGTGCACTTGGGCACTTTGGAGTTATCAAATCATTTTATCACCTTAATAATTTGCCTCATGCTCATTTCTAATCAATCTGCATTCACCATTTAAGTGGCCACATCATAATTTCTGTCACCTAATTTACTCTGCAAACTCTTGAACTTCATATAATTTTTACAAGATAATACTAATAGCAAACTGATTGCTATACCAAGACTACCACAAAATGTTCAAAAACATTGCTCAAGAATCTTTATCAATGGGAAAAAGCTATTTCCTTTTACACGTTTAAGAAGTTCAGCCATAAAAGCAATACAATTGGGTAAACTCTTCAACCACTTAAGTCCATGATGAGATAAAACTACAGACTCTCAGTAGTCTGCTCATCCAAAGGTTTCTAAGTTCTGGTTTTACTATAGAGATGTATTGTTCATCTGATATCAGAGGTCACCGGTAATATAAAGTCAATGTATTTCCAAATCACTTGAGACACAGACATGTGACTTGTGCATGCATGTATTGGAAAGTTAGAACACCATATTAAAGAAGTAACTTCCAAGTATTTCAACAGGTCATGAAATGCTTTTATTGTGCCAAAAGAAAAAAAAAAAATGTTTACTCATCTAACCCCTATATTGGAGGGTTATAAACTGCAATGGAGCCTGAGAGGAAGCCAATTAAGAAAGACAATGAGATAAATGGTTAAACACATGGAAGACAACATACCAACCATCTAAACCTTGCTTGAAGATTAGCAGGATGTAGAAAAGTTACAAGATTTTCCAAGTGGAAAAAATAGCATATAGAGAAAAACTGTTACAGAGCATACCAATTTTCATAAAGCCATTACAGTACATAATATCAGAAATGGTAGAAAATGTCATTGGAGTAGTTGGTAGAGATAAATTTGAGAGGATCCTTGAATGTGATCTTGAGCAAGGACATTTGATTGAAGATTTCTTTAAGCAAGATAGTGGAACCTTCACAACAACATTGAAGTCTTGTGCATTTGTTGTCTGTCATTGCCATAATGAATTACCACATACTTGAGCCATGTATAGTTATGAATTTATGGTTCTTTAAGTTAGAAGTCTGACATGGGTCTCACAAGGCTAAAAGTACCAGCAAGGCTGTGTTCCTTTCTTCACTTTAGAAAACTTTGCTCACTTAGTTACTGGTAGAATTCAGTGCCTGTGGTTGAGATTTCTATTTTCTTTTTTGGCTCTCAGTTGGGAGCTACTCCTGGCTTGTAGAAGCCACCCACATTCCTTGGCTGGGGACATCTTCAAAAGTAGCAACAACCTCCTTCTATCTTCACGGCCAAGAACTAGCCACTTGAGTCCCTGTTACACAGTGGGTCTTTCTTCCTTCTCTGTTCTCACATGTCTCTGACTCAGCCTTGAAAGACCCACAGCTTTTAATGACACATGTAATTGTATTGGATTCCCAGGATAAATCTTGGCAATCTCCCGGTGTTAATGGTAAACTCATAAGCAAACTTAATTCTATCTGCAAAGTTATTTCTATTTAGTTATATATCATAACCTATTTACAGGTTCTGGGGATTAGGACATGGACATCTTTGGGTCATCAAAATTTTTCCTATAAAATATTTATATCCATTCCATATGCAAAATATATTTACCTCATCCCAACGTCCCCCAAAGCATCATCTTCCTACATTATTAACTGAAGTTCTAAAAACAATCTCATCTAATTCTATTCAACTCAACAATTCTTTTTATCTAAATCATTGAATTCAGGTACCGTAGATGCTCAAAATTCATCCTGGGACAAAATTTTTCACTCTGCAGTTGTTTGAAAGTAGAAAACAGATTATCTGCTTTCAAAATTCAATAGTGAGACAGGTATAAGATAAAATTTGTATGTACTCCAATAAAAAGGGGGACAAATGGAATTATTCAAAACCAGTCACCAAAAACAAAATCACTTTTTAGAATATCAAAATTGCCAAGAACAGATTGATATAAGTGTGGACATTGAAGGTGCTGATGTAAGTGAAGGACATTGAAAGTTCAGAAGTGAAGGTGGGACATGTCAGTGAAAACTAAAGGGACAGATAGAAGTAGTAGCTCAGCAGAATTGAATCCTACAGGTTCATTGACTTTATACTCTAGCTACCATCTGATTCTTGTCCTTCATGTCACAGATATGCAGCCTGAAAGGGTAGTATATACACACTTTCTCCATATTCTCACCTCCTCACCTTACTTCTGAGTAATTCACCCACTGCTTGATACATGCAAATGAATATTCCATGACTCACTTCATTCTTGACTCAGATAGGAAGATCTGACTAACACTTCTTAGTCCTAATCAGGTTTCTCTGCTGTATTTAACATTGTCAACCACTCACTTTCTTTAGACAAAACAGAAAAGCAGGATTTGAAGAACTGACAAGATTTCTAAGCAAAATGTTTAACATGCAGCCTAGTAAAATGTCAGATTAGACAGAGACCAGGAAAGAAGTAAGAGAGGTTCCACATGAGAATGATGTAAAGTTGCTGTTGCAACATCTTTGAGAAAGGATTAGGTCATGCACCTGGGAGTAGGATGTCTTCTGGAAACATGACTAGTCCCAGTTTTTAAAGAAAAATCAACATATTTATTATAACAGATATGAATTACATATTCCTGATGAGATTCAGAAAATGACACTTTTACACGTGACTCATTGATGTTCTTCACTTTTTAAACAATTCTTATTGTTACAACAACGTTTATATAAACTAAATGCCATTTACTAAAAGAGCCATTTTATTCCTTTCCCAAATTTTAATTTTAAATGAATTGGAGCATAGGAATCAATAAAAAAATCTTTAAGAATCTGTAACACTGGAAAAATCCTATTCAAAAAATTCAAGTAATTTTTTTTATGTATGGAAACTCTAATATTTTACTTTAGCACATGTGATTTAAGAATGCTTTTGTATGTACACATGCCCAAAGCTTTACAGTGTTATAAATAATAATGTTAAGAAAGGCCATTAAGTCATTAAGCTTTCTTATATTCACAATGCTGGGACTAAGGTCTTGAATTTTGGGAAGTTCTTGATATGCTTTCAAAAGTTCTTCATGAAAAAGCTTTATTGTTTAAATTTAAATATCCTGTAGTTATAATTTTCTACTAAAATATCCCTCAGTGCATAATGTAATATGTAAAACATGGACTATGCCCACTACTTGACAGGGACTAATTTTTTCACAAGATAAGAAAACTTCCAGGTGTTTGCTAGATCACTTCCACTTTGTCATGGGATTTATAAGTTAAAAGAAATCACTGAGACTCAAAGTTTGCTTTAAAGATAATTTTATTGTGAAATTGTCATTTGCAAAGTAATATACTTTCAAAATAAAATTATTTCCATGTATGAAACGACAACTGGTGGTCCTACATGCAAAAGATAACCAAAATTGCTAGTACCCTGACCCATTTTTTTAAAACCTTTTTCACCGTAATTATTTTTTGTAATTAAATGTTTTATGTAAATGCTATTTTATCACATTGTGTTATAAGCAAATATATTTATTGATCACAAGAGATTTAGCAATAATGATTTTTTATTGATATTCATTGTTTTACTTTTCAGTTATGCCTACAAATTTTTAATTTCATAAATATTACTATAAAAAGTACATGCATTCAGCTTTCTTATATGTATAATTTTAAAATTAATTTAACCAAGGTACTACTGGAACTAAAGACATAACTTTGGGGGAAATTTTGATAAATTGTAAAAATGTCAAAAATATTTTCTGAAAATATCTTGTTACCTAATATGAAACCTCACTATAAAACAGTGAGAGAACAAACTAATTTCATAAACATCAAAACTTTCATAAACATTAAATATGACAATTAGTGTTACGCTAGCTTGATTAACAAATGGAATTTTTTTAATGTTGATGTGGGCTTCTCAGTTCCTATGAATTGTATTTGAGGTAAGCTGGTCTTCAGCTTGATATCCTGAGAGTTCATTTACTTTTTCTTTCCAGTTTTTGTTGTGGTGGTGCTGGGAATTGAACCCAGGACCTTGTGCAGTCTGCATGTGCCCCTGAGAATTAACAATGAGGAACATAGCTGCCCAAGTTTCAGATCAACTTCCAGTCCCTTTTGTCAGACTTCATGGGATCTGCCTACTTTCTGCCCTTGATTTCCTTGAGATACTTTGATACCAACTATATATTTACAAATAAATTTCCCTTGAACAAAAGTTTTCTTGAGTGATTATATGTGGATTGAAGCCCAAAACAAGTAGATGAAGATGATAAGAATGCATTTATAGTTTAATCTGCTTCTTCAAAACATCAATATTACATAAGGTTTCCTCTATGTCAGGGTTTTTGATTTATTAAATTGTGTTTTAAGGTTTCCTCTATGTCAGGGTTTTTGATTTATTAAATTGTGTTTTTAGGGCCATTGGTAAACTTTTGTGGTTTTTTTTTTTTTAATTTTTATAAAGAAATCGAGTTGTCAATAATGTCAAATACAGCAAAGAATCCTGATTAGGACTAAGAAGTGTTAGTCAGATCTTCCTACATTTGAGTCAAGAATAAAGTGAGTCATGGAATATTTATTTTCATGTATCACGCAGTGGATGAATTACTCAGAAGCAAGGTGGGGAGGTGAGAATATGGAGAAAGTGTGTATATACTACCCTTTCAGGATGCATTTGAGACATGAAGGACAAGAATCAGATGGTAGCTACAGGGTGAAGTCAATGAAATAAATAAATAAAATTTTCAGCAAGATAGGTAGAATTAGTGGGAAAAAAAATCACAACAATAAAGGATGAGTTGAATTCATTAAAGAAATTGGGTTGTCTGTTGAGGCAGACAACCTAGACAGACAAAGCAAAAATATATGGAATTCCTGTTTATAATCAACATGCAGTAACAGGGACTAAATTAACTCTGTCACCTGAAATAGAGAAACAAAGAACCCTAAAAAAATATATGGAATAAGAAAAATTTGCAAGACACTGGATGTTAGGAAATAAAAGAAAATATTGTGAAACAAATTGAAGTAAGCTCTATGGTTGAATAAGCCTTTTCCTTGGGAAATTTTCAAATCACAGTGCAAGCCAAAACCAAAACAAAATAATTAGAACCTGGAAGCTTTCCTGAACTAATGAGATGTATCTGAGGGTGTAGGGAGACAGCCAAAGTTTATAGCCTCCAACCTAGAATACTGGAGAGGAGGGAGTGTCTCAGATGGAAGATGCTAGAGATCTATAGAAGTCTCCCTTGTATATTTAGCAGAGTACTGATCAAAGCATGTACGTGAAGAAACTCTCCAAACTGAAGAAGAAAGCACCTAAAATAACACAAATAAAATAACACAAATAAAATAGCACAAATAAGTAAATAATGCCCATTCCAACCCAGGAGAGAAGAAATATAATTTGTAGAGTACTGGGAAGAGTATTCAAGGAGTGCTTGCCTCAATAGGGAAGCTAATAATTATCTCTAGACTCTCCATTGATCTGGAAAAAAACTAGCAAATTATAAGAGGAAGACCTACTGTATTCCATAACAAAACTCAAACATATTTATAGAAATATGAAAATTTTCAATACCCAAAAAGGCTAAATTCAAAATGTCTGCCATCTAATCAAAGATCAAAAGTTAGACAAAGAAGCAGGAAAGCACAATCCCTGATAAGAATAATAATACTTTGAAAGAAATGCAGAATTAACACAGATCTAAAATTTGAAAAAAAAATACATTAAAAATCACTTCTTATATTCAAAAAGTCAAGTAAAAATATGAAATATGTAAAAAAATGAAAACTCTAGAGATAAAAATTATAACATCTGAAATGAAAAATAAAAATAGATAACATCAGCATAATGTCCTGTTTACCTTGACACATATGTCATGGCTACTGTTGAAATACCAGCCTGTAGTCATATCATGACAGCTACTATGGACTAAATGATTGCTCCCCTCCCCAAATTTATATGTTGAATCCCTAATCCCCACTATGACTACACCTGGAAATAGGACCTAAAAGTGGATAACAAATGGTTAAATGAGGTTTTAAGGGTAGAGCCTTTCCCCAATATGGTTGGTATCCTTATAAGAGGAATAGACACTGGAGATATTTCTTGCATTACACAGGCACAGAATAAAGCCGTATGTGGACACCAAGAAAATGGCTTACTTCAAAACATGGAGGGAAGCCTCAAAAAGAAGCATGTTTATCTTGGACTTCCAGACTGAGAAGACAAATTTCTGTTGTTTAAGCCACCTGTCAGTGATATTTTGTCATAGTAGCACTAAAAGATGAATGCAATATTATACACATATATTTTCTTGCTTTAGCAGAAATATTCTATTTGCAGTTAGCAATGAACACACCTAGTGTTCAGATCTTGATTACTAGTATCATTATCTAATAAACAGAATCAGGACTCTTTAAAGAAATGTATAATGCAAAGCCTGGGGTGGGAAAATTGCAATTTGATCCAGAAAACCTACAGGGCTTTAAAAAAATTAGAGATATGTCGAAGGGGCAATGACAAAACTCCTGATTTCTGAAGGAGGGAACAATTTTGACAAAAAAATTAAGTAGTTTTATATTATAACATACAATATAAAATAAATATTCATGAGTCCATACTGATGTAATTAAATAAATAGATGACAAAGACAAAATAAATCTTTCATGCAAAAGAATTCCAATGATTTAATGTAACTCCTGCACTCTTAAAAAGGTGGTACTAATTTCCAACTTCTTAAAATACCTACCTTCCAAGAAGTAAAATATAGAAGAGAAGGAAAAATAACAACTTTTTGGTAAAGAAACCAGACCAACACTCCCTGGACCAGGCTATCAAGCCTAAACTAGCAGTGGTAAATCATGTTGACCATATGCACCTTTGATGGCATGTGATGAGAATGGAACATTACTTATCTTTTCTTCCAGCCAAAAACACATAACCCCAGTTTAGTCATGAGAAAAATATCAAGTAACTTTAAACTGAAGGACATTCTACAAAATATCCTATCACTATTCTTCAAAATGTCAAGGTCATCAAAAACAAGAAAAGCCTGAAATGCTATCATAGCCAAGAGAAACCTAAAGAGGCATAATGAGTACATTTAATGTGATATCCTGGAGGAGATCCTAGAACCTAAAAAGTGCACTATGTAAAAATTAAGTAAACTCGAATAAATCATATATTTTAGTTAAGTATATATCAATAATGGTTCCTCAATTGTATAAACCATATTAAGGCAAGTTATTAGTAACAGGGAAAACTAGATCTATATAAAAAAAACTCTGTCCTATCTTCACATTTTTTCCTGTCAATATAAAATTGTTCTCAAATAAATGTTATTAAAAAGACAAAGTGCAATAACAACAAAATACTAGATGAAAATAATGGCAAATGAGACAATGTAAAAGAAAAGATCAATGATTTTTGCAGAGATGGAATAAACGTTTCCCAAAATGAAAGAGAAAAAGAAAAGTTTTAAAAATGAAGTATGCATCAGTGAACAGTGGGGCAAGACATGGCCTAAGATAATTTCAGTTAAATCATCTGAAGAAAAGAGAAAGAGGTGTTATAGATAAGAAAAACATAAGTGAAGAAATAATGAATGACCCCAAATATTAAACTATAGCCAACAGATCCAAGAAACTCCACAAACTCTAGGTACAAAGGAAAATGAAGAAAACTGTAAGGCATGTAATAATCAGATTGTCCAAACTCAATCATAAAAAGAACATTTTAAGAGCAACCAAAGAAAAAAGACATTACATACAAGTGACTAAATAAAGATAAGGATAACGGCAGATTTCTTGATGCAAGTGAAATACAAATATGAAAAGAAAAATACTTCTTGTGCTTTTAGGGGTCATATGTAACTACATGATCGATGTGATCCTAAAATTTGTACGATCAGAAAAATGAGAAATTATGCTCCTGTTATGTATGATTTATCAAAAGCCTAAATGCATTCTACTGTCATGTGTAACTAATCAAAACAAACAAAATTTTAAAAAAAGAGAAAAAAAATTTTGTTTGCTTTTTTCCCTCTATTTACAGCAAACATCTGCCTTTATTCACACAAATGAGTAAATGTTTTGCAAATAAAAAAAAAGAAAAATATTATTGTATTAATTTCCTATTGCCTCTTTAAAAAAAATAAGCACAAATTTATTGGCTTAAAATGATATGAATTTATTATTTTCATTTCTGGGGATAAGTCTGAAATCAGTTTCATTGGGTTAAAAGTAAGGCATCGGTGGGACTGTTTTCCTTCTGGATGTGCCAATTGAGAACCTTCTTCCTTCTCTTTTCCTTCCCGTAGGCCACCGAGACCCTGGGCTTGTGGTCCCGTTCTTCATCCTCACAGTCAGCAGTGTGGCGTCTCCCTTCCTCTCACATTTCTCCCCTTTCCCCACTCTTTCATCAGGACATTTACAATTAAGTTAGGCTTATGTTTCAGTCAGTTGTTTCACTGCTGTGACTAAAAGATCTGACCATAACCATTGTAGAGGAGAAAAAGTTTACTTGGGAGCTCACAGTTTCAGAGGTCTCAACCCGTAGACAGCAGGCTCCATTCCTTGGGGCTCAAGGTGAGGCAGGACCATCATGGCAGAAAAGTATGGCAGAGGGAAGAAGCTCACAGGATGATCAGAGCGAGAGACTCCATTTGCCAGATATATACCTCAATGCCACACCCTCAATTCCCCCTCCTCTGTCCACACACTACACTTCGGATACCACTCAGTTAATCCCTATAAGGGGATTAATTCACTGATTGGGTTAAGACTCTTACAACCCAATCCTTTCTCCTCTCATCCTTCTTGCATTGTCTCACACACAACCTCACATCCAAAGCATAACAGTTTACCAGGATAACACCCCCATCTCAGAGTTCCTTAACCTAATCACACAGGTTCCAGGGAAAAGGACAGTAGATATCTTTAGGGGACCAATATTCAACTCAACATAAATGTCAAACTATGATTATATGTGCAAAATAAATGTCTTTCAAAAACTAAGGCACACGAAGACTATTTCAGGCAAATAAAAATATTTTTTCCCTAATAAAGACTTAAAGTATTTATCACAAACAACTTACAAAAGAAATAGTGAAGGAAGTCCTTCATGTTGAAGAAAAAGTATCCCTTAGGGAATGTATTATTCTATTTACATGAGATTTTAGAAAAATATTTCTAGAAAATATATATGGTATATGTAGCAGAAATGAATCATTCTGACTAGATTTTCAGTGGATAGGAAAATCAAGTGTATCAGATTTAGTTCAATATATTTTGAGCTATTTATTATCCATGTTCATAGAGTCTCATATACATCACAAATGATAAAGTTAAATATTAGTTCTCATTATATTAGTATTCCCGAAAGTAAAGATGAGGTGGCTGAAATGAAGTAGAGAAATTCATAGAATTCTAAAGAAAATAGCAAAATTCTCAAATATAGATGATACACTATAGGTTTTGTATTATAAATTCAAATGTGGTTCAAAATATAAATTCAAAATACAAATTTTTACATTTATGTATTTTTCAGTGGGGAAGTAGTCACAAAAATTTCAAGTGCTATCGTTAATCAGCCAAGTTATCTTAGAAAAGTAACTTGAATTTCTATAGATCAGTTACTTTCACCATAGAAAAAAAGAAGGAATTCAATTATATAGCCTAATAAATTCTAACCTTGTTTCTTTTAAGTTCTCTGATAGGTAATTTCTATAGGTTGAATGACACTTCAAATTTTAAAAGCTTTTATGCTCAAAACCATTCATTGAGAAAATGGGAGCTCAGTTGCTAGCATATTCGATTTTTAAAATAGCCTTGTCAGTGCTGTGTACAGTCTGTCTCCTTCATACATATGAAAATCCATATCTGCTTAGAGTAATACTAGGAAGATAAATGACTAACAGAGTTGTCTGTCTGAACTGTACAGCAACAGAAAGATTCTAACCTTTTACATTCATCTCTTGTATTCTCTGGCCTCTGCTTCTTATATATAACAGCAATTCAGAGTGTGAGTGAGCAGGTTTCTGATAAGTCCAGTAAATGCACTTTAAATTTATTATATAAGCTTATATTAGATAAAGAATTGTATATCACTTCTTTAAAAACTACAATTATCTTCTTGCATTGGCATGTTTTGTGGACAAAAAAAGAGTAAAACTATGTCTATATGTTCACATGGCACACACTATATTGGCCGACACTAAAGATAAATTGAACTGGAACAAAAAAGAAGCCAAAGGTGATTTTCAAAAAGAATCATAGAAAATAATAGCATATTTGAATTGTGTGCAATTTTTAACTACAACCAAGCAGACTGCCAAGTGACAGTATAAAACATTTCATATATGCTGAGATAATGTTCCGAATATATAAATTATCTCTGTTCTTTCCCTATAACATATGTTTCTGAGATTTTCAACAGAACATAAAATACATAGGGATAAGGGATGGCTCCAAACTCTTCAATAAAGCCAAGAATCTGAAAATATATTTCAAATATGCTTAGTTTTATAAAACTAAAAACATATTCACTCAGCATACTTTCATGCAAATAACTATTAAGGAAGAAAGCAAGAGATTGGAAAATGATGATCCCAATCTTATTTTAGTCAATGCAAATTAACATGAAAGAGCACAAATAAAACCACTCCATAAATTAGTAATGCCTTGTAAATCTTCAATTTTTTTTAAAGAAAAAAGAAAGTAAAGAACCTAATAAGATTAAAAAATATATGGTAAATAGCTGGCAAGCTAACAGATGCTATGCTTAATTAATGAGTCTGTATTTGGCCTAATCTTGTTGAAGAGGACATGTGGTAGAAGAAAGATCATCAGCAAAGCCACCAGGGGATTAATTAGAAGGAGGTGGTTTGTTCATAATCTTCCTTATCAGTTGTGTTCCACTGAGCTTCGGTGGAAAAAGGGCATAAGTGGAAGAGAACAGTTTAAGGCAAACTTTCAAGCAAAACTGTCTTCCATTTAGCTATCTGATACATACATACACACTCCTGCACCTGGCCCTGACCTCTGCTCAGTTGGAGGATACTGTCAACTCCTACCCCAGCTCATCCCTCGAAAACCTAGTCTCTTTTAGTTACCTGCTCTGTAAGATCCCATGGATCTTGCCCAACCAAAGCACTTATTCCCAGGCTCATCAAAGAATCGTCAGTTCCAATCAATCAATCAATGACCACAAAATGCACAGGTGATTCCTTTAAGAAGCTCAAAAGAGAGTCAAATGTGTAAACAACTTGAAAGTGAAATTGTCAGTCTCCTGCTTTTGCGCTGTCATTATTCATTATATAGTCTTTTTTTTTTTTATTTTTTTAGTTTGTTTTTGGTCTTCCACATCCAGACTGTGTAGCAAATGCAGAGGTAAAAGGAAAAATAAGGGATGCTCCCTCTTTTCTTTTTCTTCATGTTTTCCTACATAAGTCCTTAATTCTTTTGAGATATTGGCAAGGCAAGGATCAGCACAATCCAGGTGGTTAAGTAGAGTCATTAGTAGATTCCAAGCAACAACACAGCAACATCTGTTGGTTCTTAGTACCTATAGTAGTTTGTTTTTTTTTTTCCCCAGTACTGAGGATTCAGTACCTAGGGCCTAGAGGCTAGACAAGTGCTCTACCCACTGAGGCTGAAACACTGGATATTAAAACTTACTTTAGAAATTCTTTGTTTTCTGTTACTGAGGATCAAAAGCACAGATGTTAAAAACAAATAGGGGAGGAGGGTTGGGGAGAAGGCAATGGATGAGTAAGTACTAAGTCACAATTAGGAGCAAGAACTTTTGGTGTGCTATTATTACACAATAGGGTGACTATAGATAACCATTGTGTACTGAATAATTGTAAAAGCTAGAAGAAAGGATATTGAATATTTTCACCATAAAGAAATGACAAAAACTTGAGGAGATAGATATGTTTAACCTGATTGAAACTTTACACAATGTATACATGTGTTAAAACATCACCTGGACTCCATTCATAAGTGTAATTTTTTGATACTATGTATCAGCTAAAACAATAATAAAAATAGTAAAAAATCACAGAGTGGCCTTCCTGGGCAGACAGTCCATTTCCTGATGTAAAAGAACAGCTATTCTCTTCTGCTGAGTGCTCTTTAAGGGTAGGGATGGAAGGAGGAAGGGGGACAGAGGAGGAATCAATAGATGACTACTTACTTTTACTGTGGGAGAGGTCCTGCAGTGGAAATGAGAAAATGCACAGGTCTCCCTTCTTGAGACTTTAAATCACAAAACAGAAATAGCAGTGTGGACATTCCTCAGAAAATTTGGACCCACTCCTCGGTTTATACCCAAAGGACTTAAAATTAGCAAACTACAGTAACGCAGTCACATCAATGTTTACAGCAGCTCAATTCACAATAACTAGATTGTGGAACCAACCTAGATGCCCTTCAGCTGATGAATGAATAAAGAAACTGTGGTATATATACACAATGGAATATTATTCAGCCATAAAGAAGAATAATATTATGGCATTTGCAGATAAATAGGTGGAAAAGGAAAATATCATGCTAAGTGAAATAAACCAATCCCCAAAAAAATCAAAGGCCGAATGTATTCTCTGATAAGTGGATGATGATATATACTGGGGGTGGGAAGTGGGGGGTGAGAGAACAATGGAGAAACTTTAGATTACATAGAGGGAAATGAGAGGGAGGAGGGGCGGGGTATGAAAGATGGTGGAATGAGACAGACATCATTACCCTATGTACATGTATGATTACATGAATGCTATGAATCTACATCATGCACAACCATAGAAACAAAAAGTTGTACCCCATTTGCATACAATGAATCAAAAGGCAGTCTGTAAAAATAAAAAAAAATTTTGAAAAAGAAAAAAAAGAATGAATGGAAGCACTTTGTGTCTCAATTCCAAGAAGTTTTTAAAATAAATTCTTATATGGGAAGGGTATTAAATAAAGGAATCAAAAGCTATTACTGTTAGGAATTATGTTGAAGGGGGTGTGAGAATTCTATATATAAAATGTACAAGCATCGTCTTATTTACATTTATGATACTTTTGGATAGAGTCATTATTTAATGTCCCAGGCACTGATAGATTTTTTTTTTATTAAGACTGAAATACTTTTTGTTAGAGATAAATTAGATAAATGAATTTAATAAATTTCCAGAAGGAAGTAGAAAAAACATAAAATATATTGCTTGTATTTTCAATACACAAAATAACTTCTGAAATAACAAATCATTTTTATTTTCTTTAACATAATTTAAAAAATATTCTCTAAATAAAAATAATAATGTATTAGTAATATATACTTCAAACTCAAATACCTATAAGAATAGAGTGAATAACTAAATGTATCATATAAACTATGACATGAACTAATATTCAGTTATTATAATTGATAATTTAAGGAATATCAATAAAGGAAATACTCAAAACATGCTAACTATGAAAAAATAAGACATAAAAATGCCTCTACTTTATAAGTTCTGTGAAGTATATATGAATATGCTATACATTATCTGTATACTCTGTAAATTTTGCCTTAGAGGTGTGTGTGTATTCTTCTTCATTTTTTGCGATGTTCTCCAAATTTTCTATCATAAGCCTGCATAACGAAAAAAGTTTGAAAACTCAGAGCTCCTATGTATAAAAACAACTAAAATTCCAAAAGTGAGATTCTCACTCTGAAAACAATATTTTGAATAAACCATTACAATCTATCTACAAATATGAAAAAAGTCATAAATTTGGGACACATTACTTTTATTTGGCTCAAATTCATAAAATATATTAGGCTTTTTTGATTAGATAAAACGACTGGTTGTTGATCTATTAAAATATAATAGCAGCCTTTACAATCAGGTGAAAAGAAGTCACCTACATATTTGAAGAAAGGAAATTTAAGAACTATAGACAATGATGTCCAAGAGCATTCATTTAATAGTTTAAATACTAAGTAGGCAAAATGAGTGTGTTTATGTAAGCCATGCAGTAACTAGCTTCATCAAAGAAGTAATGTTGATTTTAGTTCTGAAGTGTCATTGCCATGACTACAGCTCCCTGGAGAATGAATTTAGCCTTTCTGTGAAAAGCAATATTTATTTTTAAACAAGTACTTCAGTGACACCTCCATCCTTCCAAATGTGTAACTCAATGATTTATGCATGAGAAGCAAAAGACTGAAATCTCTTCAAGGTTCCTTAGTCCAAATGAAACAGAAACTTGAAGACATTTACCTCTCATTCTGAGTGATAACAGGTTTTCACATGTATTTGCAGATAATTGCCTCAATTTTCTCATTCAGTTTGGCTGTGAATTCCCCAATCCTCTGCACACTTTTTTTTTTTTTTTTTTTTTTCCCAATTTGGCCTCTGGGTATAGGGAAGAAACTGAGATTATGCAAACCCAACACTGTTACAGATTCCTAAAATGAAGAGAAAACAGATGAAGAAAGCAGCTAGAGAGGCTCTCGGTTACTATGGAATTACAACCGACTCCAGAAAAGCTTGTGTCAACATGGATTTTCAAATGACCAAGAAGAGTTCTGAAAGGTTTTACCATGAAAAGCCAGTGAATACAGAAATTCATTTGGAAAATTTGAAGCACAGATGGCCGTTGGTATGCTAGAACAACAAAAAGCTGATGCACTTCTGTATGGGGGCTTTAAGTTTGCTTTCCTAATTTTTTTCCTGAAGCACCAAACAGATTTATGTTCCTAGTGAAATCCTTAGACACTGTTGGAAATAGAGAATAATCCACTTCATCTGAAATACAGTGCAAATATTTCCCTTACATTATGCAATCAGGTGGAAAGAGATTTACTTACTGTTGATTTTTTACTGTGCACATTTCATGTTTCTTTCTTCACAAGTGAGGTGAGAATAATGTGGTTTTTGGAGCTAGACAATCACATTCAATTCACATTGTGACACAGACACACTGTTTAACCCTGGGAAAAATACTCACCTACTCTGAACTTCAAATTCTTCATCTAGAAAATGCAGGACAGTAAGATTTACCCATAGAATAGTTTCTTTGTGAAAATTCAATGAGAGTATTAACTAAAATATCTGGATACAGTGAATATTAAAATGTGAGTGGACCCCCATCCCTCAGTTGTTTGTAGGGTCAGGGGCTAGCCCTTGACACTTTCTCACCACTCCTGTGAAGATTTTATAAAGATGAGCCAGTGGAAAGGAGGTACAGGGTACAGGGTGGGAAAGAGAGACAGAGACAATGGAATAATAAAAAAGATGAAATGAAAAGCTTCAAGCCTGTGCTTTTGTTTTGTCTTGTTTTCCAGACTGATTCTAAACAAGTTCTATTTCATTTCAAATGAATATTGAACTCGAGAAAGATACAAAAATCCAGAGGCAGAGACACACACATGTAGAGACAGAAACACATATTCAGAAGAAAAGGAAACTACTCAAGAGTAGATACTCCTTGGTGGGGGTGGAGAAGGAGAAAAAATTAAACATGTGCTATTTTAAAACAGTACCCGATTGTTTTTTCCTTTCTTCATTCCAAAGCATGATAGGACAACATCTGATCTTGTGAGGGAAGAATCTGGGTTATCCAGCCTCCTCAGAAGTCTTTGTGTAGGCTGGTGTTCCGCCTAACTGCCCACAGAGCTCAGCCAAGGGCACCATCTGTGTTCTTAGTCATGTTGTGGTGGGAGAAAACATGCATCTAAGTTGAATCAATCAGAGGGAGGAATCAGTCAGCCAAAAGAATAGGTACCACTGTAAAGAACATTCCCATGTTTATAATATAACCATTCTCTAGTTCTTTCTGCATTACAGCAAGCATTGTTGGATCTTTGAATGACTTTGAAAATCTCCCCAGTTTACAAACAGGGTTATATGAGACAGTCTGATAGACTTCATTGATTTATTAAATGAACCAAACATATTTAACAAGTTCCTAGTATGGACTTGGTAAGCACCAAAGATGTTACTGTCAGCAAAATGAATGGCACCTAACCACATGGCCCTAACAATCTAAAGAGGGGAGATAAACATTAACCCACAAATTACATAAATATATGTTTGTATTAACAAACATTCCTGGCAGTGTGAAAGAATGGAAATGTGACCATTGGTAAAAGGAAAATTTAATCTCCTACACAGACCACTCTTCATGGCCACAATGGCTTTTACAAGTACATAGGGGAATAAAGTGCTTCTTATCAACTCACATATTAGGGGGAGACCTGAGAACTCTCAGCTTCAGACATCTGTTTCTCCCAAAGGCCTACCTGTATGTAGCCCAAAGCATGGCAATTGACTTCTGTAAGTAAGGGAGAGAAAATTAACAGAAAGAAAGTGGGTATTTTTGTAACCTAATTTCAGTGGTGATATCTCATCACTACTGCAGTATTCTATTCAGTACAGATGAGTCAGTTTCTAGCCCACACTCAAGAGAGGGAGGTCTGTAAGTGATTGAATACTAGAAGATAAGTACCAAAGGAAGCAATCTTCTTTGGATTACTTCTAGAACAGTGAGCCAAGCTAAACCTTTCCTTTTTATAATGTAATTGTCTCAGATATTTCTTCTAGTGATAGAAATCTGACTAATACACCATGTCACAAAGAGGTCATCAACAGCCATTAGATCTTAGACACACAGAAATAGAGAAAGTATAATTACTTAAATCTTATGCCTGTTTCCACCTAATCACTGCTCCTCAACCTGAGAAGACAGTAGCAAGAGGCAGGAAGAGGAAGAAGTAAACAGTAATAGGTAACATGCCCCATCTAGAGACTGAGTATCCAAGTGGGTGGAAGGTGACAGAGGAATTTGGAGGGTTAAAACTGGAATTAGATGTAAGTCTGCACCTTTGCTTATACTAGTCTATTCTATTTAGTGCCTAAGAGTGATTCATATTTATGGAAATGAAACTTAAAACTGAAGGCGATTCAAATGTATGGCATCTTTGAGGAGATAAGACGAAGCATGGTCATTGTATTAGTCAATTCTGTTGTTTGTGACATAATACCACAGACTATGAAAGTTACAAAGAAAACGGGTTTCTTTTGGGTTAATACGCTGGTGCAACCCCAAGGTACTACATCTGGTGGTGGCTTTTAGCTGTCAAAGTCCCTAGACAGTCGGGGTAACACATGACGAGAGACAGAGTGAACACAAGCATGTGTGGTTTCCTGGTCTCTCCCCTCTTTTTATGAAGCCCACCAAAATTTGGTTATGGGGGATCCATCCTAGTGACCTAATTCTAACTTCCTCCCAAAGGCCTGGCTTCTGAACACCACAGCTGCACTGAGTTTTCAGCCTCTCAGTTCCTCACAATGTAGATTAAATTTCAAGACAAGAAGCCTTGGGGGTCAGACTCACACCAAAAGTAAACTATAGGAAGAATAAGTTTTTTCTTATTTTTTCCCTTTGACTTTAACCATAAATAACAAAACAATGTAATTGATTATTAGATATATGCTTTGATTATTTTATTTAATTTTTGTTGGTTCTTTTTAGTTTTACATGACAGTAGAATCCATTTTGACATAATTGTATAAACATCAAAAATAGCTTGTTCTAATTCAGGCCTCAGTACCTTCTCCTTCCCTCTTCTGATACACTGCTCTTTCCTCTATTGATCTTTCTGCCATTTACCCATAGTTGTTATTTTTTTAATTAATTTCTTGTGAATTACATGATGGCGAGATTCATTGTGGTATATTCATCCATGTTCGTAGAAAAGTTAAGCAGACCCTGGAACGAATCTGACATATACTTAATTTAAAAGGTACTTTAATTATCAGTATCTTTTCTATGTAAGACGGGGTAATCCATGCTAACCTTGCTTAAAGGGTTGTTTTGGAATTCCTACAAATAATAAAAAATAAATTCCAAGAATGAGCAAGGGAATTCTATAGGAAGGACACACACACACATACTTGATAGACAGATGGACAGACAAATGAAATGTTGCTTAAAGCATAAGCATCAACATAGAAAAAGAATGGGGAGAAAAAAATTAGTAACAAGTCAAACTGGACACTGTGGTGTGTGCCTCTAATCCCAGCTACTCAGGAAGTTGAGGTAAGAGGACAGCACGCTCAAGACCAGCCTTGGCAACTAACTGGGAACTTGTCTCAAAATGAAAATAAAAAGGGATGGGTGAGCAGCTCACTGAACACTGAAGGTTCAATTCCTGACGGGGTAGCCAGGTTCCTGGTAGAAGGGACGAGTTGCCTGGGAAGATAAAAATTCTGAAATAATCAGTATGAAATGAAAACAAAGTCAGAGATTAGATTTAGTAAGCAGGGTACCTGATGGGTCTTCCAGTCCTGATAGGAACTGGGACTGTACCACTAAAAAAGGCCCCAATTCTTTATTTTAGGGAAAGTACATCAAAGGCAGGGATAAGGTTTCAGTGTGGGAGGGGTCCTGTTTCAGTGCTTGGCAGGTTATGCCCATCTCCGGTGGAGGTGTTTGATCATAAGGCTGTGAGCTAAGGCAGGGTGACAGCATGATCAGGGCTTTCTCCAACAGGGGGACTTCACCTAGGAGTTCCCAGAAAGGCAGATCCCCTACCTTAATGGCTCCCAACAAATCCCCAGTACCAGAAAAAATGAAATGATAGTTACAATACAAAGTGGTGTTGGACTAAGTGGATTCCGCCAACATTTCTAATTAGAGTGTAAATTGTTACCAATATTTTGAAACTCTTTGACCAAGGTAACTAGAAAGATTAACATATACACCATGCATGAGTCAGAAATTCAACACCTGAGTAACATTTCAAGGCATATTAGAAGGTTTATAGTACATTTTCATAAATGCCTGCTAAGGTTGGAATGCTTTCTGTTCTCTGTCACTCATCTGTTGAAATCCTAACAGCTAGGATGACACTATAGGCAGTGGGATTTGGGGAGTGGATTAGATCATAAGGATGGGGACCTCATGAATGAAATTAGTGTCATTGTAAAGGAGGCCCAAGGGAACATGGTAGCTATTTCCAATGCATGAAGATACAAAAAGAAGGTGTGATGTATGAAATAAAAATTCAGTCCTCAACAGACAAAAGGAAAAAGAAAAATATGCTGGTGACTTGATCTTAGACTTCCCAGCTTCTTCAACTATGAGGAAAAACAAAAATGTAACCTAAAAGTTACTTGGCAGAGAGCATTTTGTTTTAGTAAACCAAAAGGTCTAAAATGACTCCTAAATAGAAATACCCATCAATAACGAGATAGTTAAATGTATAAAATTGTTATATTTTACAAAAGTTAAGATAGTATTACTACATGCAACAACTGTTGGAATGTCACAGACAAAATGGGCGAAATAAGACAGATATATACTTTACGACTGTGTATAATAAAATTTGTAAAAGACCAAATTGTATGATTTTAGAAATCATGAGAGCACATGGAAGGGAAATAAAAAAGAAAAAGAAAAATGGAGACAGATCTCATGGGCCAGCCATGTTTTATTCAGCACTGGAGGGGCACATCTTCGGGGGAAGTTGTTGATGGGCCACCAAGAGAGTCTGGGTTTTATAGCACAACCAGGTCATGGGAGGAGTCAGTGATTTTGGTGACCCTTTTGACGGGCAGATCCAGGTTATGGGAGTTTTGGTGGTGGGATCATGTAGGGTGGGGTTGGAGGCAAGTAGGGGAACAGGAGTGTACTTTCATTTTGGGCCTATTGTCCATATCCTACATTACCTCTTGAGCACAGGGTACCATAATGGCATGAAGAACTAGGCTACTAGGAGTACTTTCTATCCCAAACTGGTGCTTAGCCAGATGTGTTGGGTCTGTCAACATCTGTGATAGTTAATCTGGACAGTACTCTTGATTCTGGATGGTACCCTAGGATTAAGAGATTTCTTGGTGTGTCTGTGAAGGTGTTTCCCTATAAGAGAACAGCAAGCTAAGTGGGGAAGACCTGCCCTGAATGTGGTCTACCCTGTCCAGTAGGGTAGACCACAAAAGGTGGAGGAAAAAGGAAGCCGAGGTAGATGCAAACTGGATTCTTCTTGAGCTTGTGCTTCCATTGCTTCTGTATCACCTGAGAACATCAGACTCCAGTTCCTTCCTGCTTCCAACATGGACTCTGAGCAGTGATTCTTTAGGGAGTGGCCAGGTCTTCCTTCTAGGATTCGGGCTATACCTTAATCCCTCTTGTTCTGAGCCTCCAGCTTCTTGAACTGAGCAACTTGTGGCTCCTCTGACTATCCAGACTGTTAGCTATTGTGGGATACCTGGCTTCTGATCTATAAGCCAATTTAGTAAATGCCCCCTTTTAGATCATACATGTGAATTCCCTTCACTAAAGAACCACTAACTAGTAAATTGTCTGTTAGCACAAAAGGACCAGGCCAGATGCAAACCTCACAGATCAGCTAAAGCCTTTATTCAGAACGGAATCATACCTCCAATGGACCCACTTTCCTAGTGGAGAATGAGCCATTGGCCCAAGGGGAAGTCTATACTTATATAGGTTATAGAGAGAGGTGACTTAACTAATGAGCCTGTCAGTTGGGGGCACTTAGGAATTTGGGTCTGTGTTATTGGGTGAGATTGGGAGTGGTCTAGGGTCAGTGGTCAGTTTGGGCATTCAGGAAACAAGTTTGTGAGAATTTGAAAATTTGTTTTTCAATATTTGTACTTGAAGAAGAATAGAGGGTCTGGGGTCAGGGTTCAGTGCTTATCTCTTTCCCCTCAGGGTCCCCTATACTGTCACTGGGAAAGGATTTATTTGGGGAAGGATCAATGCTTTGGCTTCCTTTCTAGGGATTGTTCTGTCACTGGGTAAGAATGCACTGGAAAAGGATCAGTGCTATTTTCCATATCCAACAGTATCTACTGGGATGTAATCATGAAATTTATGCACTTTGATGTCTATACACACCTGTGGACAGTAAAGTTAGGACTTAAGAGGTTTCAGAGGAAAAAGTAATTGGTAATTGGACTAGAGACCTTGTGTGTTATGTTCTGGCTAAGAGGTTGTCTGCATTTTGCTCTATCTGTGTACTAAGACTTTCTGTGAGACTGATTTAAAAAGTGATGGACTTTCAATCTGCTGGAAGAAATTTCTGAGCAGCATAGTATTCATGTGGTTTAGCATAGATATTGTTGGCAGCTTTTAGCCAAATTTATTGTGATAATCAGAAGGAAAAAGTAGAGCAGAAATATCTGAAAATCTTAGAGTTGAAAGGTGGGAGTAAACTGGGTCTAAGGAAGTTGCAGTTGTTAAAGACATTATGGCCACTTAAAAAATGCTGAAAACTTTGTCCAGAGGCAGTAAGAAAGATGGCTTGAGGGCACCTCAGGAATTGGAAAGATCATACCCATCTCGGGCTCAAAGGGGTGAAAATAAAATTTCCTTTGAGAAGAGACCATTGGGGAACGCTGCTTACACAGGGAAGCCTAGGATATTGTTTCACCATGTTCAGTCACCCAAGCTCTCAGAAGCTGCTGCAGTCATGGTCCCTGGAGGCTTGGCTACTACTGAAGATGATGGCAGACCTTGGCATCAACCATGTGGTTCTTGTTCTGCAGGAATAAAGGATGATAGAGTTCGGGGCCCTTGGAAGCTTCCACCGAGATTTCAAAGGAAGGCTTGGGAGGCCAGACAAAGTGTAGCAGGGTCAGAATCCCTGAGGGCAGTCCCTAAGAGAGCAGTGCATGGAGATATGAGGAGGAAGACAAAGCTGCAGTGCATACTCCCAAGATTTAGAAATGCCAGTACTTTAGAATACCAGAAAAGGAAAGCTGCAGGAATTGAGCAGAGACAAACCAACAGAGAGACCATGTGGGCTCCAACCAGCAAGGACACAGGGCAGAACTTCACAAGCCCTTTGGGGAGGACCTCATGATGCCATGTGTTCCCGATGCCAGACATAGATTACAGGACTTGTTTGCCCAACTGGATTTTGATCTTGCATTGGTCCCATTCCTTCTTTCTATTCCCCTATTTTTGTGAATGGAAATATTTACTCTGTACCTCTATATATTGGATACTCATAAATTGCATTTGAATTTTGCAGGAACTCATGAGGCAAGTTACCTTGAACGTCAGAGGAGACTTTGAACTTGAATTTTTGTTAAATCTCGGAACTGTTGAGACTATGGGGACTCTTGGAAATGGAGAAAATATATTTTTGCACTGTGAGATGATCATGCATTCTTGGGAGCAAGGGGTAAAATATTATGGTTTGGATTTGAGGAGTCCCCCAAAAGCTCATGTATGAGACAATGTAGGAACATTTGGATGTGAACTGACTGGGTTATGAGAGCCTTAAACCAGTCAGTGAATTAATCCCCCCATAGGCATTAACTGAGTTTAACTGAAGCTACATGGGGTGTGGTTGGAGGAGGTGGGTCTTTGGGGGCATGCCTGTGGGGTTTATATTTTGCATCTGGCTAATGGAATCTGCATCCCTGCTTTCTGATCATCATGTGAGCCACTCCCTCTGCCATACTCTATTGCCATGAAGTTCAGTGTCATCTGAACCCAGAGGAACGGAGCCGGCTATCTATGGACTGAGCCTTCTGAAACTGTGAGCCCTCAAATAAACTTTTCTTCCTCTAAAATTGTTCTTGTCATGTCTTTTGGTCATAGTAGCAAAAATGACGACTAAATCACAATGGAATACAGAAATATATTTGTTTGTTACCCCAAAGTCATAATGTGGAGATTGTTGACATTAGGTCAGTGATTCATCATAGTTCCAGAAACTGTAATTCATTCATTCATTCATTCATTCATTCATTCATTCATTCCTTTGCTTGTTTATTTTAGAATATTATCATCTTTAATGAGACTGCAATTTTTTATTCACTTTATCATTCATTTATTCATTTATATATTTTAGCAAGGGAGAGGGACAAATATCAACTAGATGGTCAATATTAATAATATCTAGTCCATTATTATCAATGGTACTTTTGAAACCATGTATTTAGTTGACAGAGTTATCCATAAACCTTTGTTTTCTTAGAATTGTGAGCTTTTACCTATGGATGATTAGCATCTTAAAATCATTAAGTATCAAAATTAATTGTTGAAAAGTACAATATGAACAATTATTGATGTTTTACAGAAACATAAAGTGCTTACAAGGAAGTTTAAACAACAACAAAAAAATCATAAGATCTCTACCCTGAAAACTATATTAGTGAGAGAAAATAAAAACTGAAAGTAAATGCAGGAGTAATGCCTTTAAGATACTATGAGTTAAAAAAGCAACCAGAATTTTACAAGTGATTAGAAACTCCTTTTAAAACCGGGGACGAAATACAGCCATGTTCTGCAAAACAAAAATTAAACTTGCTTCACAAGAATTGCTAAATTAGTTTCTGAAGGTTGAAGGGAAGGATACTAGGTACAAACTTGGTTCTAAAAATATAAGAGATTCCAATACAGTAATTATTTTTGCATTCTTATTTTAGTTTATCTAAGTGACACCAATTTAAAGCCAAAATAAAAAGTTAAATTTGATGAAGATTAATTTATTTATTTTTCTCCCACGTTTTATTGGTGCATTATATTTGTATATGATGATGGGATTTGTTGTTACATATTCATACATGCACACAGAGGACTAATTTATGAAGAGGAAAAAATTCTGATCACAATAGTATAAACGACAGAGTGGGACAATTTGTATTGCTGTAAGGGTCTCAAATTTTACCTAAAGAAGTATAATATTTATTCTGAGTAACTATAATTTCAAAACACATATTGCAAACTCCGAAGGAGTGGTCAGCAAACAATCTAATGAAGAGTCAGATCAAATTCCAAGTTTCAGAGAGGTTATCAAGTGCCAGATGTCCTCTATTGTAGCTATTTAGTCTGCCAATATAGCACAAAACCAGCAGTCATAGACTACATAACAAATGGACATGGGTTTGTACCAATAAATTTTAACTTGCAAATATAGATGGTAGACTGGATTTGACCCCAAAGGTCAGTGTTTGAAAAACTGCTCTTAAACAACTAAAACCAATATAAGAATAGTTTAAAATGCCAGTAGATTTTTTAATGTAGAAATATTAAAATATTTGATTCATTCAAAAGAAAGCAGAAAAGAAAAACAAAAAATTAATTAAAAATTAAGTTAAAAATCAAACAGTAAATTATATGCTTCAACTATATAAATTATTAACTATAAACTAATTAATTTCAAAAAGGAAGATTTAACTGTATTGTCCATAAAAAGATACTAATAGAATATGAAAGGATGAGAAAATTATACTATTCAAATAGTAAGCATTATAAGGTGATACAGTTCTGTTAATAAAAGCCAGAGTGAAACCTAATACAGGGGTATTAGCAGTGATAAACAAAAATTTTGTGTCAACACAGGTTTTTTGAAAAAGTCATTTTTTTTAAGGTTTCCACTTCTCTTTTGTTGATCTATTTGTCAATCTTTATGTCAGTCTTGTACAGTCCTAATTATTGTGACTTCAGAGTAAATTTTGATATCAGTGATCAGAAATATTCCATCATGTAAATTTGCATGATTACTTTGGATTTTTATACATCCTTCATATGTCACATAACTTTCAAAGGATGTCAAAAAGTCTGTGGATAATGTTTGGGACTGCATTGATTTATCAGTCCACTTGGGAGAAATGACATCTTAACAATGTTGATCCTTCTAATCTTCCAATGGAGATATTCTGTCATGATTATCTCCACACTTATTTCTTATTTAACTTATAATGGCAATGTTTGTACCTTTAGGTGTAAACATCTAACATGTTTTTAAAGTGGGCTCCTATATATTTCAGGTTTATATGCTAATATTAGTGGCATTTTTAATTTTTACTTTCCAAAATGTTGCTGATGGTGTATGAAATCCAAATAATTTTTGAATGTAGCTTTAGTATCTTGCAAAATTCCCACCCATTTATATACCATACTTGGAAATACTTTCTCTATTGCTAGCTAGTTTTCTAGCATTTTATTAAATGTTAGTTTTCTAGCATTTTATTAGATGTTTTTGCTTATATATTCATGAAGTATATTAGAAAATACTTTTCTTTCTTGTGTTATCTTTGTAACTTTTAGTATGGGGTAATGATGCTTTGTAAAAAAACAGTTGAGAATTGTTTGTTCCAAACTGTTTATTTTCTTTAAGATTCTTAAGGAAATTGGTCTTATTTCTTCCCTAAAGTTTCAATATAATTCACATTTAAAATGATTTGAAACAGGAGTTATATTTATGAGAAGGCTTTGACATAAAGTTGCTCATATTATTTATTGAAATCTTACCTATAATTGCTATTATATGACTATTAAAAGTAGATCAAAGTATTTGTGTACAAACTTTAACTGCATATTTGACAAGTCAAAAATATGATTGACTAAGAATGAAGTATTTTTATCTTAAACATGGAGCACTTTATATGAAAAAATGTTGGAAGCAGAGAGGTGGAGCAGGATGCAGTATAAAACTCTACTGTGTTTGTCCCCCTGCAGAAACATTAATATGAACAACTATTCACACTCAAAAATGCTTTTGCAAGAGCCAAGAAATCAAGTGAGTGATCATAGCACTTGGGTGTAGTATAGAAATAAGAAAAGATATGTTGAAGAGGACAGGAAGAACCTACATTGCCCCTTTCCCAACTTAGGCAATACAACATGGACACAAATACGCTCTGGGAGAAAGAGATTGAAGCAAACACTGGACTCTACTTCAGACCAACATAAGGTTACCCCCAGGGAGACCAAGCATTAGGCATTTCCCGACATCCACAGGTTCCAGGTCATTAACCTGCAGTCTGAGCCTCCAAGTCCACCCTACACCAGATGATGCATCCTACAATACCAGGCTGAAGGTCACTCCTGCAGACTGTCTGTAGGCCTGCTTCACTACCAGGTTGGTCTCAGCAGCCCTGGACTTTCCAGTCTGCTTACCAGCTATCCTTATCATCAGGTCATTCTGCCCAACAACCTCAGCAGCAAGCCTATCTTTGGACCAGACCAGACAACCTGCCCAGAATCTCTGAACAGGCTGACTGGTAAAGGGCTTTCGTATTAAAAGACAATCTGTAAAGACTAAAAAAGACTCTACTTCCTCAATTACGCAAACATAAACATAAGGCAATAAGAAACATGAAAAACAAAGGAGACATAACACCACCGAAGAAACATTGTAATTTCTTAGTAACTGACCAAAGAAATGGGAATAATTGATCTGCCTAAAAATTCAAAATAATTGTCTAAAGGAAGTTGGGCAAACCAAAATTCCTTTCACATACAATTATTTCAGTGAAATAGGATGATAATAAACAATCAAAATATATTTGAGAGCTTCAGAGATTGAGAGTTTGAAAAATTTTTAAAAATATAGAAATCCTGAAGTAGAATAATACAATTAATTAAAATTACAATAGAAAACACCCATGGCACAATTGATCAAGCAGAAGAAAGAACCTGTTAATTAAGATACATGTTATTTGAAAATAGAGAAGAAAAAAGAATGAAGGAATAAAAAAAAAAATCTTAGAGAATAGCATCAAATTAACAAATTAATCGACACACAGGATTTTAACAACAACAAAAAAAGTTTCTGCCTAGCCAAGGAAATGATCAATTGAGTGAAGAAACAACAGGATGGAGAAAATACTGCAGACATACACCTCATAAAGGGTTAATCTGAATATTTAAGGATCTCAAACACAATGGCAAGTGAACATGTGATCTGGGTTAAAGATGGGCAAAGAATGGACATTTCTCAAATGAAGACATCCAAGTGACCCAGAGGTAAATGAAAAAAATTACCAGTATTATTGTTGTCAGAGAAATGCAAATTGGAAATGCAGTGAGATGTAACTTCACATCTGTTAGAATGTGTGTAATCAAAATGATGAAAGATAAAAAGTGTTTGAGATTACAGAGAAATGTGAAGCTTTCCATGCCATTGGCGATCATGTAAATTAGGATAGTTATATAGAAAACAACCAGAGATTTGTCAAAAAATTAAGAATATAGCTACCATATGATCCCAAAACCCCACTACTGGGTAATATATCCAAGGAAATAAAATAAGCATGTTGGACAGACGTCAGTACTTCCATGTTCGTTGCAACACTATGAAAATAGACGAGACATGGAACCATTCTAAGTGTTCTTGAACAGAAGAATGGATGAATGAATGAATGAATGAAGAAAATATATTCACAATGGAATGTTAGTCTACCTTCAAACAAAAAAATTCTGTCATTTGGGACAATACGGATGAACTTGGAAGACATTTTGTTAAATCGTGTGAAAAAGACTAATCTCAAATGATCTCACTCACATATGGAGTACTAAAAAGTGAACTTACTAAAGTACAGAATAGAATATCAGGGGCTAGGTATGGGGAGGATGTTGGGGAGTTATTAATCCAAGAATGCAAAATTTTATTTAGATGGGAGGAAGAAGTTAAAAAAGCTATTGTGCAATGTGACAACTACAGTTAATCACAACAATGTAAAGAGTATTTAAAAATTGCCAAGAGAATAGATTTTAAGAATTCTCACCACAGAAATGGTAGTTACATAAGGTAAAGCAAATGTCACCACTCAATTTAGTCATTTCACAAGGTGTACATATTTTAAAACAACATGTAGTGCATGATAAACAATTTATACCTTGTCACTTAAACAATAAAAATTATTTTTAACTTCATAATTGTTGGAAAACGGGCCCAGAACATGTCTAGGAAAAAAGAAAACACAGAAACATTAATAGCCAACATTTGTGAAAAAATATTATTCATGTACAATGAAGCAGAAATGAAAGCAATAATGAGCTAATGATCTTTTCTTTTAAATCGCCATTGATCCCAGTAATCACACATACCCTGTTGGTGAGATTGAAGTGCTACTCACACACTCATTTACTCTTTGATGTGACAGTTATTTGGGAGACAATTTGCTATATGAATTGAGAACCTGAGAAAATTGTACCCAGATCTTGTAATTCAACTTCAAGGAATTGATATGGGAATATAATTAATATTGAAAAATATTCATTTAAATGTTTATAATAGCAAAAATTATACACAACTGATATGATAGCAGGATTATCTAACATCATAAAATTGATAGGATATCATAACATAATGTTAAGGCTGATAATAAGGATTTGAGTAAAATATTTGCTTTACGTGTAATTTTAAGTGATAATAAACAAGATTAAAATCAAAGTGAAGAGTATGTTCTCAATATTGAACAAATACATAGATTTAAGTATTACTATGTTGAAAAACAGCAAACTTAAAATTTTTTTTGTTCTTTTTAGTCATACATGATGGTAGAATGTATTTTGATGTATCATATTTACATGGAGTATAACTACCCATTTTTGTGGTTTTACATGATGTGGAGTTATACTGGTTGTGTATTCATATATGAATGTAGGAATGTTATGTCGGGTTCATTCTTTTGTCTTTCCCTTTCCCAATACCACCTCCTTCCCTTCATTCCCCCCGTCTAATCCAGTGAACCTCCATCATCCTTTGGTTTTGGGGGATTGGCTTATTTCACTTAGCATGATAGTCTCCAGTTCCATGAATTTACTGGTAAATGTCATAATTTCATTCTTCTTTATGACTGAGTAATATTCCATTGTGTATGTGTACCCACATTTTCACAGCATACTTTTTCCACAACCTGAAGAATTCATGTGTTTCATGGCATGAGGCATTTGTTCATGTGCTATTAAAAGGTTTAAGAAAGTGGATTTGTAACTTCCTTCTTCGTCTAATAGTACACTTCTTTAGGTTTCATGATGTTTCAAAATAAGACATGTATTTGATGGTAAATGGATGGAACTGGAGAACAAGTTGAGGGTCAAATGTTTTCTCTCATGTGTGGAAGATAGGCAAAATAAGGGGAAAAAAGGGTTAGGAGATCTGATGAAAACAGGTGTGATATAAGTGGAGTAGTGGAAGAGAATTAAAGGACAGGGAGGAGGAATGACAAAAGCAAGAAACGGTAGGATGAAATTGACCAAACTCTACTATGTGTGTATATGAATATATCATGGTGGATGCCACTTTTATGTATATCTATTAAGCACCAATTCAAAACATAACAAATAAAGAGGAACAAAACCAGTACAGTAAAGGAAGGAGAACAAGGAGAGGGAGGAGGTATTTTAGCTTTTCTGTAGCTCCGACCTGAGAAGTGGCAAGAACAATTAGAGGAGGAAAAGTTAATTTGGAGGCTCACAGTTTCAGGGGTTTCAGTTCATAGATGGCTGACTCCAATCCTTAGGGCCTGAGGTGAGGCAGCACATCATGGTAGAAGATTGTGGCAGAGGAAGACAGGTACTTGGTACCAGTAAGAAGAGAAAGACAGCTCTGCTCAATAAAGATGAAATACAACCCCCAAAGACACACCCACAATGACCCGCGTCCTCCAGTTACACCCTATCTGCCTACAGTAACCTCCAAGTTAACCCCTCAGTGGATTAACATACTGATTAGCTAGAGGCTTTCATAACGCAACCATTTCACCTCTAACACCCTTTGCATTGACTCACACATGAACTTTTGGGGGACGCCTAATACCTAAACCATTCGAGGAGGGGAGGGAAAGAGGAAATACTAGGGACCGAAATAAAGCAAAGTATACCATGCATGTAAGATGATGTCACAAAGAACCCCACTATTAAATATAACTATAATGTACTAATAAAAACATTTAAAACTACGCCATGTAGTTTGCATGGAATAATGTTTACCATTTCTTCAAAAATGTAGCCCAGACATTGTTCTATGCTGATTCTTTCAAGCTATGAAGTGGCCATTCTGATATTATTGCCTCAGTTTAAAAACATCAAATTTTCATTATTTCAGTACTAGAATCATTTCTTTAGTTTGTAAGAAAGAATTTAAATCTTGACACAGCACATTATCAAATCTAACATTTTTGGCTCCCTTTTAATTTTTTTCTGAATAAAGTTTGCATACAAGTTATTTTGAAAGAATTTTCTTTATTTGAAATTATTTAATTTACAATGTAGTGAGAAATATGAATTGCTTTTTTAGAATTATTTGAAATTAATTTTATTCAGTGCCCAATGGATATGATGCACACTGTTAGAATTATCAGTTTTAAAATGTAATTTGTGGCATTTAATAAAACCTTATTATATATAAGTCTTTGCAATAGATATATTTGTATACAAACAAATCATTGAAAATTTAAGTATTTAAATTTATTGGATGATTGTATTTTACCCTTACTATTACATACTTATTTCAAAGTGCTGTTTTTTGCATTTTCTTGAGAAAAAAAAGTTTTCAAACTATGAAACACCAAGTCACTACTCTTACCATATCCTATGAGTTATATATTCAGGTAAGTTGAGATTTTGATATTTGAACTTATGATTTTAAAATCAATTGAGACTGTGGGAGAGAGTCTTCTGGTACTGATCACACAGGCTAGACCCACCTGAAGTTGCAATGGCAGAAACGTGTTTCTGATTGCCTTCGTAGTGTTTTATATATCAAAGTGTGTGGTATTAGAGCGATCCTACTGCATGCTACGTGGGATTATGTAGAACTGCAGGAAGCTAGGAGGTTGCACACAATGTGTAGAATTTTATTAGGAGAGAAATGGTTTCAAATCAAAAGAAGGTTAAAAGCCTACATTATTTATTGAGCCCTGAAACCATTATCTGCCCCTCAAGGAGTGAGCAGCCTGTGTCTGAATGACTGCCAACATTAAGTTCTTCATCTTTAAAGTGCTATTCTTTATGCACAGCCAAAAAGCACATTCACATAGACACAAACACTCAAATAGATAGCCTTAGAAAATCATTGTGTATGATTGAATACTTTAAGTGTGCAAGAACATTCAAAAACATCAGAAAAAAAAAACTTTAAGTAGTTGAAAAGTGGTGTTGGACTGAATCTTTGCAGTTTATATGCGTAAATGCAAACACACAAACATATGTGCATATACATATACACATCTGGCCACAGGTTCCCTTCAAATGCATTACTGTGACTATCTCTAAGCATGTCCTTTCCTTAGTGTAAGTGACATTTGGACACTCTAAATGGAAGCCTCAGGGTCAGGAGAAACAGTTAAGCATTTGATTTCTTGTAGTGACAAAATTTAAATATGACTAATTGGTAATTACGTTGAGATTAATTTGTCAACATTTTATGGAAGGAATATAAAATTATCACAATAGGGATAAGTATGTGCACTCAAAATATCCTCTGACTGGTTACTTGAGGAGCATTAATGTTAAGTATGCTGGAAAATGCAAAGCAATTCACTGGTTTATTTTAAGAGAATAAGAAAACATCAAGAATAAATATTACCCTTCATTTCTCAAAATAAAGGTTAGTTTATATTTTCCTTTGGCAAGTTAAAGAGGTCTTCAATATAGCCATTTATAACTATGTGGTTAGAATATGAATTATGAGCTCAGATACGAAGCAATAACTGTGGGAGTTTACTTGGTATAAAATCTCTCATCCAAAGATACAAATATGCAAAAAAAAAAAAAAAAGTGTTCTAAAAACAGAAAACTTCACTGCAGGTGCCTGCTATTGGCAATGTCATGCAATAAAGTAGTTGGCATTGATCTATGTTTTCAAAAGCCCTGTGGTATTCTGCAGGCTTATTAGCAAAGTGTACCTTGTAAAGCTGCAGATTTGAGAGTCTTTCTTAGGTGAGTGCTTCTCACAGTGAAGAAATAAGTGTTCTGGCTTTTTCAGCAATTGTTACAAATGGCTCCCAGCGGATTCAGAAAAGAAGGCAGAGTTAGGTTAAAACTGACCTTAAGATTCTTGTAGGTCCTTTCTCCTACCACCTGCATAATATCAACTTCAATAGTATTAAAACATTCAGTGTTAAGGATAAGTTAATGGAACAGCCAGAATCAAGCACAAATTGCCATTGCTAACAACTCCTCCACTGAAAATATATCATTACAGCTCTTAATTGAAATGACAACCGGTATGAAAGCATTGCACAATAAAGACACAATTTCATTGCAAAGTCTAGGATTTCACAAAGCCTCACTCTATGCCTCATGGATTTTAATTTAATTTTTTTGTTAGTTATATTAACACAACTTATCTTTGCTTGTTTTTTTCTCTATTAATGATGCAAGCCACATTTTTAATAACTGACTTTTTATAATATAATGCCTCCATTTCCTCAGAACATCTGTATTTATGGTATAAGATTTCCACTATATACTTAAGGGAAATTTCAAACATTCTCATGTTTGGCAATTATCTTTGACAGACACCAAAAGTAAGCATCCTAGGGCTGGGGTATAGTTTAGTGGTAGAAGGCCTGCCTAGCATGTGCTAGCCTGGCTTCCATTTCCAGCAGAGCAAAATAAAACAAAACAAAAAATGCCCTGATTTTCTAGAGAATAAATATATTAACTAGCCTGAATATTAACAGCTATCAATTGATAATGAGCTAGTTTATGAAAGGCTCAGTGGTAAAGTGCTCTTGGGTTCTGTCCCTAGTACTGGAAAAAAAAATGTACCTGCTCCTTCTATTTGATATTCCTCTTCTGGATTATTGAAGTAACTTGAGAGCAGAATAATTTCATGAATCAATCAATAGCCTGAAAACTGCCAGGTTTACTGAGCTTCAAAGTCCTTGTTAAGTAGCTGAATCTGGTCTACACTTTACTGAAGAAAATCATGGCCAGTGGGTACTCTCTCCAGCACTGTATCTGGGGAGCAGCAGGTGAAATGTAAACAAACCCAAATATAATACTTCATATATATATGATATGCCTGTCCTTAGGTTGGTTATATAACAAAGAACTCTAACTCTCCATCCCCTCTTTCTATAATCTTTCCACGTCTGTATTTTGTCCTCTCATTTCTATTTGCTTGTTTTGTTTTAGGGTATTTTTTTTTTTGCATTCTTTTCAACTTTAGTCTATTCCCACCAATGTAAGAAGCAACATCAGATTCAACTGAGTGGGAGAAAATATATTCTATTTCATAAGTAAGCATCAATAAACACTTTCTGAATTCACTGTAGGCAGAAAGCAATTGAATTTGCCAACTTTCCTCTGTATTTGAGTGATAATTTGCTCTTGTATTCAAATTTTTGAACTACATTTTGAGGTAAATATTTGAAAAGCATGTCAAAGGATGGAAAGAATAGGAAGGAGTGAGGGCTGGGACAGGCTGATTAATGAGTACTGATTTACAATTAGATACGTATGAGAAGTTCCTGTGTGTAATTGAATGATGAGGTAATGATCTTTAACAATAATACTCTGTACTTTGCAAAAAACTAGAAGAAAGTATTTTGAATGTTTTCGTCATGAAGAAATGATAAATACTTAAGTAGATAGATATGTTTAACTGATTTAAACATTACAGAATGTATTCACATATCAAAAGCATCATACAAAACCCAATTAATATGTACAATTTTTATGTTTTGATGTAAGAATTAAAAATAAATTTAATCTTAATTTTTAAAACTTAAAGGTCAGGAGAGTGATTATGAAAAAGAAAATTAAAGTATAAGTATTGGAATATACTACCTCAATTCTGTGTTTATATTTCTTTTCAAAGTCTTTCTTGTAACATTTCTATGGAAATTGTTGAATAATGGAAAATAATTAAATGAGATTGATTTGATCTTAGTGTGATTTGGTTCGAATATTCCCACATGGGAGTCAATATGGTAGGGTGCTCTCTATAAAGGGTTATATCATGATTCATATTCAGAAATATACGCTCCCATATGCACTTAAAATTGAAGATACTTACAAATATATCTTTTTATGAGAGAAAGATTTCTTAATTTTGTGCAAGTATTATTTCTCAAAGCAAAAGTGATTTTGTGAACTCCAGAACATTATTTCAAAATATTGCTAAATCTCAGTTCAATGTATTTTGGGTATTTTCATAAGCAGAACCTTCTAAATATCAGTTACATATTGATAATATTTTAGAAAGATCCTTTCTGAAATCTAAATGGAAATAATCCATATTATATTAGCCTACATCACACACTTAAAGTGAATCCAATTATAAATGACATTCTAAACTTATTAAGTTCAGAATACTACTTTCATGCCAAGATATCTGCAAATTATTTGTCCAATTTGTTGGTTGATTCTACTGTTGCACATGGTACTGTATCATTTTGGTTCAAAAATAAATGAGTTAGTGAAATGCTTATTTGGGTAGAAACACAGGTAATGTTTATAAAATTTATCTAAAAATGCCATGTTACAATACAGATAGGGATATAATATGTATATAGTATTAACAGTAAGTGCATACTTAGTATATATTTTCTTACTGAAAGGCCACATTCTTAATATTTTGGTAGGGAAAAAAAGAATCATTAAAATATAGGGGTCTATACTGTGGTTGGTGACATACATCAGTTGCCAGGCAGGCAATTTAGACCTGAAAAAGAAGACTGTAACAGAAGTAGAAAATTATGAAATGAAGTTAATTGCTTAATTATGTTTTTGGCTTGAAATATAGTTCTGCTTTCATCTTTAATTTTAATGAAGATGAATGATTGAATGAAGATGATTCATGAATAGTCAATAAACATTGCTGGTATACTATTAACTGATATAGTTATTTATCTAGTATCCCAAAGTCTTCTTGCTTCTAAAAGACTTATATCTCCAAGATTCTTGGCAAACACATATATGCAAGAACTTTTTAAAAAAGTGACTCTGTCTTAAATCAGAGAAAATCTGTTTTTTAAATTGTCATTGCACTAAAGTGGAAGAAATTTTTATATTTTGTTCTTAGATTGAAATAGTTTTTGATGACTGATGTAATGTCTGATGAAAAATTTTATTTATATTAAATTTCATTAGTATGTGAATATGCATGTGTGCATGTATGTAACACAAAGATTAGTGGATAAGCTATGTAGGCTTTGAAATTTAATGTTTGCTGGTTAATATTGTCTGCCTGCCTTCAACATTTGAAAAAAAGGGTAATAGTGTAAAATATTACTTTATTGAAATATTGAAAGCAATGTAACTCTATGTAATAGTAAATGATAATTGTTAATATAGTAATGATTTTTATTAGGACAGCATACCTCCTATGGGCTATTGATTTCATCATGCTTTTTAAAATATCTGTTGACTTTAAAATCAATTATAAGTAGATTAATTGATATTCATTATATAGCTGTGCCACATTGTTAAGTAGCATTTTTTTCCCTAACATTACTCTGGATGGGTCACTGGTTTTCCAACTACTGTCTCTGTCTTGCTTAGACCCCTAGATCTGTCTGAACCGAAGAATAGAGAGCCATTTTATAAATATTATCCTCATGATAAAGTTTCCATTGCCGAGCTTCCTTTGTAGGGGAAGCTTTAGTTCTATTGATAAGGTCTTATTTAGCACCCAAGTCCTCTAGTCTCTTTCCTGGGAGAAGGCTCTGGCCAGTAGAGTTTTCAGGAGCAGAGGCAGGCCTGAGAAAAACACCCTGGGAAGAGTAGACTTTCGTGGGCTAAGAGCAAAGAATATGAATCTCAAATGAGAGACACGTGAGGCTGAATCCGGATAAAGAAGGATCCTCTGAAACAGTGGATTGCTTGTCTTCCTTTGAAATGGAGTCTGCTCTGAACCACACGAGAGTTGCTGAGGTCCCGATCTACTTCAGAGAACTATAAACCTCCAGACCTTCATTCCGGGATGCAATTCCAGTCAACCTTTGTGATTCTTGAGTGAAGGGCCTTAGTTATGACTACTCCCCGTTCACGCTGTTTTCTATTTAAAATTCCTCAGTCCATGGACGCCAGCGACAGCATTTTCCTTGAGTCTGATTTCTTCTTCCAGTTTCTCTGCTTTGAATACAACTTCTTAAAATGGTATACTCATTTTGTTTCCACATGAGAATATTTCATTCTAACTCTTTTTCAAGTGCCCTAGATCCTACCCATAGAATCTCGCTCTCTGCTGTTATGAGTCCTGTTTCCATGATCATATGAGGACCCAGCCTTGCCCCTTCTCACCCAAGACATCGCGATATGAGGAACATCATCACAGTGCCTGGGACTGGTACCTACTTAAGACTTTCATTTCCAGGTAAAATGCATACTATATTAACTATTTCCCTGTTTTCACTATTGAAACTCCCCATATGTTCTTTCTGTTGACAACTTACACCATTTTTTAACCTTTTAATTGCCTGTCTGAATTTCTGTATTCAGTATATGCTATTTAGTCTCTGTCTGCAAATCTGTTGCATGACTCTTTGAGTTCTAAAACATAGAAAACTCCAGAATTTTCAAGTAAATGAGTATTTATCCTAAGAATATGACTGTGTAAACAATTAGAACATAGGAAACCAAAATATTCATAATGACAAAATTATCAAAATATCCTACAATCCCCTTGGAGGACACACCCCCAGGGACTTAAGACCTACCTCTAGGTTCTACTTGTTGAGTTTCCAGCATCTTCCAATAATAGCAAGTCAGGGACAGAACCTTAACACAGGCCTTTGGGGGACATTCAAGATCCAAACTATAACATCTGCATTTCCTGCCAAAGATCAAAAATTACAGGTAAAATATAACTATTTGATCTATTAAAATGATTACATGGGTCAAGTGCTTATCATTGGCTCATAACTTGGAAAAAAAAAACAGGCTTGTAGGACACTATGGACTATGAAGGTCCATTGCTTAAGCAGGACGGGCATGCATAGAAGCAACTGTACAGTTGGGTATAATGTTCTCATGGTGGGGATGGGCTGGGGGTGGGGATGGGGGTTATTTTCAAGGCTGAATCCCAAGCACATTTTCTTCAAACCCTTCAACATCATATGTTGTCAAGGAAATATACATAATTTTATTCCTTTAGTAATCAGTTTGTTCCAGATTATAAAGAAATGTTATTTAAAGATATCTGAAAAAATTTGTTCTTGCCAGTTACTACATAGATAAAAATGATTTAAGGCAAGCATGGTCTTTGAAAATAATTATTCAAAGACCAAGAAAAATCTAGATTTATTTTTATGTAATCTAAATAAAATGAACAGCAGCAGGAAGACTGACTTTTTACAATTCTTATCTGCTAAAGAATATAGATCTGGTTGCTACATAATTAATCATATTTTAAAAAGTCTTTCAGATGATTAAAGAGAAATGCCTCAGAAACCAAATTTCCTTCCACAGATGGAAACTTAGGAGACATTCTTTAATGCAGAAAACACAACAGACATGATAGTTTGAGCATCAGGAATGGCTCTGTGAAATATAGCTGAGAATTAATGGGAAGAGCCATACTTGGCAGGTGTTTTTAGTAAATATTAAAATGTAGATAAAAGAATAAAAATAGACATTACAAATCAGTGTAAGAAAAAAATAAGGTAAACAAATCAGTTTATAATTTACAAAAGTTTGGTACTACTACTGGAAATAAAGTAGACATACTGACATTCACTATTGTCAATGCTTTCTCATACTATTTATATTTTAAGAAGCTTATAGATGCTGATTCACCAAATACCAGAGAAATAGCCAATTGCATAAATAATCTCTAAATTCTAAGGGGACCTCCAAGAAAATGAAATGAGACTTCCAGAAATTTCTCTTCTATGCAGTCTGCCAACTCAAATGTGGCAAGTGTTCATTTTGACAGTTGTAGAATTGCCTCCACCATTAACCAATAGGCTCATTGAGAAAAGCAATGAAAAGTGTATAAAGTTTAATATTTCCTGTAATTTAGGGATGCTCCCAAGGATATCATCTGCTACTCTACACATATTTTCCCATTCACGTCTCAGAAAAATATGTCTAAATTCTCAATAATGGGCCCATTTTATTTCTTATGGAAACTTTGATTACAAAATTCAGAATTATTTAATCTCTATCTCTGTCTTCTGTTTCTGTCTCTCCTTCACCCTTTCTTTTGCTTTCTTGTTAGTAGGCTACTTGGAACCAAAATTGAAGTCCACTACTAGCAAATGCACAGGATTCTCTAATGTGTGTATCCATGTCCATTCATTCATCTTTAATGTCTGTACCAATACTGTCCCATCATCTTAAACACTAATTCAAATTGTTTATGGAACAAAATGGTAAATAAATAAATACATTGGTTGTCTCCAGTGTGGCAGGAACACAGTAACTTGCTTGTTCCAAATCTTATTGAGGACCACATCTTGAGGACAAATTGGTTATTATTGTGGTCATGGAACCAGGCTCTGGCTATATAAACACTGTTTTAATAACAACCTTATTGTCAGAGTAGTTAAGAAACTGTTTTACTTTGTTAAGATTATAGAAATGTCATCAAAGAAGCAAATTAGCTTCTTTGACAGGTTTGGACCTGTCATGTTTATGCAACTTGCCAAGAAAAACTATAGGACCCTGCTACTTAAATGCTGTTCACAGAGACATTCAACTTAGTTCTCCGGAAAAATATAGCTGACTAAACCCAACTTGGACCTGAACATCTATTTTTGCTTGCTACAATAATTTTTTAAATTGGTATGAAATTCCTTCTATGGCTTGCTTTGAAAATACTCTGAAAAGATGTCTCACCTAATTAATTTGGAATAATTGACAGAAGATGTGTTAAAATTGGACAGAATTAAAGATTATGGAATATATCATGGAATTATATTTTTATTATTGCCAAGTAATAATTGGAACAAGATTCACAAGGCAGCAGTATAGTGCCAGATACATGTTTTATCATATTCAGTCTTCCCAGAAAAGTTATTTTAAAAGTATTTTTAGACTTACAAATGTAAGGGGCAACTTATTTTTAACATATTAACATATCTTATTTTTAAATATATGATACTATTTCCCTTTGTTTTTATTGTCCATACTACATTGTTCACAAATCCTTCTTCCTTTGGTTCAAATATAAATCTGACCACAGTCCCATCTGAATTACCTCATGATTCAAAATACATGGAGATTAAAATGATAATGAAAATTGTTGTACCCAAAAATTTCAAATGTGCTTAAAAATAAGTATTTGAATATCTTCTTAGTGATTCTGTGAAATGAGGTTACATGGAATTGCTCCATAGCATTCTACTGTCATACTCAAAAATAGAAAGTTTGGCAATATTCCTGGAAGACTTCGGGAGTGAGCAGGTGGATTCATAAAAGGAAGCCTGGTATTTACTGGAAGGTGAGTGTACAAGGATAACTCTCGTTAAAACACCTCTCTGTGTTTTATATGTCACTCGCACTTCACTGCCTGGGAAGCCACACAAAGACTTTCTGTTTCATGCACAGGATCAGACTCAAAATATTTATCAAGCTTTCCTAAAACCATACACACAACCGGCTGAATGTCTAGACAGGAATAATTAGTATTTAAAATAAAGGATAACTTATGATGAATTGTGAACACTGGTGACTAGTTGATTCAATGATGTTTAAGTTCCATGAAAAACACTGGAGAGACATTGAGTCTGTCTAACCCCCAAATTCTACTTCCATTCAGTCTCACTGAGTTTTGGCTCATTATTCCCAACCTGAGATTCCACATCTGTCAAGTTAATTTGCTGATTGTCATCCACACTGGAGATTTCCTTCTTCGGACCATCATCTATGATTTGATTTAACTGAAATTCTCTTTTCACCCCACTTGGCTAATCATTTCTCTAACTTGTTCAAAATGTATTCTCTATAGTTTACCCTTATCTGGAGGTTTTTAAAAATTGTTTTCTTCTTGCTCTGTTCATCTCTGCAATAAATATCTGGTACTTATGCTACACATAAGATGGGTTGCTCAGTGAATGGTCTCTTTGTGTTTCCTTGATATAGTATAACAAATATATCACAATTTGATACTCAAATCTTTGTACAAACTTGGTTGGGTATTATACATATTGGTATCAACTATCATTTTAACTTTGTATATGAAAATTACCTTCAAATATTTAAGACCACCTTAATTATTGCCCCCTCACTTAAGTTTAAATGAATATGCAGGGTATTACATGAAAATTTTTCTCTAGGTCATGGGAGTTCAGAAAACCTGTGTTAAATAATATTAGTTTACTGCAAAACACTTTGGATCCTACTATGTGCTGCAATATATAAACATTTTTAAAGTGGGACTATAGTATATACTATTTTCTATATCTGTGTAACCATGAAATTTATTAGTTTTTAAATTTCGCAAAAGTATCATTGAATCACTTTGGAAAATGTTTTCTGAAGTAGCTAAATGTGGGCTATCAGTTTACACTAACATCTATAACAGTACAGCAAATAGATTTAAAATTGTTTGTAGCTTTCCAGTTTACCTAGTTCCATTTTAAATAATCTCATTTTATAAAACAATCTACTGAAGTACTTGTGATTATCCAAGGAAAACGTCTGTCAGAGCTATTAAGGGATTTACCGGTTCTTCACACCTAGTGATAGTTTTAGTTCTTAAATCCTGGTCATTAAATTAAAATTCTTGACCAAGTAATCAGTCTTCACACACATGAATTAAGTACAGAGATTCATGACACAAAGCCCATCATTTATAGTGATTACAAAATTAAATTATCATAGATAAGATGATTAGAAGTGGTTACAGATCTATAGGTTAGTTTTACTGGCATTTTCTACATCTTGATAAAGTTTTACTAACTATAAATGTAATTTTTCATCTCAACAAGAGGAAAATAATATAATTTAAGGATGAGAAATAAGATTTAAAGGAAAGCTAAAGACAATGTGTAGGATTTTTTTGTAGTCAAGATATTATTCCAATCCTTGTTGATCTGTTGAATTTTATATCCTCTCTATATTTTCTTCCTTGTTGTTTTTTAATATTTTAGAAAACTGAAATAAATAGCATTTAGTTTAGGAAATATGCTGTAATTGGATAAATTATGTGCAATGATTTTGAAATTTATGTACATTCAGTTTATATATAGCAGAAAATAATGTTTGTTTATAGAGACAGAAAAGGCTACTTTGAGTCCCAGATCTTCATATATAAGCCATAATGTGCAATATTAAAAGGCAGAAGTATATTAAAAAATATATACTTTTATTAAAGATACATTACTTGACTACATGAAATGTTTTCAGAATTTTAATGTTAAATATGCAGTGT
Organism: Sciurus carolinensis; assembly: GCF_902686445.1. NCBI lineage: Eukaryota > Metazoa > Chordata > Mammalia > Rodentia > Sciuridae > Sciurus > Sciurus carolinensis. The sequence continues at coordinate 31,338,202 of NC_062222.1, read as the reverse complement.
CAGAAGATCACTAGTAATTCTTTTTTTAAACACATCAAATCTACTATTGCATGTAGCTAGCATATTTTCACTTTAGGGTAGCATTCAAATAAAACATATAACTCAATTAAAGATGATAATGACCAATTACTAGTTATAAAAGACATTTTTCACATTATAATATTTTGTTTTCTTCTCCAACATTTCTTTTTTGAAAGATTTAAAGATCAGTTAGAAAAGGGTTGTGGGTCAGTTTCTGTCCATAGTGAGTCCTACAAGTCTTTGATCCCAGTTCTGACTAGGGATTTAAACTATTAGATCCCCCACTCTTTGAATCCCCCATTCTTCTAAAGCAAATAAGACAGCCCAACAGGTATGTAGGTCAAGTCCAAAAGACACAAATCAGATAGGAACACAGAATATGGCTCAGAAGTCGTGCTGCATCCCATAACTCCAGATATCCAAAGAAATCTGGGTAGTGAGCTGTTAAGTGATTATGGGGAAAATTTGCCACCAGTCCAAGCCCTTGAAACAAGACAGTCAACACTATTACTTGTGATAACCCTCACTGATTAGTGTCTTACATTATGTTTGGTACTTCCGCGCAGACTCCAACCTTTCCAAAACAGGCGAGTGCTTCTCTTTTGTGCTAAATAATTGGTGGGAACCTCTATTAAGCACTGTTGCACTGCTTTGCATTGTATTATGTCTGCTTTGGGTCTCTATTCTCCAACAGGTTACAGACTCTTTTAAAACAAGAAATCAGTTTGCTATCTCTGCACAAATTGATAGATACCATTCTTAAATGTTTCTTCTATTTTCCTTTGGTCATGTTGGTTCTCGTATTTTGTCAATGAATGTCTCTAAAGACATTATAGGGTTTAAAGAGCAAATAAAATTTCATTTTAATGAATATCATTCTACTATTTAGTTGATGCTATTTTTGCATCTTACCAACCCACCCATATTGAAATCCCATATTGTAGTATTTATAGGGATATGATTTCTTAGTCATTTAACAGTCTGTATATTAAACAAAGGTAACATTAGCATATTTTAATATGAATAAATGTGTTTACATGTTAAACATTATTATTAACATATATTCATGCATATGCATACGTGTTCATATATCCACAGACTTAAACATGTGCAGACCACAGACCTTGGTAGGTTACCCATTCTTGTATTTGATGTTAGAGTATTGATTGTAATGAGATGGACATACCAACAATGAGTTAAAAATAAATAAATAAAGGTAGCTCAGGATCAAGATCCTGAGAGTTAGAGAAGCTAATGGTATATAATTCTTCTCTTGAATAGAGTAAAACTTAAAATAATCTCTCCTATCTCTGGGGAGAAAGACCATCACTGAATGTATGAGTGAATGAAGAATGTGAGTCAATTCCTTTTCCTATAGTATTTTTATTTTCACACTAAATGCCTACTACTTAGAAGATACCATTCCACTTCATCTTCTCAAAGATAGGCTTCTGAATTTTTGTCTGGAAAGCATTCTTTATATTTTCTCTTTCACTGGTAAGCCCCCATCTATCCAGTATGACCCTGCATATTCCTGAAATCTCAGTGTCCTCTATGGGGGAAGGATTGTCTGAATGGGAACAGATCTGGAGCACAGTCCCAGGGAAGATGTTCTGTGCTCTCAGATCATAGAAGTCAGTGTATGATCAAAACTTTGGCAACGTGGAAATAAAACAGTGAAATTATTAAACATGCATCATTGATAGGATGCAATGAGTAACTAATTGTGGGATGTATGAGCATAGAAAGGGACATATCTGATTTTGTGTTGTATATTACAACAATTTTTAGATGCCAAAGTATACCTTTGGTTAAGGTGAAATCACAAGATGGAAAACATAGTAGTTTAGGAGAGAACACAAAACTCTGGGGAAAAGATGAAGAATTGACAGTCTGTTTATTACAATTACATACATTGGGAGCACCCCAGGAAGAAGATGGTAAATACTATATTTTTGGAATTCACCAAGGTGAAGGTGATAAGTAATATCATAGAAGGATAATATGGAAAAGGTCCTTGAACTCAACCTCTGTGAAAACCCCATACATAACATACAGGTAGAGGAAGAAGAGCCCCAGCAGGAGCTTGAAAAGACTCAGGTGGAGACATCAGAGATGGATCAGGAGCCTTCATATAATGACAAACAAGGGGACTGAGTTTTCTGTATAAGTCAATTCACAGTGAGGTATTTGTGACTTAAGAGATAAATCAGGCAGAACATAATATCAATCTACAAAGCATTTCCTACTTTTTACTACCTTACCCTAGTCACCTGAAGTAACTAGTTAATGTTTTGGTATTTAAATTCTATCAAATTTTTTGCTTCAAATATACAGATAGGACTGACCAATAAATCATAAACTCCCTATACCAAATAGTGAGTGTCTTTCTTGCAGATGAACTAAATTTCATACAATTGTTTGTAATTCATTATGTTTTATGGGATTTTTCCATCATTTTGAAGGGAAAAAATCACCTAAAATAAGTTCTTATACAGTGGTTGTCATGGTCAACGTCCAACATTTTAATCACATAGTGCAAAATATGTGGGACTCTCATTGGTTTAAGAGTCAGAGATTCTATTGTGTAATGATTTCTTTATTACTGTGTAAGGATTTTTCCCTTCTGCCAAAGGAGGCAAGAGTGAATAAAAGAAATTATTTCAAAGATAAAGTGGTCTGACTCACATAGCTACAAAACAGTCCTTACAAAGTTTGAAATTTAAAGTTCTTCAATTTCTTTTGTGCACAGTATTGCTCTGTTATAGTTAATAAGAACGGAAAGAAAAGGCTAAACACTTCTCATTCTGTGAGTGTTGATTCCAATAGTGCTATTTCCAATTCATTTTAACATCAAAATTTCAGAAGTAGAACAAAATACTGTTTAATATTGAAAGCAAAGATGTAATTGCTGATGATTTTCTGATTTTTAGAGACTGAGGCTAAGAAATCAAACCCGTGAAAGTGCTGGAAGTTTTGTTTGTCCAAAAACTCTGTCTCTGCAGCTTAACAACTCTTCAAATTGTAGAAGACCTAAACCAAACAGTCTGATGCTCTTTGCCACTGGCTTCTTTGAAAACCAATGTTTAAAGTCTTAAAAATGAAACATATTTTACCAAACATATCTACCAAATCCTGGTATTACAAAATGCAGTTGGATCTCTGACTTGTTTAAATTTCTTAACAAAATTGTGAAGAGAATATGTCATAGGCATCTTATGAAATTGTGTATTTGGATTTTATTCTCTCAGTCTTTGAAATTTTTCATCACTAGAGTATTCAACTAAACAAGAGTGATTTCAGTGTTCACTTTGAAGTCAGTAGACATTAAAGACAGGGAAATATTAAAGTCTCTACTGAATAGGGCAGTGTTAAAGAAAATCAAGGTACCTAACCATCAGAACTTTTAAATCAAATAAGCAAGAGACCATGGCTGTTTCTATGCTTTGAGTTACTACACAACCAGTCACAACCTAACTTAGCAGTGTATTTTTGGTAACAAACAGATATGCTAAAGCAACCAGAAACCAGTCATGCTTCTGCCAATCACAGTTGCCAGTGATTCAGACCACATGATTCAGATCAGTTCAAAACAAAGTGAACTCCAAGTTGAAGCACTTAGACTATTTCTGGAATTTATTTTCATTTTCTGTCTGTGAACATCTCCAAATTGCCAAAAGAAGTTCTTGAACCCTTTTTGGTTTGGGGTGATGCCCTATCAATGCATTTTTCTCTGCTTAAATAAGCTCTGTTTGAATTCAATTTCCCTAAAGATTTTCTTCAATAGAACATAACATGTGAAACTGATGGCATAGAAATATAAAGAAAAATAATAAAAGAAATCTACCCTTAGTATGAGATAGGTGGAAGTCACTGATTTATGGAACTTGGTTTAGACAAAGTGAAAACTAAGAAGGAAATCTATCTGTCAAACTTTTATGTGGTGGATAATGTAGCATTAGTGTTACTTCAACTCTCATATTAGGGGAATAGCAGTCTTCTTGAAGGAAATGAATTGTACCATTCATTTCTAGAAACAAATATGTTATAGTATCAAATTTGGATGCACTAGTGGTGGTGTAGCCAAAACTAGAGGATATTTGTCCGTAGTTTTTAGGTATTTTTTTGGGGGGTACCAGGAATTGAATTCAGAGACACTCAACCACAGAGTCACATCTCCAACCTTATTTTGTATTTTATTTAGACACAGGGTCTCACTGAGTGACTTTGAACTTGAGATCCTCCTGCCTCAGCCTCCCAAGTCACTAGGATTACAGGGGTGCACTGACACACCTAGCTTAAATAAAAATTTAATAAAATTATTTAAAACATTTTATCAACTGAAAATATCATGGGAGAGAGGAAAGTATGAATATCAATGTGACAAGAAAGATTAATGTATAACTTGCAATTCAAACTTATTCAGATGGACCTAGTTTAAGGTGTCACAGATTTGTGGCACAGGCTTGGTATTTTGTACTTTTTAAATCTATCTAAATGTGTTCCATTATTTCCTAAAAATATTTAATATATCACGGTCATTCATCTAATAATAGTTGCTTTTCAAAAATAATTTGAGTCTCTAATACTTCTCTAATATTTCATTATAAAGAATATCTTCAAGAAAAATACAAACATGTGAGTGATATTAATATTTTAACTGTCAGTTTTGTTAGACTTGTAATTTTCATGAAAAAAATCAGTGAACAGTATTTTCAACATTTCTTTCACTATAAGTAGTCAGTCTTAAATATATGTATTCTGTTAATATGATATTTAAGTTTGTCACAAACTAAAAATCTGGAATTTTAAGCGTGCCCACTATCACCTGTCACTGGTATAGGTGGTATTTGTTGTACAGAAGGTACATCTATCTGGGCTCTATAAAGAAGGATTGTTGGCATTTCAAATGTCTACTAAGTGCCATGCTCTTTAATAAATCATGAGATCACAGGAATAAATCAGAATGGGGAAACTTAAATAATGCTGGGACTATTCCCAGAGGTCTCGTAATGTAATTGGCATTTTTCATTTTTCTATATCTAGTTTCTAGACACTGATAACATGTATTTAGAATCAGATATGATTGTCTTCAAATTGGTAGTACACATATTACACCCACACATACATCATATTCTCTGTGAAAGAAAATATGCATACATTTATTTATATATAAATAAAACTGAATATATACCTTTAAATTTAAATGGAATACTTCAAACAATTCTGCATCTCTAATAGGATAATTCTTATTTTCCAAAATTGTTTCACACCTTATTTTGGCTTCTTAAGTCTAAACATTTCTTGATGTAGCCTTTCTCAAATAATGACAAAGATTCTGCTTCCATTGAGAAAAACAAAAGTCGTCAAATACAAGCTTTTTCACCTTTCCACCTCCAAAGCTACACAAGATGGCATTTGCTCCTTTCTCTTTCTTCTGTCTTGCTACACTGGAAGGTGTCCTTTTACTAAGAGATTTCAATTTTTACATTTGTGTCCTAGGTGGTAAATCTATTTCCCTTTTGGATTCTTAAAATTACCTTATCATTCTTTCATTTGTATTATGAGAGTCACTTTATCCAATGGGTTGATTCTAAATAGCACAGCATACTCTATTTCCAATCCTTTATCTCACATGACTCTGAAATGCCCTGTGTTCCACTCACTATCAATCTTCTAAAACATTTACTTAAACTCTCTTATTCCCTCTGACTCATTCCTTAGCCCATTTCAATTGGACTTCGCCCCACTGAGCCACTAAATTTGTAATTTCCTCTTCATTTGTCAGCAACCTCTGTTTCCAAATTCAGTATGATCATATCTCATCTAACTTCCAAATATCACAGCAAAACAAAAACAAAATCCAATACAACATAAATAACAAAATTACCTGTATCAGCAGGTAGATCTTAATTGTTTTCACACACCAAAATGTAGACTCATCAATAAAGTTCATCTGTATATTTTTAGGAAAAAATGTTCATGACACAAAAATTCCATCCAAGGCAATTGACAATTCATATGTGAAGGTAATGGGATGAACTTCCCATATCAAACTTAGAAAATAGGCCATGCATGTTTATTTCTGTGACAGAATATTGAAAATGACAGTTCTCCTTAATGAACTATGATTTCATAAGAAATCAAGTAAAAACAAATTGTTGATGTGTTTTATACCAATATTGATGACTCAATACTTACCAGGTTTCAAGTGCTTTCTGCGAGTCTGTGTATAATTCCACAGAATTGAGGTCAACTGCTAAGATATATTTATTGAATGACAAGTTGCATAAAGTATAAAAATATCAATAATTGAAAAGTAACAAGTTCTTAATTACTGTTTTGCAGTCTTGGATGGGAAAGGAGAGGAATATAGAAGCATAATTATGGGAAATTAAACAACTAAATTTCTCAACTGTACAGGCCCAATTAGCTTTTACTTTCTAATCATAAAATTAATTGAGGGGGATACAAAGAGTATGATAACTTTTACTAAATAAATATTAAAAATTGATAAACATAAAATATATCATTAAATATATCATAAATAAAAGTCAAAGACTATGAAGTCATGAAAATATTTTGTAAATTGTTTCAGATAAAAGAAAATGTTGAAACTTATGTAAATTAGAGAATCATAGATATTCCTGTTAATCCTTGCCTTCATCCCTATAAAAATTAAATGTTGGTTTGTCTCAAAATCATAAAATTATGGCATTTGCAGGCAAATGGATGAAGTTGGAGAATATCATGCTAAGTGAGATAAGCCAATCTCAAAAAACCAAAGGACGAATGATCTCGCTGATAAGTGGATGATGACACATAATGGGGAGTGGGAGCCAGGGCAAGAATGGAGGAAGGAGGGACTGTATAGAGGACAAGAGGGGTGGGAGGGGTGGGGGGAAGGAAAAATAATAGAATGAATTAAACACCATTACCCTATGTAAATGTATAATTACACAAATGGTATGCCTTTACTTCATGTACAAACAGAGAAACAAGATGTATCCCATTGTTTACAATAAAAATAAATTAAAAAAAAAGAGAGAAAATGAAAATAAAAATTGTACATGACCTTGAGTCAGGTCTATTTTAAGTAGCTGTGAGACTTTCTTTGCTCTTTCTTTTGTTATTTAAAAAATGACCCCTTGATTTTCCCCTTTATTTCTAAGTGCACCAAGTAACTACTCAATGCCAAATAGTTCGGTTACATTTCTGAAATTAATTTAAGTGCTGATCCCTTGCATTATTTTTATTACATTTTTCTGCTGTTTTTCTGAGTTTGCCAAAATTAGGTCCTTAAGAGTGGAGCTAATAGAGAATGTATTCTGGTACATCCCAAATGGAAATAGTCAGTCTTCTAGAACTAACATGGGAGAAGGGAAATATTGCCTTCTAAATTCATAACTGTGGAACAGTCACTTATTTCTTATATTGAAAAAGACAAAAGAGAAGAGACTGTTAATATTCAGACTACTTTTCTCATGTACTGGAGTGTGTGTTTATGGCTGGATTTCTACCCTTGAGTGTGCAGAAGAAGTGGACTCACCATGGGTTCGGTGCATTGGGTATGAATATGTGCACAGAAATTGTACCAAAATTTAAAGGAAATCTTGCAGAATCACCCATCTTCCACATTTCTGCCTCCCCTATCACTCTCTTAAAATGAACTAGCAAATAGGACTTCTAATTCTCCCCTATCACTCTCTTAAAATGAACTAGCAAATAGGACTTCTAATTCAAGATTGAAGAATCAATCTCTTTTCAACTATAAATTGAAAACACCCCAGAAAAACCCAGCAATCTTCTTTTTATGAAAGCAATATTCTCTAAAAAGTAATGCATAATCCATAATCAAGGACAAAGTAATCCAAATTTTAGGATAAATAAAGAGAAACAACAGCATCCACAGCAATATCTTTATACATCTGTGAAAATATTGTAACAGAAATAAAAATAAAGAAATATCACTTCAGGAAAAAAAAAAGAAAATTTTGGATAGCACCTGCCTTAAAATTTCAATAAAATGCAACTGTTGTGAAATAAGGGAGTGAAGTGACAAGACAATGGCAGGGAATTAAAAGTTAAATGGATTAAAAGCCAGTAGACATTTAAATGAGTCTGAGTAAGATATCCATGGAGCATTTTGGAAGACTGTGACAGAATTTTAAGATAATCAGAACACTAAACAACCAAATTATAATAGCAGAATTATAAAAGCAGCTGATGTAGAAAATAATTCTGAAAAAAGTCTTGCCACATTTCCCAGGTATACCCAAAAGTAAATGATGGATTTGCAGAATAGTGAAGGTCCTGAATAGAAATGGACAAGTAACATTTGAAAATGCATAGAAATATATTTTCATGGACTGACCTGAGATGCAAACGCATGGCTTCCCATACAATACATGATCAAACTCTGGATCTATTCTGGCAAAACAAAAAATACAATTTAAAGAAAAATTTAAAAGCAAACAAACAAACAAACAAACAAAACTAACACAGTCATGATGTTGCCTATGGTCTGTCAGCATCAACACAAAAACTGCAGAAATGTGATAACCTAATTTTTTAAAATATTAGATTTTTCTGTGATGGGTTTTAATATAAGGAAAACAAAAAGAGGAGTTGCAAGTATGACAGATAAAAATGGCATTATGATTAACACACCATTATTTCCTAACATACATTTAAAAATTAATATCCAACAGGAATAAAAAAAACTAATTGAAACAATAGGCTTGCACTTTCTTTTGTTTGTTTTTGCTTTGGGTTTTAATTGGACTGCTCAGACCATTGAACATGAAAAAGAAGGATAATACTTGTATACTCAGAGAAACAGACTCAACCACACAGTATTTGGGGTTAGGCAATAACTCAAGTTTTAGGAAGGCAGTTCTGTGCTTTGTCTCTGGTCTCAAACTGCATAGAAGCTCACTAACCCATAATTTCTAGGGTTTGAGGGAAAAATAAATTAGGAAACTAAAAATAAAGTATTTTGTTCAAAAAGACTATTTATATGTAAGCAGAGTAGAAAACTTGGAAACCAAGAAACACAAAAATATTTCTCTCTTTATCTTCTGATTGTAGAATTATTGATCATTTAATTTATTTCCTTCTATTTTTTAGAATTTGTTACATTAACCATACTATTTTTACGATTATAAAAATTATTAAAATATTAAAAAATGCAATTGCTTTGAGAGATGCAACTTTACATCTTTTTTTCTTTCTTAAATATCTTATGTATTGCCCAAATATTTACTTATTTGTAAAACTGTGCAAACTTAACTGCTCATTAAAGTAAAATTGATGCAACATATGTTAAGATTGGTGTGACCATAACTCTCTTTTTGTTTTCAAATTTAGTGATCCCTAGAAAATAAATTTCTCAAGAGTGTTCTCAATAGTATTGTGCAAACCGTGTTGGAGCCTGATGTAAAAGGAAAATAAGTAACACTAATACTGAATTTATTTAAAATGTGATGTTCTTTTGGAGTTTTTGCACTAATTTTGTTTTTTTGAAATGTTATACTAAATATTATCTTGATTATGTAGTTTTGGGGGCCCTTCATATTTTATATGTTAGTCACCTCAAGTTCATTATTCAACTCACCCTGGTTCCAGTCCCTGATTTCATTTCCTATCCTCTTCACCAAATTCCCACCAGCATCCCTCCCATTATCTCCAAAATGAAAAGGAAAGACATAAAGAAAAAGAGTTCTATCTGTGTTTTACATAATTAGCAGTTGTGAGACGACATCATCGGATAATACTTGTTCAAAACTAATTGGTGAATTCCTTAGAATGATCTATTAGATTTCCTGTTAGGAATTTAACCCCAGTTTCTAATCAGTATCACCCAAATTGATGATAAATGAGGAGACAGGAGAGAACTGTTTTGACATCTTTTAAAAAAGGAAGTTATATTTGAGCCTCAGAAGGATGTTCAAACTACTGCCATACGACCTAGTTTAATCTAGTTTAAACTACTTTTGCCATATTTATTGGAGGAATTTTTGTTCCATTAGTTCACTTATTATTATTCTGGATAGAAACAAAATTTTGTTTTCACAAAGAGTATGTACATGCTAGATCACAGCATGCTATGGGCTTCTTACAAGCAAGCGCTGTGAACTTTAGAAGTGAAAGAGTCCATTGCAATGTTCCCTCTGAATAAAACTGGAGTTAGCAGGAATCCATCCACATGTGACTACTGTATATTGCTAGTATGAAAAGGGAAGCATAAATAGGCCCTTCTAATTTTGGGAGAGGGAGAACTGGACATTGAACTCAGGGGCACTATTTTGTATTCATTTAGAGACAGGGTCTCACTGAGTTGCTTAAGGCCTCGCTAAATTGCCAAGATTGGCTTTGAACTCCAGATCCTCCTGCATGAGCCTTAGCCACTGGGATTACAGGTGTGCTCTCTGGGTGGCCCTTCTAATTATTACGACCTAAATCTGTAGATCTAACTATAACCATCAAGTGGGTTGATGAAGTTACCGTCGATAAGTTCTTTTTGTGTTCTTTAATCATACTGAGGAAAATTCCATTCTGAGCTTCAAGTTCTTATTTCTACTACTAATAGGGTTATGTGTATTGTATCTCTCTGAGCATCTTGATAAAATCCCTACGGTATGGTTTAGCTAAAATTTGAACTGTATAAATCTATGGATCTACATTTCTCAGAAAATATCATTGCTCTTTACTTGCTATTCTAGGGGTTAATGAAAGATCTTATTTTGTCTAGCATATTTATTCCTACTGAAAAAATATTTTCTGATCCTTTATGTTATGATACAATAATTCTATTTTTTAATGATATAAGTTTGACACAAGAAAGACTAAAACATTTTATCTAGTTATAGTTATCTCTAAATCACATTCTAAATCCTACAGGTGATATGATAGATCTGAGAAAAAAAAAAATCCCACCACATTATTTTTCTGAAACCAGATATTTCAGAGAAAGATTTTTTAGGAAAAGGTTAAATATCAAATCCTGCCTTACCACAATGCTTATCTCACTAAACAGAACTATATGTCTTAAACTTCTATCAGAGCATGTTGAGCTATAGGCTACTTCTGGAGATCAAGACATTTGAAAAGTCAAAATCATAGATTCATGCCATTTGCTCAAAGTGGTTATTCCCAAGTCTGGACTAGGATCATCACCAAATTCGTAGGACACTCTCCAAAAAGGCATCAAGATGTATGGGAACCAGTGTGTTAATCATGGGACTACATGTCACAGACTGTACAGGATATTGTTATGACCTATAGTGTGTTAGTCAGCTTTATGTTACTATAATAAAATACCTGATACAATGAATTTACATGAGAAAAGGTTTATTTTGTCTCCTCATTTTGAACTTACCAGGCCATGATCTACTGCTTCCATTGCTTTTGGGCCTGTGGTAAGGTAACATACCATGGCAGGAGTACATGGCAGAGTAAAACCACTCACTTCATTGTGAGGAAACAAAGGAGCAAGAAAAGATGCCACAATCCCCTTAAAGCTCCACCTGTCAAAGTTTTCACCACCTCACAATGGTGCCACCCTGGGGAGTAAGTCTAAATTTAACACACGAGTTTCAGGGGACAACACATCCAAACTATAGAATACATCATTTTGGGTTTTTGAATTTTTTTTGTGGGGGAATGGTTCCAGGGATTGAGGTCAGAGGCACTTGACCACTGAGCCACATATCCAGTCCTATTTTTGTATTTTATTAGAGACAGGGTCTCACTGAGTTGCTTAGCGCCTAGACATTGCTGAGGCTGGCTTTCAAATCGAGATCTTCCTGCCTCAGCCTCCAGAGTCCCTGGACTTACAGGCTTGTGCCACTGCGCCCCTGGGGTTTTTTGGAATTTTTTAGTTACTTTGTAAATATACTGTTGACATTCAGTTAGTCAGAAGTAGGTGGAAGATTTTATGTATATGTATATATACATAAAATATATGTATGTGCATACAAATATTTTATATAATATACACACATATATGTGTGTCCATATATACATATATATATATATCATTCCAACTTCATTATCTGATGACGTGTTACAATAAAGAAATCTCAGCTCAAATCTATTAGCATAAAATATTTATCATTAAGTAGGCAATAAAACAGTCATTTAGCTTACTATATATAAACTTGAAGCTTAGTTCTCTGAAATTTTGACTGATTAACATATTACATAAAATATTTACCAAAACAGCTTAAAAATAGGACAATGAAATAATTTAGCTAATATTTTCTCAGGAGTCCTAAATGGGTAAAGGCAGATGAAGGAATCCTACGCTGGAGTGTCATTTTGAATCCTGTTGGCTACTGGGCCCACTGTATACTCTTGTGTTTTGGAAGTGTCGGGGATTAAACCTGTGGCCTCACGCATGCCAAGAACTCTGTCACCAAGCTATATTCCCCAACCCTCACTCTGTTCTTGTACTCTACTTATTTAAGACTAGGTATACTTAGACAAGTTTTCTTATCAATCCCTGTATTCTTTTCACCAATGAAAAACTGCTAACATTTCTATACTATTTACAAATGTTTTGGGAAGGTAAGACAGCTAAGATTTGTGGCAACCTCTTCTGGGTTTTTGTTTTTGTTTTTTGTTTTTTGGTTTTTGGGTTTTTTTTTGGCTGCTATCGTTCTGGGTTTTCCTTTTTTTCCATCCAATATTAACTAAGCAAATATTTTCTTAATCACCCAGAGTGTGTATTTCTAATTGGAATACTTATAATATTAACTAATGTCTCCTATGATACAAAATGAAATAAACATGTGTGTCTGTCTTATTCCATTCAGGCTGCTGTAACAAAATACCAAAAGTTGTGGGGTATAAACAATGGAACTTTATTTTTCATACTTGGATGCTGGAAAATCTAAGATTAAGGTTTTCACTCATTTGGTGTCTGGCAAGGGCTTGCTTCCTCACAGAGAGTTATATTCATCTAGCAAGATGTGACTCCCAGAAGTAAGATCTAGCCACTTATCTGGAGTATCTTTCATAAGGACACTAATCCCTTTCATGAGTGTTCTGCTTTTATAATCTGATCACCTCCTAAACATCCCACTTTCTAATACTATCACCTGGGGGTGGTTAGGATTTCAACATGAATTAGAGAATACAAGCATTCAAACCATACTGTTCTGAGCAAGCTGTGTCATGAACGGAAACCAAACGCAATTGTGTCTTTCCACAATGTCAGAATTTATTGAATAAAAAGAAATTCACAGGCTACACCACTTCCAGTGGGGCAGTTTATTGAATACTTGGGAATCATCAGTTAGTCACAAGTCAGGTGGTCACAGGGGCTTTTATTCCAATCTTAACTACTAATATCTGTAACATCAAAGTCACACTTTACACAAATAATCTACACAAATAAATGTTACAGAAAGGCTAATAAAGAGTTAAGGCAGTCACAGGGTTTCAGGAGGCTGAACTGAAAGCAAAGGTAGAAAGCAGATCCTGAACACAAAAAGTCACTATAGGCAGACAAAATTAAGAACCAGCCAAAACTTTGTTCAGGGTGCTGAGCTGTCAAAGCACAGGAACTTATTCTAGGTCAGTGTCCAGATACACAGCAGTTTCAGGGTGTCAGCTTGAGATGTCAGCTGTGTGTGCATGGTCATCACAGGCAGGAGAAATCATGCTCCGTTGAAGCCTAAGTACGGAGATATGGAAGTTTTTCACTGTGGTGATCTTTCTGGGCAAGTTTCCTGACGAGTGACCAGGTGACAGAGTCATGTATGCCTCAGTGACCAGTGTCAAGTTGCTCCTCTTTTTATAGACCTCAGCTCAGGGGGTTGCTTCATTCATATGTCTGGTGTGTCTGATAAACTCAAGGGTCTGGTTTTTCCAGTATGAGTTTGATACACCCATGCATCTAGGTGCTTCTGATTAATTTGAGAAGTTCACGGATGGTCATTTTTATTAGCACAATTCATTTTTTTTATCAATTATTATAACTTAAGGCTGTGCTAGGCAGACCGTGGCTGTTTAATAGACAAACAAGGTTAATAGTCATTCATACTTCAGCACTCATACTCAAAATGGAGTGGAGTGACTCATGTCAGACTATCACTTTATGACATGAAATAACTCAAAGTTAGGCACAGTTTGAGAACTACTGTTCTGTATGTCATCAGAGCAGGACACAGCCTTCTCTCCAAACAATATCACACTGTCTATGTCAAGGTATTTTAAATTAAATTCAGATGACAGAAAACATGGCAATTTAGAAAACACATACAATTTCAATAAATAAAATTATTCAAATATAAATTACTGATAGTACAATAATCTTATGTTGCAATCTTTTTGAGCATCAGTTTCTTTATCATTAAGTCTCATTCTTTTAAATATTCATCCAGAGAAAATAGGCTAAAGCATATCTTAGGAAATAATGCATCATTTTGTTCTTTTCTGTATTATTCTATGGGAAATAGTAATCAACTTATTCCCTTGAAATATATCACTGCCTTCCAGAAACATAAAGTAGATCATGTATTACTCATTGTTTTTTATATACCTACTGTCTTCCATCCCCTCTACTAACCATCATAGAATATGATCCCTCTCATTTCTACAATGAATCCTGTGAACCATGTCTTTCCTGCATCCACATCAGAGCATCTTCTCTGCTACTTTGATCCTAAATACCCCAAAAGACCCATGTTCTAAAGGCTTACTCTCTAGCCTGGCAGGTAAAAGGACATTTGAAGTCATTAGGGGTATGGCCTCCATAGGGAGTATGTTAATCAGCTATTCATCACAGTGACAAGAATACTTAATTTAAAAAAAGAGACTTATACAAGGAAAAATTTAAGGTGGGCTCTCATTTTCTGAGGTTCAGTCCAGGGTCAGCTAATTCCATTGCTCTAGACTGAGGTGAAGCAGAACACCATGGCAGAAGGGCATGGTGGAAGAAATCTGCTCAGCTCCTGGCAGCCAGGAAGCAGAGTGAGAACAAGCAGACAGGAACAAAATATAACCCCTGTGAGCATACCCTCAGTGATCTATTTCCCCAAGTCATGCCCCACCTACCTAATGTGACCACCCAGTAATCCATTCAAACAATTAATCCATCAATGCATTAATGAATTAGTGCATTAATTCATTAATTAGGTTACAGTTCTCATAATCTAACATTTCACCTCTGAACATTTCTACATTTCCTAATATGAGATTTTCAGGAAACACCTCACATTCAAACCATAAGAGGGACTGTGGAATGCTGGTGTCTTCCTCTATTTCTCCCCTTCACATCTGGCCATGAAATTTAAGTGGGATTCTCCACCACACCCACTGTCATGTCCTGTCCCACAAGCCCAAAGCAATGGGCTAATCAGTCATGGACTGAAAACTCCAAAACT
The DNA here is from genome assembly GCF_902686445.1 of Sciurus carolinensis. Classification (NCBI taxonomy): domain Eukaryota; kingdom Metazoa; phylum Chordata; class Mammalia; order Rodentia; family Sciuridae; genus Sciurus; species Sciurus carolinensis. Next base: position 31,322,789 of record NC_062222.1, on the reverse strand, counting down.
GCAAGCCAAAATAATTTTTTTTTCCTTTTAAGTTAATTTATTTCAGGTATTTATTATAATCATGGAAAGTTGACTAAAACAACCTCTTTAAGGATAAATGTTCCATATGGAGTGGATGAAAAGTCTCAGGAAGTCACAATATTCAACTATAGTGACTAAAGGTGATTATTATTGTCTCCAGTCCTATGTGGTCTGAGGCATTATTAGCCAAGAATAATAGAATTGGAAATTGTAAGTACTGTTTTGTTTTGTTGATGTTAATATAGTCCAGCACAACTGGAGAATATTTTAGGGTATACTTCAGACCATGATTCCTAACTCCATTGAAGTATAATCAACAACTTGAAAACTATTGTGTTTTTTTTTCTTTTAAGCATTTGGGGAATGCTAACCTGTGAAGCTAATAGAATATAGCAATTTTTAAAGGCCTGAAGCATTATGATTTGGAGCTTAAGTCCCTGAAGTCCCATGTATTAAAGGAATGGTCCTTAGCCTGTGGTGCTATTGGCAGGTAGTGAAAACTTTAGGAAGTGGGGCCCTATTGAGAGGAAGTGACCTTGAGGGCAGGTTCATGAAGGGGATGCTGGGAGTGGAGCCCCTCCCTCTCTTTTTCTTTCCTGGCCAACTTGAGGTGAGAAGCTTTGCAGCAAGTCTCTGCCATGATGTTCTGCCTTATCACAAGTCCAAAAGCAACAAGCCAACTGACTCTGTAAGCATAAGCCAAAATGAAAGTTTCTTCCTTATAAGTTGTTTAACTCAGGTATTTTTTTACAGCTGAATAATACATGAGATATCACTCAGAAAATTTAACATTATCTGCATTGAGTGAGATGCAGTTAAAAAAAATGAAAGAAAGAATTGAAGAGAATCAGTGGTCTTGTATACTTACCTCATTACTGAGGAATGACTTGGACCCTGAATAACAAGAACCCAATATTTATATATTTTGAGTAATTATTTACAAATTAACACAAATGAGCAAATTTTATTTTCAGATGCTCTCTAAATTTGATTTTACTGAAATACTTCTATTTTCTTGGAGATTATGCAATTATCTGAAATGAGAGAAAAGACTAAGTAAATTATGGGAGATCCAAGGAAGCCTAGCAAATGCTAGGAAATACCCCATGCTTTAGAAAGTGCTCCTTTCACTTCAAAGATTAGTGTCACATCTTCTAATGCTTAGGATTATCTAGGTGGGGGAGGATGTGGAATCAAGGATATACAAGTGGATTTGGCTTCTAAAGATGCACCATCTGTTTCTCCCTGCTCTTTCCATTTTTGGCAGCATTATGAAATGGAGCTTCCTGGAAGGATGCCGTTGAGCAGAGTGTGCAGGTGTGGGCTCCAGCAGACACACATTCTTCTCTGTTAGAAGAGAGGATCCACTCAGCAACCTCTGGCTCTCTTCATCCAAAAGTAACTCTGCAAATGCTACATCTAGCAGGTTTGAAAATGTAGGGGCTACTGTATTCCTTGTATGAGTTTTTCCCTAACATCAATAGGATCTATTTACATACACACATGCCCAGGAGCGCGCGCAACACACACACACACACACACACACACACACACACAGAATAAAAATTATGATTTAGGACTATAATAACTGCTTCTTCATTGACTGACATGTCACATTGAGAGATTCTGATCTCACAGGCAGTATAAAATAAGCTGAGAGCTCTCTGGTGGCTTGTCACCCATTGCAGAGCTTCCAATGATGTCACAGAAACAACAGTGGAAAGAGTGTGCCTGTGCCCTAAGAGGTCACCTTAGCTTAGAGTGGAAGTCAGCTTTCAAGTTGACATTTTATTAAAAGCATTTTTTTCCCCTGATGATTTTTTGGGATATAAAATGCAGTTGAAAAAACAGATATAAAATAGACAGGTTTCCCCCCACCCCACATCTGCCTCCTAGGAAAAGGAATCAATTTCATAACCCAGTTGCTTCACTATTTACTTTTGCTACTGGTTTTATTGGGGTGGGAGGGACCAAGAATCAGACTTGGACTGGGAGTCAGAAAACTATAGTTCCTACTCTCAGCTTACAGCAATGTACTCATCTTTCACTTTTCTCTCTAGTTGACAAAAAAATGCCTTGCCTCTTTAGTTGACAAAAATAAGTTTTGGAACTTACGAAAGATCTTTGATGTTTTCCTCAGAGAGTTCAGGTTTGTACTAGAAAGATGAAAGGTATTTCATTTGGAGAAAATCAGAAGACAGCAATAGATTTTAACTTGGAAAACATATTCAAAGGCAGAAAGCAATAGAAAAACATCGATATAAGGTCAGACATTCATTGTCAAATGAAACAAACCATTGCTTGATGTGCTTTTCTCTGATGCTTTTAACCTAATGACTGTCTCATATTTCACTTGCATAAAAAAACTGTACAGCTTTATGTGAGAAGCAATGCCAGGTGTTTGGTGGGTGTTTCTTTTTCTTCTTCTGCCACAAAAATAAAATATTGGCATTCAATTATTAACTCAGACACTTGCAATACGTGCTTGATCATTCTCTTTGAAAACAAAATGCCACAAGGTGGGGAGTGATATTGGCCAAATTATACTATTTTCTTGTGTGCATGTTTGAATATGTAAAAAACAAATCCCATCATTATGTATAACTATGATGCATCAATTTAAAAATTTTTTCTGGGTAGACAAAATACCTTTAATTTTTATTTTTATGTGATGCTGAGGATCGAACCCAGTGCCTCACCCATGCTAGGTGAGTGCTCTACCATTGAGCCACAACTCCAGTCCCCCTCTCAGTCCCTTTTTCTAAAAATTAGTTTTTTTTTATTTTTACAGACTGCATCTTGATTCATTGTACACAAATGGGGTACATCATTTCGTTTCTATGGTTGTGCACAATGTAGATTCACACCATTCGTGTAATCATACATGTACATAGGGTAATGATGTCTGTCTCATTCCACCATTTTTCATACTCCTCCTCCCTCTCATTTTCCTCTAGGTGATCTAAAGTTCCTCCATTCTTCTCTCACGCCCCACCCTCCCATCCCCATTATATATCATCATCCTCTTATCAGGGACAACATTTGACCTTTGGTTTTTTTGGACTTGGCTTATTTCACTTAGCATGACATTCTCCAATTCCATCCATTTATCTGCAAATGCCATAATATTATTATTCTTTATGGCTGAAAAATATTCCATTGTGTATATATAGCATAGTTTCTTTATCCATTTGTCTGTTGAAGGGCATCTAGGTTGGTTCCACAATCTAGCTATTGTGAATTGAGCTGCTATAAACATTGATGTGGTTACTTCTCTGTAGTAAACTGATTTTAAGTCCTTTGGGTATAAACCAAGGAGTAGGATAACTGGGTCAGAAGGTGGGTCCATTCCAAGTTTTCTGAGGAATCTCCACAATGCTTTCTAGTTTGGCTGCACCAAATTGCAACTCCATCAGCAATGTAAAAGTGTGCCTTTTTTCCCACAACCATGCCAACATCTATTATTGTTTGTGTTCTTGATATAGGTATTCTAATTGGAGTAAGATGAAATCTTAGAGTGGTTTTAATTTGCATTTCTCTAATTACTAGAGATGTTGAACACTTTTTGAAATATTTATTAATTGCCTGTATATCTTTGATGTAAAGTAAAACAAAACAAAACAAAACAAAAAACAAAATGCCACAAGCTCCCACTCAGAGATCACTTTCAGATTTGAGAATCTTACCCTTTTACAAAGTGGAAGGTCTTTTTTCTTATGTTGTTTTTGATCAAATGGGGCCAATTAGATTTTTATTTACTATGCTAGTTTATTTATTTTCTGGAATCTAGTTTTATAATTTTCATTCCTTCTGGACCTCATGAAAATGAAACTCTTGACCTTCCTTCCCTAAAACTTCTTTTAAGATAGGGTCTAACCATATGTGATGGATGGTTTAGATGGTTGGGGAATTTCAAAAGGTTACCCACAGGGTGGTCTAGGTAAATTTGGAAATTCAATTCACCTTTAGGTGAATACCTACACCTACACACAAATACATCCAACTATGGGTATTTTGGAGAGGGATTTAAATGTGAATGTGTTTAGGGAGTTTTAAGTTAATATAGTTCCATCTTGATCTTAAAACAATGCTGTCCAGGATAAACTGTTTGGACCCAGGCTATCTTGCCTTAAACACTACAATACCAAGCACATTTCCCATTTAATTCAACTCTAAAATGCACTGGAAAACAAAACAAACTTCAAAGTGAGCTACCACAGCCTCCTCCCAACTTTGCCAACTCACTTTATAGGCAGCTGAGTACTTTGAACTTTTAATTTCATTTGTGCAGCTTAATTGGGAGCATCTAAACCATTCCCAATATAACATACCCAGACTATAAATTGCAGCTGAAAAGGTGATTGGATCGCAAAAATGATGAAGTATCTATCTTTGAAGTTTGGTTGTTAATGCATCTCAATTGGTAAGGCTTCACAGGGGTGAGTTGGGCTCCTTGATCTCATTTGCCTACCTGGCCAGTTCTCTGCACAACTTCATAAACAGGTAGACTAGAGGGCATTTAATATGTTCTGCTAAAGAGAACATACCCATGTTTTAAACAGTAAAACTTCAAAATGAGTTTGCTACCTGCACATCATTTTAAAAAGAAGCATGCATTTGTGTTTTAAAAATGAGTGTGTTCCCTTGCTAACTGTGTTTATCTAATTTGCTTGCAGATATTAGTATCCTACCTTTAAAATATTAATAATTTTTCTGTTCAACACAGACTTCCATGAATTGTGATTATTCAAAAATCTTTTAAAGTTTGACTATTATTCTACACTAAGATACTACACTAGTACTTTTTTTTTTCTTATATGTGACCCCTTCACTTCTGTAAGTGTGTGTGTGTGTGTGTGTGTGTGTCTGCGTGTGTCTGTGTGTGTGCACGTGTACACACACAAAATTGGACTTTACATCTCTTTTCTTATTTACCTTTTCATCCTTGAATTCTGTTAGGTTTAAAATATCTGGTTATACAACAAGATCGCTGATTTGTTATTGTTAACAGATAAGGGATGGAAGAGTGTTAGAAATTATTCATAAGCAGACCTTAAATATCCAGAAGTTCTATTAAAGGTTCAACCTGAGAATGAGGGTTTAATTGTGAAGAGATGTGTTTAAGAGAGATTTAAACCTAAGCATAAACTCCTGGCAGTTGGTTTGTGTAAGTATCCAAACGTCTGACCTAGACACTTTATAAATTAGTCTGTCCAAGAAAGTGTAGGTACGATCCTGTCTGAAGGTGGTGGAATGAACTGAAAAATCTCTTGAAGCCCTCGAGTCCTTTGATTCTACACTAAGCAGGCCCCAGACCACACACAGGCAGTTTTTATGACCTTGCTTCTTTGCATATTTGTTTTCTTTATGAAGCAGATGGGAAGAGGGAAAAAAAGTTCTCTTCATTGTAACAGTCTTAGAAGTAAAAATGATTTTACAATAAAGATAAAATTACTATGATTAAAGACAAACTATCCATATTTGTAAACTTGACATTAAATTCAATCCAAAATGAAGAATAAAGAATAAGAAAGGTTTAAGTTTTCTGTCTCATCTTATAAGAGAATAGTTATCTGCTCCTAAGTTACTACACCAAGAGACGATGTTTTGTTCTCTCAGTGGTTAGTGGTAGCATGTTGCTCATGTTTAGTCTGTACCATTACACATTTTATGGTCTGGTTTTTACTCAGAAGGATAATTCCAAATAAGGAATCATAAGAATTTATAAGCTCAGTCCTAGGGAACAAACATATGTTATGTTCAAGCAAAGGGAATTTCCTTAAAATGATGCATTCATGGATATGCTATTTTTGCGGCCCAGGAATAATTTGTAAATAGGCCAAAGAATGAATATAATATTTCCTCTGTTTCTTTGCAAGAACCAAGAAATTGATGATGTCTTGCTGAAAGCCTGCTTCACAGATTTGTGAAATTTTAAGAACTTTTCAAAGCACATGGCCACTGATAAGAAATGTACAAGCTTAGTCTAAACCAATGATAAAGAGTACTTCCATTATTATTATCAAAAATGCATTTGTTTTCATACAACATTTGTACTAAATACATTCATTACAAAAACTAGAGGTAAGCAGGCCCTTAGGTGATGCCACATCTCTTTCCAGAAACCTTCATTTAGAAGTTTTCGTCCCATTTTTCCTCCTCCAGAACAATCTCCCTGTACTCTAACTACTCAAGATTAGAATGAGAAAAATTTCTTTCTTGTCCTTGTGTTTCTGAGCTACTTGTTTGTCTCTGACTTCTCAGTTCTGTAAGTTTTCTGAGATTGGTCAGTGCAAAAAATACAACCTACACTATCATTAACTAATGATAACTAAAAAGTTTTATTAATAAAAAATATAAAATGTTATTTATTGTGATCCTACGATATGGCAAGCTTCATTATAAACACTGTAGACATAATTTCACTCAACTCAAAAAATAAGTCTGCAAAATAGAAACTTATTTGCATCTTAAGTAAGAGAAAACTGAAATTCAGAATAGTTCAACAAATCCTGCAACCAAAAGATATTTAGTAATGATGGAGCCAAAAGAATTGAAACAAAGCTTCTTAACATTGAGGGGTCTATAATTTACTTTTCAACAATTTCTACTATTTCCCCTTATCATGTAATAATATTAGATGCATTACAAAATAATACAAAATCTTGACCAAACTTTTAGTCCTTAGCCATGTTTTTCCTTTGCTTTTTTTCTTAGCCAAGTTTTTAAATACAATTATTTTAGCAACTGCCTCTCCTTCTTTACCTGGTTTTGATTCCTTCCCTGGGTTTAATTTGGTTTCACCACAAATGCTCTACTGAAACTTCTTTTGTTACTGTTAACAGAGACTCACTCATTATCCACTGTTAACAGAGACTCACTCATTATCCACTTCTCCAACCTTGTCTAACTGAGATTGTTTCACCATTTAATGAGGCTGAGAATTTTCTGGTTATGAAGATCTCTTTCCCTGAATCCCAAAATGTTACCTGCTTCTGTTAGTTCTTATACTTCCAAAATTCAATCTACTACTTCATCTTATTCTCAGCCTATCTTTCTCTGAATATTTTATTTTATATTTTTTAGAGGTCTCATGAACTGGTTTAAATTAGTAAGCCAATACCTATATCTGTATTTCTGATTGAATCTTCCCTCTCAGTTTCACACCCATCTATGAAAATTTCTTCTTCGTTTGATCAATTGTTTTTCTATAATACCCTCAAATTCAACAGGTTCCAAACAGAACTCATCGTTCTGTTCTTTTTTTATCCATTCTTCCTGCATTCTCTATCTTAATGAATGAATTCAAATGTATTCTAAATGCCCAACCCCCAAATCTATTCATTATTCTAGACTTCTTCTCTATATTTCTGAAAAATTACCAATGTTCAGTGAGGTCTCAATAATTATACCAACTTGCAGTCTCTTGAATCAATCCATTCCTTTTCATTCTGTCTTTCTTGACTTCAAGTCCAAGTCTATCTAAAGCATTGCTCATGAGACTTCTGAACCAGGGCACCTGCTTCTGTGCTTGTGTGTCTCATTACTTTCTGTACAAGGCAGCAGACCTCCAACCTTACTGTATAAGGAACCACATAGAAAACATTTCAGTTGCTGAGACCATAGTTTTCTGGTATAGCTATTCAACACTGGTCTTGTGCCTAAGCTGCCACAGACCATACGGAAATAAGCAGGCATGGCTTTGTTTCTAAGAAATTATATTTACCAAAACAGGCTCCAGGCCTCCTCTGGCTGGCAGGTTACAGTTGACCAATCCCTCAGCTAGCCACCACTTCAGCTTAGGTCTCCTTATGCCCTCCCTCTCAAGTCATGTTCTATCCAACAAACTCCTTTTTGGATACGTTTTTTTCTTGCCCTCACATTGTTACATTATCTGCTTCTTTTCCCCTTCTGAAATAATCTTCTAAACATACTTTGAGGGTATAATTTCTATTTATCTTTCAAAATTCCATTTAGATATACCTTCAAAGATGTCTTCCTCAACTTCTTTCACACCAGTTTCCATATACTGACAAATTATTTTTTGCACAGTTATAATCAGCAATTTAATTGTATACCTGTCCAATGCACTCCACTCTGAGGTCCCTATAGGAAGGGGATATGTGACTATTTTTCAAGATCTCTAAACACGCTTCTGTGTGGCAGATGGCATCAATTCCTGTTAGTGAATGAATTGAAACACACTACCATGTGCTCTTAAGTTCGTGGACGATCAGGACAAATGAGATGATGTTCAGTAATTCTAGCAAGAGAAGTTATTTAGGGGTGCAGATATCTGTCAGAAATTTTCAGATTTCTCCATACAATTCATATCAATCACAACAACAGAAGAGCTCACAAGCAAATGGCTACCATCCTTAACTAGCTCACTAAGTTAAACTTTCCAAAAAAAATAACAAAAAAAAAAAAAAAAAAAAACAAGCAAACAACAACAACAAAAAAGCAGAGGATATGGCCTCATTCATAGAAACTAAACTAAATGTCTCACATTTTGGAAAGCATTTAAGGATGAAGATTCTGTTTCTCAAGATATATAGATTTGTGGACAGAATTCAGGTCTACATTAGAAAAATCAATTTTAGAACACCTGGCATCTGAAAACACAGTAGGAAAAAAGAGTCTTTGATCAGTCGATATTAAAGAGAAACATGTAAAGTAGAAAAACAGAAGCAACACTGAGAGCCAGTGAGTATAAAATATTTTGATCAAGAAAACACTTTAACAGAATTATTTTTGTTAGGAAATTATTTGTATTTATGAGGACAATGAATCTACTTTGGTTCCTAATGAAGAAGTTGCTTTATAAATATTGTCACAGACAGACAACCTTGACATATATGTAGTATCCTTACAGCATTGTTATGAATTAAAAAGAATTTAGTTCTTGGCTACCATTATGGTGCTAACTCGACTTTTATTCTTTAAATGTACTTTTCACCAGGCACGTTTACTGGACTCCATCTGTCAATAATAAAGTTAAGGTGCGTGGATTTTGCATTAAGCGCTCTGACTGAACTGCCTTGGTACATGCATAATACCATTTATGAGCTATGTAACTATTTGTGAACTACTTGACCATTTGTGCTTCACTTATAGGAGATAGTGGCTAATGTATATATCATAGTTTGGGGTCACATGTGTCAATACCATCACCTTAAAAATACAACAAAACCATTTGACTAGCAAAAATTCCTCTAGGTTTCTCCCCCAATTGAAATAATAACAATAATAACTAAAGGTCATATACAGCTTACTATGTATCAGACTTTTTTTGACATTTTATAAGCATTAATTCATTTAAAATTCATCTATGCAGATAGTTATTATTATAATCCCCAGATGAATAAATTGATTTTAGATAATTTATGCAACTTTTCCAGAGTCATGCAGTGTCAAAGCTGGGATTCAAACCCTGGATTCAAACCCAAGCTGTCCAGCTTCTGAATATACATATCTAAATACCACACTCTACTAACTCTCAAGTTTTAAGTGGAAAGTCTATTCTGGAGTGTGAAAGCTACTTTTCATTTTTATGGACCCTAGCCACATTCAAATAATGAAGAGAACAAGAATGGATTGCAAGTTTATGATAGATGGTTGTTATTTTATTGTCAGTGAACCAAATTCCAATTCAAACACTAGAAGCCACTGGCCTGTTTCTAATAAAAACAGAATACAAAATAAAGCATAAATCACCAAAAACTCGTATAAAGCACTTCCTTAAAATCAGCATCTAAAGGAATATAGCCTCTGTATTAGCAAGAGAAAATAAAAGAAGTAAAATATATACTCAGATCGCTCTGGCATACCATTTTAGAACCTGATAAAATGTCTCTAGTGACATGTGATCTTTGGGAAATTGAAAAACAATTATTACCTCACTTGTTAGCAGGCAAGAAAAATGGAAGGACTGTTAAAAGGCACACAAAAGAGATCAGGGTTCATTAGAATATTCTAAATTGAATAGAAAGATATTGCACTTTTTTCTGCATTAGCATCCAATCCGTCTCCTTGAGGAAACTTTAAAAAAATCTTTTAGTTTATATAACTGGTTGTTAGTACTGTTCACCCAAGCACACAGTAGGGCTCTGCTTCTCAGTTTTGAACTTGGGGGGAAGCCAAGTGTCATGTGTTAAGTCTGGCACAAGCTTAAAGCTCCCACTCTTGGCCACATTTGTGCGTCTCCTGTCCTGACCACAGAAGAATATACACGTCAGAAGACTGTCTCTGTCATGCTAAACCCTCACTGAATACATGAGCAAGAACTGGGGCCAACCAGGACCTCATGAACGAGAAATGCACTTTTGGCAGGTTAATCCTCTGGGACTCAGGGGTTTGTTGTTGGTGATGCCACTATATTCTATCCCAACAATTCATCCAAGTACAAAATTTACCTTCCCAAATTCAGTTTGGCCACAAACTGAAAAGTTTGTGTTCTTTTATTTTCTAAACTGAACCAAAATTTTACTTGAAGTTTCCCTATTGTTGACCTGGCAACAAATTTAACTTTATTGTACATAGGAGTTCACTTCCTACACCCTAAACTTCACTAATATCCTGATAACATCAGGGAATTCCTTTTGGTCTTTTCTTCCCATTGATTATTCCTGTAGAAGACCATTTGGACCTATATGATATTCAAATGTAGAATACAGAATATTCAAATACCATATTAGCATTTGAACAGACAACACTCAACTGATTTCATTAATCCTGTTTCTGCCCATGATTTTGTTAAAAGATGGCAAATCTGCTCCTTAGGATCACCATGCAGACTAATACTTTGGGCAATCTTGCCTATAATTCAGGTCTTATCACTTTGCGCTTTAAATGTTTTGCACTTTAAATGTTATGGGGACTAGAACTTGTGCAGTGTGGGAAGATCTAATGGAGAAAAGAAAATATAGACATGTAAATCATGTATCTACATCTGGGCAGTGGTTACTATGATACTTGTATTAGTAATAATTCACTTAGGATTTGTGTATTTTATTATGTGAATATTATAGGCAATAAAAAGTTTAGGGATAAAAAGATGATTTTTAAATTAGGCTCAGGACTTGTAAGACTCTCCTGCACCTGAAGGCCTCACAGGGTAAGTCTCATGGGCTTCAAGGTGAAGCAGTGCCTCTAACTTTGAGGCCCTCTCCTGACCTCTCTGGTCCTTCCAATCTGGGTAGATCCTCTCTCTCTAATCCCAGGATTATCCTTCTCCAGGATCAGAGAAATTCAATAACAACAGTTAGAAAGAGGCCTGTCTTTAATTTCCCTGGAGGCAGGGGAGTATGTGGTCTACCTACTGGGAAAGCAGAGAAGGTGATTATGCCTAGAACTGTCAGAATTCATGTCCCAATAAATCATCATGCCACATTTAAATGTAAAGAGAAAGCCACATACACCATGCAGAATTGCCTTTCAACTGATCTTGCTCAGCGATCACTTAAAATATCATGTGCAGTTTTTCTTCAAATGAAAAATTATTCAGCCTTTATAAAGAAGGAATCCTGCCATTTGTGACAATGCCGAGGAAACTGGAGGACATTATGCTAAGTGCAAAGCCAGACACAAAAAAATTACCACATGCTCTCACTTACGTGTGGAATTGAAAAAGTTGAAGTACCAAGCAGAAAGGGGGTTGCCAGGCTGTGGAGGCAGGTGGAGAAATGGAGAGATGCTGGTCAAAAGGCACAAAGATCCAGAGACAGAATGGATAATTCCTGGAGATCTAATGTACAGCATAGTGACTATAGTTAAAAGTTGTGTATAATATAATTAAAATTTACTTAGTATATTTTAGATGATCTTACACACACACACACACACACACACACACACACGCGCGCGATAAGTATCCAAGGCAATAGGTAAGTCAATCAACTTGATTGTGGTAATCATTTCACAACGTATTCACATATTAAGACATCACATTGAATATCATAAGTATATACAATCATTTGTCAGTTATACCCCAAGAAAGCTGATAAAAAAATGAATAGACACTTTAAAAAATAAAAGACTGAAAGAATCTTATCTAGCATACATGTCAGCACTGGCAAATCTGGGAATAGCTATAGGAGAAATTGAGGAAAGACAGGTTCATTTCGCATGCATTCCTAGTTCTTACAGTGCTGAAAGATAATGAACCATAATCCAAAGAGGTGGTCTATTGAAGTTGCCTTCTAACTCAATTCAATAATATAATGAAGACAAATTCCACTAACATAATTAAAACAAGTAAAATATTTGTCCTGTTAATTAGGTAATGATAATCTCTAAGGGTCTGCAACAATTACAAATCCTCTCTTGCTTTATTTTGAAATGCCTGTAGACAAGTAAACCTGCTTTCACACATCATTTCTTTTTCCTGGAACCAAATTTTGAATTATATTTTTATGTAGATGGGAATGAAAAGACAAGTCTTCCCAAATCTCCCTTCTTATGTACCCAATATAATTTTAATAAATTACAATTTTTGAGACAACCGTGCCATAATAATTAGTGGTCTCAGTGACTGTGTCATTCATGTTCATTCTTAGGGTATTGTTTGTTTATTTAAAGTGCCTCCTGCAAACCTTCCTACCTTAAAATAATTCTTCAATTTGTTACTGAGTGTGATTTTATTATAAACACCTCCACATACTTTCTATATTATATTAAATAGCATTATGATTCTGATATATCTTTTACTTCCAGTGCATGTGATTGGTTCCTTTATCCTCATAATAAAAATGTCTGCATAAACTGTAGATCTTTCCATGTGAACATGTTTTGTGAGTACCAATAATTGGCCTAGTTCAGAAATGTTTTAAAAAGTAAATTAACTGCAAAAGACTAAAATTCAAAGAAATTAATATTGCCCAAATGTGGACTGATTTTTCATAGAAATCTACTTCAAAAATGCTGCTTTTTAAAAACTGCTGTGAATATCACTAAAATACCTAGATTTACATAGTAATTTTTCAAACATGATTTGTATGACTACTAGTTTAAGGCGTGTAAATTCACCACAAAATTACGACTATATCAATCTAAAATGTTGTTATATAATGAGTAGGACATTCACATCTCAAATGAAATAATTAGAATTACAGTTTTTAGTAATTCTGAACAAACACACATATACGTGTATTTGTGGTCTTTAGAGCCCTTGCAGAAAGCATTGCTTCAGTGTCACATACCATGTTGTTTGTCAAAGTGAAAGCTGTTTCACAAGTTGCTATAATTGCTAGATCTCTTTTTCTTATTCTATAGCAAATGAGCAAAAGAACAGTAAACAAAAACACCTGATTAACTTACATGACTTCACTAGTTCACTAGAGGAGTTCAAAACTCTTTGTAAACATTTTTCTACCTTGTTGGCAATTAAACTACTTCCTGAGTGTATTGCTCACCTAAGAGAGTTAATTAATTCTGTCAATGCACTGGGGTATTATTAGGACATCATTTTTATAATGCATAGCAACATGACTTCAGAAGGTGTATAAAGCTGACTGAAAATAAACACAGACACAGGGATTCAGAACCAAATAGAAACTTGTTGTGATCAAATATTCCCATGTAAGTAAATCAAAATAAAACAACATTTCACTCTACTAATAATGCTATCATATATATCATCTCAATAAATAATATTCATAGAGAAGGCATTAAAAGTTCAGCAAGAAGAAAAAGTTTTAAAGTTGTCTCTATGGCAATATGGGATTTATTTCTTCACAGATATACTTTCTTTTAGCTAAAATATTAATATTTCTAGGACACAGGAAGAGAAAACTGCAGGTACTTAAGAAAATATAGCCAGAGAAAAAATATTAAAAATTAGTACATATTGAAAGTTTAAAGTAAAATAACACTAAACTTTGATTATTTATGTAGCAAAGTAAATTGAAAAATAAAAACAACTTATTACTTAAAATAAAACCAAATTATTTTAAGGTTAGTTTATTGTAAAATAGTTATATGCAAACTGTTAAGAAGAAAAACAGTACCTAAATGCAAGGTGACATGTTAATGGTGTCTGTGTAATGTTTAAAATAAAAAGGCAGATATAGAGAGAGTAAAAATATGTAATGACCCATTTCTTCTTTCCTGATCAGTTTCTCAACTTGGTATAAGGATTTCATGATATCATTCCAAATATTTTCTCCACCAACCCAATATGCATTTAAGCATGCTAAATAAGATCATGTGTTTTAGAGACACATTTGGTAGCCTGGCAAGTCATTGCTACAATTTTCATTTTTGCCACCAGATGGTTATCCAGATTATTCTTCAAGCTTAATCTTCCAGAAAATCTTCATGGTCAATTTATAAAGTTCAAAAAAATAACTGGTAATTTTGACTGATGTCATTTTGGACTTAAAGATTAGTTTAGAAAGCTTAGCGTGTTTAAATATCATTTACAATGGTATGAAGTCATTCAATAAGGTGGTGCTCATATTTTAGGGGCCTCAATCGATGTTGCGTTCAATGTCAGTACATCCTTTTTGCTTGTTTCTTACAAAAATAACTAACTAACTAACTAACTAACTATATATATATATATACACACACATATATATGAGTGTATATTTATATGAATATATTTATTACTCTATATATAATTGGTTCTTTTTAGTTATACATGAGATTAGAATCCATTGTGATGTAATCTTAAAAGCATGGAATATACCTTGTTCTAATTCAGTCCTGGATACCTCTCCTTCCCCTTCCCTCTCCACCCCTGCTCTTTTCCTGTATTGATCTCTATGCCCTTTACCCATAGTTATTTTTTAATTGATTTCTTATGGATGTACACAATGGTGAAATTCACTGTGGCATATTAATAGATGTATGTAGAAAAATTATGACAGATTCATTCCACTGTCTTTTCTCTTCCCATTCCCCTTCCCTTCCCTTTATTCATTCCTGTTTGTCTAATCCAATGAACTTCTGTTGTTTTTTAAAATCCTCCCCACCCCTTATTGCAGGTTAGCTTCCACATAACAGAAAACATTCGACCTTTGTTTTTTGGGGATTGGTTCATTTTACCTAGCATGATATTCTCCAGATTCATCCATTTACTTACAAAAGTCATACAGTCATTCTTCTTTATGACTGGGTAATACTCCAGTGTGTATATGTACCACATTTTCATTATCCATTCATCTGTTGAAGGGCACCTAGGTTGGCTCCATAACTTAGCTACTGGGAACTGCTTTGGGCATATTATTGCAATTTGTCTTAATAGATGGACCAAAAGTTAGTATATATTCACAAAAAAGTTATCCTGTTATTAATTTTCTTTAAACCTTGAATGTTCAGGGTCATTCTAATCCTCAAGTTACTGATGAACTTCTAAAGATCAAATTTTAAAACTTTCTCAGTTACCATTGTTTCTTAACTACTTAAAAGTCCTGATCAGCCTCAATATTTCAACTTAGGTTCAAAAAGATAGTGTGATGAGGTGGAAAAGTTATTTTCAGGCAGAAAAGCCCTCGGTCTACATCTGGGCTACTCTTAGTGACTGTAGGTCTTACTCCACCTCTGTCAGCTTATTGTGTCCTCAGTTGTAAAATATGGGCACTAACACTACCTCTCTCAGGGTTGTATGAAGTTACTGCACATGAGCTAAGTGCTTAATAAATGCTACTTTTATTGTTTCCAATAAATCACAGGTTAATGTATGGGGCCTTTATTTAACAAGATCCAAACTGATTAATCCTACTCTTCTTATACCAAATGCTCAAATATTGGAGTCAATCATTTCTATTTTTCCTTTCTGTTCCTTCTTAAATCCTGTATCAATCCTTCGTAAGGATCATGCCTGCCTAATTATTATTCACAATCTTTCCATCCATCACTCAAATCGAGCCAACAATTCTTTAGAGATAAATGCCACAATAGAAGCTGTTTTAAACTTCTTGACTTCAAGTTTCAAAAAGTTTAAAAAAAAGAGGATTTTGTAAACTGTAAAATTTTAGCAAAAACAGAAATGGTATTGTTTTATGCAATTTACTTTCATTATATTTGGTGATCTAAATCATTATACTTAGTGTTCTTTTTGTGATATCTAATCACTTAAAGGTCCTCAGGATTGTTTATGGCTAAAGATATAAATATGGACACTAGCCAACAAAGATACTGACTCAATTCTAATTTTAAAGTTGAAACTCTTCTCAGAGCTTGGGAGATTTATCTTCTTTTCTTATTAAGTGAGCAGGATTTAAAAGTAAATAGAGATGAATTCATACATGTACATTATTATTATTTTATACCAGAGGAATCTCTCAATATCACTTTTATTTTTCCATTTCTGAACTCCAATATGTTATTTCCTGCTTGTCTACCACATTATATCTAAATGTAGGATGCCACATAACCTGGTTAGACTCCAGCAATCTAATCTTATGATCCTCTAATCCCCCAACAATACTTCTCCTTTTGATACCCTGATATTTTTAATCCTCAATTGATAAGCTATGCGATCTATCATGTAACTGGGACATTTCTAAGACTGAAAGCAAAAACTGCTGAAAATTATATCAGGACAGTAGTTATATCCCAGTTTATTTCAGCAAATTGAATGTGTGATAACTTTAGCTGTTCATGCCCTTCCTGTGTCTTAAAGTTTCCTCCCTCTTCTACCCATATACATTACATCTGTCTCTGAGATCTGGCTCACAGGCAGGAATCTGCAGACATCTTTGGTCATGGAATCCTCCTGATGTATCTTTCCCTGAATCACTTCAGCATCTTGGTTTCAAGTATATTTATTTCACTTCCTAATCCAGATTGTGACCTCCTTTGTGGGAGCTGGTGGAGCTAATTCTTTCTATAGTCTTCTGTAATCTTATCCAATGTAGTTTAAATAATGGATACTTAGTGAATACTTATAATACTTGTAGAACTAGTTGGGATATATATTTCCCCTTCTAAGTCCCCACTGTTATCCTGGAGGGGAACACATGAACCATAATTCATAATTATTTCTTGCAGGAATATTTTGGCTGATTTCATTCCTAAGTTCCTTTAAACAAGTAGCAAATAGAGTTCATTCATAATAAATAAACCTTAATAAATTTAAAGTGAGGGTCAGAATATTGAGTGTTGTCTGGGACGACTGAGGCTGTGTGAAGAACTTGTGCTGGTTCCAGGCAAGATGTCTCACTTTCTGAAGGAAGTTAACAATGACATCTTTTACCCTCCCAGAAATGGCACTGGGATATATCTCTAATACATTTGTGTATAGTGTAAACCAAACTTTCAATGTAAGTGATCTGTCATTGGTGTTGGGGGGTTAAGGTTCACTTAGGATGCAGCTCAAACTCACAAGAATTCTGAAGCAGAATATTAGCTGTCTGGAAAGAACTTCTAAAATTTGGAACCAAACTTCACCAGGCACTAATATACATCCCTGAAAGATATGGTCCATTCAGCAAATTTTAACTGAATGCACAAAATCCAAATGTGGTGTTAAGCTCAGTACTACTGATAAAAATAGTATACCTGAACTTCCTAGGCTCACATAAACACTTTGCTGTCTTCCTGAACTTTATTCCCAGTTTATAGAAATGCACTTAAATTTGAAATGTGGTACATTATCTCCTCCTAGTTATTTTCTGTGAGCAGTTTCTGAACCATTTAACTTCATTAAAGACAGGAAATGTAATGAAAGCATTCTATCAGCCATAATATTATTTGCCAGGTGTATCTGTGTAGAAGAATATTGCAATGCTCTGAGCAAGTCATTTCATTGAATACATGTTAAAGACTAATCTTTCCATTTTAAAATACAGATGTGCAGCCTCCTGGCATTTATGATTACCAACCTGAGACAAAGCTTTAACTTGTCACATTTAGCTTACTGTTCATTCATTAACTATTCAAATTAATTGACAAAACTGAAACAATGCATTTTTAAATGACAAAAGAAGACTTCTACATTTATATATTTATATTGTTCCCTTATAATTTAGAGGAAAAATAAAAATTTCTCTCCAAAGATAATGCAAAACCTCAATAATCTCCAGCCCAAAAGAGTAATGTTTCTAAACAAAAATGATGAATCAGTGCTGTGTCGCACCTGTACTTTTATTTGTATTTTAATTGTGCTGTGTGAACAGTGAGATCAAACCTTTTCATTTGTCAAGAAATGCCTGTCTTTCTTTCATTAGTAGTAGGCAGCACTCTGGATACTATGTTGAAGCATCCTGTTAGCACAAAGAATTGCAAGCCATCAACATACTGCTGCTCCTTATCTCCATGGTAAAGACCTGACATTTCAGGAGGGAAATGTTATCAGCATCTCTTACCAATGACTGTATTCAGCAAGCTGTGTAAACTGCTTCTTTGACTAAAAGAAAACGTGCATGAAATACATGACATGGTGTTCTAATTTGAGGGCCATCAATTGTCATATGGCTTATACCATGAATAATTCAGCTGTAATCCATTTAAAAAGCTGTGTTATATCTGTTCAGTACTGTGCTTCAGTCAGCATGCAAAAGATGTTACAAATGTCACTCTGTGATGTGACCTTGACAAAGGTGGAATTAATGGTACAAAGTAATTAGAGTTCTTCCTTTCAAATGTACCCTAGTGAATTCAGTTTCTTCCTCTTTTCTTTCTTCAAGTAATATGTACTTATTAAGTTTTTGAAAGGAAAAAGTAACTTATGCTGCTTACAGAAAATTTAGAAAATTAAATAACAAAAAGAAGAAAAATATTTTTCCCATCTACTGTAATTTTGAGAACTTTTTTTTCCAGTGTAAAATAATGTAAGAGATAAAAATATATGCCTGTGAGTGTACATGTGTATTTGTATATGTGTAGAAGTTAATTTAGGTGTGTATGTAGACACACACACAACCACATATGTGTTTGAGTATTGCATGTCTCTAGAAAATATATACTACATTGACTGTACACTGTGCTACATGTGTATTCCTATTCTACTTTTTGGTTAGACATAAATATTTTTTCTCATTTAGTCACATCTTAATAGATTATTTTGGGGGTGTTCATCAGTATTTATTAGGTACTTAAAAGTGCAGAGCCCTGAGTGGCATCAGCATGATAGTGGAATAAACCCCACATCTTAGTTCTTTAATCAGGGGTAGATATCCATTCAACATCAATACACAAACCAACATCCTTTGTGAGAAATTCTGAAGTTAGTTAAGAGGCCATTGTACCTGAGGACAATATGAAAGTAACTGCATCAAAGGTGGTAGGAAAATGTGTGACACTACTTATCGTAACCACATCCCCAGCATGTCACCATAATAGTGGGAGGAAATTTTCATGGCAGGCTTCCTGCTGATTCACTAGATCTGTGATATGGCACAGACATGACAGAAAGTGAGATACTCTAAACTTCTAAGGAAAAAAGATATCAATCAGCCCTTCCACTGAGTAATTTACATGCATAATTTCAGAAAAGGCATATCAACAGAAAATGTTGAGAGGCCTTTGGAACCTCCTCTAGTCAGACTGAGTAGTGAAGGAAGTTCTCTATACAAAAACCAATAAAATTAGAGGAGGGGGCTGTGTCCTCAAACGTGTGAATACCAACAAAGTTAAAATGCACATGAAGAAACAGGGGCAAAGGACACAATCAAAGGAACAAAAGATTCTTCAGAAATTGATTCGAGAGAAATGGAGGTATATGAATTATGTGACAAGACTTCAAAATAACTATCAGTGAGTACAAGAAATGATGCATGAACAACAAAAACAAAACACTTTTAAAAAAGAAATAGAAAATATAAAAAGAACCAAAATAAATCTTGAGAACTGAAGAAGACAATAAGTGAACTGCTGTGAAAAATTCACTAGAGGAAGCAGATTTGACCAAACACAAGAAAGCATTCCTAAACTCAAACACATGTTACTTGAAATTTTCCAAAAGAACAAAAAACAAGGAATGGAAAGGAGTGTGGAAAATCTAAGAAACTTATACAACCATCAAGGGGACCAATATATGCCTTATGGACATTTCAGGTGAAGAGAAAGAAAAAAGTTAGAAATCTTATTTAAAGAAATAAGAGCTTAAAACTCCCTAAATGTGGGAAAGAAAATGGTCATCAAGATATAAAAAGATTAGCTGACACAAAGATGAGCCCAAAGATATCCTATCCAAGATACATTATAAGCAAAAAATTGAAGACAATGAAGGATTTTGAAAGCAGTGAGAGAAAAATGACTCTTTGTGTACAAAGGAATTGTTATGAGACTATCAGTGATTTCTTAGAAGAAACCCTGTAGGCCAAAATGGAGTATGATGATATATTTAAAGAACTAAATGAAAAAAAAAAAAAAATAGCGCACTAAGAATACAATGTCTGACCAAACCATCCTTCAAAAATGAAGCAGAGATAAAGATTTTACAAGTTAAATAAAATCTAAAGGCACCAATCACCAGTAGACTTTCTCATAAAAATTTGTAAAGAGAGTACATCAAGATAAAAGAAAAAGATGCTAAAGAGAAAAACAAAAACTTTGAAACTATAAAGTTCTCCTATTCAGGAAAATATATAGAAGAAGACAGGATATTCTAGTAATGTAACAGTGGTGGATAAATCCTTTTAGTCCCAATATGAAAATGCTGTGAACTAAATATTTGTGTACCCATAATTCATATCATGAACCCTAATCCCCAATGTAATAGTATTTGGAGGTCAGCATTTGGAAGGAGAATTGATAATGAGGAAAGAGCTCTCATAAGTGGGGTTAACACTTTTATAACCAGAGAGCAACCCTGCCCCTTTTCCCATGTAAGCAAACAACAAAAAGATGGCTTTCTGTAAATCAGGAAGTAGAAAAATTGTAGACACCAGATGTGCCCACATATTGACCTTGGGTTTTCCAGAATCCAGAACTGTGAAAAATAAATTTTATGTTATTTTCAAGCAACCCAGTCTACAGTATTTTGTGGTAGCAGCCAAACAGAGAGGAATTGATACTAAGAACTGAGTATACTGCTGTAACTAATATCTAAAAATATGGAAATGGCTTTGGAATAGGTAATTAATAGTGAACAAAAGAGTTTTGAGATTTTGAGGTGCATGCTAGAAAAGCCTGCATTGCTTTAAATGGACCTTTAAAGATGATTCTGATGAAAGAGTTAAAGCTACAGAGCTAGCCACAATCTTGTTAAGGAATATTGTAAGTAGTTATGGACTTCGAGGTGATTGAAATATGGAGAGTAAAGGTCATTGTGATGAAGTCTCAGAAATGAGAAACGTGCCATTGGAAATAAGAGAAAGGTGATCCTTCTAATATACTGACAAAGAAATTAGTTAAATTGTGTTTTGTGGAAGGAAGAACTTGAGAGTGATAAAATTGAATGTTTAACTAAAGCCATTTTTCTGAAAAGTGTTGAAGGTGAAGAAGCTTGGGTCCCATTGACTACTTACAGTAAAAGATGACAAGAGAAATTGCTGAAGGATGAAAGTGTTTAATGAGGCAGAACTGAAATAGTTAGAAAATCCTCAGCCTATCCATACTGCAAAATATGAAAACACTGAAAGTGTGTCCCAGTAACCATTTGGTAAGGAAATTAGTATGGATCAATCAGAAGCCAGGCACTATCATTTAATTCTATGGAAGAATGGTCCTAAAGGTGACTAAGAAATCATCAGGGCTACCACTCTCATCATGGGCCAAGAGAACATGGACTCAGAGCCCTGGCTGCCTCCACCTGGGTTTCAAAGGATGGGGCTACCTGGAACCAGAGAGCCACAACACCAACCTGAGAGAGCCACGGGCATGGTACCTCAGCCCAGCAAATCAGCCAAGCCCCATCAGAAGCACTGCAGAATGAGGCCCACCAAGTTGTGGGAGTGACTTACCTCTAATTTGGTCCTGGAAGGCAGAGCATAATGCCAGAGAGAACTTTTCTTGAGTCTTGGGATTTAATTAAGTTAGCTCCATTGTTTTGAACTTGATTGCTACCTGGTCTCTTTACTTTTTCTATTTTACTCTTTTGGAATGGGTATGTCTATCATCATGTCTCATCACCATATTTTGAAAACATAACTTGTTTTGTTTTACAGATTCACAGTTGGAGGAAATTTTTATCTCAGGAAAAATTGTACCTCCACTTTTACTGACAAGTAATTTATATATTTCAATGAGACTAGACTTTAGAATTTATTCTGGAATGGGTTAAGAGTTTGGGGGTTATTGAGCTAGAACTAATGTGTTTTGCACATGAGAGGACATAAATTTTAAAGGAGGGGGAGATAGATCAGATTACAAGTATAAAACAAATATTTCTGTCCCCAGAAAGTCTTATGTTGAATTCTAACCCCAGGAGTAATTCTATTAGGGGTGGGACCTTTAGGAAATGATTAGGGCATGAGGGAAGAGTTCTCATGAATAGAATTATTGGCATTATAAAAGAGATCCCAGAAAGTTTCTTGTCCTTTTCAGTCATTGGAAGACATAGCTGTCTATGAAATAGGAAGTAAGACCTCTTCACTCACCTTGAACTTGTATTCTCAGCCTCCAAAACTGTCAGAGATAAATTATAATAATAATAATAATTATTATTATTATTATTATTTATTATTATTATTATTTTGGTACTGGGGATCAAACTCAGGGGCAATTAATCACTGATCCACATCCTCAGCCCATTTTTGTATTTGATTTAAGAGTCTCACTAAGTTGCTTCCAGCCTTGGTAAGTTGCTGACGCTGGTTTTGAACTCACGATTCTCCTGCCTCAGGTTCCCGAGCTGCTGGGATTACAGGCATGCACCACCATGCCCAGTAGAAATTAATTTTTACAAGACATCAAACTAGGGCATTTTTGTTATAGCAGACCAGATTGATGAGGACAAATGCAGAGATTGTGTTTTCAGAGGATTCACAATGGGATATATTTGTTAGAAGCACTCTCATATTATGTGGCATATTCTCTTTTATATTCTTACATACAAAATTATTATTTGAGAACCACTGTAGACTGAGACTCATCTACAAATTTCATGAAATCATTAATTAGACTTTTATAATAATAGCATTTTGTTTTGTTTTGTTTCTTGTTGCACAATGTATATTCATTCTAGAAAACTGAAGAAGGAAAGTTTATTCTTAGTGCTCAGGGAATGTCAGCAAAAAATACCTTTCTTTGGGATGAATGTATTGGTTAATTTCCTTTCTCTGGAGACATGCAGAAACCCTATAATTATCAAAGTAAATTAAATCCTCCATATTTAACCAAAGGTTTGTTTGAAGGGATACTTTGGTCTGAAGATTTCTCAATTCACATTGTCCACACTGAGAGTCAGACCAATTGAGCCTTTTTCAGATAAAAATTCAGAATAAAGTTTAGCACACAATATAACCATTAAATAATCAAATTTTCTAACATTATTTCCTTTAGTCCTTTTTAAGAAAAAGAAAACATTGCCCAAAATAAAAATGATCCATTTTAATAGAATGCTGAATAATGTCCTGATGAACTCAAATTCTAAAATAATGTAAAAATCATATATCTCATGAAGAAAAACATGATTACACTGCAAAAAAACTGCAGCCAGGCAAGTGGAAATGTGGCTAACCAAAGAGTCCAACTATAATCAGCCTCATGATCATTCACCTTTACAAAGGGCTGAGATGGTGACTTTGAATGTGTAAAATAACTTCTTGAGAGATTCTCTATCACTATCAAAAAGAATAAAATATGTTCTTTACCTACCTGTGCTGAGTAAGCAAATGAAGTAACAATCGCAGATAGAAAAATAAATCGCCCAGCTTTTTCCTCCTGCTAATAGCAATCAGAAGTGAAATTAGCAGCCCGTCCCATGGGTCAGCTCCTTCCCAGATGAAGTTAGCATGTAGAACTGAGTACGACATTTCAGAAACAGTAAGAAAACTTACCAATACCCGTAAGCAAGTTATCTGTTACCCATTTTCCTTGGGTTAATGTTTGTTTGCATTCTTAGAATCTAGGAGTATGTCTTATTTAACCATATATATTATTAAATTGAGGCTTGACTTACATTTTGAAATTTTGAGCATTCGCTATGATATCTAAGTATATGCTTCTGAAAATTGTAATGGATTTTAAAGAATTTTTGAAAGATATTGCTAGTAATATATACTCAGATTATTCAAGACACCAATACTTATACCTGAAAACAATAATACAGTATCTATGTGCCACACTACACTTGTTATAGTTTAGATATTGAGTGTTCCCCAAAAACTCATGTGTAAGATAATGTAAAGAAATTTAGAGTTGAAATGATTGGGTTATGTCAGCCTTAACTTAGTGAGTGCGTTAATCCCCTGACAGGGATTAACTGGGAGGTAACTATGATAGGGGACAGACAGGTGCAAACAGTGGGAACTACTCGAGGTCAAGGGAATAATTCTGTAGAATAGACCCACTCTGCTGAAACCCCACAAGCTTTCTTTTTCAGGAAGCAATTTACCGGCAGCCCTTCCTGGCCTAAGTGAAGAGGATATGTCACATTCCTTACCAAACTACTTGTTTGCAGGAAAAATGTAGGTCTAAAATAATACCAGTAAGATAAACCCAAGTTTCCCTGAAGAGGGAGACTTTTGTGACCCCTTACACAGACCAGATCCCAAAACTCAGGGAGATAATAATAATTTCTCCTTACCATAACACCTATAAGAATGTATGGTTAAGAAATCAATTAGAACAGGTCAGGATAGGCCAAGGTGACCTAGAGTTGTCATGGCAGTGGAGACTTGAAGGTCTGATGTTATCTTGCTGTCAGTCAAAAGTCAAGAGGTGGGCCTAGGCAGGACTCTGGAAACTTCTCTGGGCTCCTCAATAAAACTGGCTGTCCCTCTCCTCTCTGAGGGGATCCGCTCTCTCCCTTGAAAGTGTCCTTTTTCCCTATCCTTTCAATAAACTTATTCCTGTTACTCTAAGCAACATGTCAGAAATCTTTCTGACTTGATCAAAAGAATCAAAGTTTTAAAAAGGGGTCTTTACATTGCCTCAGTTTCCAAGAAGTCCCCAGCTCTGTAATAAGTAGGCACGTCAGATGGGCCATTGCGGGTGTGCCTTTAGGGTTCATATTTTATCCCTGGAGAGGGGAGCACTCTTTTGCTCTCTTTCTCTCTGCTTCCTGGTGACTGCCCTGAGACACTTTCCTCTATCACACTCTTCTGTCATCTATGGACTGAGATCTCTGAAACCATGAACTCCAAATAAACTTTTCCTCCTCTAAAATTGCTTTTGTCAGGTCTTTTTGTCACAGCAGTGAAAAAGCTGACTTAAAACAACACTTTTTAGGTTAAAAGTCTAATTTTCTTTTAAAAAGTACAGTCTAAACACACACACATGTTAACATTGTATATATAAAATATGCCACATATATTAATGATATATATGAGATTATTAATATTATTAATATGATAATAATATGACACAGGGTAAACATATTAGGAATGTCTTTGCTTAAACTCAATGATAAATCTTTCATTAGCTTGCACTCCTTTGATACAAAAAAAGAATGCCTCTGATTTCTCTGTATTTTTTATGAGAATCAATTTTTACATATTGAATTTTGATGTATTGAATTTCCTAAAACTTCTAATAAAATTTAGTATGGAAGAAATGCCAGTTTGAAGGCTGCGAGGTCTATGTCTCTGGACATTCCTTGTCAATCTTATTCAGGATGTCCTTTTGCAGCTGTCACTGCCACTTAATGTCGGTCACAGCCAAGGTTGGCTACTCAGACCTCTTTTAGTTTCTCTAGTCTCACTCTCCCACATGTAATATTTCTATTTCAAATATAATTGATTTATCTGCAAGTTTGCATGATTTAGTTTTTAATAAGGCTTGTGCTTATTAATTGAGTA
This sequence comes from Sciurus carolinensis, assembly GCF_902686445.1. Classification (NCBI taxonomy): domain Eukaryota; kingdom Metazoa; phylum Chordata; class Mammalia; order Rodentia; family Sciuridae; genus Sciurus; species Sciurus carolinensis. Next base: position 31,296,918 of record NC_062222.1, on the reverse strand, counting down.
TTGGGAGTTATTGGCTGGCCCCTGGACATTTTTTGACTTTTCAGGCATCCAGTGGGAGATGAGGGGTGGATAGTTAAGTAGACAGATCTGACAGTTCCATTAAGTGTCACCTAGTATCATCTTTAGTATCACTTACTTGGTGATGGTTCTCATATCTAAATTGCCACTTGGGACTGCTTTCCTAAATGTCAGATCTTTTTGAACAAACGCTGCAAATGAAGAAACTCTACCAAAAAAGGGCAAATTCCCCCTGGAAAACTGCTCAGTCGTGCTTAAACCTGAGATGTCTCTGCCATCCATTGGTCTTTCGGCTCTGCAAATCCTCTCTCATCCTTTCCCTCATTTTCTGAGTTTTTCAGAAAACACATCCATAAGATGCACTTCCCAGGCCTCCTTCTCCTCTGATTACCAGCTGGTTTCAACCAAAGAGGGAATACCTACAGGAAACTGAAAAACGAAGAAAAGGACAAACAGGCCTAGGACAAGGACTCTGAGACATGGCCTCTCCTCTGTAGCTCTGGATATTGGCAGAGTGGATGCTCTGTGGATGTGGATGCTCCACAGAGTTTTCTTCTGATGACTCATCTTAGTTCTAGTTTCCATTGGATGGTTCGCCTTGGTTCTTGTCTTTGTCCCTCCAGTCTACTGACAGTGATGACCTCTTTCAGATGCTGATTAGTATATAGATTCAGAGGCCATCAATTTACTTCTCGTCTCCTTCAATTCCCTGTATAAAATGTTCTTTTTTTTTAAATTGTATGTGCATCATCCTTGATCTAGGAACAGAAACCACATGGTAAATTGAACAGGAGAAGTTTAATATTAAAGAATTATTGTTATGATAGAAAAATAACTACAGAGATGCAGAAGAAACTCTAAAGGGACAGTAGGACTCAGGGAGAGTCGGCACACAAGGACAAACTTAGAAAGGGGAATGGTCTCCTAAAGTAGGTCCACGTCTTGTTAGGGAAGGTGTGGACGCAGCTCCTGTGATGACAGAGAACTCTGTTAAGTAACGTGGGCCAGGGCTGGTCTCAGTCTGCAGACCAGAAGGAAGTGAAGTAATCTCCAAGATGAAGTTGAGTGGGGCAGGTGGATGGATGAGGATACACAGAGCAAGTCTGAGTGCTGCCTGCATGCATGACCTGGAACCCACAGGGTCAGCGTGTTTGGGGTGGGGACAGGAAGCCTTGGGAAGGTGGTCACAGGGCTCGGGCTGGGACAGTGAGGTCACTGTGCCCACTGGATACGTGGCCAGACAGAGCAACACCACCCAATCTCACCACAGACCCACACCAAGGACTCACAGCAGCAGAAGCCAAAGAGGGCGGGGAGTCCGAAGTCAAGCAGTTCAAACCAGGAAGAGACACTCCTGCCTTCTCTAATGTGACTCCAGTGCCCTCTATTGACAAAGCTTGGCAGCAGGTTGTATTTAAAGAGAAAGGTTAAAAACAACCAGTCTATTATGAGAAGCCAGGAAAGGAGGGGTAATTTGCAATAAATTGAAACTGGCACTTTGATTTTTTGTATTTTTGATTGGAATTTGATTGACACCAATCTCAAAGTTAGTGCCTTTGTTTTATAATGTAATCTATTCCTATAGTTCTTTCTTATCCATTTTCTAAAAAAAAAAAAAAAGAAAAATCAGAATTTTAGCATCTCCATGATGATTTCTTTTCTTTTATTCCTTTCTCCCAATTTAACATTTGCCTTGGATGTGTCATCTCCTTTTGATCTCAACACCAAACTAATTCAGACCTTGTCATCTAGCCTATGAACAATGTATTCATTCTTGAAACAAGAAAATAACTGTTTGTGATTTACCAGGCACTGTGATTGGCACTTGAGATAGGCAGACCCCATACTTTCATGTTACACAACTTAAACCACAGTTTTGAGATTAAATAAATACATTGTTATATGTATGACTACAAAGAAATGGCATGAAATAAAAATAATGATAATGATGATAAAAATAACAATGGATACAGATATTATTTTACAAGAAAATAGCAGCACAATTCAACTAAAACTAAGAGGTTATGGCCTGATGAACTGATGTGAGCTTAATTCATGGCTGCATAGAGACTAATTAGGTAAAAGGATGTGGAAAAGCATTCCAAATAGATGGTATCTGATGTGGAAATGCAGACGTGTGCCATATTTAAGAATCTTCCAAGCTGAGCAATGTGTTTGGAATAGAGAGAGATAGTAATAGAAGGCACCCTAGGAGATGAGGCTTAAGAGAAAACCAACTCTTAGACTATGTGGAGATTTGAAAGCAATACAAAAATTTGGAATATTTTTCCCAAGAGCAAGCATTTCCAATAACCTCTTGACTTCTCCTTGATTCTCTTCTGCCAAGTCTACAATCTAAATTCCATTACCTAATGTTCCCTGTCTGCCATAAAAATCTATGTAACCACTGTCTTTTATATGATCTTCACATTAACCTTTCCTCCCTACATTTTTCCAACTCCAACTCCATTGTAGTAACCAGCCTGCAAGATAACTCTCAAAGATCCCCTACTCTTGTGTGATTGAATAGGACTGTCCGTGTTACCAAGAGTAGGTGGTCAAAGTGACACTGTGCTTGGTGGCAATATCCTTTCCTTGCTCTCTTTCTCTCAGATCACTTGCTTTGTCCAGTGGAAACCAGTTATTATATTATGAGGATACTCCATAAGCTTTCCATTGCTGCAATGAAATACCTGAGACAGCTTATTTATGAAATAAAGAGGTTTATTTTGGCTCATGGTTCTGGATGGTCAAGTCTAAGACTGGGTGGCTCTATTTGTTTGAGCCTTTGGTGAAGGCTTTGCATTATAGTAGGAGCACATGTGGAAGTGAATTCTCATAGTTCAAGCTAGGCCACAAGGAGAAAGTGATAGGAAGAGACTGGGATTCCACTATCCCCTCCAAGGACATGTCCCTAATGACTTAAAGAACTACCAGTAGATGCCACCACCCAAAAGGACCATCATCTCTCAATAGTGCCACTCAGTAGACAAAGTCCTCAAACCATGGGCATTTTAGAGACATCCAACACCCAAATCATAGCTTTCAAGAAGCCACTGAACCAGGAAACTGAGGCATTCTGCCAACAGATAATGAGGAATGGAAGTCTCTGCCAACTGCCAACAGAATGGGGCTGGTTTCAAACATCTGTGTGAACTGATCATTTTAGAAATGGTTCTTCCCTTTCCAATGGACTCCTAAGGTGATTTAAAACCTAGCCAAAATCTTAACTGTGACCTCATGACAGGCTGAACCAGAAACAAACAACTAAGCCATTCCCAAATTCTAGATAACCAATATACCCATAGTTAGCCATTCAAGACTCTCAGGTTCTGAGTAAATCTGAAAGTCTCTAACAATTAAAATTTTAAAGAGATAAATCTAAGAAGTTATCTAGATGTTGAGTTTCTTTTGTTCCTAATATTCTCTATTATTTTTATCTGGAAGGAGATTCTGTATGGTATTTTGGTAATTAAGGGATGTCATAGTTTTCATATTTGTAGAGTCCCACCTAACAGTGTAATTAAGATGTTGTAATAATCATTTGTAATCAACTTACACAATACTAAAATCTTATATCAAACATCACCTATTTGGGGATGTTTTCCATGACTTCTCAGAATGAGTTATATCCTCCTTCATTGCATTTTTCATAGCACTTTTTGAAAACTTTTATCATACATTAATTAAATGTGTTGTGATTATTGTTTTTGTCTCTAAGCTATTACTACTTCCTAAAACTATTGGAAATTGTAATGAATACAATCCCAGGGTATGAGTTACATCATATTTTTAAAACTGTTCCAGAAAGATATTTGAACTGATTATTTTTATCTGCTATTTGAAGCTAACATTTAAAGTTCCTGAACCTTTTGGTTGTTGTAAAAGTGACATCCAAAAAATTTTTTTGAGAGGCGTATTTTACATTTGAAATAAAGGAAATTTGGTAATTAAGTGTGTTTTGTTTCAAGGAACACTGTTATTAGTTTAGAAGGAAAATGGGTGTGGTATTCTTCCTCTGTTTTGGGGTTCCAAAGATGGAAATTTTGTAAATCCATCTGATGCAATAATAATATTCAGTCATTGTGTTTCTTATCCATGATAGTTTACAGTACCAGGTAAATCATGAGACTTTTCTCTACACTGAGAGAAGAAATGGTTCTGCATCATAATCTCCAATCAGGGTCAGTGTACTTTTTAGCTATTTTTCTACAAAAACTACAAAGAAAATGGGGCATCCTAAGCTATACTATACCATCTAAATCTACTAGATTAAAACCACAAGGGCAGACTTGCATAGCCAGGAGAGTCCACGTTGCCTGTAAATCTGATTCTTTACAGAAAACATTTGCTAATTGCTGACATGAAATAATGAAGATATTCCTCAAACTACATATTTAGTATTAATGTTAATTAATATGAAATTAGAGTTAAACCCAATAACATGAATTTATAATGTAGTTATTGATTGACTCCTATCTTTTACCTGGACTCAGTCTCAAACATGGGCAGTCCAAAGTATCTCTTGGTTTACTTGTTTATTCTGTAAGGAGGGAGGGAGAGTTGGTAATCATTTGGAACTTTCTCAGTACATGTAAAGAGTTCAGCTTATTTGGAATAATCAGTTAATTCCCTACCTATTAAAAATATGACTTTTTTTTTTTACAGAAACTAGTGGAAGTTTGACTAAAAATGTTGCTTTTCATTAATCTAGTTTCAATTTGTCCTCTTGTGGTTTCTATGATTGGACTCCACTTACATTGTGTGACAGGATTGTACAATATCGTTTTATTTCATAGGGATCATTCAAGATAGAAACCTTCTGAAAACATTATATTTTCAGTAATAAAGATGAATTTTCCAGTGCAATACAGAACTGCTATTTAGAGATGATAGTGAAGTGGAAGATTTATTTGTTAATCACAAGAACATGTGTGCAGAAGTACGTATAGGCAGATATTCATTTATCATATCCACAAAGATACTAATTTCCCATACTGCATAGAAATCCTCAGAAGCAAGGAAGACAATGAGTAGTTTTTGATGAAAAAATGGCCTAGGGTCCCTCCAGTTCTTGTCATGGGGTCATTAGTTAAGAACAATGGCAGGATGCAGCGATGTCAGATCTGAGACAAACTTGTTGAGAAATGATCACCTTCCTTTGTGGGAAAAATACCAGGACCTTTAAAATCACGGAATTCGAGACTGATAGATTGCTATGTTTAAGGAATATAAATCTTCTGTCTCCTTCATCCTCTAAAACAGTGTGGTAATTATGAGACTGTGTTTCCTATTTTAAGCTCCAGACTCCCGAATCCAACTGCTCTCCTGAAACATTTCAGCTTTACAGTGTTGTAAAACTGAAATCGATAGAATAATAGTAACCACATTATAGCTTATGCTAGTCTTTCAACAAAATGAGAATTATCAAGTAATAAAGAGTCCTAGTTAGTTAGCAAATTAAGGAGCTACTGAGATTCTTAAAGGTACACAAAAAGAAAAACAAAACAGTATACTTACATGTTTCCCTAGATGAAAAACGGGCATCCAAATAGTTATATTTAGTTGGTCTGAGTTGTCAGTAACTATTTCAACTGGGAAACACTTTTAGAAACATTTAAGTGTCTATTTGCTAAGACACATAAGTTTGCAATGAAAAAATAATTAAAAAATGTGAACCTAGAACCTAGAAAAAATAGAATGACTTTTCACCTTTATCATGTAAAGACAAAATAGTATGACTATTTATTTCCTATGACTATCCGTATCTTTGCTTGAAATACTGTGGTCAAATGTGAAACGGATGTGCCCTTGTGTCTGTGTCTGTCCATTATATCAGTTGGTGAGTGTAGACACTAGTATAAGCTACCAAACAGTATAGAAATTTCCAGAGAAATATTTTCTTTGCAAATTTATCTTCTATAAAAAGAAATAATTAGTTATATCTTCCTTCTAGAATTAAAATACTGAGATTTTTTAGGAGTGGATATTTGATGACATCAATTATTTTTCTCCTGTGACTGAACTGACCTTATGATTTTGTTTATTCTGCCTTGCAATGTGAAAGATTAAACTGAATAATATTCAGAGATTAAACTTATCTGGACTTTCTAGATAACTTGATTATGGTGTATTTTCTTTTTTACATGATTTTAGATTTAATTTTCTAAAACTTTATTAAACATTACATTTCAATTCAGGAGGACTATTGGTCTGTGGTTTTATTTTCTTAAAATTTGTTTTAGAATAATAGCAACAACATAAATGATGTTGCAGAATATTCCTTCTTATTCGATTCTTTAAAGGAATTTGTATAGAATTGGTATTATATTTTCCTTAAATAGTTGCTAGATTGCAAAGGTAATTCTTCTTTCAATGGGAATTTTTGCATGCAACATTTGGTTAAGCTATGAATTTAATATCACCAAGAAACCTAAACTGTTGAAATGGTCTATTTTTTTATTAGTAAGTTTGATAGTTTGTGTCTTTAAATGAATGTGTCAGTTTCAACTAAACTTTCAAGTTTTTTGGCACACATTTTCTTAAATTTTCCCTTACTACCATTTTGATATCTGTATAATCTAGTAATTACCCTTTTATTCTTTATAATGACAGATGTACTTCCTCTGTTTTATATTAACAATATGGCATGAGGCTTATTAATATCATACATCTTAAAAGAAGTGTCTTTGGGTCAATTGCTTTCTTCTATTTTTATGTTTTCCATTTTATTGATTTCTGCACTCATTTTTATTGTTCTTGTTAGTCTCTTTACTTTAGGTTTAACTTCTATGTTTCTAACTTCATAAAGTAGAAGCTCCGGTCATTTCTCTGAAACTTTCTTCTCAATTGTAGTCACTTAATACTATAAATTGTCCTATAACTGTTGCTTTAGTTGCATCCCACAAGTGATGATATGTTGTATCTTCATTTTTATTTTTGTACAATTCAAAATACTTTCTCATTATGCTTCTTATTTATTCCTTAACTCCTGGATTACATAAATATCCTGTGTGTTCATCACCTGTGTTCCTATGTGCTCATTTCTCTTGGGCATATACCTAGGAGTGAAATTTCTAGGTCATATGGTAATGCCATGTTTAAACATTTAAAGAAACACCAGAGTGTTTTACAGGGAGCTGCATTTGTCATTCCAACTAGCATCCTAGAAATGTTTCAATCCTCCACATTCTAGCTATCACTTCTTATCTAACTCAGACTTTTATCTATCTTGTTTTGTGTAAAGTAGAATTTTCTTGTGAATTTCTTTAATAATTAATGATATCAAACTTTTTTTGTGTTTTTACTGACCATTAATATACCTTCCTTAAACATATATTTAGATACTTTTTTCTTTTTAAATTGGTTTACTTGCTTTTTATTTTTGAGTTATTAGTGCTCTTTATATATCTTATCAGATATATTATTTGAAAATATTTTTTCTATTGTATTGTCTATTCTTTCTCTTCCTGGTATCATTTGAAGCACAGAAATTTTTAATGTCAATAAAGTTCACTTTATCTAATTTTATTTAGTTTCTTAAATTTTGGGGTGCCAACCTAAGAATCTCTGTGAAATCCAAGGTCATGAAGATTTATCCCTATGCTTTCTTGAGATTCTTACAGTTTTTAAGTTTTTGTTTTGGTATGGCAAAAAGTAAATGTCTGCTTTAATTTTTAATGGCTTACATTTATTGAGATTCAGGAATTACTATTTTATGGGCATGGTTCCAATTGTTTTCTTTACATGTATTATTCTTTTCAATGCTATTATAAATACATTTTTAATTAATTTCATATTCAGATTATTTACCTTAATAGATTTTGGTCTATAGATTTCGTATCATGCAACCTTGCTAACTCTGTTTATTAGATGAATTAGTTGTGTATGTGTGTGGGGGTGGGGAGGGGTAGATGTGGATTTTTTTTTATTGTAAACAAATGGAATACATGTTGTTTCTCTGTTTGTACATGGAGTAAAGGCATACCATTTGTGTAATCATAAATTTACATAGAGTAATGTTGTTTGATTCATTGTTATTTTTTTCCCTTCCCCCCACCCCTCCCACCCCTTTTTTCTATCTATACAGTCCTTCCTTCCTCCATTCTTACCACCCTCCTTATCCCTAACCCTAAACCTAACCCTAACCCTAACGTTAACCCCTCCCACCCCCCATTATATGTCCTCATCCGCTTATCAGTGAGATCATTCATCCTTTAGTTTTTTGAGATTGGCTAATCTCACTTACCATGATATTCTCCAATTTCATCCATTTGCCTGCAAATGCCATAATTTTATCATTCTTCATGGCAGAGTAATATTCCATTGTATATATATGCCACAGTTTCTTTATCCATTCATCAATTGAAGGGCATCTAGGTTGGTTCCACAATCTGGTTATTGTGAATTGAGCAACTATGAACATTGATGTGGCTGTATCTCTGTAATATGCTGATTTTATGTCCTTTGGGTATAGGCCAAGGAGTGGGATAGCTGGGTCAAATGGTGGTTCCATTCCAAGCTTTCTGAGGAATCTCCATACTGCTTTCCAGAGTGGCTGCACTAATTTCCAACCCCACCAGCAATGTATGAGTGTACCTTTTTCCCCACATCCTCGCCAACACCTATTGTTTCTTGTGTTCTTGATAATCGCCATTCTAATTGGGGTGAGATGAAATCTTAGGGTAGTTTTGATTTTCATTTCTCTTATTACTAGAGATGTTGAACATTTTTTCATATATCTGTTGATTGCTTGTACATCTTCTGTGAAGTGTCTGTTCATTTCCTTAGCCCATTTGTTGATTGGGTTATTTGTATTTTTGGTGTAGAGTTTTTTGAGTTCTTTATAGATTCTGGAAATTAGTGCTCTATCTGAAGTATGAGTGGCAAAGATATTCTCCCACTCTGTAGGCTCTCTCTTCACATTGCTGATGATTTCCTTTGCTGAAAGAAAGCTTTTTAAGATTTTTAAAACACAAAATCTTGCAATCTTTAGGTTTTATTTTCCCCTAATCTATTAATTTTTTTCCTTGTCTAATTGCTTTGGCTAGAGTATGCTATACACTGCTGAATAGAAGTAATGAGAAAAGACATCCTCGACATGTTCTTGATCTTTCGGAGACGTCATCCAGCCTTTCACCATGAAGATTTTAGGTATGGGTGTCAGTGCTGCCCTTCATCAAGCTGAGGGAGTTGATTTCTGTGTCCTTGTTCCTTGAAAATGGTTTTTATAAAATGCTTTTCCTGTAGCTATTGAAATGCTCATGTAGCTTTTTTTTATTCTATTGATAGACTGTATACATTAACTGACTTTCACATATCAAATGAACTTTTCATTACTGCTAATATTTTGTTAAGAATATCCGTCTTTCCCTTTTTTATTTCAGGTCAGTAGTAATGGCCCTTCTCTCATTGCTGGTTTTAGCAATGAGTATTTTTCCTTGTCATTAGAGCTAAAGGTTGCTTATATTTTAACCCTATAAATGAATGAGTTTGGTTTAATTAAAGTTCTCTTATTATTTTTCCAATCTCCATTTGATTCCTTTTCAATGTAATATTTATCATTTCTTGTTTCTGCTTGCTTTAGGTTTAGCTTGCTCTTCTTTATAAGAAGGTTAAGTTAATGATTTAACTTTTCTTTCTTAACATAAACATTTGCACTATGAATTTCCCTCTACACACTGCTTTCGCAACATACTGTAGTTTTATGTCACATCTTCATTTTCATTCTTCTCAACATGCTTTCTAATTTATTTGTTTTTTTTTTTTTGATTCATTGGTTCTTTAGGAGTATTGTATAATTTCCTTTTATTTGTAACTATATTAGTTTATTTTTCTATTGGTACAGTTTCCTACTTGTTAAATTTCATTCCTTTGTAGTCAGGGACAGACTTGTATTATTTTCTCTAGTTAAGTCTGTTACATCTAACATGTGGTCTATCCTAGAGAATATTCTGTGTGCACTTGAGAAGCATATTTATACTATTGTTGCTCGGTATCATGTTCTGTGATTTTTTACATTTCATTGATTTGTAATGTTGTACAATTCTATGTCTTTGTTGAGTTTATGCCTATTTTATTCAATAATGAAAGATTACTGAAGCCTCCAATCATTACTGTAGAACTGTCTATTTCTGCCTTCACTCCAATTATTATTTGCTTCATGGATTCTGTCACTCTGTTAATGGTGCATGTTTGCAATTATTATATCTTCCTGATGAATTGACTTTTTATCACTATATAGTGTCCCTCTCTTTGTTTAATTGTCTAATTTGTCTGGTATCAATATAATCACTCTTTCTTGGAACAGCCATTTGTGTGATATATTTTTCCACATTTTAATTTTTATTCTACTTGGGTCTTTGAATATAAACTATGTTTCTTTTACACAGAAGAGACTTGGATTATTATTTTATCCAGGCTGACAATATCTATTTTTTGACTGGACTGTTCAAAGAGTTCATATTCAACCTATAGAGGGAATAGTGTTCACACTTTGATGCACATTTATAATGTGCAACTTTTTATATAGTACGGTTTTTTTCCCCACATTTTGCTTTTTGTTTTCTATATGCCATTTTTGCTTACTCCTCTATTTCTCTTTTGATACTTTTTTGTATGAAGTGAATATTTTCTAGTGCAACACTTTCATTCTTATTTATTTATTTATGTATTTATTTATTTTGTACCGGGGATCGAACCCAAGGGCACTTAACCAATGAGCCACATTCTCAGTCCTTTTTAATTTTTTTTTTTTTTTTTTTTTTGAGACAGGGTCTCACTAAGTTGATTAGAACCTTGCTAAGTTACTTAGGCTGACCTTGAACTTGTGGTCCTCCTGCCTCAGCTTCCTAAGCTGCTGGGATTACAGGCATATACGATTGCACCTGGCCCCTTTCATTTAAAAAAATTTTTATTTGTTCCAATTAGTTGTTCATAACAGTAGAATGCATTTATACATTTTGATAAATCATATGTAAATGGAGTGTAATTTCTCATTTTTCTGATTGTACATATTATAGGATCACATTGGTCATGCAGTCATACATGTACATGAAGTAATAATGTCTGTTTCACTCTACTATCCTTCCTACCTCCTCCTTTCATTTTTAGTGTGTGTGTGTTTGTGGGTGTGTGTGTGTGTGTATGTGTATTAGTGATTACTTTAGGGCTTACCGTACACATTTTAACTTCCAGAATTCACTTTAGATTTGTACTAACTTTGTTCCAGTCGGATATGAACATATTTTCCTATGTTGCTGTATTCCCATTCCATTTTTTTGTTACTATCAAACATATAATGTTTGTTAATGTTACAAACCAAACAATAGATTGCTCTTAATGATATTTTACCATCTGAGATTACTCGCTTTGTCCCATGTGACTTTCTTCCATTGATCTACTTGGTGCTGATATTGGCAAATACTTTACACATGTATTACATTTCTGTGTATCATAAGCCTAACAATAGATCATATGCCTAATATTTATATATGATTACTTTTTTAATGCCCTGAGAGAAGAAAGGAATAGAATTTGCATCAGCGTTAAGTCTCTGAGGCTGCTCCTCTGGAAGGTACAACTTTGGGTATGTCCACAGTCTTCTTGGGAATAATGGTGGTATCTTTAGGGCTCTATTTTTCTCTCCCTGACCTCACACAACTGTTAAACTCCAGCGATTAATGACTGTTTGCTCTATTGCTTCCATAATGCCCTAAATAAACTACTATACTAAAATTCTAGCTCTGTCAAAGGAGGTTTCTTGGTTCATGTTTGACATTCATCTTGACTTTAAAAGGGCTCCTTTAAGGGCTGGAGATGCAGTTTAGGGGTTGGGTGTTTTCCTTGTATGTGTGAGGCCCTGAGTTGGTCCCCAGCACTGAAAATAAGAAAGAGAAGGAGCTTCCTTTAGAAATAGGAATTTAGAGACCAGAGAGAACACTGAGTCTCAAAAGAGAAACATCCATAAACCAAGAGATGCAAAATGAACCACTCATGGGCAACCCCGACAGAGTTCTTACGTCCACACCCTTGCTGCAGTTTGATGATTGATGGATGAAAAAGCAAACAAATAAATAAAATGTCTGCAAGATAACCACAAGGTATCAAGGCATCTGGAGAAACCACTCCTTTATTGAGTGTGCAATTAAGTCTTTGGCAACCAGGAAATGACCCTAACCTTTTTATCATAGTATGATGCATACCACTAGGCGAATCTTTAAGATGCTAATTAGACAAGCACTACAAGAAGTAGCTTGACTGGAACATGTAAGAGCAGGGCACTAGTGGAAGGAAAAGTGACTTGACATAGGATAACCCCACCCCAACTCCACCTCTAACTCAGCCCCCAGCTCCCTGCTCTCAAAAAATGTTAAAACCCAGACCAAGACAAAAGATCAAGACACCTCTCTGAGTTGCCACGTTCCCATCCTTGAGGGTGTGCTTCCCCTTTAGATTGAATATATTGCTCAAACCCAATGTATTCTTAAATTCTTTTCTGTGACAAGGTCAAAAAACCTGGACAGTCCTGGTAGAGGTCCCCTCTGCTCCTGGAAACCTCCTCAGTTCCCTGTGCATTGACACTTTCAGCTCTCCTGTTCTTCAGTTCCCTCCTAAAACTAGTCAGCTGCTGTCTAGGAATCATTTCCACTGAAGTCAGAAGCTTCTTCTTCATGTTTTTCACCTCAACAACCTCCGCTGCTATTAAGAGCAACCTCATAATCAAACTGTGTTGCAGCTGATGTCATCTCCTTTAGAAAGGGATCAGGAGTGGTCTCTTTTATGACTTGTTTCTCCTGCAGGCAAAATTTATGTGGTGGGACTCTGGAGCTGGGGATAAAGACAATAAGCTCCTCTCTGAGTGATACTGTTGCTCTAGCAGCTTGGTGCTCAGTGGAAGTTCAGATGGGTAGTCAAGGCAGCAGCCTGAGGTCCTCATGACTCTTCTCTTCTTGCATGTGGCTACCACCTCACAAGCAGGTGTAAGCACGCTTGAAGTAGAGTCTCCATTTCATAGGAATAGGAGCTAGATGGAAGAGGGGAGCCTGCCTCTCAATGTGCTTTTCCAGGATTTAACCTCAGTAGCGGGTCAACAGGGGCAGGATGAGAAACTCTGATATCCTGTTGCTGACAGTAAAAAAGTTCTCTGACAAGATGCTGAAGGAAAACAGCTCTGGGTTGTTAGCTGAAAGAGAGAGGAGTCTGTTTCTGTGCCTCTGTTAGTCAGCTTGGTGTTATTGTGACCAAATATGTGACAAGAGGGAAAGTGTATTTTGGCTGATAGTTCCAGAGGTTTAGTTCGTACATCAAACCAGAGATCCCAAAATAGCAGCTCCACAACTAGATTTGGCACTTAGGTGAGATTTTAGATATGATTTTTAGTCAACTTCTTTTTATGGTAGTTACAGATGTTGAAATATTTCACATTAAATTTGACTTTCTAAGTGCTCTTCATGGTTTGGATTCTATAGGGTACCTTAAGCCACAATTCATGTAACAACAAACTTTCTGGAGGCAATATCAATATTAATAGCATGATCATGTACACACACAAATGCACACACACACACATATACACATACACAATCACTTTTTCAGTCTGCACCAGCCTGTTTCCAATGTTAACACAACCTGCCCATAATTCATGTTGATTCCATGAGAATACATAAAAGATTCACAAAACAAATTTTTGATACTGTTTTATAAGTAGGTGTACACACATACACATACATACATTGTGGTTGGAAAAACGTGTACGTGAATATATGTAAGTCATAAAAGCTAACAAGGTGAGATGACAGATGTCAATGAACTTGATTGTAGTAATCATTTCACACAATATATGATCATCTCTTTCTGTATTTTAGACTCATGCAACTGTATCTCAGTGAAGCTGGATGTTATGGCGTTTGTGAGGTGTCCCCCGGAAGCTCACATATGAGACTGCAAGAGGGTTCAGAGGGGAAATGATTAGGTAGTGAGATCCTTAAGCTAATCAGTGGATTAATCTCTGATGGGATTAGCTGAGTGGTACCTGAAGGCAGGTGAAGTGTGGCTGGAGGCAGGGGGGGACACGGGAGCATGACTTTGTGGTACATATATGTATCTGGTGAGTGGAGTCTCTCTCTCTGTTTCCTGATCAACATGTGAACTTGTTTCCCTCTGCCACACTCTACTGCCATGATGTTCTGCCTCATCTTGAGTCTGGAGGAATGGAGTCGATTGTCTGTGAATTGAGACCTCTGAAACTGTGAGCCCCCAAATAAACTTTCCTCCTCTACGATTGTTCTGACTGGGTCCTTAAGTCACAGCAGTGAAACACCTGACTGAAAAACAGGAAATTCATATATAAACGAGGGTATAAACCAAGAACCAGTACTTAATCACAAATAACTATAAAATTAGTGATATTTGTAAAAGAAATGAGAAGTAGATTAGAAATATTTTGCATCCCTCTTTTTATACTGAAGAATTTTTATAGAGAAAAATACCAAGAATGATAATCCCAACTTTTGAAGCAAATGTAAAGTTAAATAATAATGGTGCTTTATCTTTTTAATATATTTTTGTATGCGATTTGCCAGAATTTTGTTAAGGATGTTTGTGTCTATGTTCATCAGGGATATTGGTCTAAAGTTTTCTTTCCTCGATGTATCTTTGTCTGGTTTTGGTATCAGGGTGATACTAGCTTCATAGAATGAATTTGGAAGGGTTCCCTCCTCTTCTATTTCATGGAATACTTTGAGGAGTATTGGAATTAGTTCTTCTTTGAAGGTCTTGTAGAACTCAGCTAAGAATCCATCTGGTCTTGGGCTTTTCTTGGTTGATAGACTTTTGATGTCTTGTTCTATTTAATTGTTTGAAATTGATCTGTTTAAATTGTATATATCCTCCTGATTTAGTTTGGGTGGATTGTATATCTCTAGAAATTTGTCGATGTCTTTGAGATTTTCTATTTTGTTGGAGTATAGATTTTCAAAATAGATTCTAATTATGTTTTGTATTTCAATAATATCTGTCATGATATTTCCTTTTTCATCATGAATTTCAGTAATTTGAGTTTTCTCTCTCCCTCCCCTTCATTAGTGTGTCTAAGGGTTTATTAATTTTGTTTATTTTTTCAAAGAACCAACTTTTTGTCTTGTCAATTTTTTCAATTGTTTCTTTTGTTTGAATTTTTTTTAAATTTCAGCTGATTTTAATTATTTCCTGTCTTCTACTACTTTTGGTGTTATATGTTCTTCTTTTACTAGGTCTTTGAGATGTAATATTAGGTCATTTGTTTGTTGACTTTTTATTCTTTCAGTAAGTGAGATCAATCAATGAACTTTCCTCTTAGTACTGCTTTCACAGTGTCCTCTGTGAAAGAAGATTTTGGTATGTTGTATCAGTATTCTCACTCACCTGTAAGAATTTTTTTATCTTCTCCCTGATGTCTTCTGCTATTCATGCATCATTAAATAGTGTATGATTTAGTCTCCCAGTGTTGGAGTAGCTTTTATTTTTTATTTTATCATTGGTTTCTAATTTCATTCCATTATAATCTGATAGAATATAATCTTGACTCAACAATCTGGAAATTGCTAAATGTAACTCATCATATCAATGGACTAAAAGTTAAGAATCATATGATCATTTCAATAGACGCAGAAAAAGCATTTGATAAAATACCACACCCCTTCATGTTTAAAACACTAGAAACAATAGGGATAGTAAGAACATATCTCAACACTGTAAAGGCTATCTATGTTAAGACCAAGGCCAACATCATTCTAAATGCAGAAAAATTGAAAGCATTTCCTCTGAAAACTGGAACAAGGCAGGGATGCCCTCTTTCACCACTTCTATTCAACATAGTCCTGGAAACTCTAGCCAGAGCAATTAGACCAAAGAAATTAAAGGGCTATGAATAGCAAAAGAAGAAATCAAACTATCACTATTTACTTATGACATGATTCTATATTTAGAGGATCAAAAAAATTCCACCAGAAAACTTCTAGAATTAATAAATGGATTCAGCAAAGTAGTGGGATATAAAATCAACACTCATAAATCTAATGCATTTCTATTCATAAGTGATGAATCCTCTGAAAGAGAAATTAGGAAAACTACCCCAGTCACAATAGCCTCAAAACAATAAAATACTTGGGAATCAATCTAACAAAATAGGTGACAGACCTCTACAATGAGAACTACAGAACAGTAAGAATTAAAGAAACCCTTAGAAGATGGAAAGATCTCCCATGTTCTTGGATAGACAGAATTAATATTGTCAAAATGGCCATACTACCAAAAGTGCTATACAGATTCAATGCAATTCCTATTAAAATCACAATGACTTTCCTCATGGAAATAGAGAAAGCAATCATGAAATTAATTTGAAAACTTGAGACCCAGAATGGCCCAAACAATCCTTAGCAGGAAGAATGAAGCAGGAGGCATCACATTACCAGACCTTAAATTATATTATAGAGCAATAGTAACGAAAACAGCATGGTATTGGCACCAAAACAGGCAGGTAGACCAGTGGTACAGAATAGAAGACACAGAGACAAACCCACATAAATACAGGTATCTCTTACTAGACAAAAATGCCAAAAATATACGTTGGGGAATACATTGCAAACAAATGGTGCTGGGAAAACTGGAAATCCAGATGCAGCAAAATGAAATTAAATCCCTATCTCTTACCCTGCACAAAACTCAACAGAAAATAGACCAAGGTCTTAGGAAGTAGACCAGAGACCTTGCAGCAAATAGAAGAAAAAGTAGGCCTAAATCTTCATCATGTCAGCTTAGTACAAGACTTCCTTAACAAGATTCCCAAAGCACAAGAAATAAAATCAAGAATCAATAAATGGGATGAATTCAAACTAAAAATGTGAAGAAAGAGCCTACAGAGTGGAATAATATCTTTATTACAGGCACTTCACATAGAGAAATTATCTCCAAAATTTATAAAGAACACAAAAACTTAACACCAAAAATGCAAATAACCCAATCAATAAATGGGTTAAAGAACTGAGCAGACACTTCACAGAAGAAGATATACAATCAATCAATAAATATAGGAAAAAATGTTCAACGTCTCTAGTAGTTAGAGAAATACAAATCAAAACTAAGATTTCATCTAACTCCAATTAGAATGGCTATTATCAAGAAAACAAGCAACAATAAATGTTGGCGGGGATGCAGGGAAAAGGTACACTCATACATTGCAGGTTGGACTGCAAATTGGTTCAACCACTCTGGAAAGCAGTATGGAGATTCCTTAGAAAACTTGGAATGGAACCATCATTTGAACCAGCTGTCCTATTCTTAGGTTTATGCCCAAAGGACTTAAAATCAACATATTAATGTGACACAGCCACATCAATGTTTATAGCAGTTTAATGCACAATAGCTAAGGTATGGAACCAACCTAGATGCGTTCAACAGATGAGTGGATAAAGAAACTGTGGTATATATACACAATGGAATATTAGTAAGCCATAAAGAAGAATACATTTATGGCATCTGTAGGTAAACAATTGGAGTTGGAGAATATCATGCTAAGCATGATAAGTCAATCCCAAAATACCAAATGTCAAATTTTTTCTTTGATAAATGGATGCTGATACATAATTGAGGGAGGTAAGGGAAGAATGGAGGAACTTTGGATTGTGAAGAGGGAAATGAGAGGAGAGGAGAGGGCAGGGGTGGGAAGAGTGGTGGAATGAGACAAACATCATTACCCTATGTATATGTATGATTATAGGAATTATGTGACTCAACATCATGTACAATCAGAGAAATGAAAAGTTGTACCCCATTGTGTACAATGAATCAAAATTCATTCTCACATCATGTTTAACTAAATAAAACAAACAGTATAATAAAATAATAATAATAATAATAATAATATAGTTGTACTCATTTCCAAGTGTTCTTCAAGGCAGATTGACTTCAACCTTATGAGAATATAATGCATTAAGTATTAGAGTATCTGGGTACTTTTAATATTTTCAGATGAATACAGTATAGTCTTCTTAATTAAAATCTAAATTATAGAAACATACTTCAAGATTGGGCCACAGAACCTCTGCAGATAATAACTGGGACATTTAGGAGAGAAAAAAAGTTACTTCAAATTTAGAGAAAATATTCTTTAGTAGTTAGAGAAATACAAATCAAAACTACTCTAAGATTTCATCTAACTCCAATTAGAATGGCTATTATCAAGAATAACAAGTATCAAAGTTGATTCCCTCAGGGTATATCAGCAAATTTGCTTTCAACACCTGAAAAAGTATTAAAAATGGACTTTGGAAAAAAATACTGTTCAGCACTTAGCATAGTAATTCACTCTGACAATCATACTCTGTTGCAGTACTTAAACTCTAAAAGTGAGTCCTTACAAACTATCCTATCTTCCCTTTGGAAAAAATGTGAATCTGACTGGGAAATTCGAAGAACAAAAGATATAGGGTTCTCACAAAGACATAAATCTTAGTCTGTCTTTCTGTGTGTTTATGGGGAAAAGAGAGACAGGTGGAATAATGATACATTTGGTATATCTAAAACTATTAAGCAATTGTATCTCCAAAAGATGGCAAAATTAAGAAAGAAGCTTTCAATCTGTTATTATATGTATATATGTATACATATATGAACACACACACACATACACACACACACACATATATATAACTATTCAATGATATATAACAACTCTGAATGAAAGCAAAGCTTTTAATTGGAAAGAAGAGAATATACGCTCAGTGTGGCTTAGCTCAACAAGTGGTCCTTATCTTCACTATTTAATTGTGTCTCTTGTCCTCCACCAGTCTCCGTGTAGGGAGACCTCATTGTGGTTTTTAAAGAACCAAGGGACTTTACATCTTGTGTTTCATAGTAGAAAGGAGTGGGGCAAAAGGAAACTTCTGTTTTTTATACTGTTAATTCTCTGAAAAAGAAAATTCTTGCATGGAGACTGAGTAGTATTTATGTCTCACTGTTCATAAAAGAATATGACTCTTCTAGAACATACATTGTTACATGAGATGAATATTTCATATGTAGATCATTATGAATTATACCCTGTGCTTATGCATGTGACCCATCAAAGGAAAAAATCATGCAGTTCTACTGGGGTAAAAGAAAGGGATCTTGGCTTTTATGTATGAATTTTACAGTATGTTCCATAATTTAAAATATTCTGATTATGTTAAAATAAAAGGGATAGTTACCATTTTTGATATTCCAAGAGTCTGAAATAATAGGTTGAAATTTTTAAAAATTAAAGTAAAATGCTTATAGTAGGTTTTATATTCCAGCATTTATGCCCAACCATAGTAAGGGTCAGTTGGCTTAGGAGTAATTTAAATGAAAAGGAACATGTGGTATGTTTTATGAACACATTCATTGAAAATCAATGATTAAAATTAAATTAAACTTACCACAATCTAAGACTGCATTCCTAGAAACATTTCCATTTTCCCTTGTCTAAACTCCATACTAGTTTACTGGTGAGGTAACACAAAGTTAGATTTTAACTAGAAATGTTGCTTTCCATCTCAGGATTCATTATAAAAAACCTATTTACAAATTTAAACTCTAATATAGAAAAACATAGAGTTAAACCACATAAGAAAATTGTTTTCCTAAAAATCTAAGGATATTTTAAAACAAAAGGAAAAATCCAGGATTTTTTTTTTGTCAGAGGTGGGGATTGAACACAGGGTCTCATGGATGCTAAGCAAGTGCTCAGACCCAGAAGATTATGACAACTGTCTTCAGATTGGAAGGACCATCATATGAAAGAAGGATTTGGTTTTCATTATTGTTCCCTGGCATGGCCAGCATTTAGTGAACTCTTCTTATGTCTAGGGAACTGTGAAAATCTGTGCATTCATACAACTTGATGATTAAAGTAGCACATACTTTTCACAGAATCAAGATGTAGTATGAACTTATCGATGATAACTCCTACTTTTATGCAATAGAGCAAATGGGGAAATTTACCAGTAGACAGATTTTTAACTAAATTTTTGAAGGATTGAACAAAAGAGAATTGTTGAAGACTGCTCTTTTCCTGACACAATAGTAAGTAGCCTGTTCAACAGAAGCAAAACTGAACACAACCTAGGGATTTATTATTCATTTATTTAATAAAGGTTATTCAACTGCCTAATCTATTTCAGACTCTGTCCTATATTGTGATGTCAGAGGCATAAAGAAGAAGAAAAATAGAGAAAACAAATTCCTGAATTTCTTGGAGTTCGTCTTTTAGTAAAAGAGAAATACAAATAAACTGTGTAATGTGTGTTATAATTATAAGTGATACTAAAATAAAGTGATAGGGAATTCCAGGGATGCTCCTGGGTAGGGGCTGGAATCAGGGCAAGATTCTCTTGATGAGATGATGTAGGCAGAGACCAAATGGTATAAGAGTTAAGTCACCTGCTAAGTGGGGAGATGATGTTCCTGTCTGAGGGGTGTGCCTAATACATTCCAAAGGACGGCACAATGAGCTAAGAGAAGCTTAGCACGAAAGCACATCCAGTGAGCCAGTATAACTTGAGAGTATGAGACTTCACAGTCCATAGTAAATGCAGAATTTTCTTTATGATTCCTCCCAGTGAAGAAAGTCGATCCATGAATACTGTTCCCTTAGTCACCACTGCAGGGAATGAGTTCAGGGAAGGGCTAGCTAACCAACCTACATCACCATTAAATTATATTTCTAATGTTAATAGTCTATACCTTAAGAGATTATTGAGTCCACTTTATTGTGCACTCTTGTCTGTCTATGGAAGGTTTTCATTAAATCAGAAATTTCTTTCAATAGTCAATGGTATAAGTTAAATATTTGTGGACCTCTCAAATTCATGTCACAACCTAATCACCAGCATGCTTAGACATTAGGATGTGGGGTCTTTGGAACGTGATTAGGTCACAAGGGCAGAGTCCTCAGGAATGGGATTACTGGTCTCACAAAAGAGACCCCAGAGAGTCATCTTGCCCTTTGCACTGTGTGAGGACACAGGAAACAGGACCTCTCTATGGACCAAAGAGCTGGTCCTCACTATACATCAGATCTACTGCCACCTTGGTCTTGGACAGCCCAGCCTCCAGAACTATAAGGAAAAGAGTCTGTGTTACTTATTGCAGCTGCCCTGACTCAGGCAGCATCACAGCATTTAGCCAAGGGGCCATTGTTGTAGACCTGTAATTTCTGGACTTAAGGAAATCTTACAGAGACTTAAGATCATTGAAACATGCAACTTATTAATTAACATTCTGTGAATTCATTTTAGGCAAAAATAAAACAAAAAACAGGTTTAGATTCCCTTTAAAAAAAAATGCGTACTTTCAGTCCCTCTGCTGCATTCATTTCTAAGTCCCCGTGGCAACACCCTAGGCTGTGAAGTTCAAGATGAAAATAAACAGAACAAGGACAGGAAAATTACCAAAGAGAATATTATGTAGCCACAAAATCTCCTTGGGGCCTGACATGATGAAACCACTATGAGCTCATAGCTGGCGACAGAGCTGCAGTGTCCAAAAGCCCTCCAGGAAGAAATCTAGTTGCAGCTGTTTTGAGCTTGCCAGAAATTAGAAAAAGTCTTCCCTCATAAAAAAAAAAAAAAAAATCATTACTGGAATCCATCACACTGAAAGTACCATGCACTAAACATTTAGAAGGTCTAGTCACTGTCATTAAATGATGGTCACTTGAGGCCAGGAACATGAGCTAGTGCCAATGAAATGCATTAAACAAAGTTTAGATGTATGGCATTCATGTATTGGCTGGCTGCTCCAGAAGTATCATCTAGACAACTTCATATGATTACTTTGCTTAAATGTTCCTGGAGAGTGATCTTTACCAACAGTTCTCATACTTTAGCATGGATCAGTATTACCTGGAGAACATGTTAAAAACAGATCATTGGACCCTATTCCTAGAGTCTCTGATCATGAGATAAGGGCTGCAGCATTTCTAATCAATTTCCAGGTGATGCTAATGTTGCTGAAAGACTACTAGTTGGAACCATTAACTTATCTATGATTATTTAAGAAATCTGAACTTTGAAATGGATCACATTTGCCGATTCAATTAATTATTACTTAATAGAAAGTGGGAACATTGAATATTAATGATGATTTGCTTTAGTTGCAAGATTTTCAATGGAAACTTGAACCTTAAATTAAAAAAAATGTCTAATGTTATCTTATTTTGTATAGAAAATAAGATTTAATTATAGAAGAAAACAAATTGTTAATCGAATAAAGTGATCTATGCTATTTACAATAAAAATAAAGCAAAACAATATTTTTCACTTACCTTTTTAAATCACTATAGAAAATTATATATTTATTAGAAATCTTATTTACTAGACAATAATTTGGTGATATGTCTCAGGAGCCAAGTATATTCATATTCTTTACATTAGAATCATCACTACTAGAAATCTAACTTACAAAATAATTAAAAATATTCAGAATATTTGTAACAATGAACAAACATGGAAATATCATCTTAATGGCTAACAGGTATAAAGGCTTGGACATACCTGGAAATTTATAGATAAAGAATTAGTGCTCAGAAGAATCCTGAGGTAGGCCCATTTTACAAATGAAAAAACAGCTTGTGGTATAAGTGATGGGTGTAATATTACAAAGTGACTAAAGAGCAGACAGTATCAGAATCTGGGTCCTATATTATTTTCCCTACAGAAGGATTTCTCAAAACTTCATATACCAGGTTTAAATATATCACCTGGGGATCTTGTTCAAATGCAGATTCTGTTGATCATCAATGAATACAAAATGGAGAAAATTATCAATATTAAAAAAATATTTTAAAAGAATTTATCTTATACTCACCACATTACCTACACAATTTAAAAATAAAGTATGAAAATGTTAATTCTATCAAAATAAATTGCATATAACTTATGTGAAGCTGAGTTTTTTAAAAACAATCTTTCAATTATATGGGGCACATAGTTCTTATAGGCACAAAAACAATAAAAACTTACAATTTATATTTTTAGGGTAATAGATAATTATATTCCATTTTTATATAAGACTAAGAGATGAACCTGTGAAATTTTAATATGCAATCGATTTAGGAATGGTATAAATTCTCTGTTGAAACTTGAATCTTGCTCATCTTCCTTTAAGTACATTATGATCAAGTTTGAACTACTTCAGATCAGGAAATTTAGTATTGTGTTCCCAAATAAATTTACTTGAATGTCATATTACAGCATCTCTGAAAAACATTTTAATGCATCTCCAAAAATATTTTATTAATCTATTATACTTCTCAATTGAGTGCAAACTACATACATTTTCAAACATATGCTTATATTTTAAATCATAATATCTATGTCTGAATGTTATCTCATAATATATAAAAGGTTTTAAAAAATAAAAAATAAATATCCAAAATTTGAAAAACAGATGGGTATTTCATTAAGGCATTGCTAAAAGAGCCCAAAATTATTGGCTTGTTGTTTTGTTGGTTTGTTATTTATTTATTTATTTATTTATTTTTGGAGAATTTCTGTTTGACTTTGCTATTTATTATTTGTTTAGAGACTAGATATTATGCTTAATTTTCTGTTCAGTGGAAAAATGAAAGCATACTTTAATTGCCTTATGGGATATTAACCTATTTTTATGTCAAACTAGAAATTGTTTTCTAACATTTCTGCATATAAAATGCCTAGACTTTGCCAGTTTCTCAAAATTATTTTTTTAAATAAACTTTACATTGGCGTTATTTAATATTTGTATGTTTTTAACTTTTTAACTTTAATATTAGTAATATTTTTAACTTCCTGAAAATCAATTTGGGCTGTATTAGAGATGGCAAAAATGAGATGTTTTAAAATGCCAAAGTGGACTTGTCCACCAAAGAAAATTAAATTGCATTGTTGACAAGGTACAGTCAGTTGATCTTCAGGGTGAAGACTATATTTTCAAGGTTTTGGAATGCCTAGTAAACGGGTATTCCTTATCAGAAATTCTTAAAACTAATAGGGTTTTGGGTTTCAGAATTTTTTTGGCAGAGAGCAGTTTGAATGATTTGCATATACACAATAAGATATCTTAGGGATAGAATGCAAGTCTAAACATGAAATTCATTTATGTTTCATATGCACCTATAGTCATAACTCAAAGGTAGTTTTCTACAATCATTTTTGTTCTCCTTCGTTTTGACCTGTTATTTGATGTCAGGTGTAGAATTTTCCATTTTTGGTGTCAATATCGGCACTCAAAAAGTTTAGAATTTGGAGCATTTGAAATTTTTTATTTTTGAATCAGGGATGCTTAATCTGTTCTAGAACTTTACCTTTGCTGACCTCTTGTTTCATAGGTGTTTTTCCCTCACCGCTATTTTTCTAGTTTGTTTCTAGGTTCCTGACAAATCTGTCAGAATCTGTTCATTATCATGTTTGTGATTTGAGTCTTCTCTCAAAACCAGAGGCAAGGGCTGCTAGCCACTGGCTGGCCTCACTACACAGTCCAGAGAACTCCCTGTGTACATATAAGTGAGTTGGTTTGTACGTCAGAGATGATCAGAATCATCAGGATGATGAGAATCTATTGACAGGTGAAAGACAACAGAAAAACTTTTTTGACCTTCTTTGATTTGCTCATTTTCCTATGCGTGAGACAAAATTAATTATGAAATTATTTTTTCGAATAATGGAAAATAGAAAAGACTTCTGACACCTGAATTTGTGTTTCTTTTTATTCATGACCTGTGGCTAAGATTGCAGAATTAAAGTTGAAAGCTTCATTTCTGTAATTGGGAAAAGTCTTTGCCTCTCTGTGTGAATTTTAAATATTTCCATACCTCTAGGGGAATTTATTATAAGGCACTACAAAGCCCTCAAAATAAAGTATTTCCGTTTTAATTGATTTTGGGGGAAAATTAAGCACTCAGATAAATCTAAATTTCTCAGAAAAATGGAGAAATCAAACTTTTAAATTTAAATCTGCTAGCCTTTCAAGAAAAGAATAATTCTCACAGAAAGCGCTAACTAGAAAAAAAAAATTATATAAAATTACAATTTCATGAACTTAAGATGAATCTTTGAAAAAACAAGACTGGCCTAATAAATTGAAATTAAAATGTAATTAAAGTATTATATATAATTTTCCTCACTTTTTTTGCATGTAGTAAAAAATAGGCATACCTTTTAATCTTAAATAAGATTTGGCTTTTTTTTTAATGAAGATGTGGATTTTTTTTTTTTTTTTTTTTTTTTTTTACGTTTACATAGGGTAATGATGTTTATTTTATTTTTCCCCTCTCCCCCACCCCTCCCACCCCTCTTTACCCTCTACACAGTCCTTCTTTCCTTCATTCTTACCGCTCTCCTTCGCCTAACTCTAAACCTAACCCTAAACCTAATGCTAGCCCCTCCCACCCCCCATTATATGTCCTCATCCGCTTATCAGCGAGATCATTCGTCCTTTAGTTTTTGAGATTGGCTTATCTCACTTAGCATGATATTCTCCAATTTCGACCATTTGCCTACAAATGCCATAATTTTATCATTCTTCATTGCGGAGTAATATTCCATTGTATAAATATGCCACAGTTTCTTTATCCATTCATCAACTGAAGGGCATCTAGGTTGGTTCCACAATCTGGCTATGGTGAATTGAGCAGCTATGAACATTGATGTGGCTGTATCTCTGTAGTATGCTGATTTTAAGTCCTTTGGGTATAGGCCAAGGAGTGGGATAGCTGGGTCAAATGGTGTTTCCATTCCAAGCTTTCTGAGGAATCTCCACACTGCTTTCCAGAGTGGCTGCACTAATTTGCAACCCCACCAGCAATGTATGAGTGTTCCTTTTTCACCACATCCTCGCCAACACCTATTGTTGCTTGTATTCTTGATAATCGCCATTCTAATTGGGGTGAGATGAAATCTTAGGGTAGTTTTGATTTGCATTTCCCTTATTACTAGGGATGTTGAACATTTTTTCATATATCTGGTGATTACTTGTACATCTTCTTCTGTGAAGTGTCTGTTCATTTCCTTAGCCCATTTGTTGATTGGATTATTTGTATTCTTCGTGTAGAGTTTTTTGAGTTCTTTATAGATTCTGGAAATTAGCGCTCTATCTGAGGTATGGTTGGCAAAGATATTCTCCCACTCTGTAGGCTCTCTCTTCACATTTCTGATAGTTTCCTTTGCTGAGAGAAAGCTTTTTAGTTTGAATCTATCCCAGTTGTTGATTCTTGCTTTTATTTCTTGTGCTATGGGAGTCCTGTTAAGGAAGTCTGATCCTAAGCCAACAAGTTGAAGATTTGGACCTACTTTTTCTTCTATAAGATGCAGGGTCTCTGGTCTGATTCCGAGGTCCTTGATCCATTTTGAGTTGAGTTTTGTGTAGGGTGAGAGATAGGGGTTTAATTTCATTCTATTGCATATGGTTTTCCAGTTTTCCCAGCACCATTTGTTGAAGAGGCTATCTTTTCTCCATTGCATATTGTTGGAACCTTTGTCTAGTATGAGAAAATTGTATTTATTTGGGTTTGTGTCCATGTCCTCTATTCTGTACCATTGATCTACCTGTCTATTTGGGTACCAATACCATGCCGTTTTTGTTACTATTGCTTTGTTGTAGTGTTGAAGATCTGGTATTGCAATACCCCCTGCTTCGCTCTTGCTACTGAGGATTGCTTTAGCTATTCTAGGTTTTTTATTCTTCCAGATGAATTTCATAATTGCTTGCTCTATTTCTGCAAGGTACATCATTGGGATTTTAATTGGGATTGCATTGAATCTGTATAGCACTTTAGGTAGTATAGCCATTTTGACGATATTAATTCTGCCTATCCAGGAACATGGGAGATCTTTCCATCTTCTAAGGTTTTCTTGAATTTCTTTCTTTAGTGTTCTGTAGTTCTCATTGTAGCGGTCTTTCACCTCTTTTGTGAGATTGATTCCCAAGTATTTTATTTTTTTCGATGCTATTGTGAATGGGGTAGTTTTCCTATTTTCTCTTTCTGAAGATTCATCACTTATGTATAAAAATGCATTGGATTTATTAGCATTGATCTTGTAACCTGCTACTTTACTGAATTCACTTATGAGTTCTAAAAGTTTTCTGGTGGAATTTCCAGGTTCCTCTAAATATATAATCATGTCATCAGCGAACAGGGATAGTTTGAGTTCTTCTTTTCCTATTCGTATCCCTTTAATTTCTTTGGTTTGTCTGATTGCTCTGGCTAGAGTCTCAAGGACGATGTTGAATAGAAGCGGTGAAAGAGGGCATCCCTGCCTTGTTCCAGTTTTTAGGGGGAACGCTTTCAGTTTTTCACCATTTAGAATGATATTAGCCATGGGCTTAGCGTAGATTGCCTTTATAATGTTTAGGAATGTTCCCACTACCCCAATTTTTTCTAGTGTTTTGAGCATGAAGGGATGCTGTATTTTATCAAATGCTTTTTCTGCATCTATTGAAATAATCATGTGATTCTTAACTTTAAGTCTGTTGATATGGTGAATGACATTTATTGATTTCCGAATGTTGAACCAACCTTGCATCCCTGGGATAAAACCCACTTGATCGTGGTGCACTATCTTTTTAATATATATTTGTATGCGATTTGCTAAAATTTTGTTGAGAATTTTTGCATCGATGTTCATTAAGGATATTGGTCTGAAATTTTCTTTCCTCGATGTGTCTCTGTCTGGTTTAGGTATCAGGGTGATATTGGCTTCATAGAACGAGTTTGGTAGGGTTCCCTCCTCTTCTATTTCATGGAATAGTTTGAGAAGTATTGGAATGAGCTCTTCTTTAAAGGTTTTGTAGAACTCGGCTGAGAACCCATCTGGTCCTGGACTTTTCTTTGTTGGTAGGCTTTTGATGACCTCTTCTATTTCATTGCTTGAAATTGGTTTATTTAAGTTGTGTATGTCCTTCTCGTTCAGTTTAGGTAGTTCATATGTCTCTAGAAATTTGTTGATGTCTTCGAGGTTTTCTGTTTTGTTGGAGTATAGATTTTCGAAATAGCTTCTAATTATGTTTTGTATTTCACTCGTGTCTGTTGTGATGTTTCCTTGTTCATTCCGAATTTTAGTAATTTGAGTTTTCTCCCTCTTTCTCTTTGTTAGTGTGGCTAAGGGTTTATCAATTTTATTTATTTTTTCAAAGAACCAACTATTTATTTTGTTAATTTTTCCGATTGTTTCTTTTGTTTCGATTTCGTTGATTTCGGCTCTGATTTTAACTATTTCCTGTCTTCTACTACTTTTGGTATTGGTCTGCTCTTCTTTTTCTAGTGCTTTGAGCTGTAGTGTTAAGTCGTTTATTTGTTGATTTCTACTTCTTTTTTTGAATGCACCCCATGAAATAAATCTTCCTCTAAGTACTGCTTTCATAGTGTCCCAGAGATTTTGATATGATGTGTCTTTGTTCTCGTTTACTTCTAAGAATTTTTTTATTTCCCTCCTGATGTCTTCTGTTATCCATTCATCATATAATAGTGTATTATTTAGTCTCCAGGTATTGGAGAAGTTTCTGTTTTTTATTCTGTCATTTATTTCTAATTTCAATCCATTATGATCTGATAGAGTACAAGGTAGTATCTCTATCTTCTTGTATTTGCTAACAGTAGCTTTGTGGCATAAAATATGGTCTATTTTAGAGAAGGATCCATGTGCTGCTGAGAAGAAAGTGTATTCGTTCTTTGTTGGATGGTATATTCTATATATGTCTGTTAAGTCTAAATTGCTGATTGTGTTGTTGAGATCTATAGTTTCTTTATTCAATTTTTGTTTGGACGATCTATCCAGTGGTGAGAGAGGTGTGTTAAAATCGCCTAGTATTATTGTGTTGTGGTCTATTTGATTTCTGGAATTGAGAAGGACTTGTTTGACGTACGTGGATGAGCCAATGTTCGGGGCATAGATATTTATGATTGTTATGTCTTGCTGATTTATGCTTCCCTTAAGCAGCATGTAATGTCCTTCTTTATCCCTTCTGACTAGTTTTGGTTTGAAGTCCACATTATCTGAGATGAGGATGGATACTCCAGTTTTTTTGCTGTGTCCATGTGCATGGTATGTTTTTCCCCATCCTTTCACCTTTAGTCTATGGGTGTCTCTTTCTATGAGATGAGTCTCTTGCAGGCAGCATATTGTTGGATTTTTCTTTTTAATCCAATCTGCCAGTCTGTGTCTTTTGATTGATGAATTCAGGCCATTAACATTCAGGGTTATTATTGTGATATGATTTGTATTCCCAGTCAATTGACTCATATTTGTTTTTGACATGATTTGGTTTCTCCTTTATTTGGCTATTCCTTTAGGCTAGCGCCTCCTGTTGCTGATTTGCATCGTTGTTTTTCATCTCTTCCTCATGGAATATTTTGCTGAGAATGTTCTGTAATGCTGGCTTTCTTTTTGTAAATTCCTTTAGCTTTTGTTTATCATGGAAGGATCTTATTTCATCGTCAAATTTGAAGGTAAGTTTTGCTGTGTATAAGATTCTTGGTTGGCATCCGTTTTCTTTCAGGGCTTGGTATAT
The DNA here is from genome assembly GCF_902686445.1 of Sciurus carolinensis. Taxonomy (NCBI): domain Eukaryota; kingdom Metazoa; phylum Chordata; class Mammalia; order Rodentia; family Sciuridae; genus Sciurus; species Sciurus carolinensis. The sequence continues at coordinate 31,267,356 of NC_062222.1, read as the reverse complement.
GTTGTTCCAGGCCCTTCTAGCTTTTAGGGTCTGGATTGAAAAATCTGCTGATATTCTTATTGGTTTCCCCCTGAATGTAATTTGGTTCTTTTCTCTCGCGGCCTTTAAAATTCTGTCTTTATTTTGTATGTTAGGTATTTTCATAATAATGTGCCTTGGTGTGGGTCTGTTGTAATTTTGTATGTTTGGAGTTCTATAAGTCTCTTGTACTTGGTTTTCCATTTCATTCTTCAGATTTGGGAAATTTTCTGTTATTATTTCATTGAATAGATTGTTCATTCCTTTGGTTTGTTTCTCTAAGCCTTCCTCAATCCCAATAATTCTTAAATTTGGCCTTTTCATGATATCCCATAATTCTTGTAGATTCTGTTCATGATTTCTTACCATCTTTTCTGTTTGGCCAACTTTGCTTTCAAGATTAAATAATTTGTCTTCAATGTCTGAGGTTCTGTCTTCCAGGTGTTCTATCCTATTGGTTATGCTTTCTATGGAGTTTTTAACTTGGTTTATTGTTTCCTTCATTAAGGATTTCAGTTTGGTTTTTTTTTCAGTATCTCTAACTCTTTATTGAAATGATCTCTTGCTTCCCGTATTTGGTCTTTTAACTGTTGATTGGTGCGATCATTTAATGCCTGCATTTGCTCTTTCATCTCCTCCTTCAATGCCTGCATTTGCTCTTTCATCTCCTCATTTGCTTCCCTGATCGTTTTAATTACGTACATTCTGAACTCCCTTTCTGACATTTCTTCTGCTGTGCTGTCATTGGGTTTTATTGATGTAGTATCTAGGTTTGTTTGGGACATTTTCTTCCCTTGTTTTCTCATATTGGTCAGTTGTCAGTGGGACCCTGAGATATTGCAGTTTTCCACTATTGGCTTATAGTGTCCCAGTGGATTTCCAGTGTATCACCTCCCAGCCTTCAGTAGCCTGATGTCTTGGAGGAATCTGATAAAGCAGCTCATCCGAAGAAAACTGCCCCTAGCCCCCTACTGGTTCCACGGTTTGGAACTGGCTCTGTGCGGAAATGCTCTCACTGTGGGCCTGCACCGTGCAGCTGGCCGTGTGGGAAGAGCCCACTGCCGGAGTGTGGAAGGCTACCTTGGGAAGACTCTAGCTGCCCTGCCCAGCTCCACTAAGCCACCTCTATCTGGGCCTGCCACCCGGGCCGAGCTTTACCCAGTGGGCAGACTCACCCGTGGCTCTACTTCAGTCCGAGTCTCTCAATGCCTCCCCCTCTTAGCTCCTGGGTTCTGGAGCGACCAGGGGTGCAGTCTCCCTCTAGGCCGCCATCTTGGATCGCCTCGTGAAGAAAGCCCGCAGCCGGAGTGGGCAGAGCCGCCTGAAGAGGTCTCTGGCTGCCCTGCCCTGATCCCTGAGGCTGCTTGCAGATCGAGGCTCTCCGCTGGTTCTTTGCCGGAGTACACTGCGCTGCAGCGGCTCCGGGACTCAGAGCGTGCTCTGGTCAGAAAGGCTCTCACTAGCGGGCCAGTTCCGTTCAGAGAACCTGGAGAAGCTGGCTGTGTGGGCGGGGACCACTGCCGGAGTGCGCAGGGCTGCCTGTGGATGACTCTAGCTGCCCTGCCCGGCTCCGATAAGCCACCTCTATCTGGACCGGCAACCGGGCCGAGCTTTACCCAGTGGGCAGACTCACCCGTGGCTCCACTTCAGTCTGAGTCTCTCAATGCCTCCCCTTCTTAACTCCTGGGTTCTGGAGCGACTGGGGGTGCAGTCTCCCTCTAGGCCGCCATCTTGGATCGCCCCGTGAAGAGAGTCCGCGATGTGGATTTTTTTAATGTGAACTGCTGAAGTTGCTTATATTGGTTTATAGATCAGTATACACCATTACTTCTATAAACTGTGTAGGATTATGAAAATGTAAGACTAGTGTTTTATCAAATTGAATCATTAATTTTGCCATTTTATATCTCCAATAATTATTTTTTACAATTTAAACAAAATTCAAAATATTTTAATATTTTTTTTATTTTCTTTGTTCTAATTAGTTGTGCATGACAGTAGAATGCATTTATACATTTTGATAGATCATACATAAATTGAGTGTAATCTCTCATACAGTCATACATGTACATGAAGTAATAATGTCCGTTTCACTCTACTATCCTTCCTACGTCCATACCCCTTCTGCTCCCTTCACTCCCCTCTACCTAATATAAAATAACTATATTCTTCCCTAGCCCCCACCCTTATTGTGATTTAGCTTTCACATATCAGAGAGAACATTCAGCCTTTGGTTTTTTGGATTTGGCTTATTTCACTTAGCACAATACTCTCTAACTCCATCCATTTACCAGTAAATGCCAGAATTTCATTCTTCTTTTACTCAGCTTTAAAATAAAAAATATTTTAACTAAATTAAATTGAGTTAATTAATGAATATTATTTAGAACAGGGATATATATTTATTCATTCATTTAGTTATTGTGTGTTTGCTGGGTATTGAGCCCAGGGTCTCATGCACACTAAGCATATGCCCTACCCCTGAACTACACTTCCAGTCACCTGGATAATTCATAAATAAGAGAGAACACTGAAGGCGGTTGCAATATGGGTAAGGTTCTGAGCCTATTAATAACATGTTAAGTTTGAACACATTAAGTTTCAGGCATGATATAAGTGACTACAAGGGGTTGTATCATATATAGTTGTAAAATTTTCCAATCTACTTGTGCTTATCAGACAAGACTCAATCATCCATCTTTCAAGTTCCCTTGTGAATTAAAAGTTAGTTAATTTGGTTAAAAGTGTCTGAAAATATTCTAGAAATATTAATAGTAAATGTCTAACTTTATCAAAGTAATGAATATCTTTGTATCAAGAGAATAAAATCAGAGTTATGTTTGAAAATAAAGGGACTAGTTACTCCCAAGTAGAAAAATAATAATAATAAAAGGCAGAAAATCTTGAATAAGGCTGTAGAATGTTTTTGGAAATTTCTTTTTATTTGCCTTAGGTTATAATAACTGTAATGTATGTGTCTGGAAAGAAGCAATAAAATGTATTAACATTTTGCAAAGTTCACTGCATTTTTATGTGCTTATTCAGATTTTTTTGAACGGAGAATTTGTGGGTCTCACTGCTGGATTTTATAGTAATACGAAACTATAAATATGTTTTTCTCTAGATTAAAATATCATCAAATTTGAAGTTTTGTTTTCAGTTATGCAGGAAGATTTGTGACTCATATGTGACTCTGTCTGAGACATGACATTCTTTATCTTCTTTGAAACCAACTTAGACCACAAAGGTTCATATCACATCAGAATAATTTGGTGTTTTACATTGTTTTTGTCATATTATTATTACAAAACAATGAATGAATGAAAAAAAATAATAAATTTTCCTTTTTTCTGAAACAGCAAGTTTCCTTGAAATTGTATTTATTTCTCTGTTTATTTAAATATTGTCAAAATTGTATAAATGTCTGTTTATTTAAATATTGTCACACTGATTCAGTAGGAAGCCATATATGGTTTCTATGCTATACATGATTATATGATATTCAAGTGGCCAAATGTCCTCTGTTTACATTTAATTCTTTTCTCCCTATGATGTGGTAATAACTTTTTTAAAAAATTAAAAATAATTTAAAATAATAAATAATAAATGATTAAAAATTTAATAATAAATAGTAAACAATAAAAATAATTTAAAATTATTTAAAAATTATTTTAAAATAATTTTTGATTTTCAGGGGCCCCTAGAAAAATAACATACATTTATGTTTTTGCCTTATAAAAGAAAGATGCCAGAAATACTTTGGTTTGTTTTGCAATTCCGTATACATTAATCAGTAAGAGCTTTGTGCTGAGAGTAGTCAAATCAAAAGAAATTCAGCCCCTCCAGGATTGATTTTATACATGTAAAATAGTATGAATATATTTCAGAGATAGTACTCTAAGAAAGCCCCAGAGATCTGTCACTGCTCACTTTCCATAATATGTCCTCAGCCTCAGAGAAGATATTAATGAATGTGTCACAAAAATGTGATGTACCTCAGTGGAAGATTTCACTCCCCTCCAGTCTGATATTGTTGGTTATTGTAATAAATTAACTACGACCACTTAGTCTTAACCCATGGTTTGTTTCTACTTCTCTCAATAACTTGTCTGTACTCTCTACAGTTTAGTAACAGCTACCATTTGTATCTTTAACAAAAAAGTATCACACTGGAAACAACTTTATAAACTTGAATTTTAACTTTTGTTTTTTGTTTTTTTAACTGAAATGGAACCTGGGGTTTTTCTCATGCTAAACACATGCTCTACCCATGAGCTACATACAACCTGTATTTCTTAAGTATTTAGACTTAAACAGTAGCAAATTTTCAGGTGGTAGCAGGTTTTAAAGAACTTGTTTTTAGCCCAGAAGCAGAGAACTTCATGAATGAAGAATGTTGGCACAAGATTCCAAGGAAGGGGAAATAATGCATAGAACTAAATAAACTGATGAGGAACTTCATTTCTGGTTACTTCTTGAAATATGAAAAATATGATTGATTTGCCAGAATACTTGATTTTCTCATGAATATGTTAGGGAAACCCTCTCTATTGACCGCTTAGAACTTAGGAACTTTTACAGATTTTTCCTTGCTTTACATGGAATATGGCTATTTGCAACCGTTCAGTAAGAATCGATCCTCTTGAATGTAGGATTGTGTAGAGGGAAATAAGGGGAGGGGAGGGGTAGGGGAAGGAAAGATGGAGTGAGACACACATCATTATCCTAGGTACATGTATGATCACATGAATAGCGTGACTCTGTATCTTGTACAACCAGAGAAATTAAAAGTTGTTCTCCGTTTGTGTACAATGAATCAAAGTACATTCCACTGTCATGCATAACTAAGTAGAACAAACAATAAAAAAAGAAAAGAAAAAGACAAAAAAAAATCAATCCTTTTATTGTGCAATCAAATCCATATGAAGAATGATGATCAGGTATGAAAACACACCCATCATTAAAATGTGGGTGATACCTATGATATTAATGTGTGAAAACAATTGCTTGTACCCATTATAGAACAACAGCCTCAAGCTGATTCATAGCAATCAGGAACTTTAACAAATTTAGGGTACCTCAAGAAAAAAAGAAATTCAAAATGGAAAAGTACTAAACATTACTTAAATGTTACTTAAAAAAATTAAAGAAGCATTTTTTAAACTTGACTTCTTAGATTTTAGAGAGAAGAGCAAATTGGAGAGGCTTTTAAAAGATTCCATCTTAATTTCCAAGATGAAATTTCCACACAAATGTTGATTTTTCTAGCTTCAGTATTTGTTAAATAATCTATGTTTAAGGAGTCTGTTATGGTTAATTCACAACTCTTCTAGCATTTAGGCAAAATATCAGGCCAAACATAACAGGACTCTTAAAATCAAGAGAGATATTTAGAAATTATTCATTATCAAAATAGAAAAACTGTTAAGAAAATGTATCCAAAACTTGTAAATAAGAAGAGTACAGTGTGACCTTTCCAAATCATACTGGAGCATTGTTTAATACACCTACTCTGAAAGATTATTTAGAACATTTACTTACATTTTTGTTGCTATTTTTTTAAATTAAATCCTACACAATGTGTATATGAATGTGTATTTCTGTTCATTGGGAGAAAAATACCCTCAACGTCAATGGTCTTATTGCTGTGGAGAAAATTAACCAATTCTACCATTTTTTAATGTAACCTAGCATTCATATTTTAACATTTTTCTAAAAGTGTCTATTCAGTGATTTTTTTTTTTGTAAAGTCACGCTTGCCATCTTTTATATTCTTTCAGTTGTCCATGAAGTCAACAAAACATTTGACACTTATTCATTTTATATATATATATGAAGGTCATGCTTTATTTATAATGTTTGAAAATTTTATTTGACAATAAATACTCTAAAACACAAGCATTGTAACCGCCTTGCAGAAAGTTCTGGGTTTTTTTTTTTTTTTTCCTAATATAGACTTATTATTTTCTGTTACTTAAAACTCACATTGAGCTCAATATGGATGGGACTATTATTGCTCTAAATTTCTTCTCCGCCAGCTTTGATGTCCAGAGAAAATTTATGAGTACTTTTAAGAGATGGGTCAAATGGCATGCCCTGACTTGGCATGATATAACCAAAGACAGAAGCCATGAAACCTTGTTAAAATTGACATATGAGTCAGGAAAAAAAGTCTATTTTTTTGTCACAAGATGACTTATTTCTCTTAATCCTTCTCTCCATTTTTAAAGGTTGATGACTTTCTTGACCTACAGATTTTTTTTTTTTTTTTTTTTAGAATTTGAGGATTTTAAACAAGATATTTTTAAAGCTAAAAAATTGCACACACATACCTTTGTGTGTGTGTGTGTGTGTGTGTGTGTGTGTGACATGGTGTGTGTTCTGTGTATTCTTGGTTTGTGAAGAATGTGAACCAACTCTTAGTAATCATTATTTCTGGGGAGCATAATCAATGAATATGGAATTTTAGCTATCTCACTATTGGTATATTTGTCCAAGACATCTTTCATTATTTTATTTTTTGTTGTACTGGGAATTAAACCCAGGAGCACTTTACCACTGAGCCACACCCCAGGCCTTTTTTTTTTTTCTCTTCATTTTGAAAGAGGGTCTCCCCAAGTTGCCCAGCCTGGCCTCCAACTTGGGATCCTCCTGCCTCAGCCTCCCCAGTAGTTGTGATTACAGGCATGTCACCATGCAGGGTTTAAGACCTTTTCATTTCTAACTGCAAGTTTCAAATGAATTAATTCCAGTTTTTTAGAAAGACTCAAATTCTGCAAAGAAAAAATCAATGTGCATGTGATTTCCGTGTATTTCTTACCTTGTCCACCTGACAATGTGTTGATGGCCATCATAGAGATGGTGATGGTCAGTTTCTCTCAGGCTTATGACTCCTGAATTATGTTTTGCAACATTTAATGTTTCCTTTCCACGGATCCCCATAGCAACAATATAGAAAGAGGGTTTCATAGTTCATTGCCTAATACTCATTCAGGAGTGGGCGTTCCCTTTTTCATTGAACTGCTGGCATCCAAGCCTTTCTTTAAACCTGTGACCAGATCCCTAGAGCCCAGCAAAGAGCCGCATAGTGAGAGTTCTCTCCGAAAAGGAAATCACAGCAGCAGCTCCCAATAAGTACAGAGTGGGAGGATGAAGTTCCCCTGACCCAGGGGCTCAGGGCTGCTTGCTTGTCTTATGCAAGGTTCTCCCAACTGCTGCTGTTGGTTTTCTCATTATTTTAAGCCGTATATCCCAAAATAGCTTCTGGCATGCTGTTCTCAGCACAAAAACTCATAAAAACTCAGCAAGGGGAGTATTAGTTTTATTATCCTTCTCTATAGGACTGAAGCTTTAAAAAAAGAAACAAAGAAGAGCCGGAGGTTGTAGCATGTGATCAAGCCTGTGAGCTGAAGATGTTAAAAATGAGGCTTCAAGTCCACTGCTAATTCTCTCAGTGAGCAAACACTCGACTTACCTGCCACCCAGCACTCCAATGTGCTGATCTAGAGCAGGAGTAATTTCCCTGCAAAAGGCCCAAACCTGGCAATTGGAACATCTGGATTCTTAATATCTTTAGATCTTCATTTAATCATCTGTATATAAGAAAAAAGAGTAGGGGAGGAATTTGTTTAGAGAAATACGTGTAAAACGTTTCAAACAGTGCTTAGCACGCAATATAGGTGTAACAGATGCTAATTATTGTGACATGATATCTAAGGCTACTTTTTCATCTACAATTTACTTTTTTCTGCAACCTTCTGAGAATATGTAAGTTACATTCAATCTAGTTAAGGATGTGAGAATAGTGCACACCTGATGATATAAAAAGAGAGACAAAACTACATATTCCTATGTTACATTGGGAGATTTGCTCAGAAAAATCATAAGAGTGGAAGCTGTTCTCACTCTGCTTCCTCTGCGGTGAAATATCTCTGTATTTCACTTTGCTCTATTACTTTACTTCTGTGGAGGAAATTGAGACCTTTCAACCTGACAAAGATGTTCATTTCTCCTGCACCCCTAAATCTCATTTTCTTCTTCCCTCCTCCATAATTCTGTTCAAAAATAGCCATCTTTTCTTTCCTTTTCTCTTTCTTCCTTCCCACAGAATCAACAATCTCAAGTCTCTCCCTCTGGCTGTCTGGATTGAACAGTGCTGATGCTAATTCTGCTGCCATTTCCCACAAAACTACGTGTATGTTTCATTTTAGTTTTGATGCTCTCTTCTGTCCACATTGAAGTTCAGGTTTAGAATTATCATCAATCCCTGCAAATTTCTTGAATTTAATTTTTTTTTTCTCTTGTATGCTTTCTGCTGGAAAATATGTTCCATCAATTCACCTTCCATATTTCCATAGAAATGTATATCCTTGAAAATACTCTCTTTTTTGTATACTTGTGTGTGACATTCAAGAGTAGTTTAGGGCTGGGGAGATAGCTCAGTCGATAGGGTGCTTGCCTTGCAAGCACAAGGCCCTGGGTATGATCCCCAGCACTGTAAAAAAAGAAAAAAGAAAAAAAAGAGTAGTTTAGAGTTATTAACTTTATTATCTTGTTTATTCTTTGTTTTCTTAGGATTATGTTTTTTGCATCTATCTATTGAACTAGCTATCAAACTGGGTAAGTATTTAAATATACTCAGTACTCTGCTGCACAGAATTCCTTCTTAGGCATATCATACTTATATGTAAAGGATTCTATGTGGTTATTTTCGATGTCTTACTACTCTACACAAGCTACAATGACCATCCTCTTTGGGGTCCCCACGTGAAAATCAAGTAGGTTCTCTGGATAGGATTGCTAAATGTTAGGAGAAATGAGAATTTAATCTTACAGATTTCTGGAATGAATGTCTACACCTGTAGATATTCCAACATTGTCTGAAGCTTCTTATTTTCTACTCAATTACCACATTTACTAATATCCAGCTTCCTAATTATTGTCAATGGGAAGCAAACTGGTTTCTTCTTATGTATATTTACTTTTTTTTTTGTTTTCTGGCTATTAGTGAGGACAAATATTTATATAAGCATTAGTCTTTCAGATTTTTCCTTACCTGAATTATCTACTTACAGAATTTGCTTATTTTTATTGTTTTTTTCCCTCATCAAAAAAGCATGCCTTATGTAGTATGTGTGTTAATCCTTGTCGGCTTTAGATGCTTAAATATATTTCTCAAGTCTAACATCAATCTTCAAACATCGTCATTGCCATTTTAAATTTTGTTGTTCATAGGTTTCTTGTTCCAGCTGAAGTTTTTCTGATGCTCTCTGATTTCCAGTGTTTTTGAATCTAGTCATTATTTTTTCTTCTGAACTACTCCCATTTAAGTAGCAAGGAGCCAAGAAACACAAATATACTCAGTAGTTGTCACAGAAGTTCTTCTTTGTGTTTTCAGAGGAACACTCTGTATCTGGCTACTTCTCTGGTAGCTAACTCTATTTTAGTTTTTCATTGAAATGTGATTTCAGGTAGTTTTATGTTCACAGGCAGTTGTCAGAATTGGTACAGAGGTATTCTCAAGTATACTTTGCCCACATCCACCAATGAAAATATTTTGCAAAACTGTAATATAATATCTTAACCAGGTTATTGACATTGAGACAATCTAATCATCTAATACTGCTATTTCTAGTTTCAAATTTATATATATTTAGTTGTACATAATTTCTTATGCTATGTATTTCTGTATTTATTTATTTACTTAATCACTTATTTTTTGAGGTAGGGTCTCATTATATTGCCCAGGCTCAACTCATAGGTCCAAGTGAACCTCTGATTTCAACCTTGTGTGCAGTTGGAACTATAGGTGGTATGTATCATCATGCCCATTTATTTATTTTTATTCCTAACAAAAACTTTATAATTTTGACAAGTTTTAGGTCCACAATAACTTGAGTGGAAATACAGATTTCCCACATACACCCTGTCTCCAAATACCCAACTTCTCCCACCAGTATACATTCTTACACATGAAAAACCTGCATTGACCTATTATAAGCCAAAGTCCACAGTTTGCATCAGTGTTCACTTGTATGTATTTCCTAGGTTTTGTGTAATGACGGATATTCATCAATGTTGAAGTGCCTTTTGTCCATTTTAAAATCAGATTCTTCATTTTCTTTTCTTTTTTACAGGCTTATATTTTAAATCATGTTACTTCACACATTCTGATGTAATTGAGTATTTTCAAATACTGGATAAATAGGAAAATGTCAACCTCATACCTAATTGAAAACTGATGAGCTCATATTTAAAGGAATTCCTCTTTATTCTTTTATTTTATAGCTCTGATCTCCATCTCCAAAGAGATATGTATTAGTCAACTTTTTATTATTGTGACTGAAATACCTAACAAACAATTTGGAGGAAGAAAGATTTATTTTGGTTGATGGTTACAGAGGTATTGGTCCATGGTCAGCCAGCCCCATCGCTCTGGGCCTGAGGAGAGGTAGAATATCATGGCAGAAAGGCCTAGCAGAGGAAAACTGCTCAGTTCACAGCAGCCAGGAATCACAGACAGGAAAGCACCAGAGGCAGATGTGGTCCCCAAGGCCATGCCACCGTGACACACTTCCTCCAGCTATGCCCCACCTGACTATAGTTTTCATTACCTCCCAGCAAGTCCATTTAAATAATTAATCCATCAGGTCAATTAATCCATTGATGAGGTCATGATCAAATCATTTCATTGGCGAACATTGTTGCATTTCCTGACATATGAGATTCGGGGGAACTTTCAGATTCACACCATAACAAAGTATTACCAAGGAATTGTATAGCAACATATCATATAAATAAATGCCATTAGGCTATAAAAGATTACAATATTTAGGGGTAGGGTTGTAGCATAGTGATAGAGCACTTGCCTAGATGTGTAAGAACCCCCCCAAAAAAGAGAGGGAGAGAGAGAGAGAGAGAGAGAGAGGGAAAGAGGAGAGAGAGAGAGGGTGGGGAAGTGTAAGAGAGAGAAGCAAAGCAAAACAGGAAGGAAGAAATCTTACAGAGTTTGAAAGAGAAGGCATTTGGTCAAATAGATGTAGGAACCCCTAGAAAATTCTCCAAGTGTTTTTGTGTGTTGTCTGAAAAGACATGCAAAAGGCATCACTTAATTTTACATTATCCACTTGATTCATTAAATGTCTGTTTTCATCTTATACTACAACATGCAAATTTAATTATGATGGTGATGATAGCTATCATTTATTTATTTATTTATTATATGATTGACACATAATATTTGTACATATTTATGAGTTACTATGTGATGTTTTGATTCATGTATATATTAGATAGTGATCAACTCAGTGTAATTAGCATATCTATCATCTGAAAGTTTTATCATTTTAAAATCCTCCCTTCTAACTGTTTTAAGATGCATAATGCATTATTGTTAATTACATTCTCCCTGCTATGCCACAGAACACCAGAATTTATTCCTCCTATCAAACTAATATTCTGTACCTGTTGACTGATCTCCCCCATCTACCTTCCCTGCACTCTCCCTTGTCTCTGGTAATCACTATTTTCCTCTCAACTTCCCTGAGATCAATTTTTTAGATTCCATTTTTATGTTAGATCACATAATATTTGTGTTTCTGTGCCAGGCTTATTTCACATAACATAATGTTCTCCAAGATCATCCATGTTGTTAAAATAATGGAATTCCATATTTTTGAGGGTGAATAATATTCCACTGTGTTTATATATGCCACATTTAAAAATGTTACTAACCCATTTATCCACTTACTAATATTGATTTTGATTTTGTAACCTGGTTATTTTTTAAGCTATAAATCTTCTTTATTAATTTGTGTGCTTGCTCTTACTTCAAGCCAGGTAACTTCCCACTGACAAAGTCAAGGACTTTATGGTGTCCCTTCACATGGATATAATGTCCTCTTCCCCATTCGATGTGAAACCCGGTTATTTTGAATAGTACTGAAATGAGCATAGTAGTGAAATTGTCATTTAGACATGTTGATTTAAGTTTTTTGGGGTACACCTAGTAGTGGAATTGCTGGATCATATAAATAAGTGTATTTCTTTAGTTTTTCCTAAAGAAACCTCCTTCCTGTTCTCCATAATGACTATCCTAACTTACATTCTCTACAACAGTGTAGGCAACTTCCTCTCTCTCCACAACTTGCCATCTCTTTATTTTTGATAATAGCCTTTATAAGGCTGAGATGATACTCTATTATGTTTTTGATTAGCATTCCATTAATAATTAATGATACTAATATTTTTATACACACATTGTCCATCTGTGTCTTCTTTTGAGATGTTTCTATTCATTTTGGGGTATTTGTTTTGTTCTATTGAGTTGTTCACAGTTCTTAGATATTCTGGATAATAACTCAATGTCAGGTGTGGTCTCTGTTGTGTCAATTGTTTCCTTTATTGTGCTAAAGCTCTTTAATTTGATGTCCCATTTGTCAAATATTTGTTTTTGTTGCTTGTGGCATTGGGGCTCTCATCCAAAAATACTTTGCCAAGGAATCAATATTCCTGAAGAATTTCTCCTCCTGTTTCTTCTGGTGATTTCATAGTTTTGAGCCTTACATTAATCCTTTAATCATTTTGAGTTGATATTTCTAAGTCATGAGCAACACTGCCTCTAGTCTAATTGTTCTGCCTGTGGATATCCAGATTTCCCAACACCATTTGTTGGAGAAATTTCTCTTTCCCCACTGAGTGTGCTTGGCTTCTTTGTCAAAAATCAGTAGGATATAAATGTGTGAAGTTACTATGGATTCTCTCTTGTGGCCCATTGGTCTATGTGTCTGTTGTTTTGCCAATACCATGCTGTTCTCATGATTATAGCCTTACATCACCCTACCTCACAATGTACCATGAAGGTCATTCACCTTCAAATTCTTGAGTTTTGAGAGTTGCTTTTTATTTCAACAGTCCTTTATTAGGTGTGTCTTATGTAAATCTTTTCTTCCGATTGTTAGCATGTTTTCTCATCCTCTTGACATTGCCTTTCACAAATGGAAGTTTTTAATTTTATTGAAGTTCAGTGTCTCACTTATGTCTTCTCACTTATGAATTCTTCCTTTGGTGTTACATATGAAAGTTGTCACCATATCCAAGGACACTTAGGTTTCCTCCTATGCTACCTTCTAGGAGTTTTATGGTTTTGCATTTTACATTTATATCTATGATCCATTTTGATTTAATTTTGTGATGAATCCATAGTTTTTGTGTAGTTAATTTTTTATTATATTGTATAGTTTTTTCTAGCACTACTTAATGAAGACTCTCTTCTCTTTATATTATTACCCTTCTCCTTTATTCAGTTGAGTAGTTGACTCTTTTTTGTTTCTCTATTGGCACCAGGGATTGAATTCAGGGGTGTTTGAACACTGAGACACATCCCCAAATCTTTTTATTTTTATTTGTAGAAAGAGCTTGCTAAGTTGCCGAGGCTGGCTTTGAACTTGTGATCCTCCTGCCCCGACACCAGATACTGGGATTACAGACCTGGCCCAGTTGACTCTATTGATGCAAGTGTATTTATGGACTTTCTGTTCTGTTACATTTTTCTATTAGTCTGTTATTTCATCAACATCACAGTGTCTTGATTGCTATAGTTTTACAGTAAATTCCTTTTTAAAAATAACTTCATATAAAATTTATATACATATATCATTTATATAATTTGTATAACTGATACACAAAACACTGCATCTTTTTATTTTTTGTTTCTTCTTATTAGTTATGCATGACAGTAGAATGCATTTCAACTCATTGTACACAAATGGAGCACAACTTTTCATTTCTTTGGTTGTACACGATGTAGAGTCACACCATTCCTACATTCATACATGTACATAGGGCAATGATGTCTGTCTGTATCATTCCACTATCTTTCCTACTCCCCATATTCGCTCTCCTCTTCTCACCCCCTCTGCCCAATCCAAAGTTGATTAATTCTTCCCTTACCCTCCCCTCACCCCATTATGGGTCAGCATCCACATATCAGAGAAAACATTTGACCTTTGATTTTGGGGACTGGCTTATTTTGCTTAGCATGATATTCTCCAACTCCATCCATAAACCTGAAAATGCCATAATTTCATTCATCTTTATGGCTGAGTAATATTCAAATTGTGTATATGTACCACAGTTTCTTTATCTATTCATCTATTGAAGGGCATCTAGGTTAGTTCCATAGTTTAGCTCTTGTGAACTGAACTGTTATAACATTGATGTGTCTGCATTGCTGTTGTTTATGCTGATTTTAAGTCCTTTGGGTATAGCCCAAAGAGTGGAATAGCTGGGTCAAATGGTTGTTCCTTTCCAAGTTTTTTGAGGAATCTACATATTTCTTTCCAGAGTGGTTGCACCAATTTGCAGTCCCCACAACAATGTATGAGTACACCTTTACACCACATTCTTTTTTTTTTTAAGTTGTCAATGGACCTTTATTTTATTTATTTACATGTGATTCTAAGGATCTAACCCAGGTCCTCACACATGCTAGGTAAGCACTCGACCACTGAGCTGCAACCCCAGCCCTTTATCCCACTAAATTGACAACATTTATGTTGCTTGTATTCTTGATAATTGCCATTCTGACTGAGTTTGATTTGCATTTCTCTACTGACTAGAGATGTTGAACATTTTTTCATATATTTGTTACTAATTGTATTTCTTCTTCTGTGAAGTATCTGTTCAGTTCCTTAGCCCATTTATTGACTGGGTTATTTGTTTCTGTTTTTTTTTTTTTTTTTTGTCTTAAGATTTTTGAGTTCATTATATACCCTAGAGATTAATGCTCTATCTGAGGTGCATGTGATAAAGATTTCCTCCCTTTCTGTAGTCTCTCTCTTCAAGTTATTTATTGTTTCCTTTGCAGCAAAGAAGTTTTTTAGCTTGATTCCATCCCATTTATTGATTCTTGATTTTACTTACTGCACTTTAAGAATCCTATTGAAAATGTCAGTTCACAAGATGGCATGGTGAAGATTTGGGCCTATTTTTTTCTTCTCTTAGGCACAGGGTCTCCACTTTGAGTTGGGTTTCATGCAAGGTGAGAGAAAGGGATTTAATTTCATTTTGCTAAATGTGAATTTCCAATTTTCCCAGCACCATTCGTTGAATAGGTTATCTTTTCTCCAGTGAAGGTTTGTGCTCCTCTGTCTAGTACGAAATAATTGTATTTGTGTGGGTTCATCTCTGTGTCTTCTATTCTCTACCATTAGTTTACATGTTTATTTTGGTGCCAATACCATGCTGTTTTTGCTACTATGGCTTTGTGGTATACTTTGAGGTCTGGTATTGTGATGCCTTCTGATTCATTCTTCTTGCTAAGGATTGCTTTGGCTATTCTGGTTTTCTTATTTTTCCAAATAAATTTCATGATTGCCTTTTCTAGTTCTATGAAGAATGTCATTTGTATTTTAATAGGAATTGCATTCAATCTGTATAGTGCCTAGTAGTATGGCCAGTCTGAAAATGTTAATTCTGCCTATCCAAGAGCATGAGAGATCTTTCCATATTCTAAGGTTTACTTTGATTTCTTTTTTTAGTGTTCTGTAGTTTTCATTGTAGAGGTCTTTCAACTCTCTTGTTACATTCATTCCTAAGTATTTCATTTTTTAAGGCTATTGTGAATAGGGTAGTTTTCCGACTTTCTCTTTCAGTTGATTCATTACTGAGGTATAGAAACATGTTTGATTTGGGAATGTTAATTTTATATCCTAATACTTTGATGAATTTGTTTATTAGTTCTAGAAGTTTTCTGGTGAAATTTTTGGGGTCTTCTAAATAAGAATCATGTCATCCGCAAATAGTGATAGTTTGAGTTCTTCTTTTCTTATTTGTATCTCTTTGATTTCTTTCTTCTAATGGCTCTGGCTAGAGTTTGAAGGAAGATGTTGAATGAAAGTGGCGCAAGAGGGCATCCTTGTCTTGTTCCAGTTTTTAGAGGGAATTTTTCAGTTTTTCTCCACTTGCAATGATTGTGACCTTGGGTTTAGCATTTATAACTTTTACAATGTTGAGGTATGCTCCTACTATTCCTAGTTTTTCTAGTGTTTTGAACATGAATGGGTGCTGTGTTTTGTCAAATGCTTTTTCTCCATCTATTGAGGTAATCATGTGATTCTTGTCTGTAAGTCTGTTGATGTGATGAATTACGTTTATTGTTTTCCATATGTTGAACCAACCTCATGGGAATTCGGAAGATGGAGGAATAGAGGGGTCACTTCCCTAATGACTTTATGGCATGAACATAGAAATGCAGACATCTAGGCAGTTTTTCAACAAGATGGGTGAATGATCAAAAATTAGGGTGAACTTTACTTGAATTTAATACTGTTCACTCAAAACAGACTGGGAACTCAGGAGATCTTACATAATGAAATAAGTGGGAAGATCACCAGCCCCACAGTCATGACAGTAGCTGGGGGTGTGAACCAAAACAGTCCCTATGTGAACACAGTAAAGCAATAATGAAATTAAAGGAACCCCCATTCTTTGGAAGACCAAGGCATGTTAGGGTGTGGAGAGCTTAGAGATCAGAGATTCTTCTTGAAACAAGAGTGAGTTTTGCTGCACAGTATTGGTGTATGGGAGGCAAGTCACCATCTCTCTCCACAGTGTACACAGAGGACAGAAAAAGGAACCATTTTGCAGCTGTTGCATGGAGGTCAGCAACTAGACAAGCAGATTACTGGTAGACCTGAGTCTGATTCAAAAAACAAGCTGGGCAAACCCACACTGAGTGACAGAGAGTGTGACTAAGTGACCAGGAGAAAATCAAGCATGGAGAGAGATTTACACTGAGGAACATGGGTAACTAAATCCACCTGATTTTCCCCACCCTTTCTAATCCAGCCACTTGCTGGACCAGCTGGGAGAGAAGTGGCTAACCAGGAATTCAAAAGGGCAGGGAAAGGAGAGATGAAACTCAGAGACTGAATCAGAGACCAGGAATCGTGGGGTCCACAGGCAAAGTAGTTGGGTAAGAACAGGCTCCTACACTACATGAGGGGAACCAAAGGAGATTCCTGGGTGCAGCCCTCCAACGTGGACCAGCAATTGCTGGGTCTTTAAGGTACACTGACATAAAATCTCCAGGTCAATTGGCACCAGAGCTTATTTAAGTCAAAATCTGCTCCAGAAGTTCTGCCTCCAGGACTGACCTTTTCACCCTAACAATCTCAACCATCCTGAGGATGGAAGTAGCATCAAACTCCAGACAACCCCACCTAACTGCTGAGAAGGGAAGCTGAGGAACTTTTGAACTCCAACAGAAACAATTTTTCAATTTTTCATTGAGATCCTTTTTTGAAGGCACAGTGTTACAAACCAAAGGACTGCCCAATCTTTTCAATGAAATAATATCAGAAAAATTGTATTCCCTCCTTTTACAAGATGTTAAGACTATGAGTGCTTCAACTTTGTTGTACTTCTTCAGTATCGTTGTAAAGGTTTGGATCTGAAGTGTCCCCAAAAGGTCCTGTGTTAATCCACGAATATTTAGAGGTGAAATGATTAGATTTTAAGAGGTGTAATCTAATTAATCCATCATAGTCTGAATGGGCCAATTGGGTGGTAACTATAGGCAGTTGTGGTGTGATTGGAGGATTATTCTCTACAGCCCTTTCCTTCTCTTTTCTACCTGGCCATCATGAGCTAAGTAGATTTCCTCTGTAATGCCCTTTCTCCCTGAACTTCTCCCTGACCTCAGGCCCAAAGCAATGGAGTCGGTTGCCCATGGACTCAATTTCTGAAACTATGAGTCAAAACAAGTGTTTTGGTCACACCAAGGTGATTAACACAACTGTGGAATAATCTAGGCCTTTTGCCTTTCCACACAACCTTTAGAAACCATTTATTTGTAGATAACCACAAAATAATTTGCTTGGATTTTCTTTGGAATTTATTAAATCTGCTGATCAAATTAGGAAAAACTGATATTTTGATAATTCTTTATCTTCTTATCTCAAAATATGGATCATCTTTCTATTTACTTAGTTCTTCTTTTATTATTATTTTATTTATTGTTTTGTTAAGGCTCAGATATGAGGTGTCCCTAAAAAGTTAATGTGTTAGGCAATGCAGGTATATTCAGAGGAAATATTATTAGATTATGAAAAATGTAAACTCTCTAGTAGATTAATCCACTTGATTGATTAATAATTTGAATGTACTACTAGTGGTAATTGTAAGCAGGTGGAGAATGACTGGAGAAAGTAGGTCACTGAGGTGTGCCCTTTGGGATTATATTCTGTCCCTGGTCCTGTTGTTCAAGTAATCTTTCTCTCTTTCTCTCTCTCGCCCTCTTTTTCCCTCCTTTCCTCTTTGCTTCCTGATTGCTGTGAGCTGAGAAGCATCCCTCTGCCAAACCCTTCCTTCATGATATTCTGCTTTACCTCCCCCAAGACCAACAGAAACAACCAATCATGCAGTAAAACTCTGAAATCATGAGCCAAAATAAACTTTCCATTTCTCAATTGTTCTTGTGAGGTATGTTGATCACAGTGACAAAAAGCTGACTAACACATCCTTTATCACAATTTTGTAGACTTTCTCACACAGATTTCTACATATTAATTGAATTGTTGTGATGCTAATATAAACAATAATGTGTTCATAATTCTACATTCCACTTGTTCATTGTTGTGCATGGGAAAACAATTGGCTTTCTTATATTAACATCATTTCCTGCTACCTTTGTAAACTAACTTATTCATTCAAGCAGCTTTTTTGTATTTTCCTTATAATTTTCTTTATCTGGTTTGATATTAAGGTAATTCTGACTTCATAGATTTAGTATTTCCTCTGCTTTCTTTTTAGGAAAATAATTGGTATATATTTTTCTTTTTGTTGAGTTTTTCTATAGATTTCATATTTTAAATTTTATTGTAGTGAATAGGTATAATTTATGTGTTTGGGAGAATTTACTTGTGAGGCCTTCTGACTATGGTTCTTTCTGTTTGAAAGTTACAGATTATTGATGCAATGTCCTTAATATAGGTCTATTCAGATTATTTATTTTATCTTGTGTTTTTACAGACTACTCCTTTCAAGAAATTAGACCATCTTTTTAACATCCAAAGGATCTATAGTGATGTTATCCTTTTCATTTCTGATATTAAGAATTGTGTTGTTTCTCTTTGACTCTAAGTTAGCCAAGTGAAAATAATTAATTTTATTAATCATGAAAATAAGAACTAGCTTATTTTCAATTTCATTAGTTTCTGCTCTAATTTTTATTATTTCTTTTCTTCTTACTTTGTGTTTAGTCTTCTATTTGCTAATCTATACACTAAATACTATAAATTTCCCTTAAACACTGCTTCAGATATGTCCTCACTAATTTGGTAAATTTTATTACCACTTTTATTTAGTTCAAAATACTTTTAAACTTCTGAGATTTCTTCTTTGACTCATGAGTTATTTATAATTTGTTCCATTGATTAGTACCTGGAAAAGGAGTACACACTTTCAGTTGAGCAAGGTGAATAAATCTGGATATATAATGTATAACATGGTAACAATAGGTGACAAAACTGTTCTGTAGATTTGAAACTTGCTAATAGGGTAGATTACACACAGAGAGACATACACAATGGCAACTTTGTGAAGTAATGTAAATGTTAATCAGCTTGATTATGGTGATTATTTCATCATGTATATGTATACATCTTCAATTTGTATAACTTACATATATACAAGTATTTTGTATAAAGACAAAAAAATAGAAATGCAGAATTTGAAATTCCATCCCAGATCTACTGAATTAGAATTATAATATATATATATCTTAAAATGCAGTCTATAAGCCCAAAAAGGTTTTAAACATCCTGTTTTAAAAGTATTAGCTATAGAACTACTGAAATTCAGACTGAAGTCAGTCTTCTAAGTTCAATTCCTACTGTTGTCACTCACTAGCTGTGTGTCTATGGATAAGCAATTTGAATTCCCTTGTGTCTCACCTTTCTCTCCTGTATAATAGGGCTAATGTTATGCATATCTTGACGATAACTGAGTTAGAATATATAAAACACTTGGAACAGCATGTTAATGTATGCTATTGTATATAAGTGCTCAGTAAATCATCTATCATAATTATTATTAAAGATGTATGGAACATGTAATATTTATCTTTGAAAATATGACTGGGGAGCCAGTGGACTTAGAACAATCAGCAAATTTTGAGTTAATTAATAACAGTGACTCAGAAAAATGGTGTTGGCAGATATGAATCTAAATCAAAGCTTTTAATTTTTTTTTATGTATTTTAAACCATATCTATCTAGCATGGAAATTAAGAGTGATTTTTTTGAAGGTCTTATAGAATTTCAATATTACCTGTTCCAAAAGTTGAGTTAAAATAGCTGAAAAATAATGACAAAACTTTTCTTACTTAACTTGATAAGAAAGATTTTTTTTTCAAGGTGTCTCCTTCCATCAGCCATAATTGCTACTTTTCTGGAATGCATTCATATCTAATATCACCTTAACTGACAGCTAATGGTTCCTATCTAAGTTGGAATTTCTGAGAAACAATGCCAAGGGAGAGCTTCTGTTCCTGGGAATTCCCAGAACATGTGTTTAGTCTACTTACAGGTTAGATACTTCATAGGCCTCTACACATAGTTGAAAGAGTAAATAATCCAGTCAGGAGTCATTTAAAATATAGATCCATTGACTTGGAAGAGTTTTTATATCTGGGTAAAGAAGAAGGAAAAAATAATACTCATTTTCTTTTGAAATAAATCAGGTTTTAAATATGGGATCAGAGAGGAATTCACCACATAGAAGAACAAAGGTAACCTGACAGTATTTTCTTACAACTGTCATTTCCAAATATATCATTTATTTGAAAAAAGTTCAGGTGTATTCCTGAAAATGTGGGACTTATTTAAAACAAGATCTGAAGACTAAAATCTTGAGGGAGAAATATTTTTAGAGAGTTTTGGTGTTGGACAGGAGGAAGCATTTGGATAGGAAGAAGGAATATTGAAATATTCTAATATAGTTTCTAGACGTGTACTGTCTAATATCACATCTAGTCACATGTGACTAATTTTAAATTAAAGTTACAAAATTAAAATCAAATTAAATTAAAAAATGTGTTCCTCAGGCACACTCAAGTGATCAATATCTAGATGCAGCTAGTGGCTTCATTCTGAGAAAGCAGAAATATTTTAATTATTTAATAAAGTGATATTGACCACTGATATTACAGAATATAGCAAAGAATATGAAGGCACAATCTTAGGATAATTTGTTTTGGAATAACAAAATTCTCTTAATAAGAATTTAAAAGAGCATCTATGCTATTTTCTAGAAAAATAAATACTCCAGTATTATCTTGAAATACAAGTCTATTGAGTCAGATTTCACATTCTCTATCATCTAATAGTAGACCTTTAATTTTCCTGGAAGGTAAAGATTTCTTTAGACTTGGGTAAGGATTTTCAGGGGTTTCTGCTTTGACAATGAATCTGACCATAGAAACATGACTGACATCATGATGACTGACTCTTCAACCTTGAAGTAAGTAAGAGTGCAATGTTGTGTGTCATTTCTATAGTTCTATTTAGATATGTTGATTTCCTGAGGGTAACTGAAGACTACCAAAGTAGACAAATCTCATTAGCAAAATAGGTGTTGAAATCCAATTTGATTTTTAAAATACTCATTTAGTAATCAGATTAGAGTGTGAGTATAATAGGTTTAAGAGGAATGTAGAAACTGGGTTATATTTGAACTCAATGTTGAAGTAAATGTGATCCATCTGGATTTTCTGGGCAGGGACCTGGATAAGGCCTGTCAGAGACAATGAGAATCTCAGTTCTGACCCATCCCACTCTTCCACATTTTTCCAGGCAACTCATTCATTCCATGGTTGGGAAGCTTTGGCCTCAGGCATCGGGAACAGAGTTTTGTTTAGTTTGATTCTGCAGTACTGGGGATTGAACTCAGGGCCTCACTCATGGTAAGCAGGCATTCGCTCTACCACTGACACACTCTCCCATGCCCTCCTCTTTGTTTTTCTTTTTTTATTATGTGATACCTTAATTCTTTTTATGCTCTGATTTCATACTGCTGACTTTTTTGTTTTTCCTCAGCTGCTTGGACATTCACTATTAAGCCTGTCTCTAGTGAAATGAAAATAAGTAAATATAAAAATAAATAAAACCATGCTATTAAGGAGTACTATATGCAGCATCACACCATAGGAAAGCTGCCATAATTGCTTAACATAGCCCAAATAGTCCAACAGAGGACACGCACAAAAGTGTGTGCAAAATACCATGATTTGGAAAGTCTGACAAGACCAGCTGTGGTTTTGATGACTTTGTGCACCTGTTTGTACACTGTCTGTTCAGTCTGCTCCACTGAGATGCCCCTTGCCAAATATCCTCAGAGGAGCATGTGTGAGGTTGTACAGGCTGTGACGTCATACATGGTCACTCTGGTGTGACATTGTTCTGTAGGAGCTGAGTATTCATTACTGTCTTCTGGAATAAGGGAGAGAAGAAAGAGAAGAGGAATGATAATCATCTGTCATTTCTTATTAAAAATAGCAAAGGCTTTTCCTTGGGATTTTAACAAAATTCTAGAATAATACAAAAGTGATTCAAGCCTTTTTCTCTTCTGAAAATATAACAGCTCCACCTTGAGGCAAGATTATTTTATTAAACTTCAAGCATTTCAATTTGAAACAGTAGGTTATTTTGTGATGACTAGTGACCAATAATCCCTCTTGCAGAAAGAAACAAAAGAAATCCAAAATTAGATGAGGGATTTGGAAGGTCACCCTGTGTTCCCAGTCTTGGTCACAAACAATAGCATTAGTACCTAAGGAAGACAAATTATAGTAATCTTATTGGCCATTTTCAGACTGGGATTTCATATGCTCACATCTATGTTGATAAAATTTTATTTAAAGTTGTCAAAGGACCAACTAGAACTTCAAAATTATATTTACTTCCTTGGTCTCCACTGTCATATAAATTTCTAATACTAGGGAGCCAAGAGGAAAAAAAAAATGGAACTTTCTCTAGAACCTGCTATTTATATCTTATTGGTGGCAAAATGTTGCTGTTTGGATGTGAGAGAAAATGTGAAAACAGATACTAGTCCATATTTTCTGCAACTCACCTCAGGCTGGTCTTTGTTGTTGGCTTTCTTTTTGACTCACTTATCAAAGGTCAAACCTGAAACTGTAGTAGGAAAAAAATGTAAAAAAATTAAAATCTGCCCCAAGCAGATTTGTAACCAGAGTTCTCATTAACTCTCTCCCTGGTTATAAATACCTTAGGAAGCCTCTCCAGTGTAATTTTAAGTATCATATATGCATTCTAACTTATTATTATTTTGTGTAATTTACTTATTTGTTTGGTCTACTTGGAATTTTCCTGGGGGTGTACATAAATAGCAGTGCTGGCTAATTTTGTATAAAAATAGCAATGATTCCTATGTTGCTCCTTATATAATCATATAGAAAAGTCATTTATTATATATGTTGAGCTTGTATTACTGATCCCTCTTATTAAGTTAAATAGTTTTTGATAGATCCTTCTACCTTTTTTAAATAGATGGCTACATCATACCACCATCAGGTTAACTCTCTTGAGTCAATATTGGTAATAGTTTTTTTCCTAGAAAATCACGAATGTGTTATATAGAGATAATTCTTAATCTTGCAATATCTTTACTGTTTTTACATCTCTCTTAATATTTAGGTTTTACTTTATCATTGGGTCTGATGTTAACTACACAGAGCAGACTTAACACGGCCACAGACTCTCTTTATGGGATTAATAACCATGGGTGCTACTGGAGCTACCACAGCTCTTGGGTGAACTTGAGAGGAAGAAAGGAAGGCAGATGGAGAGAAGAATCTAAATGAGATTTGAGCAGTATCCCCACTTTACCATATACCATTTGCAGTCTAAGCAAAGCAGCTGGGTGCTGAGGAGGCAGAGCTCATTCGAAAGAGAAAAAAAAAAAATACTGTTATAAATGTGCCCGCTCTCCAGCTGTTTAATTCTATTAGAACATACTCATTCTTTCAGTCTGCCCTTAACACTTTTTCCTGACAGCTGCCAATGCTCATTCAGATCTTTGGTGAGTGGGGAATATCTTATATCCAGGAAAATTAAAAGTTTTTTTTTTTTTTTTTGATGTACGTTCTCAGTACAAGTGAGAAGGAAACCCTTAAATAGGACAGATGTGCTGTAATAATTATTCAAATAGATTTCTTTGGTATGAAAATCCTTATTGTTACAAGTAGTAAAATATAAGCATTCTTCTAGAATATAAAATATGTTAAAAATAAGGAGCATTTAGAAGGACTATATATGTATTCTTTTTAAAATTTAGAAGTCTTTTCCAGAAAGATCTATAAAGGTCACACCATAATGATTGTACTACTTCGACACAGGAACTAGGAACCACAATTCTTTGTATTTAGAAGTGATGGACAAACTTATAATTCTTGACTTCATTAAGCACAAAAAGTATGAAGTAGAAAGTATAAAACAAGCTATATTTTAGATGAAAAATTTATGTTGCTCCAAGGAAGAAATCTATGCATCTCAGGTTTTCTAGATGAAAAGAGAGATAATAAATACACCTGCCAGGTGACAATAACTATGAAGTGATGAATGACCCTGCGTCAAAAGAGCTTTTAAGGGGAACATGTGTGAAGCCTGGGAACATGACAAGGAGCCCGTGTGTATATGACAGAAATGTGTGACCTTCATCTTTATGTGTAATGCCAAATTATATTTTAAAACATCTGAAGTCAATTTGCCTTTAAGAAAAAAATTCCTCAAAGGCTTCTTGGACTATTTGTTACCTTCCAAATAAACAGATCTCTAAACCCTTCCCTGAAATTCAGTAACTTCTTGGGTGGTATTTACATATTGAAGGAAAAATAAGTGTAAGTAAAGTTAAATCTTGTATTTTCCATATGGAGTTGGAGTCACGTAAGAAATTTAAACTACATTTTGAACTTCAGTAAGTGGTTATGCTTTTAGGGGACCGAAAGGTGAGGAAATGTATCAGAACGAATCCTAGAAGAAAACTCGGCCCTCACACCTTCTGTCTTAGTGCATAGAATTTGTCCTGTCAGTGAGGGGGAACGGACAGGGGTTAAAGGGTCCCAGGAAACGGGCATCATGGAGGACAATTAGAACTTCCAGGGAGATTCTGGGAAGGCCTTGCTTCTCTGGCTAGACCCTCCTCGGATAGACTCTGCGTGTTGCTCCCACTCTCCGCTCTCCTCCATCTCACAGGAAGCAGTTCACAGTTCCTCCATTCTGGGCCTCCTCTTGGACGACAGAGGAAGCCCTTGCATTCTTACATTGTGTCCATTAGTATACAAAGTACTAATCATGTGTTCTGTTTTGTACCGGGACTTCTCCAGGCTCTGCTGATACTGTAGAGGCTGTCTCTCTCCCAGTTAGCCAGTTCATATAAGAGCGAACACTTGCCCCGGAAGTGTACCTTTGATGTGCAAGCCAACTAGTCCAGATTGCATCCTCCCTAACCACTTCCTTATGGGGTTCTTATACTCTTGAGTAACTATCCCACAGCCAGAATCACCCCAGACCCAGGTATCAGACAAGGAACAGGCCTATCTTCCCAGAAGTTAATCAAGCCAGCCAATTTCAAGCCTGCCAAGCCTGCTTACTCTTCCTTGACCATTCCTCCCCTCAGAAGCAAATAAAAGAGCTTTTCCATGTTGTCCCTCACTCCTTCTGCCTCCTCACCAATCCTAGTGTTAGTCTGTTGGCCTGGTATGTCCCATCATTCTGGGAACTGTGAGCATCCAAGTAGCCTTTCAGTTACAGTCAGCTCCTGATTTTTGTCTTCACCATTCCTGAATAATAACAAAACCTACATGTTGAAACACCTTGTGCCTACGTGCTCTGTCCACTCATGTTCCCTCTCTCTCTCTCTCTCACAAACACACACCCTTCTTCTGATGAGGATGACCTACTTTTTTACATGTTTTGCCTGACATAGTCTTACTCTTTTGTTGACCCACAAAAAACATCACCTGTGCTTAAAAAAACACCCCTGACTTCCTTAGGACTCATCACTAACTTTTTCTCTTACACTCCTGGAGGATGATATTAATGCCTTAATGACAGCATTTTGTACATTATCTTATAATTCTTTACTTCTCTGTTCCTTTTTGCTCTAAGCATGTTGTGCTGTTTAATATTGGTATTTCCAGTGTCCAGGTATATCCTGGCTAGTAACTGTGCTCAAAACTATTTACTGTGTGAATTAATTTTTTGAACAAATAAAACATATTCTTTTTTTCACTGAAAATGACATCTTCCTTTTCCACACTTATTTTCTAGGCCACCCATTTCTTTGCAGTTGCTCACCACATTGGATAATGTCTGGGTTGTACCTTTCAAACTGGATTGTAAATTGGGAAGGTTTAAAAGTATACGCTTTTTATATGCTTACTCTTGATCCCAATTCTTGCATATACTAGTAGTCAACTGATTGTTAGCATAATTTAAATATAATTAATAATCCATATTCAAATTACTTTTAGAATAAAATGAGATATAGAGTAACACTGTCTATATAAATCTTGAAGTATAGAATATGGACCATACATTATTCTTGGTTTCTTAAGGTATCTCCCAAACCCTTGGTACTTCAAAGGTAAGTTGTTCTTCCTAGATGCTAACTAAGTCCATGTTGAAGAATACAGAATAACATGTAGCTATTTGTGACACAAAATGTGTGAATTAGTATAAACATAAGTAAATTGCATTGCCTTGCTTAGAAATGTCTGCAAAGATTATAAAATACCCAAAACTTGTGCAAGGAAAAAGAACATTCTTAGGGAATTTACTAATATGTCATGAAATTCTAGGACAAAAACTATAAAAGCTGGAGTTGAGTTAAGAGAGCAAACATTCTTAGAAACCAAAGAAGTTATGTCTCTCCTCTGTCTCTGTTTCTGTCTGTCTCTGTCTCAAATATGCATACACACACACACACACACACACACATGCACACACACACCCCTCCTAATTCTTGTGTCCTTTCCTTATCTCTTCATTCTTCTGCTTCCTTCCCCTGACAGTTACTCTATTTCATCAACATGGAGAATCTGCAACGCCTCCCCAGCCTCAGCACCCTGCAGTGTGCGGCGACATCACAATGCTTCAGGGAGAAGGCTGGGTCAACCTCATTCATGGGTCCCTCAAGCTGGACGAGAGGGTAGAACCCAGAGTTCTTAGAGGGTTCTCTGTATCTGAAGCAGGATTAATGTTCAAGATTCATCACCTTTGAGTCACCTTTGACTTCTTTTGTGTCTTTTATACTGCCAACATGGATCGCCTTAACAGTCTGTTCCTTATCTACAAATAAGATTAATTTAATATAACATTATAATCTATGACTCTTAGCTTCCAAATAAAATTCAGATTTCAGATGAAGCCTGATCCCTTTGAGGCCTCATTTCCAGGACTATTTTTGACTCTTTCTCATGTTTTATACTTACAGCAGCATTATTGCCCATCAGTTTGGGATAGCAGCATGTGAATCTCTACTTCGGAATCACCGCATAGTCCGCCTTATAAAAAAAAATTCTATTAATTCACTGAAAATATAATTAGCCCAAACTGTAACACTTTCATAGACATTGTACTGGTGATTCCCCCAGGTATGAGATCCAGTATGACTCTACAAGCCATAGTTTGGCTTCATTTTCATAAAAGAAGAGATTTTACTAGTGACAAAATGATATTCATAATATAATCTTGAAATACCAGTACTTGGTTGCCACCTGAAAAAGATATGTCAACCAAATAGAAGGGAAATACACCCTCGTGATTGTGAGTGCCTAAATTTATGCATACACTGTTTAGATGATAGTCTAAACTATTTCCTTACCACCTATCAGGAATAGAGAAATGGTTTACCCACCAGAAAGTAACTATTTTTTTGTTTTGTTTTGTTTTTGTGGTGCTGGGAATTGAACACAGGGTGTTATGCATGCAAGGCATGCTCTCTACCAACTGAGCTATCTTCCCAGCCCAGAAAGAACTATTTTTTTTATTTAGAAAAAAAGATTTTAAATGGATATTTTTTTCTAAGTTGTCAATACTGACTTATGTTAGCTTCATTGTACAACAGCGACACCTCTTACCAAATGACATCTTTGACTAACAGATGATAAAAATAGTTCAACCCTTATTTTTGGCACTGTAATGGCAAAAGTCAATTGACACAAACTCTGGTTTTGTTGTGCATCCACCTTTCCTTCACCTGTAACAAGCAGAGGGTACAGAGCCTGAGTCTAGTCTGGCCAGACACCTTCTTCTAACCTACATTTCCAAGGCATTTTATTTGCTAATAAAACTAGAACCATGCTCAGCTTAAAAGGAAAACCAAGATTGTTCATATACTGTCTTTTAATTATTAAAATATGGAAAAGTCACTTTTAAATATAATTTTGAATTGAAAACAAGTCTCCATGTTCATTCCAGTAAAAGTACTCTCTATAAAACCAATGTTATAATCCTTTTTACAGTTGATGAGGAGATATTGATGAAAACTTTAATTCCACACAGCCGAATTGTCTCATGAATTCATGAGTTTAACAGATGCTTTTTGCTGGTACATTTAGACATTTTCTCTGAACATTCTCCTCTGCTGATGAGTTGCTCCCACTGTGACAAGGACTGCCTTACACATAATCCAAGTACAGCTGTAGTCATAAGTGAATGTGATGCTCCACAATATTTTAAGTGGCTTCTCAAGCTTCAATCAACATGGTTTTCAGTGATTAAGTCTGTGCTTTTATAAATGATGATTTGTGTCTTTGAGATAATAGTCAGTGGTTGCCATGTTGTACCCTGAGATGATGTAAACTTTTGTATCACAGTGTAATTTTGTTTTAGTTCAGAATGCAAAGAATACGATAGCTCTTGAATTCAAAATGAGTGCCAAAGCACATTCCTCGGATGAACTCAAGGTGCATTACATCTAATTAAGTGTGTTAAAATGTTCCAACTTTAGACAATCATGTCTTGATTTTCTCAGTCTATCTGCCTTCAGGACCCAGGACCCCAGAGAGCCTGTCATTCTTTCCCGCCCCCATTCCCCGAAAAACACACAACAATGTCTGCTGGACCCTGATGACTTGTTCTTTGTCTTTTAACCACTGAGCAAGCATAAGGGTAGTATCAGTGAGGACACAGAGGACTCTGAAGTCACCAAGGAGCAGGACAGGTGACTTCTTTTAGTGACACTCGCTTTGCCTTGCCCTAACTCCTTAGTTTCTTGGTAAAAAAAATTTTAAAAGAAACAACGGAAAGTTGCGAGTCCATTAAGATTGATGACTCGTACAGTCCTAGCTGTGGCGCGGTTAGTGTTATGAATATAATCACGTCCTCTTTACACGTTCTTATTGGTGTGTTTCCCAAAATAACAAGTTACTGAAACAGCCAGGCTATCTCAGCAATAAGCTTCATCCCTTCACTTATTCTGTCTTCACATCTCTGTTCAGTTTTTGTTATGGAATGATCAAGAGTTTCCTTACAGCATCCTTTAACAGCACGTTCCAAAAAGTACAAGAAGTAAGGGGGGGTGGAAAGAAAAAAAGTAGATAAAATAGTACACTGCTATTTCCAGTGATTGCTTTTCATTTTTAAACCTTACAGTCAACAAAGAAGCATGCCTGATCTTTCAATTCAGCTCTCGATATTCTGAGACCTACTTAAAAAACAAATGAAATTATCCCCAAGATAAGCCCATTTACTATTACAAATGAGCCCAATAGGAAACAGAAGCTATTGATGTTATTTTAAAAAATTGGAGCTTTGAGACTTCATTTTCTCACTTAATCCTCCTGAAAGAAGACGAACTCATTTTATGTAAAAAGGTAAAGCTGCACTCCTTATGATACATATTGATTAACCTTAAAAATGTTGAAATAACCTGAAAATAAAACTCAGTGCTTTCTTCTTGGGGCTTCATTTGAATGCATTTCAATTCTATGTATCAGTCTGTAACCCCTGTATAAAGCACAGACCCTGTTGAGAATCACCTGGTGTGTTGGAAAATAGGCAGATTTTGGAACATGAGGGAGGATTTGAGTAAAACTTGGTTCTTCAATTTGCAGGGTCATGATCCTATTTCTCAGGGCCAACATTTCCTAATGCACAGAATGGTGGGAATCCCACAGATGTGACGGAGGACTTGGGTTGATGTAAATGAACTAATATAAATAAATAAAGTGCCTTGCTTAGGTACCGGCATATTTGATAAATGTTAGTTCTCTTCCCTAGTTTTTGGGTCATCTCTCAAGGCCTAAGTGAAAACCATTCTTTGACATTGATCCATTTGGAAGAAGTGCAAAGTGTTACTTCAGAGACCTAAATGTGTCAGCATTAAAATAATAAGGATCTGTAAACTGCAAATGATTAAAAGTTTAGAAACTTTTTATATAAAAGGTCTTTCAATTAAGAAAGTACTATTTGATTTGTATATAATAATGTGACATTTTTCTATCTAACCATAAATATGAGATAGATTTTGGGCAATGGTTTTTCAGTTGAGGTCTAGACTGAATTTGAAGCTCTTTAACTCTCACATACTCAAGAACTCCTAGTTCAGATCGTCAAATAGACTATTCTACTGTTCTGCTGCTAATGTTGACAGCTGATATAATCAGATCATTATTTTGTGGCCCAGGGCAAGTAATTTCATATACTCATAACCATTCTCCTTGATATGATAAATTTCTATCAGCACATGCTTATAAACAGCAGGAGCTTTGAGCACATAAAAAGCTTTGTTAAAAACGAGCTAACATTTTCTGCTTCCCCCAATAGAATCCTGTAGTTAAAAAAAAAAAAAGTTTGTTTCCCCATTAAAAATATAAGGATGATTTTAGAGAAATTAAAAATGAAATTTTAAAGGACTTCTAGCCATAAGGTCTAGGTTAAAAGTCTATATAAGATGACTTTAGATATAATATGTATCTATCTGTCATTTCTCCTCCCAAAACATTTATAAAAAGAGTAAGAATTTTTTAAGTCACAAACATTCAGCAGAATTGAGTGAAGGATACCATTCTCATGCTCAATAATATGTAGGAAGGTTTGTAAAAGCAGGTAAGATGGATCAAAATGACAAAAGGAAGTGAAAGAAAAAAAAATAGTGGACAAAGCTCAAATAAAATGTTCTCAGAAAAAAATAAATGCATTTGCTGAAAGTGAACGGCATAGCCTACATAGCAAAGTCAAATTGCAACAATGAAGCAAGGGACTGCGGGGTGAGCAACACCAGAAGCTGTCTTCTACAAGCATCTTTTATTCAAAGTCACAATGGAGTTAGGTCTGCATGAAGAATGATGAAGAGAACCATTTCTGTGGGAAACCACCCAGCAGGACAGATGGAAGCCTTTAGACAGTGAGACTTGGGGACCCCTGGCTCACCTTGCATCCCTTACTGGTTACTGGTTTTGAGAAAGGCAATTCATTCCATGTTGAACTTAAAAAATCATCTTACATAACATTTAAAAAATATACCAAAGGGAGAAACACCTGGACAAGTGAGAAGAAATAACAATTGATGGAACTTACAAAACAGTTAAAATATCATAGCTAAGATATTTCCTGTGTATTAAAGTGTTTTCATAAAGTCACCACTTTTTAAAATTATTTATTTATTTTGATTAATTACATGCAAATGGGGTAAAACATTTCTCTGGTTGTACATGAAGTAGAGTCATACCATTTGTGTAACCATATATGTACATAGGGAAATGATGTGTGTCTCAGACTGTTATTTTTCCTTCCCCCACGCCTCCCACCCCTCTTTCCTCTATACAATCCATCCTTCCTCCATTCTTACCTCCCTCCCACCCCCTATTATGTATCATCGCTTATCATTCGCTAATCAGAGATTTCATTCATCCTTTGGTTTTGGGGGATTGGCTTATCTCACTTGGCATGATAGTCTCCAACTTCATCCATTTGCCTGCAAATGCCATAATTTTATTCTTCTTTATGGCTGAGTAATATTCCATTGTGTATATATGCCACAGTTTCTTTATCCATTCATCTATTGAAGGGCATCTAGGTTTGTTCCACAATCTAGCTATTGTGAATTGAGCTAGATATGAAGTCACCACTTTTATGGAAGATCCCTGATCAGAAACACAAAAACTCCAGAAAGTCTTGTCAAGATAACAGGAAGAAATGGAATGCGAGCTAGTGGTCTCATGGGGAAAATGGAGGAGGAGAAAATGTTTAACAAAAATAATTCAATATTGCAAGAACACAGGATTACATTTTAAGAAAAGCAGGATAAAGTTCACTGAGTCTAAAAATGAGAATAATATGATGAAATGGAAAGAAATAGTCTTTTGAAATAAAATGCTGTTATGTAAAGGATAGGCAAAAAAATGCAACTTAAATATAATTGAACCTAAAAGCAAATATGGAAATAAAATAGAACCTATAGGTAAATATTTTTAAATTTATTTATCAAAATCAAGTGGTAATATAGAAAGGGAGAAAGGATAACATTATTTGTAGTAGATTATGTATAGAGAGATTATCTTTAAAAACTTGGTATCAAAGAGGAAAAGTTAAAAGTGTTTTCTCTGATATGTGGATGCTGATCCATAATGGGGTGGGGGGATGAATGAAGGAACTTTGGATTGAGCAGAGAGGAGGGATGGGAGGGAAGGGGGCAGAGGGTGGAAAAGATGGTAGCATGAGAGTGACATCTTTACACTAGGTATGATCACACCAATGGTATGACTCTATGTCATGTACAACCAGAGAAATGAATGGTTGTGCTCCCTTTGTGTACAATGAATCAAAATGCATTTTGTTATGTATAAGTAATTAGAACAAATAAAAAAGAATAAGAATAAAAACAATAATAACCTTTCAAAACAGAATCAAAAAATTTCAAAACATTAACCAGAGCAAAGCAAGAGACTACAAAGCAATGTCCCTTTAGTAATCAGAATCAGAGAATATAGAAAACGTAAAAAACCAAACATTCAGATTAAAAAATTGTTTCATTTTCATATTAAGATAAAAATACTTTAATTCTGAAAACAAAATCTATATCTGTACACAAAATTTCACTGATAATTATACCACAAGGAAAACTTACAATATTTAAGAAATTAAAATTGCACAGAAAATACTTAGTAGTACTTTCATTAAAAAATAGTACTTTCATTAAAAAAATCATAACTGCATATTTTTATGAATGAAAAATAGAATGAGCACAAATTATTAAGTCAACAGACTCAAAAATTAGTAAAGACCCAATAGAATCAAGAAAAATATAGGGAAATCAATAAAATCATAACTAAAGTACAAATAAAATAATAAATATTATAATAATATTAGAAAGCATGTATTAGCACATATATAAGAAGAACAAGTAAACAATAGAAATCGACAATAATCAGGTAAATTACTATGTAATGCATAATAATACATGATAATAGAAACTATATGTATATAAATCTACAAATTTGAAAACCTGTGTAACATATATCACTCTAAAATATTTTCAAAATTGACCCATGCCAGGATGAATATAAACAGAAAATTCATTTCTACATAAAAGAGAGAAAAATTTCATCCCCCAAGCCACCATGCATATATTATTTCCTGGCAAATTTCTGCAAAACCTGTTGAAATCAGATTATTTTAATGCTATTTAAATTATTCCAGAGCAGGCATTCAAACACAAAGGATGACATCAACCTTCATTTTATATGGTGGGCATAATTCTAGCACTTAATACCTGACAAATATCAAATGAATACATAAATATACAAACACACAAAATTCAAGTCAAATTCTAAGTTCCAACATGACACTCCTATAAAATAGTCATGAAAAGAATGCAACAAATATGTGAAGTGAATACAACAACATAATAAAGTGGTTTATTATAGTTGATATAAAATGGTTCAACATTTACATATTAACTTTTAACTCATTATTTGGGGGGGATACCAGGGATAGAACTCAGGGGCACTCAACCACTGAGCCACATCCCCAGCCCATTTTATATTTTATTTAGAGATGGGTCTCACTGAGTTGCTTAGCATCTTGCTTTTGCTGAGGCTGGCTTTGAACTCACCATCCTCCTGCCTCCGCCTCCTGAGCTGCTGGGATTATAGACATGCACCATTGTGCCTGGCTAATTCATTCTTTTGAAAGATAATAAAAATCAACTCATCATTTTAATATATGCTGAAAAGCTACCTAAAATAATTTACAAATATTTTTTATTTACTAGCAATACCTGTGTTAGCATTTTGTCATTGTGACTAAAATACCTGACAATATCAACTTAGAGAAGAAAATTTTTATTTTGGCTCATGGTTTCAGAAGTTTCAGTCCATGGTCAGCTGACTCCTTTGCTCTAGGCCAGAGGAGGGGCAGAACAAATCATTTTAAGATATGGTGGAGGAAAGTTGCTCAGTGCAGCAGCCAGAAAGCACAGAGAGAGAGAGCAAGGAGGCAGGGACAAGAGAATCCCCAAGGGTGTGCACCCAGTGACCTATTTCCTCCAGTAATGCCACACCTGCCTATAGTTACCACTATTCAAATTACTAAAACATCAAGTGGATTAAACCCCTGATGAGGTTACTGGCTCTCATAATCTTATCATTTCACTTCAGACATTTCTTTATTGCCTAACTCATGAGCTTTTGGGAAGATATTATAGGTTTATACCATAACAATACCCAATACATTAGAATAGTTCATTAACATATGTAATATGAACATATGTACAAGCATATAATATTAAATTATTTTCTGTACCTTTTGTGAAATACAAACATCTATATCTATATTATTAGAAAATTTATATTTCCTGAAATCTTGAATTGGGTTTAGAAGAAAACACTAAAGATATTCTTACTAAAGGTAAGAAGAATAAAATAAGAGTGTTCCTGCTCCACTATTGTAAAATATCATTTTGGTACTACTAACAATTAGCAAATATCTATCAAAACTATATACGCATAAATACTTTGACCAAGCTATTCCAATTCTGGAAATATACTTGCATGTATAATGAAGAAAAAGAATTTAAAGCATAAGATTTGGAAAAAAAGAGGCCAAATGATCAATATTAACAGAATATGATTGGATGCCTCAAAATCTCCACACAGTTGTGGAAAAACTATTTAAAAATAAGAAACAACTTAAAAACAACAATGCACAGATATTATTTACTTATATAAACATCCACATTTAGAAATTATAATAAGGTAAAGAATTCCTATGCAAATAGCAGTAACACACACCACAATCCTTTGAGAATAAACTTAACCTGAAAATGCAAAAATTACATGAGGAAAATAAACAACAACAACAACAAAATCTAACTCAAAACAAAAAATATACATCAGTGATGAATCTACTGAAAGAGAAATTAGGAAAACTACCCCATTCACAATAACCTGAAAAAAAAAACAACCTCAGAATCAATCTAACAAAAGAGGTGAAAGACCTCTACAATGAAAACTACAGAGCACTAAAGAAAGAAATTGAAGAAAACCTTAGAAGATGGAAAGACCTCCCATGCTCCTGGATAGGCAGCATTAATGTTGTCAAAATGATCATACTATCAAGTGCATTATACTTATTGAATATAATTCCTATTAAAATCCCAATGACATTCTTCATAGAACTAGAAAAGGCAATCATGAAATTCATTTGGAAAAATAAGAGACCCAGAATAGCCAAAGCAATTCTTACCAAGAAGAGAGAATCAGGAGGCATGACAATACCACATCTTAAACTATACTACAGAGTCATAGTAAAAGAGCACCTTGGTATTGGCATCAAAACACAGACCAATGGTACGGAAGAGAAGACAAGGAGACAAACCCACACAAATACTATTATCTCACACTAGACAAAGGCACAAAACATTCACTGGAGGAAAGATAACCTATTCAATAAATGGTGCTGAGAAAATTGGAAATCCACATGTAACAAAATGAAATTAAACTTCTCTCTCTCACCCCGCACAAAACTCAAATTAAAGTGTATCAAAGACTTAGGCACTAGGACAGTCTACTAGAAGAAAAAGTAGGCCCAAATCTTCACCATGTCAGCCTAGGTGTTGACTTCCTTAACAACACTCCTAAAGTGCAGTAAGAAAAATCAAGAATCAATAAATAAAATGAATTTGAACTAAAAACTTCTTCTCAGCAAAGGAACAATCAATACCATGAAGGGAGATCCTGCAGAATGGGAGAAAATCTTTACCACATGCACCTCAGATACAGCATGGTTCTCCTGGATATGTAAAGAACTCAAAAATCTTAACACTAAAAATTCAAATAACCCAATCGATAAATGAGCCAAGGAACTGAGCAGAAACTTCACAGAAGAAGAAATACAATTAGTAACAAAATACATGAAAAAATGTTCAACATCTCCAGCAACTAGAGAAATGCATGTCAAAAGTACACTGAGACTATTTCACTTCAGTTCAGAATGGCTATTATCAAGAATACAAACAACAATAAATGTTGGCAAGGATGTGGGGAAAAGGATACACTCATACATTGCTGGTGGGACTGCAAATTGGTACAGCAACTCTGGAAAGCGGTGTGGAGATTTCTAAGAAAACTTGGAATGGAATCATCATTTGACCCAGTTATCCTACTCGTCAGTTTATAGCCAAGGGACTTAAAATCAGCATATTACAGAGATGCAGCCACATCAATGTTTATAGTAACTCAACTCACAATATCGAAACTATGGTATCAATCTAAGTGCCCTTCAACAGATGAATAGATAAAGAAACTGGGTATATATACACAATAGAATATTACTCAGCCTCAAAGAAGAATGCAATTATGGCATTTTCTGGTAAACGCATGGAGTTGGAGAATATCATGCTAAGCGAAATAAATAATCCCAAAAAAACCAAAGGCCAAATGTTTTCTCTGATATGTGGATGCTAATTCATAATAAGATGGGGAACAGCAAGGGAAGAATAGAGTTAGTTTAGATTAGAGGGGAGTGAAGGAGGGGAGAGGGAATGGGGGTAGGAAAGATAATAGAATGAATCAGACAGTATTACCCTATGTACATATATAACTATACAACCAATGGGATTCTATATCATGTACAAACATTAGAATGAGAACTTACTCTCCATTTATATATGTTGTATCAAAGTGCATTCTACTGTTATATATAACCGATTAGAACAAATAAAAACTAACTAACAAATAAAATGAAAAATATCCCAAAGGATGTAAAAAGACTGGTAAGCAATCAAGAGTACTGAACCTCACATGGACAAGTCTCTCAATTAAAATTTTCTTTGAATTCTAATAAAGATTTCTTTCTAGTAGAACAAATTGATTCTAAAGTTCAGGTGGAGAAGCAAATAAGAAAGAGTCATGAACGTAAACTGGAAAAAGAAAAGGAGTATTGTACCTAGCAGTGTCAACGCACATCTTAAATCACCAAAACCTTAAGCATCATTGCACAGTACTTGTGATGCATTTGTGCAAAGTCAGAACAACAGGACGAATTCAAAAGATTGGAAACGGACCACAATTTGGAATAGAGCACTGGTTTCAGTGGAATCCTGGAGAGTAGTTTTGTTTTTTCAATCCATACTATACTAGGAACAACCCAATGGCCATCCGAAAACTTGATATGTATACCAGAATAATTCCACATGCATTAATGATTTAAATTTAGGACTGGGGGTATAGCTCAGTGGAAGGGTGCTTGTGTAGTATGTGTGGGGTCCTGACTTAAATCCCCAGCACCAGAGAAAGAAAAGGTCTAAATTTAAAGAAACAAGATCACTAAAGTGTCACAATGAAACATAAGGTGTATAAGTTTGTGCAGGGATGTCATTTCTAAATATGTCTTCTGACCTAGGAGATAGCATTCGAATAAAAACAATAGAAAACAAAATATTTTCAAGAAAAATAAGTTTTAAAGAAAACAAAAGCAAAGGCAATTGAGAAAGTGCACAATTGAAAAGAAAAATTTGCAATTTCACTAAGGGTTATTTACATATAAACAACTAAAAAATTCAGGGACAGAAAAAAAGTAGAAAAAAATAGAGAAAGAGCATGAACTGACATATCACCTACCAAATAAAATGCAAGATATTTCACCTTACCCATAAAAAGATCTGTGCAGGTTAAAAGTAAGCTGAAATAGTATTTTTTTTCTATTGGCAGGATACAATATTGATAGCTATTTTGTTGGTTGTTGAAACACATTTGCATACAGTTCTGGAAAAATTAATTGGAACCTTTAATTGCATACAATTTGATAAAATTTATCAATATATGAGTATAAACACATACATATGCAGACTTATATAATGGAAATTCAAATGACTATATACATTTATATTTGTGAAATGACAAACATACAAGATACTAAAAGCGTATAAACCACCAAAATATTGGAAACAATATGAACGTCAATTAATAGAAGACTAAATCATAAACTGCTATTCAGTTTTTGGAAAAAACAAAAAACAAAAATTATGACTCATCACCATTATTTTCAGGGTGTCCAGTTGGGGTCCAGGTCCTTGGTGCCCTGAAAAAAGAATCACACCAGACACAGCAGAAACAGACGAAGTGCAGATGTATTGAAGATGAGGGTGGAAGTAGCACATAGAGTGAAGGTAGAGTGGAGTGAGCGATCTGCACAAGATAAGTTCAAGGCCCAGGTATCTGGAAATTAGTGTCTGCTCAGCTGTGAGCCATGCTCTTCCCTATACAGACCAGACTGAAGAGCTTACCCCATTTTCTCCCATTGACTACATTATAATACCTGATTAGAATAGTGTTTAATTTCCTCCCATTGGTTACTTTAGAAATCCTAATTAGAATACTGTCCACTTTACTCCCAGTGGTTATTTTAGAATACCAAACCTGTGGTGGGAGATACGACTAATAAGTCCTCAGTGGTGGCAGTTGTCATAGTAATGGGATTTATTGTAAAGAGGGATGTGATGATTCATACCCCTGTCTTGTCCTCCCGCAGCAATTTTCTTGTTCCCTGCCATCTTGGAGTGCCTGAACTCCTATCTCACACCACCAATCGATGTGAAAATTTTTCCAATTTAAATTTTAAGTGAAAAAGACAGATTGTAAGTCATGTGACAGAAGGGAGAAAACTCCTGCAGAATTTCTGGATAGAATCACAAGTATCTAAATGTTTTCTATTGCAGTTAAAGTATTAACCAGTTAGGAAGTTAACAGATGGTTAAAAGCAAGGGTGTTGAGAAGTGTTCATTAGAGGTAAACATAGCATACTCTGAGAATTAACAAGAAGCCAGGTGCTAAGATATCTAATTACTTATGGTGATCAAGGAAAGGCTAAGTGGAAAACACATTGGATATACCCAAGTGGAGAATAACCTCTAACTTTTCTATTTTTATAATTAAAACAAAAGAATTACAGATTCTTTTTCTCATCGGTATGGACATATTATTGTGAATTTTACTTTTCTTATTTCATAAAAATAGTTGCAAAAAAACGGAATAAAGAATA
Organism: Sciurus carolinensis; assembly: GCF_902686445.1. Lineage (NCBI taxonomy): Eukaryota > Metazoa > Chordata > Mammalia > Rodentia > Sciuridae > Sciurus > Sciurus carolinensis. The sequence goes on along the minus strand of NC_062222.1, from coordinate 31,227,772 downwards.
TTGAGAAGTGTGGTTTCCAGAGGAAGTTGGTCTTTCATGCTGTGGCGTTAAGAGGTAGGCTGGGTTCTGAGAAATTATACTCACTTTCTGTTCTATTCACAAGCCTGTCATTGGGAAGGTTTGGGGAGAGATGTCAGAGTCTTAATTCACCCCTAGTTTGTCACATATGGGGAATTACAGAGAGTCCTGCTATAGATGAATAAAGTCTAAAATGAAATCCTGAGAACAGATTGAAAATTACAGTCAGCTCATAATAAGAAGAAGGAATAAGACAGTGAATGAAGACACACATTTAAAAAACACAAGCACATCTGCAGCTCTCATTGAGCCACCTGCCAGCCTCTGGGCTACTTTCACAAAGCCCAAGATGCAGTTTGATTGAGGGGTGGGTAAAAAACAACAGTGTGCAAATTAAAGTCTGATACTGCAGATTCACAGGACAGAGGCAGAAACAGAGGAGAGTGGGAATGCTACACATCCCTTTCATGCCTGTGTGTGTTTTCCATAGGACAGAAAACATAAAGAAGGATAGAGGGTGGGCTTGAGTCAGGACGCAGAACCAGATGTCCTGCCGGGCTGGTTAAGGATGCTCTCTGTTCTCTCTAGTTTTACCCTGGTTTTATTTTTCATTCCAGGAAGCTGTTAGGGGGCAGAAATGAAGCAGTTATTTGCAGAGCTAGGAACATTAAGATTTAATCGAATTTTTCCAAGATGATGTTACTGGCATATCTTCCTACTGGTTTATAAATCAACCACTGGTTTTTTGCTGGGATGACGAGGCAAAACCAATGCTGAGCTTAATTTTTACTACTTTAGAATGATAGGTCTCATCTTGGACTATTTATAATAAGCTACACTAATGGTATAAAGTAATACTATTTAAACTTAATATAAGCTTAAACTTTATAGAAAGTCTATTTTATGACACTAAATGTCATTTTATAGTACACAGCATTTCTGTTAGAGAAGAGGAAACAGGTATCAATTTTAGGTATCAAATATAATATGCGACAACACATATGGTTTATTTAGTGTCGTTGTCTAAGGCAGACCAGGGGTTAAATCCCCAGACCCCTAAATCAGAGCAAAGAGGTTTTTTATTCTTATTTGAGTTCCACTAAAAAAGGAAACTTCACAGACCTATGAAAAGCTCCTTCTGTCTGCAAAAGATATTGCAAGATGTCAGAAGCATAAACACGAAAAGGAGGTGCACTCTTTACCCACTCCGTTGCTAGCAAGTGACAAAAATGCCTTTCAGCAGAACAATTATAAGGTTACGGTCCACGTATAGTCATTTGTGAATAATGTGCACCTGCTGTCTAGAAGCTGGGATTTTAAAAACTCATTCTCTCTGTGAAGAAAGAAATCTTTTTTTCTTCAAAAAGGCCAGAGATAAAGGTACACGTTAGTATTTATTTTAAAATAGTCAACTTTACTATTAATAACCCAATTAGAGAAAAAGTGCTGTACTCTTTCTGTAATTAAACTGTGAATTTGAAAATCTCTAAAGAAAATTCAAAATGGAAAGAGCCTAATAATTCAATTAGTAGTTGTAACAACATTTAATTAATTTGATTTGACCTGATTTATTTGAAAAGTCAAAGGTAACAATTTTATGATCCTGTAGAAAAATCATGCTACATATTCATATTCTCTATTATTTATATTCAGATCACAACAATGACTATATTTAGCTTTTCTCATGGAATGTTCAAACCAAATGTCTCTGCAAGGGTAACTACAAAGGCAATTTCACATCAAATACTAATACTCAAACTTTAATCAGCATATATTAAACAGAAGATTCCTTTCCAATTAAGATAATTTTCTTTGTATAGCCATGTTACATAGATTTGGTCTATCCTAGGGATGGATGCACATCAAAAGACTAGGTGATTAAGCTAAAGCAAGCTCCCCCATTTCATGTAGTCTGTGAGGCCACAGTTGCTATAGCAACTGCTTCCTTACAAGATCTCTTGCACATAGTAATTTTCTAACCTTTTTCATTACAAATAAATGTAGCACTCATGTGTCCTTTTTGAATGACACAGTTAGACCCTTGATGTTCCCCCTAAAGAACAAATCAACATTTGTAAGTAATTCTTCAGTTCCTTGAGTATCCATTACTTAGGAACTTCAGTGATACATTAATTTAATTTGTACCAACTAATTAATGGGAAACAATCACTGAGAAGTGAACGTCTTTGTCAGATAGTATAGAGCAACCCAATGCATCTTTATTATTTTTGATGATTGAATGTTTGTTTGTGCTGTAGTCTTTCCTTAGTGAGCCTTGAAATATAAATTAAAACAACTCTGAGATTTCATCTTACTCCAATTAGAATGGTTATTATCAAGAACACAAACAATAACAGATGTTGGCAAGGTTGTAGGGAAAAAGGCACACTTTTACATTGTTGGTGGAGTTACAAATTGGTGCAGCCACTCTGGAAATCAGAAAACTTGGAATGAACACACCTTTGACCCAGTTATCCCACTCCTCTGTTTATACCCAAAGGACTTAAAATTAGCATACTACAGTAACACAGTCACATCAATGTTTATAGCAGCTCAGTTCACAATAGCTAGATTGTGGAACCAACTTAGATGCCCTTCAACACATGAATGGATAAAGAAACTGTGGTATATATACACAATGGAATATTATTCAGCCATAAAGAAGAATAATATTATGACATTTGCAGATAAATGGATGGAATTGGAGAATATCATGCTAAGTGAAATAAATCAAACCTGAAAAACCAAAGGCTGAATATTTTCCCTGAAACGTGGATGATAATATAGAATGGGGGAGGGAGGTGAGGGTGAGAGAAGAATGGAGGAACTTTAGATTACATAGAGGGAAATGAGAGGGAGGAGGGGGGTATGAAAAATGGTGGAATGAGACAGACTTCATTACCCTATGTACATGTGTGATTACATGAATGGGATGAATCTAAATCATGTACAACCACAGAAATGAAAAGATGTGTGTACAATGAATTAAAATGCAGTCTGTAAAAATAAAAAAAATTTAAAAATTTTTGTCTCATTTTAAGTGTGGTACAGGCATAAGAGCAGATGCATAAATAAATAGAATAGAACTAAAATTCCAGAAATCAACAGGGATAGTTATAGTCAATTGACTTTTAATAAAGGTGCCAAGACAACTCCATGGTGGAAAAATAGTCTTTTCAGCAAATGATGCTGGATAACCAGCTAAGGTATGTGAAAGAATGAAGTTGAACCCAATTTCACATCATATGCACATTTACATACAGAATAAATCATGGACATAAGAACCAAAATGGTAAAACTCTTAGAAGAAACCATACAAGTAAATCTTTGTGATGTTGAGTAGGTAATAGTTTCTTATGTGTGACACCAGAAAACTTAGTGACAAAGAAAATGTTGATTAATTATCTTTACGAAAATTAAAAGCTTTTGTGTTGCAGAAAACACTGTCAAGGAATTGAAAAGGCAACCCACAGGATTTACAAGCTCACAGTTAAAAATACTATGTCTTATAAGAAACTTGTGCCCACAATAAATAAAGAGGTCTTGTTACTCAACAACTAAAAGACAAATAAATAAAAATAGGAAAATAATTTAGACAAAGTTTTTGAAAAATAAGAAAATAATTTCTCAAAAGTTATTATGAAAATGGCCAACTAGTATACAAAATGATGTATCCTTAGGGAAAAGCAAATCAAACTCACAATGAAATATTATTTCATACTTACAAATATGTCTAAAATAAAGATGGTAGACAATAAGTCAGTAAGGATAGGGAGAGACCTCATTGATTACGGATGGGCATGTAAAAGGCTCAACCACTGTAGACAAAAGGCAAGTATTCATAGCGCTAAAAATAAAATTTCCAGGTGACCCAGCAATTCCAATACTAGGTGTACATTCAAAAGAAACAAGAAGCACACATTTCCAGGAATCATGTATAGAAATGTCCATAGCAGCATTACTCATAATAACCAAAACATTCAAACACCCTAAAAACCCAAGAATAGTGAATACATAAATAAATATAATTGGCAGTAAAAGAATACAGTACTGATGCATAAAAGACATGGATGAACCTTGGAAATATTTGCTAAGTGAAAGGACACAGTCACAATATATGACATGTTAAATGATCCCATTCTAATGAAATATCCAGAAAAGGTAAATCCATGGAGACAGGAAATGGGCTTATGATTGCCAAGGGCTGAAGGAAGGAGAGGAATGATTGTAACCAATAATAGCATGATGGAAATATGAAATTAGAGGCGTGATGATGGTTGTGCAACTCTGTGGATATGTTTAAAATCACAGAACTGTGTACTTTGAGTTAATTTTGTGATATTTGAATTATGTCTCAGTAGAGACATACATAAATACATTATCAAGTTAAAGGGAGAGTCTCTGACACTGAACAATTATTTGACCCTTATCTATTTATTACACCAAGCAAGAAATTGAAGTCAAAATAAGACAGTTGTTTAAGGAATCAAGCTTAGATCAGTGCCCTATGAATCTGGTTTTGTTCTCCTGCTTGATTTAAATACTTCTTTGCAATTTTCAAGTGTCCTCATGCAAACTGTCTCCTGTTTAACACTTGAACAATATGCTTGCTTTCTTACTTCAGAAATCCTGAAAAGATAGTCCCATTGGATCAATATTCCAAACCACAAATAAAAGATTGGTTGAAATGTAATTTGTGCTTGCGTTGTCTAGATTTTAAAGCTGTTAAGGTTGGCAATTTAGCATACAGATTGTGTATTCAGAATTGCCTCTAAATTCTGTTCTATCTGTGTGACCTCAGGCGGGCAGCTTAACCACTTTACATCTCAATTTCTTCAATTACAAATTGGCTAAGAGTAAACAGAAATACTTAGATCATGGTGTTCTGAGGATCAAGTAAGAAAATACATGTGATGTTAATCTTAGTGCCTAATATGTCAAAGCAGTCGGTAAACAATTATAAAACTGATAAGTATGATGATGATTATGTGGTTTTCAGCAATGGAATAATAAATACCCAAAGTACATAGAGTACATAGGTTTCCCTTCTCCTTTCTGAGGTTTCTGTACCCACCATGCTAATTTATATAATGCACTATTGGAACCATTTTTTTTTTCCATTTTTCTACATGGAAAAGCCTGAGAACACTGCAAGCTACAACAGAAGTCATAAATAAAATGAAGTAGCTGCCTGTAGTGCCTTCTTTTTGGATCCTCTCCCCTGAATTGCTGATTTCCTCTTTGTTCCCATTGATTCTGAAATCACTAGAAATAATCAAAGAAATAGTTAGGAAATTCGAGAATGGGGAGATGGCCAAGTGACCAAGAGAATATTTCTGAAGACTTTACTTCTGTGCAATAAACAAGTGAATACATAATACAAATGGAAAAAATATATCAAGGGAAAAAAATCTCCTAATTATTATGTTTGATCCTCATCTTATTGGTAAAATAGTCAACTATAACTACTTCTCTTGGGTAGAGAATATGTGTAAATAGACTATAAAATTTTCTAGAAATTGTATGTGTTTGAATCCTGATATTTTACAGAAGCATACACACTGGAAGTATTCAAGACAAAGAGAAAAGGGGAAGGAACTATCATTTACTGAGGGCCAGTAGGCTATCCAGGTCAATCCTCTAAAACCATATGTGGTAGATAGTAGTATTCTAATTATATAGATGACAAATCTCTGACTGAGAGGAACATAGGGGCACAGGGCTAGTAAGGAGCAGAATAAGGAGGTACTAGGCTCTCTCTTTAATAATTTTTTACAATATCCTTACTGAGAAATTATTTGCATATTATAAAATTCACTCAAAAAAGAAATGAAAAATTTGCCCAAATTATAAGACTGATTTTTACACACTATACAAAGCAGTTTTATACTAGGTGAAAGATAACATTAAGAAAATAAATTTTTGTATTATCTCAAGGACAAGATAAATAAAATGAAGTTCATGTCTTAGATTTCATGCCATACTTCAAAGATGATAAGAAATTCATGCAGATATGCAACTGCTTCTTTAAGTTGGAACACCAAAAGTTTAGGTCATTGTGTCTGGCTGTAAACTAGTTTCTAATTCCAACTATTGGAATCATACAATACATTACTCCTGGGATAAGTTTAGTTCAAGTTCCAAGTCTCTCCCTCATTTAACTGTGACTTTGGAATTAACATTTCAAAGATCTCATTTCTTCATAGTATTGATGCAAGATTATGATGCAACATTAGTTTAAAATAAAGTATTTTCCTCAGTGTCAGACACATTGACATTTCAGGAAGGGCACATCCCTTTCCTCCATCCTTATTTCCTTTGCCATATATTTTTAAAGCACAAATACTTTTGGGAAGCACAGAACTTTCAATAAAATTTTAATATTGCATTTACACACACACACATTTTATATATACACATTTCCTTTGAATGAGGTATGCAGAGAAAAAGTTCCCTAGTTTCACAAGAAGAACCAGAGAAGATGAAGGCAAAAAGGGAGAGAAAGAGAAAGAGTAAGAAGGAAGGGTTGAAAGAATGAAGGATCCTTTTGTAACAGGGGTGAGCAGTCCAAAAGAACATCTCAGTTTGGATTGCAGTATACTGGAGATGCCTCTCCTTTGGAAGTCAATTGAAAAATGAAGCTCATGACCTCCTGGACTTTCTGCTTCCTCTTTCATAAAAAGGTGCTAATGATTACTAAGGAAAACTAGAGATTAGACTATACATACTATCTAGAATATTCCAAATTCAATATAGATAGCTAATAATAGCTATTTACTGATTGACATAAATAGTTTTGTGGCTGGATAAAATAAATAGTAATTTTTCTTCCAGCACTTCCTTATATGATCCACATTCTTTAGCTACCAAGGGCACAGACCCCAGCAGCACTCTGCAGCATTATGAATTAACTCTTTAATTATTAACTAGCCATCTGCAGAGACCTGAGCTAGGCTGGGGGTCAGTAGCTGTGGTGGAAGGGTAAAAAGACTTACAAAATACTGTTTTTGTCTTTAAGGAGATAAAAAAAATTCATAGATATATAAGATGCTGTATCTTGACCATTTTTATGATAATCATTAAGTCCAGTAGGATGAAGTTGATTTGAGAGTGAGGATTTTAACTATGAAATACAGACATCATTATTGTGTTTCTTAATAGTTTTAAAATTTGTGCATATTCATTCTGCAGGCTCTTTGGAAACTCTTGTTTCTGTATAGCATCAAATTGCCTTTTTTGTGTTTAGTAAAAATGCTTTCTTTGGTAATAAAGAAAAATAAAACTCAAAACATTATTTTAACACCTTGACAGTTTCATGTTCTTCACAGAAGAGGTAAAAGTCTCTTTGTTAGAGGTAATAAAAACCCTCCTCTCCAAATCAATCAATAGCACCAGCTTACAAGGAGGTTGATTTGAAATGGTAAAGCTGATGGCGAATTTGCCATGAGCTTAGGAATATGCTACAGAGGGATGTTTGAAAAATCTTAAAGTAAAACCATGCAACCAAAAACAAAAATATAAGAAAAGAAGAAGAAGAAGAAGAAGAAGAAGAAGAAGAAGAAGAAGAAGAAGAAGAAGAAGAAGAGGAGGAGGAGGAGGAAGAAGAAGAAGAAGAAGAACTACTATCTGGAAAACTCGAGGAAAATTTAGAGAAAAGAATTGATTTGACTTGAATTTCAGCATCCCCGTTTCATTACTCTGATCTTTCCCCTGCAGCAAGCGTTTTCTCAAAGAAAGTCTTTCTTCCTCTTTGTTTAATGTACAAATTCACAAGTGAAGATAAGTTTTATGAATACATTTTTGAATATTACTAGAAAAATCTTTGAATATAAATTTTAGTAGCAATAACCTTTGGAAAACCCATGAGATCCTTCAGAGTGATGAAAAATTATTTCAGGCAGCTGAATTTCAAATCACCAAGCAATTTTAGGTTTTTCAACCTAAAAGCAATTTTAGAGTTTTTTTTTTTTTTTTTTAGTTAAACTGTTAATTTTCACAAAATGAGTTTGCTCCCTTCAAAAGAGCAGACTTTTCACATAGAATATCTGTCAAAGGAGAGAGGGTAGGGCATATATTTTTGCTTCTGGTAAACTACTGATAAATAAAAGAACTTTGTAAGAGAACACAATTCAAAAAAATAGAAACCATCTACAATGGCTTGATTCACTAGGTCCAAGTTACAGAATAGCAAATTCCGTAGGGGACTTATTTTCATATAATTCTTTTCCATGATTAAATATTAGAATATTTCAGATTCCCATGAATTTTCATTAAAATATTCCAAGATGGAATGCACTAAATTAGTAATTCAAACACACCTATTTTTTATAAATTTAAGGCAAAGCCTAGCTATTATTTTCAAAGCTTCAGAGCAATAAAACTGTAATAGACAAGACTAACACAGCCACATGCCAGTGAAACGAGTTGGAAATGCAGTTATGCGCAACAGGACTCCTGAGGTCCAGCTTAGGATGTAGCTGTGGCCCCAGGCATCGAAGAACCTGATGTGTCTAATCACAGATCATTCATTGACTCCCTTCATCCTCAAAACAAGTCCTCTTTCCATCTCATGGTACAAGACATAATATGATCCCATACTGTCTCACGAAACTTGTTCTACTCTCTGTGCCCTCCTGGCTTGTTATGCGTGGACATGCTACCCATTGTCTTTCCATAACTTCATGCATTCTCTGTCTTGATCCTGAAACTAGTTAGAAGTTCATAAAGAACTGTGGTTAAAACTTGCAAGTAAACTACCATGTGCTCATGTGGTCAAGGTTTCTTTTGCTAAGGAAAAGAAACTAGCTAGCTGTCTTCATGAAGAAATTCATTAAATTAAAAATCTTTATAGGTATTGACAAAATAGAGACTAACTCATAAAAAGTACACTCTAAATATCAATGATAGGAAGAAAAATAAATGGAATATTTTATTCACTAAAGATAATAGATTCTTTTTTATTTATTTATTTATATATTTATTTTTTTGAGTACCAGGGATTGAACTCAGGGGCACCTGCCTCAGCTTCCCTAGCCGCTGGGATTATAGGCATGCACCACCATGCCTGGCTCTAAAACATTCTTAATCTCAGAAAACAATGTGAGCTTTCTATACCTAAACAACATGGTTTGTCCTGTTTTCTCCTTAGAACTCCCATGTTTCTAAAAATTAGGGTAAAAACATATAAAGTTTAACATTTTAAATCATTTTTAGAACCTATGGCATTAGGTACATTCACAGGGTTGTATAACACATCAGCTGTTTCTAGAACTTCACATCATACTAAACAAAAATTCTGTACCCTTTGAATAATAATTCTTCCTTTCCTCCTCAGCTCCTGGTAATCTCTAGTATACTTTCTGCATCTATTAATTTGCCTCTTCTAGATCCCTCATAGAAGTGGAGTCATACAATATGTCATTTTGTGTCTGGCTTATTTTACCTAATGTTAGGGAAGTGCTATCATTTGGTTCTAAAGTGTTGCCCAAAGGTTCATGTGTGGAAGGCTTGATTTCCAAATCATGGTGTTATTGAGAGGTCATGGAACCTTTAAGAGGCAGAGCCTAGCGGGAGGAAGTTAAGTCTTTGGGGGTTTGCCCTTGAAATGTTAGTGAGACTCCAACCCCTTTTTCTCCCTCCCTGTTTTCTTTCCAGGCACTTTGTGGTAAGCAACTTCTTTTGCCATTTGCTCCAATGACATGTGCTGAGTCACCACAGGCCCAAAGGCAATGGACCAAACCACCAAGGACTCAAACCTTCAAAACTGTGAGTCAAAACAATTTTTTTTTTTTTTTGAGTTGACTAACTCAGGTATCTTGTTACTCTAATGGGACGTTAACGCCAACGTTCATACGTCTTGTAGCATGGTTCAGAATTTTATTCTTTTCTGTGACTAATCTACCATTGTATGTACATAACACGTTTTTTTTATCCACTCATCTGTTGTTGGACATTGTGGTTCTTTTGCCACATTGCTGTACTTTAAGTAAGAAAGGTGCATGAGGATGCTGCAACCGTCTATTCTTCTGTAATAGGGACTTAGCCCTCACTTTCTTTCACTTACCTTTTAAAGGGGGATCTTGATGGTAGTAAAATCACCCCACACTCACTAATACAAGTCAGATGACAATTCTCAATTCTCATTATTGTTGGATCAGTCTATGAGCAGCACACAAGCTTCTGCCCCTTGTCTCTCTCCTATTTCTTTTTCCTGGTTTCTCATGGTGGCTGTTCCTGTGTCCTTCTAACCTGCTCCACATAAACCAGCTCTGCCAATGTTGTCCAGAAGAATCTACTAATGTCATGGGTCTTTCTTTAAATTCTGATTAAGTAAGGGTCATTATTTTATTTTATTAAATTTCCTTCCAATCATATAGAAAGTTTTAGGTAACTTCTGGCCTTTAATAAAATTGAAAAATGAAATTTTATATGTGCTGGTTAATTACATTTCCATTATCTCCAATTGCTGATCAAAGGAAAATGAAGTTCTGTATAGACTTCACTAGAAATTAAGAAAATATAGTTCTAAGGTAAGTAGTAAAAATAATCGTCCCTTTTGAAAGTTAAGGAATTTTCTTAACTTGTGCCTTCCAGCGCACACACACACACAAAATTAAGGTTTCCTGCTTCTTCTCACCCAACCCATGATATTTCCTTGACACCTCTCTAACCCTCTCCCTAGTAGATAAGAACTAGTGACAGGAACTTATGAGGATAGAGTAAAAAAGAAAGGCAATTGCAATAGTTCCATATTTGCTTTATTTTGGGGTGTATAATGGCATGTGCAGACAGGTGTGAGCACACACACACATATATATATACATACACATATATATTTACTTAAAAATAAAAAGATTCCAATTTTGTCTATTATACTCAATGATGTTTAAATCTTGTACTGAATTCACATGTCACTTCCTATTATTCCTTTTTCAACATATAAGAACACAAACACAAATGAAGTTTTTCTTAATCAGTCAGTTGAGAGTTGTCATAATCTGGTCACTTTGGAAGAAATGTTTTAGCAATTAGTTCATTCAGTATGCAAGGCAATTATCAGGAACTTCAAGGTATGCTGTAGTGAAGGGAGTATTATAAATGATAGACACTCTAAAATATTTGATGAATTATGCAAAAACATGTATGCATGGATTATCTTGATTAAAAGTTGTACATTTTCAAAGTAGCCTTCATAGCTTCGAAGCACTGATGATGAAGATACATGAAATTCAACTGCAGTTACACTCAGAAGACTCCTTATTTGAAGAGCTGTGTTTAGATGTTCAAGACTCTAGGAAAGGACTGAGTTTTGATTCATCTTCTCAGGCTCATTGTAAAACATGGTTCATAATAGCACCTGCCTTCATGGAAGTTGTATTAGATGAATGTATATTTACACACACACACACACACACACACACACACACACACACAACACACAGAGTCAGCCCTTTGTATTAATGAGTTCCACATTTGTGGATAAAACCAATAGTGGATCAAATACTCAGAGGGCATGTGTAATTTACATGCAGATACTGTGCTAATATTACATACAGAACTTGAACTTCAGCAAATTCCTGGGGATTCCTAGAACCAATCCACCACAGAAACTAAGGGATGACCATACTGGTATATTTTATATATTCATATAGCGTAGTATCCCCATCACTGGTTTTGTCTTCCATGGTGTTAATTACCTATAGTCCATCATAGGCTGAAAATATTAAATGGAAAATTTCAGAAATAAATCCTTCATAATTTTAAATTTTGTGTTTATTCTGAACACCAAGATGAACTCTCTACCATCACACTCTGTTCTGCTTAAAATGTGAATCACCCCTCTGTCCAGTGCATCAATGCTACATATATTACCCAACTGTCAATCATTTAGTAGTCTTCTTTGTTATCAGAGAGACTGTTGCAGTACAGCAATAAACCTTATTTTACTTAATAATGATCCCAAAGCCCAAAAGTATAGATACAGGTTTTTTCATTATAGCACATGATTATAAATGTTCTATTTTATTATTAGTTAATATTATTATTTTCTATGACTAATTAATCTTTGAGGACCTAGCCTGTAGACACCTCCACATGGGCATACCTTTGTCTTGGCAAGGTCCACTTTATCCCTCTCTGACAACAGTGGCATAAGACCAAAGAGAGTGGATCACTCTGATTCCTTGAGCAAACACACGATGGCTTTTAATAAATTTGCAAACTTCTGCCCAGGAAGGACTGAATCCCTTCTATGTAAATACAAAACATCTACTGCCTTAACATTTAACTCCTGATATTAATTTTGCTACCAACATTATTTTGACATTCATTTTGTCTCAATGAACAAAAAAAAATGCTTTTGAAAATTTCATTTGAGATTGTTAATCAAGCCTAGACTGGATATTTGGTAGAGCAAGCCCATGAAAGTACACTACCTTCTTCAAAAGCCAATTGACTCTTTAGATCCTTTTTTTTTAATATGAATGTTCCAACTGTTTGTCAAATTATATGAAAAGTCCAATTATATGAAAAATCATATGAGAATTTTATTGAAATTTCTTTGGGTGTATAGACTCAATTGGACAGAATGTAAAATCTTCCTAGTACATGATATATTTATTTAATAATTTATAATTTCTTATAAGCCTTTATTAAAATCCATAACCTTTTCCATTTCATACATATTTATATGTTCATTAATGTTTATTTACCTATATTCATATTCCTTCCATTTATTTTCAAATTCAAAATTATGTTTCTACCAAATATTTATGGCTAAATTTTTGTATGTGTCTTTTTTTTTTTTTTTGGTACTGGTGATTGAACCCAGGACAACATGCATCCAAAGCAAGTGCTCTACCACTGAGTCATGTCTCAAGCCCTTCTTTTTAAATTTTGTGACAGGTCTCACAAAATTGACCAGATTGACCTTAAATTTGTGTTCCTCCTGCCTCAGCCTCCTGAGTAGCTGGGATTTGAGGTATGCATCACCTCATATGGAAGTATATATCATTCACATTTTCATAGAATAGAATACATTTTGTGATGTCTGAGGAAAGTACATTTGATAATCTGTTCATTTATAATAAAATTATCTTAACATACATAAAAACATGAGTTATATTTTTAAGTCACACATACTTTCCATAGTATATTAATGTCTGAATTATATAGAATTCACAGCACTTACTAGCTGAAGGATGCAATGTAGTGGTATAGTGGTTTATTTATGTGTTTGCTTAATTTGCCACATTCCACTTTGAGAAACACATCCTATCATTTCATTTTGGTCAGTTGCCCTCATGCAGTCTTCTGCCTGTGTGTGTAATACTACAACAACCAAAGATAATAGATTTATAGTTTATGGGTGGACTAAGAAGCTAAAATGCCTGTAGGTAATGCACCTCAAAGGTTTCTGATATCGAAAGTATGTAAAGAATATTGGTAGAGAAACACAGATTTGTGTTATGCAGAAGACAGGCTAAACTTAACAATTTGTCAAGAGGCTGTCAGGATTGGAAAAAAAAAAAAAAGAAACCTCTAATCCTATCATTGAAGAAGTGGGTAAAAGTGTAAGAATAAGCTTCCAAATGGAGAAATGTCAAATAAATGGAAATATGAGTCACATAAAAAGGAAAGATTTCTTAACATTTAGCTAAAAAAAACTTTATTAATCATGCAGTAGTGTTCCATGTTCTAGATCATAATAAGAATTTAAGGAAATCATAAAATTCTTTTTCTTGCTTTTACTTTTCAAAAAGAAAAAATCATTGTCGTAGAATATAGCTTTAAAGAAACTATTTCTTCCATAAAAGTAGGTAACAGTGTTATGGGTTAGATATTAGGTGTCCCCCAAAAGCTCATATGTGAGACAATGCAAGAAGGATTAGAGGTGAAATGGTTTCATTATGACAGCCTTAACCCAATTAGTGAATTAATCCCCTGTTGGGATTAACGGAATGGTAATGAAAGGCAGGTAAGGTGTGACTGGAGGAGGTGGGTCAATGGGGGCATGCCTTTGGGGTATGTATTTTGTATCTGCTTCTGATCATCATGTGAGCTGCTTTCCTCCACCACACTCATCTGCCATGATGTTCTACCTCACCTTGAGCCTGCAGGAATGGAGCCTGCTGTCTACAGATTGAGACCTCTGAAATTGTGAGTCCCCCAAAAATCATTTTCTCCTCTAAAATTGTTCTTGTCAGATCTTTTAGTCACAGCAGTGAAAAAGCTGACTAAAACAAACATTGTCTCAAAATTAACAAATTCTGGGGTTTTCAAGATGGCAGACTAGAGGGCGGCTGCATTTCACATTGCTCCAGGACGCAAGATTCAAAAGAGGAGTTAGTGAGAGTCTTGGGACCAACTCAAAGCCGCTGGGTGAGTCTCTCCCGTTGGAGAGGCATCCCGGATGGGGCGGTAGCCCCAGAAAGCAGGGAACTTTGTGAAGTAGAGTTGCTCGGCGAGACGCCCCTCCTCCCGCTGGAGCGGTAAACACAGACAACTGGGATCATCGTAGAGGAGGCGGCTCAGCACAGCGCTTGGACTCGGAGCAACCACTGGGGCTCCGGGCGGCTGCCTGAGGAGGAGTTGCGTGGTGAGCTGTTTGGACTCAGAACGACCGCTTCTGAACACCGGGGAGTTGCCCAGAGGAAGAGGAGGAGCGCGGCGGGTCGCTTGGTTTAGGAGTGACTGCATCAGAGCCACAGGCAGTTGCCAGAGGAGGAGGCAAGAGGTGAGTTGATTGGACTCAAAGCTACTGCTCCTGAACACCAGTGGCCCACCTGGAGGAGGAGCACGGTGGGTCGCTTGGTCTCGGAATGACCGCTCCTGAACACCCGGGGGGCTACTCCGAGGAGGAGGAGGAGGAACAGGGCGGGTCACTTGGACTAGGAGTGACTGCCTAGGGCTAGGGGCGGTTGGCGGGAGGAGGAGACACGAAGTGAGTTGCTTGGACTCCTAGTGACTGCGTCGGAAACCGGGCGGCTATCCAGAGGAAGAGGTGTGTGGCGGGTCTCTGGGTCTTGGAGCTATTGTACGGGGCTCCAGGAGGCGACTCAGAGGAGGGGCCGCATAGCCAGGCGATTAGGTGCAGAGCAGGGTCCCAGGATCGGCTTCTTGCTGGAAGAGCTGCACAGAGACACGCCTAGGGGCTGAGTGAAGTTTCCAGGACTGCGGGCAGATGCTCTGAGGAGAGGCAACCTAAGGAGACTCGCCTGTGAAGGGTGAGTCTCCCAGGCACAGGAGGTAGGTCCAGGCCCCTGGGAACATTGCAGAGGAAGACAGCCCAGCCCAGTGGTAGTTGTAGATTGAGGGGAACCTCTAGGAGGGCAACTGACCAGCGAGACCTCCCCACCGGGTGAGTCTACCCTGCTGGGTGAGGTTTTCCCACAGGGAGAGTAAAACCAGAGACACAGGCACAAACAGGCCTTGCCTCAGCCCGCAGCCTAGTTCCCCATTGGATGACCATTGGTCAACAAGTGGAGGCACCTCTGCCCACTAGCAGGGAATATACCCCACCTGAGGGTCACCACCCCTAGAGAGGCAGCTTCTTCGTGGAGCTCTGCATTATCAAATTCCTCCAAGACTTCAGGCTACTGAAAGATAAGAGGGGATATACTAGCAATCTTCAGGGACATTATAAGTCGATAGAGGAAATCTGCAATATCTTAATGACCCACTGATTCCTGAACAATATGAGAAAACAAGGGAAGAAAATACCCTAATCAAATCTAGATGTTACATCAATAAAATCCAACAACAGCATGGCAGAAGAAATGACAGAAAGGGAGTTCAGAATGTACATAATTAAAATGATCAGGGAAGCAAACAATGAGATGAAAGAACAAATGCAGGCATTGAATGATCGCACCAATCAACAGTTAACAGAGCAAATAAGGAAGCAAAAGATCATTTCAATAAAGAGTTAGAGATACTGAAAAAAAAACCAAACAGAAATCCTTGAAATGAAGGAAACAATAAACCAAATTAAGAACTCCATAGAAAGCATAACCAATAGGATAGAACACCTGGAAGACAGAACTTCAGATATTGAAGACAAAATATTTAACCTCGAAAACAAAGTTGAACAAACAGAGAAGATGGTAAGAAATCATGAAAAGAATCTCCAAGAACTATGGGATATCATGAAAAGGTCAAATTTGAGAATTATTGGGATTGAGGAAGGCTTAGAGAAACAAACCAAAGGAATGAACAATCTATTCAATGAAATAATATCAGAAAATTTCCCAAATCTGAAGAATGAAATGGAAAATCAAGTTCAAGAGGCTTATAGGACTCTAAATACACAAAATTGCAAAAGACCCACACCAAGGCACATTATAATGAAAATACCTAACATACAAAATAAAGACAGAATTTAAAAGGCTGTAAGAGAAAAGAACCAAATTACATTCAGGGGGAAACCAATACGGATATCAGCAGATTTTTCAATCCAGACCCTAAAAGTGAGAAGGGCCTGGAACAACATTTTTCAAACTCTGAAAGAAAATGGATGCCAACCAAGAATCTTATACCCAGCAAAACTGACCTTCAAATTTGACAATGAAATAAAATCATTCCATGATAAACAAAAGCTAAAAGAATTTACAAAAAGAAAGCCAGCATTACAGAACATTCTCAGCAAAATATTCCATGAGGAAGAGATAAAAAACAAAGAAGCAAATCAGCAAAGGGAGGAATTATCCTAAAGGAACTGTCAAATAAAGGAGGAACCAAGTGTGTCAAAATCTAAATAAATAAATAAATAAAATTTTAAATATGAACCAAATGACCAGGAATACAAATCATATCTCAATAATAACCCTGAATGTTAATGGCCTGAATTCATCAATCAAAAGACATAGACTGGCAGATTGGATTAAAAAGAAAGATCCAACAATATGTTGCCTGCAAGAGACTCACCTCATAGAAAGAGATACCCATAGACTAAAGGTAAAAGGATGGGGAAAATCATACCATGCACATGGGCTCAGCAAAAAAGCTGGAGTATCCATCCTCATTTCAGATAATGTGCACTTCAAGCCAAAGTTAGTCAGAAGGGATAAAGAAGGACATTTCATACTGCTTAAGGGAAGCATAAATCAGCAAGATAAAACAATCATAAACATCTATGCCCCAAACAGTGGCTCATCCATGTATGTCAAACAAATCCTTCTCAATTTTAGAAACCAAATAGACCATAACACAATAATACTAGGTGATTTTAACATGCCTCTCTCACCACTGGACAGATCTTCCAAACAAAAATTGAACACAGAAACCATAGATCTCAATAACACAATCAATAATTTAGACTTAACAGACATTTATAGAATATACCATCCAACCAAGAGCGAATACACTTTCTTCTCAGCAGCACATGGATCCTTCTCTAAAACAGACCATATATTATGCCACAAAGCTAATGTTAGCAAATACGAGAAGATAGAGACACTACCTTGTATTCTATCAGATCATAATGGATTGAAGTTAGAAATAAATGAAAGAGTAAAAAACAGAAACTACTCCAACACCTGGAGATTAAACAATATGCTATTATTTGATGAATGGATAACAGAAGATATTAGGAAGGAAATTAAAAAATTCTTAGAGGTAAATGAGAACAAAGAAACATCATATCAAAATCTCTGGGACACTATGAAAGCAGTACATAGAGGAAAATTTATTTCATGGAGCGCATTTAATAAAAGAAGTAAAACTCAACAAATAAACAACCTAACACTACAGCTCAAAGCCCTAGAAAAAGAAGAACAGACCAACACCCAAAGTAGTAGAAGACAGGAAATACTTAAACTCAGAGCGGAAATCAACAAAATTGAAACAAAAGTAACAATACGAAAAATTGACAAAATAAATAGTTGGTTCTTCGAAAAAATAAACAAAACTGATAAACCTTTAGCCACACTAACAAAGAGAAGACGAGAGAAAACCCAAATCACTAAAATTCGGAATGAACAAGGAAATATCACAACAGACACAACTGAAATACAAAACATAATTAGAAGCTATTTTGAAAATCTATACTCCAACAAAATAGAAAATTTCGAAGATATTAACAGGTTTCTAGAGACATATGAATTGCCTAAACTGAACGAGGAGGACATACACAATTTAAATAGACCAATTTCAAGTAATGAAATAGAAGAAGTCATCAAAAGCCTACCAACAAAGCAAAGTCCAGGACCAGATGGGTTCTCAGCCGAGTTCTACAAAACCTTTAAAGAAGAGCTCTTTCCAATACTTCTCAAAGTATTCCATAAAATAGAAGAGGAGGGAACTCTCCCAAACTCATTCTATGAAGCCAATATTACCCTGATACCTAAACCAGACAGAAACACATCGAGGAAAGAAAATTTCAGACCAATATCCTTAATGAACATCGATGTAAAAATTCTCAACAAAATTTTAGCAAATCACATATAAAAACATATTAAAAAGATAGTGCACCATGATCAAGTGGGTTTCATCCCAGGGATACAAGGTTGGTTCAACATCAGGAAATCAATAAATGTAATTCACCATATCAACAGACTTAAAGTCCAGAATCACATGATTATTTCAATAGATGCAGAGAAAGCATTTGATAAAATACAGCACTCCTTCATGCTCAAAACACTAGAAAATATAGGGATAGTGGGAACATTCCTTAACATTGTAAAGGCCATCTATGCTAAGCCCATGGCTAATATCATTCTAAATGGTGAAAAACTGAAAGCATTCCCTCTAAAAACTGGAACAAGGCAGGGAAGCCCTCTTTCACCACTTCTTTTCAATATTGTCCTTGAAACTCTAGCCAGAGCAATTAGACAGACCAAAGAAATTAAAGGGATATGAATAGGAAAAGAAGAACTCAAAGTATCCCTATTTGCTGATGATATGATTGTATACTTAGAGGAACCAGGAAATTCCACCAGAAAACTTTTAGATCTCATTAGTGAATTCAGTAAAGTAGTGGGATATAAGATCAATGCACATAAATCTAAGGCATTTTTATACATAAGCGATGAATCTTCAGAAAAAGAAATTAGGAAAACTACCCCATTCACAATAGCTTTGAAAAAAATAAAATACTTTGGAATCAATCTCACAAAAGAGGTGAAAGACCTCTACAATGAGAACTACAGAACACTAAAGAAAGAAATTAAAGAACAGCTTAGAAGATGGAAAGATCTCCCATGTTCTTGGATAGGAAGAATTAATATTGTCAAAATGGCCATATTACCAAAAGTTCTATACAGATTCAATGCAATTCCAATTAAAATCCCAATGATGTACCTTACAGAAATAGAGCAAGCAATTATGAAATTCATCTGGAAGAATAAAAAACCCAGAATAGCTAAAGCAATCCTTGGCAGAAAGAGTGAAGCAGGGGGTATTGCAATACCAGATCTTCAACTCTACTACAAAGCAATAGTAACAAAAACGGCATGGTATTGGTACCAAAATAGAAAGGTGGATCAATGGTACAGAATAGAGGACACGGACACAAACCCAAATAAATACAATTTTCTCATACTAGACAAAGGGGCCAAAAATATGCAATGGAGAAAAGATTCAACAAATGGTGCTGGGAGAATTGGAAATCCATATGCAACTGAATGAAACTAAACCCATATCTCTCACCATGCACGAAACTAAACTCAAAATGGATTAAGGACCTCGGAATCAGACCAGAGACCTTGCATCTTATAGAAGGAAAAGTAGGTCCAGAGCTTCAACATGTCAGCTTAGGACCAGACTTCCTCAACAGGACTCCCATAGCACAAGAAATAAAAGCAAGAATCAATAACTGGGATAGATTCAAACTAAAAAGTTTTCTCTCAGCAAAGGAAATTATCAGCAATGCGAAGAAAGAGCCTAGAGAGTGGGAGAAAATCTTTGCCAATCATACTTCAGATAGAGCACTAATCTCCAGAATCTATAAAGAACTCAAAAAACTCTACACCAAGAATGCAAATAATCCAATCGACAAATGGGCTAAGGAAATGAACAGACACTTCACAGAAGAAGATCTACAAGCAATCAACAAACATATAGAAAAATGTTCAACATCTTTAGTAATAAGAGAAATGCAAATCAAAACCACTGTAAGATTCCATCTCACCCCAATTAGAATGGTGATTATCAAGAATACAAGCAACAACAGGTGTTGGCGAGGATGTGGGGAGAAAGGTACACTCATACATTGCTGGTGGGGCTGCAAATTAGTGCAGCCACTCTGGAAAGCAGTGTGGAGACTCCTTAGAAAACTTGGAATGGAACACCATTTGACCCAGCTATCCCACTCCTTGGCCTATGCCCAAAGGACTTAAAATCAGCATATTACAGAGATACAGCCACATCAATGTTCATAGCTGCTCAGTTCACAATAGCCAGATTGTGGAACCAACCTAGATGTCCTTCAATTGATGAATGGATAAAGAAACTGTGGTATATATATACAATGGAATATTACTCAGTCATAAAGAATGATAAAATTATGGCATTTGCAGGCAAATGGATGAAACTGGAGAATATCATGCTAAGTGAGATAAGCCAATCTCAAAAAACCAAAGGACGAATGATATCGCTAATAAGTGGATGATGACACATTATGGGGGGTGGGAGGGGTTAGTGTTAGGGTTAGAGTTAGGGTTAGGGAGGGGGGCAAGAATGGAGGAAGGAAAGACTGTATAGAGGGAAAGGAGGGGTGGGAGGGGTGGGGGGGAAGGGAAAAAAATAACAGAATGAATCAAACAACATTACCCTATGTAAATTTATGATTACACAAATGGTATGCCTTTACGCCATGTACAAACAGAGAAACAACATGTATCCCATTTGTTTACAATAAAAAAAATAACAAATTCTAGATTAATATGAAAATGAATAAAAAGTGAATTGTCTGGATTTAAAAGAATAATGTTTTACCTAAGACTGGAATCAAATGATGTGAGACAGTCACTGAGGAAATTAAAAAATTTAACTTCTGTTTCATCTGTCTCCATAAAAAGTCATCAAAATAAGGCTGCTGACCAAATTGTGTTTCCATTATTAGTTTATCTTGTAGGTGGTTTCCATATCTGTCAAAGTTATGGTCTTATTGGAAAGTATAATGGATGAACCTCTAATAAAGGCTCTCATATCTATAGAAGGAATGCCCAATTTTCTGTAAGTTAGAACTTGAATGTCCCTCAAAAGCCAATGTGATGATCCAGCCTGTGATACTACTAGAAGGTGATAGAAACTTTTTCGGATCTGGTGCTTGCTGGAAGAACTTAGGTCATTGGGACCATTTCCCTGAAGGGAGTATTGGAACTCCAGCGCTTTCTAGCCTTGACCTCTTTGCTTTCCTGTATGCCATGAAGTGAGCCTGTCCTCTACCATGCACTCTCACCATGATGGACTATGTCTCATGATGGATTAGGCCCAAAGTCAATGGGGTCTAGCAAGCACAGATTGAAACCTCTGAAAATGTGAGCCAAAATAAGCCTTTTCTTCTTATAAATTAAATATCTCAGGGATTTTGTCACAGCAACAGAAAGTTGAATAATACAAAGAGTTAGCAATGATAAAAATATTTTTCTACACTGTTCGGTACAGTAACCATCAGTCTTGAGTGGCTACTGAACACTTAAAATGTGGGTAGTATGAAAGAACAAGTGAATTTTTAAATTTATGGCAGTTAAATTTAGCCATTAGCCATTAGCCAATCCAGTTCAAGAAAAGGAAATAAAATTAAATGAAAACGGAATGTATGAGGGATGAATTATTTGGAGACTGGATTCTCTATTCTCTAGAAAACTTCATAAGAATGAACATTTTAGACTGAGGCTAAACTTTGCTTTTACTACTTTTTGTACCACTTAATATATTGAAAATTGTCTCAAACACCATGAAAAACAACAAAATGGAACACAGCTAAAATAATTTTTCAAATTTAAATTAAATTTATTTTTATTCGATACATAAAAATATTTAAAACTTGTACATGTTAATGAGGAACCTATGATATTTCAACACTTGTCCATATTGTATGTTTAAATCACATTCAACCTATATTCATGAAATTTTTTATCTTTGCTTTATGTTGAAAACATTCAAAATCCTCTCTTCTAGTTTTATACACAAAATGCATTATTGTTAATTATATTCACTATGTCATGCTGTAGCACACCAGAAATTATTATTCCTAACTAGAAATTACAGTAATTGAAAGACCTTTTCCAAAGCCACTCTTCCCACCTACCTCACTCTCTGGTAACCACTATTCTCTCAATTTTGATGAGATCAACTTTTTAGCATCTACTTTTTAAATTTTTTCTAAATCTTTTAACACTTTTTAGTGCTTTATGGTTCTTATAGGAGTTGGACTCATTTCGACATAATCATACATGCATGGAATTTAAGTTGCTCATTTCAGTCCCCAGTGCCTCCTCTTTTCCTGCCCAACTCCCCGTTGTCTACTCTACTGTTCTTTCATTTATTTTACTTATTTATTTATTTCTCATTGGTGCTTTAAAGATATACATATAGTGGAATTCCTGAGCTACATTAATACATAAGCATAGCATAATTTTGTCAAATTCATTTCACATTTCCTCCCCTCTCCTGTCCCTCCTCCCTCTCCCAAAATCTTCATCTTCTGCTCCAGCAGATCTTCCCTGTATCTTTACAATATCTAATACCTCCTTTCCTCTTATTTTGCTCTGGGTTCTGTGTATAAGAGAAAACATTTAACCCTTTATTTTCTTAGTCTAGCTTATTTCACTTAACATGATGTTCTCCATTTTCATTCATTTATCAGCAAATGTCATGATTTTATTCTTTATCTCAAAGTAAAACTTCTTAGCTTTTTGAGGAAACTCCACACTGTTTTACATAATAGTTAAACTAATTCACATTCCTATTAAGGATGTGCAAGTGTTCCCTTTTCTTCACATCCTCACCAGTATCATCTTTCATCTTTGTGATTGTAGTCATTCTTATTGGAATAAGGTGATATGTCATTGTAATTTTAATTTGCACAAACTACTTTAAAAATCCCAAATGTTATATAATGTTCCAAAGATATTTATTCTGCCAGAATGTTTTCCAAATATCTTTAAAATCAAATTTGTGGGTAATGAAAATCCCATGTGATTAGTAATTTTTCTTTACTGAAGATTTATTTTAATCTACATATATAATAGTTCTTGTCATTCTATTTTGATATTTAAAATATATCCTTATCCCCTGCTATTGTAAATAGGATACTCTGTAAAAGCTAACCAAGGAATTTGATATTCTTTTGTTTTGATATCAAGCTATTTAATATTTTTACTTATATCAATATTACCCTAGCTTCATTTGGATACATAATTGAATGGCAAGTCATTCTTGATGACAGATCTATGAAATAAACGTCATATTTCCATCATCATGACAGTGATTCTTAAAGGGAATAAATCTCCTTGTCAGCATGCACTCACTGACAGCTGTCACCGTTATTGGTAGTGGGTTTTAACATTTCATCTTTAACTACCAGTCCCTACGCCTATAGAATATTTGATATTGTTTTACTGAAATTTTAATATAGTGCTATATCTAAACCATGTACATGCATGTAGTCTCAACTATTTGTGGAATCTGAGGCAAGAAGAACCGAGGTGTTTGAAATCAGCCTGAGCAACTTAGAGCCCCCACATTCAGAAGCAAACAGAGATCCCATCACTAAATAGTTCTTCATATGCTAAGAAGCATTATTCATTTGATTTATCACTTAGTTGAAAGTTAAGGATAACAAGATTTTAGGCAATTATTTTAAATGAAAGTTACCGTATATACTGTGTAGGTTTATTTCTTTTATTTAATAATGGAAAATTTTTTTTCTCTGCAGAGAGGATGTCTATGGTCAATAGTCTGAAATATTTCTATGTACACTCTACAAGTAAGGACTCATTTCTTTTTACCTATGATTAATTTTGGTATATTGCAGATCTGAAACTGATACATTTTCCTCTTCCTACCTAACTTTTACTATGGAATAGAGTAATAGAAAACAAATGTGTCAGCTAATTGAAAACATATCATTTCAAAAATGTGTGAAAGTTCCCCCAAATTTTTACCTTTTATTCATATGACAAAGGAAAACTATATTTGTTTAGATGTACAGTTGCTTTGATTTTTCATTGATTTTTGTTGACCATATCAAATTTTATCATAATTCAATATATGTATCTTTATATAGTAATTACTTTCTCAATATTTCATCTTATAGTAAATGGGCACAATTCATCAAGCTACATTTGCCAACTGAAAGTAATCATAAAGAAAAAGACAGATTTCCTATAAGGAAATAAGCATTTCAGGGACAAAGATTGCCTTAACAACCAAAATGGATGCTTGAAGAGAGTTACATCTGCAAAGTGCTGAAAGGAAATGATTACTCTATAATTTTATACCTACTTACAATATCATTCAAGGATGGAAATGAATTAAAATATTTTCACATCAAAATTAAAAGAGGGACATTTTTACATGAAATAGTTTCTCATCATGAGAATTTGAATGATTTTGATAGTTAGAAAAATTAAATCCAGAGAAAAAGGTTGAGTTTCAAGAATACATTATTTTTAAACACTCATGAAAATTTTATGAACATTGACCATGTAAAGGTTTTAGGGTAAATCTAACATGTTCCAAATGGTTGATATCATATAGATTCTATTCCTTTATCACAAAATAAATTTTTTGAAACTTTGGATAGGAAGAGTTACTTTTAATGTTCAATATCACAGTAGTTAGGGTAACTATGGTTGACGTTAGTTGTATAATTCAAGGAGCAAGTATAGAGAATTTTTAATGTTCTCAACACAAATAAATAATAAATGCTAATTAACCTGATTTAATAATTACTAATTGTACATAATATTAAAATGTTACTTTACCTCATAAATACATGCAATTGTTATGTCATTTAAAAATAACTACATGTATTTCAAAAAATATATTGAATAAATTTCTAAGTAAACTGAGAGACAGAGAAATAACCATAATATAAACTAGTACAAGCTACAAATTGATTGATAACAAGAGTAATGCATATAAACTACAAAAAGACAGTGCTTAAAGCAAAGTATTAAATATTTATTTTTAAAATTTTGACTGAAAGTGCTTTTTAAAACACACAAACAATAAGTAAAATAAATTAATAAATTAACAATAATTTGAGAAAAGTAAGTAATAAGGATAAGAATAGTAACAAATGCACCAAAAACAGACATTGATTTATAATGTAGAGAAACTCAACAGCAGACGCTCTGAAAAGAGCAAAATGCAGAGAAACCTCTAACATAATCTTCACATCACGTTAGGTATGATACCCATGTTGGTATCAACCAAAAATTAACATTAGAAAGGCAAACTGAATTCTTGTAATAAGAATTCAATTTGTACTCCTAATGTTAATCTGTTCCTGTATTGCAGGGATTAATAAATGTGCATTCATTGTGTTTGACTATTGAATCCATCATTGGATTAGATTCAATTTGCTAAAATACTTTTGGGATTTTTGTATATATTGTTATCAAAAACTTGCACTTACATTTCCTTTTTTCCATAGTATTTTGTAAAATTTTCATACCAATAACATGCCAACCTCTTGGTTGACTCTCCAAACAAATTATGTGAGCCTTGACTTGGGCAATTTGTACTAGATGTTTCAAAAGTCTAGCACTTTTCCCCAGTATAGACTCCTTGTTCATTTCCTTCAAATTTCTTTCAAATGCAATACTTTTTGTAAAGCAAGCTCTGCTCATCTCTTTCCATCTCACTTCCATGTTTTATTCCTCCATGACAGGTATTACCATTTACATATTATGTTTTATTTATTTTTTTCACTTCTTTCTTCTTTCTACCCCAAAACGAATTTCAGGGCACTAGAGGTCCTAGATATTTTTGTTTCTTTTGTTTCTTAAATTACAAGTGACTAGGACAGGGTCTGGCACATATACACATGTAATTACTTAGTAAATCTGTTGAATGGATGGATGGTTGGAGAAGGTTATTGGCAACCGAAAACAGACACAGCCTCTGATTAATACAGAATGTGACCAGAGTCATAACTTCACTTTATACGTGAGCATCAGCCTATGGATTTTTATTAATATAATTTTATTTTATTCTAACTAATATAATTATATTACTAAAAATAAGATCAACATTATATTCAATGTGAATAAATAGTAATATCAATTCGAAGGTGAAAAATGAGAAAAACCAATGTAACAAAGAGGTCTTAACAGTGCAATAAGAAATGAAAATAAAGTAAAAGAACAAAAGAAATAGAAAACAGCAAGAAGAAACTATTGCACACATTCAAAAACATGATGGTGACTGAGATAAGAGAAAACTACAACAACAGTAACAGGTGTTGGGGGTATAGCTCAGTTGGTAGAGTGCTTGCCCAGCATTCACAAGGCACTGGATTCAATCTCCAGCACCAACAAAAAAAAAAGAGAGAGAGAGAGAGATTCTGAATGAATTTTTATTTGCTTCTGTACTTGATGTGAGAAGTAAAATAGTCAAAAATGAATTAAAGGTTTTCTACCTGAGCAACTAGAAAAATGGTGTTGAAATTTTTCTGAGGTGGTGAAGGCACAGAGGCAACCAATTTTCAGGGGAGATCAGTTTGGGACACACTGAACTTGTATCCCGAATGAGCAATCAATAGTCACCAGTCTTGCCTGATGATAGACATTCAGAAATCATCAGCATATTAATATCATTAAAATGATGAAATCAAGACTTAGAGGATGAGTTTAAATAGAAAAGAGAAGGCTGAGAACTGATCTCAGTGATCAAACTAGTGTTTACAAATTGGGTAAATGAAGAGAAAACAAATGTGACTTGTAATGTAGAAAGTGACCAGGAAAGTGTGGTGTGGGTTCCTTGAGGACCACAGGGGAGAGATTTGCTGTAACCAATGATGCGGACAGATTAAATATGTTGAGGTTCAAGAATTGGCATAGTAGGCTGCTGTACTAAAGAGCTATAAAAACCAGTTATCACAGGAAGGTATTATTATGATTTGGATATGGTCTGGTGTCCTGCAAAAGTTTCTGTTAATGCAGAGATGTTCAGAGATAAAGTGATTATTTTGTGACAGCTATAACATAATCAGTCTATCCAATTTGAATGAGCTGACTAGGTGGTAACTGTAGACATGTGGGATGTGGATGGAGGAAGAAGATCACTGAGTTGTGCCCTGGTAGGGTGCATCTTCTCTGAAGCCACTTTTTTCTCTCAGGTATGATTGGAAAAACATGAAAGACCAGGGTTCCAAAGAAAATAGGGGAGAAATTACAAACAACAAATAGAGATTATTTATGGAAAAAGTTTTGCTGTAAATTGAAGGAATGAAATAGGGTGGTAATTAGAAGAGGTAATCTGTAAATGGGTTTGTTTTCCTTTGTTTAGTTTTGTTTCTACAAGGGAGGAAGTAGCATATATGCATGATGATAAAATTGAAATGTGGAGAGATTAATGATAATACAGCAGACAGAATGAAGAACAGTGACCACAATGTCCTAAGTAGACAAATGGATTAAGATTTGATTGACAGATGGAGAAGTTGCTCTCTGCTAGACATGGGAACAAAAGATTCCCTGCAGAAGCAGTGAGGAAGGAGTGACATACACAGATGCAATAAGTGGGTAACTATAGTAGAATGAGCTATGGATGGTTTCTGTTTGTCCATTGCTTTTCAGTAAAATAGAAATTAAACTCAATGATTGAGATTAAGGATGAAAAAAGAGGCATCAAAGATTTCAGAAGATAAGAGAAACAATAAAATAGCTAATTAGGAGAGTGAAAAATGAATATAGAGAAATATAGCATGGCATCTGTACAGCATAAGAGGTTGTCCAGAGGTTGGCGTCGTAAATTTAAAGTGAGCCCAGTTGCTCTGCATATGTTTTCTTCCAACTCTGGTATCTGTGTGGATGACAGTGCAGAGTAACTGGAGAGCTGAATTTAAAGCTGAGGAAATGACTTGAAAAAAGAAGAGCAAAAGAGATGCAAAAGAGGAGCAAAGAAGTTGGGCAGTGATTTAAATGAATTCACACGTAACCCCAGCTCAAACTAAAAAGCTCATTCGAAAAAAATACAGACTTAGAAATGGAGTCTACCTTTTATAGCTTCATTTAGAATACTCTATATAACTATGATTTATTTTTACATATTTTTTCATAAACCCTATTATCCAAGAAAATCAAATTTATTGCTATATAAAAATAAAAATGTCATAGAGAACAATTGCTAATAAAATAACTAAATTTTAAAGAAAAAACAGGAAAACAGAGATCATTAAGAGATACAATACATAAAATCAACTCCAAAGCAAACTTTTAGATAATTATAGGGAAATATGAAATAGATACTTGTGCTTACTTAAAATTTAAAGGGATATTTGCAATATGGATGTTGTAAAGGATAACAATGCAATTGTCTTTCTGTAATCAGCAACTGTTCTATAATTAGAATCTACTTAGAATTCACAGAGAAATTTTTATTTCACATACTGTCATTTTTCTGGAAGAAAAGCCATTCACAAATAATATTATAAAAATAAACACAACCTCCAGAAAGGAATCGTTTCATCACATGAAGATGCCAGCACTTCAACACCATCATCAATAAGTGTCAACAGCACCTGTTCATTCAGACAAGCATGAAAATTTATAGAATATGATAGAATCATGATGGAGTGCTCATGCAAGATTATAAACCAGCTGTAGCATTGAAAAAAAAGGGGCTGCTGATTATTTGAATATTTGACAGCGCTTACAAAGAATTAGCTTATATATTTGATACCTGTTTCTACATTTGATAATAATAACTAGTAGAATCTCAGGGAAAGTCATGCTCACCCTCATATCTGTATATATTCTCACAATTACTCTTAACCACTGTCATTGTCTTGCCCACTGCACCAACCAAACATATATGCACCACTTAATCATAAGCTTGTTGAGCAAATAGTAGAAATATATGTTCTATATTTTTATAATTTCTAAAAGTCTAACAATCCCTTTTATAAAGAGGGTGGCAGCTTATATCTAACCAATACCAGGCCAAGGATAGAATTCACCAGTAAAAGAATTTAGACATTAGCTTTTCTTTTGGGGAAATAGTATTAATTCAATTATTTTACTTGTTTTAGGTCTAGTTAATATTTTGATTTCTTCTTGGGTCAGTTTTGCTAGTTGAGTCTTCATAGTGCCCAGTGATATTTATCTTGGTTCTTCTGTTTCTCTCAGGCTTTATTAGCCATTGCTCTAGAATAAGTTGAAAGTCGTAGATCAGAGCAATTTCTATTGGATCTCATGTTTTGCTTGAAAATCTCAGGGGACTGCAGTAGTGCACTCGGCACACATAAATTATGATGTTCTCACCAAGGAGAAGAGAGGAATAGAGTTTATTTCTTCACATTCTTCCTTTTCTAAATGAAGTAAATATGGACACAACTTCTCAATTCACCAGAAGACACCTCAAGATAAGGAACATGTAAGATATTCTTAGGAAATGCACAAATAAATGTGAAGGCAAAGGGGGGATTTTTTCAAAAGTTCTTGAGTTTCTACTGTCAGAGAAATCAGTATTTTACAGCACCTATAAAGTTTGTATTTCTCCCAGGGATAACCAATGCTGAAGAAAGATAAAGAAAAATTACATAAGTGAAAAATCAAAAATGGTTGAAAATCCCCAGGGGAAATATGAAGTACTTTAGGTTTCAACAAAAAAATTGATTTTTTAAAAAAATTTTAAGTTCTCAAATCTGTACCACAAGATCAAAGTAACATCTGCAAATGGATAATGAGTGTCCGTACTTCATAGGATTATTTGTTAGAAAGGTTAGTTATTTTTTGTCATCCATCTCTCACCCTTGAGTGCACTTCATGAAACTAAGCACTTTTGTTCACTATTGTCCCAGTGCCTACCACCATACCTAACAAATAATAGTCAATCAATATTTGTTGAATTAATGAATAAACCAGTACATTAAAAAGAAAAAAAAAATCAAAGTATCATACAGGTTGAAATGCCAGGAACAATATTTTAAAGTGTTAGGGGAAATTTAAAAAATGATAAGCCTCCATCTATAATAGATATGCCCAGGAAACATATTGTAGTAAATAAAATGCTACATTTCTTTTATGTCAAAATGACAAAAGGAGGCAACATAAGATTAATTGTAAGAGTCAAGTACATCCATAATCAAATGTGTATGTCAGGCAGAGATAGAGTCAATGTATTTATATAATCACACAAGTGATAATGGCTTGTTCCTTACTGGTCTTAGAAATGATTATAAATGCCACCTGGGGTCTAAGCAGGAGATACGGTAATGTATAACTAAAAGAAAACAATTTTCAAGAAATTCTGCTACAAACTGATACTAGAATTTAGAGATGATTATCTGATGCCCATCATTTTATGTGTTCCCTACACATAATCATTAATTTCATCAATAATTAATAAACCAAATTAATAGTAATAAATTAGTAAACTGAATGATTCACAGATGCTTATTTGGAGGAGGGAAACTCCTCCAGATTTGTAAAAATTGTTAATAAAATATTTCAAAATAAAAACACTAAAAAGCAAGGAGTTCTTTTGAGTTCCAATAACAATCTATCAGTACCTCCTTCATGGCCCTGCTATGATTTGAATACAAGTTGTCTACTCAAAAACTCACATTGAAATTTAAACTCCATTGTGAGATAGATACTAAGAGATGGGACAGGAGTGGAGGCACATACTGGTAATACCAGCTACTTGGGAGGCTGAGGCAGGAAGATCACAAGTTTGAGACCAGCCTGGGCAATTTAAGGAGACTGTGTCACAAGATAAAAACTAAAAAGGACTGGGAGTAGCTCAGTGGTAGTGCACCCCTGGGTTCAATTCTTAGTACAACAACAACAAAAGAATGGGAGCAGGTGACCTTTAGAGGTGATTAGGGCTCTCCTCTAGAGAAAGGGTTTATCTATTAATTCAGTCAATTGCTTAATAGGCAAATGGGCTGACTGGAGAGAGAGTCTACTATAAAAGACAGTTTTTCAAGATCCATAGAACACTGTTTCTTGTCACCTGATGCGCTGCATCACCTCAGGACTCTGGGAGTAAGGAGGTCAACAACAGATGGGCCCCCCAACCTTGGATAAGAACCCTGAGTCAAAGTAAACCTCTTGTCTTTTCAACTTACCCACTCTATGGTACTGTTCCCACAACAGAAAACAGGATAAGACAGGCCCTTGATATTTTCCATATTGAATTATATATTTTAAAATGCCTTATCTCTTCAAAAACATCATATAAAATCTAAGACAGAGAATATGTAGTTTTCATTTTCCTCATATTAGCAGATAACAAAATAAAAAGGGGAAATTTCTAAATTTTATCTGTCATATGACTTAATGCATTCTAATGTCTTTGATCTAATGGCCTGAATTTTTATATAATGGACATTTACTAAAAAATAAAATATATCATAAAAACACATTACCCAAATTTACCAATTTCTAAAAAGTTACTCCCCTCATTGCTAGTTCTAGGAAAAGTAGCAAAAAAATAAACACACACATATGCAAATGCATATAGAAATAATACTTCAGAGGAATTCAGGAAAATTCGTACTGAAGGAGAATAACACAATTAAAATGAAATTATTATGTCATAAATGTTAATTTACTAAATGTATTTCTTTTTTGTCTTTAATGACTTTTAACCTTTATAGTAATACCATTCCAGAATTATGTTTTATGTGGTTTTAAATCATTTAAAACAGCTTCCAAATATTAATAGCATTTTGGCTTATTAATATAGAATAATTATTCTCTTTGGAAGGTCTTAACATAAACCTGAAAGTCTCTGTATTATTAAGCAAACCCTTACCGAGGCCATGCCTTTTCCTGAAACAACACAAGCCATTCCACAACCTAATTGTATTAACCTGTGTTTATCTGAATTAGAAGCA
This sequence comes from Sciurus carolinensis, assembly GCF_902686445.1. Classification (NCBI taxonomy): domain Eukaryota; kingdom Metazoa; phylum Chordata; class Mammalia; order Rodentia; family Sciuridae; genus Sciurus; species Sciurus carolinensis. Next base: position 31,195,737 of record NC_062222.1, on the reverse strand, counting down.
GAGGTTGAGATAGGAATTAAAAGACTGATATGAGGGGGGGGAAAGTCAGGTTAAAATAAATGAGTGGAAGAAAATGATGAAATGAATTATTGCACTGGCGACAGTTCTATAATCAGTCATGAAGAGATACAGTCACTAAGGAACCAAGATCACTTACCAGCTAAGACCTTGAAAGAGATTTCTAGTTTGAAGCACGCTAAGTGTAATTCACCAAAGAGAAACCAGAGGAAAATCATCTGCACAGCTCCTCCCCACCTTCTGTTTCCCATTATCAAAGTTTCACATCTTCCCTGTGCACTGCCTGGATGATTTCCTGTTCTCTTTCATGGCACCTCAGGAAGCTGGATGCCACCCAGTCACAGCTCTCACAGGGACGGAGAGGGATTGGGATGGTTTTATGGCTTCGACTTCTCTTCACAAAGATTCTAAAACGTTAACTTTCGAAGTCATCATCAGATGAAGTTATAATAAGTACCTATTGCATTTTTATAAAAGTAAACAATTTGAAAAGTAAGAATTTATTAAATGCAAACATTTGAATACACTGTATTTTACAGGTCAAATTGTGTTTCCCTCAAATTCATACTATGGCTAATACAATATCATCTGCAGATAGGCAGTAAAGGAGGAACCTAAATTAAATGAGACCATAAAGGTGAGGACCTAGTCCAATACAAGTCATTTCTAAGAAAAGGAAGAAACTCCAGGGATGAGAGCACCCAGAGGAAGGCAAGTGAAGACACACAAGACACAAAGAAGCCAAACAAGCAGACACCTTGGTCTTGGACTTCCAGCCTCCAGAACTGTGAGAAATAAATTTCTGTTATTTAACCAAACCATTCTGTAATATGGCAACTCTAGTAACATAAGATACTACATAACACTTGTCCTCTGTTTTGTTTTTCTTCACTTTCTATTAGTACACAGAGATTCTCAGAAATAAAAGTTCAACCAAACCTCTTCTAGACTTGGAGGACCTCTACACTTTATTGTCCCTAAAGATTCCCCAAGGCATTCAGGGAACAAAAGAGTAAGGAGTTCACCTTAAAACAAATGGCAAATTTGTCCATTTACATCTGTTTGGTACTTATCTATTCTGCTTCTCTTATAGACTGGGGTTCTGTGAAGCATTGAGACTGCTAAGATGAATTACACGTTGTGTTAGCCTATTCATGCTGCTATAACAAAATACCATACACGAGGGGGCAGGCTTATAAAGAACATAAATTTATTAATCAAGATCTGGATAGTTCAAGATCAAGGTGATGTTTGGTTTAGTGTCTGGCGAAGGTCAGTACCCTGATTCATAGATGGAAACCTCTTGCTATGTCCTTACATGTTGGAAGAAGCAAACAAGCTTCCTTCAGGTCTTTTTTATAAGGACAATAGTTCCATTCATGAGAACTCTACCCTCAAAACATGGTAACCTCTCAAAATCCCCAAGGAGTAATGCTGTCACATTGGTGATTAGATTTCAGCCTATGAATTTTATGGGACACAAACATTTGTACCAATAGGCTAAAAGATAGGCTTCCTGACATCAAGACAAATATTGTCTAATGGCCAATCTCCCAATGTCACAGCATAGAGGCAAAACTTCAAAGGTAGATGAAAGACTCGGGAATTCCATACCTGTTCCCTGTTATTTTTATTTTAAAAATAAGAATAAATCAATATCAATATTTAAAGATGTAAAATATACAAAACTAAAATATCCCAAAATAACTATTCATATTTTTGTTTTTATCTCCTATACTTGGTATGTGTATATATTTAATTATTTATTTTCATGGAATGATAACTATTTTGTATTCAGTTTCTTCATTTTATGTCATAAAGGTCTCCTTTGTTTCTGAGTATTAAATTAATTATATTTATTGGTTGTTTAGTGTTTCTTGATGCTAGTCTGCCATAATTTAATTTGTATTTTCCATTGCTACTACAGTTAATATGTATTTACTATGAGTATCTTTTCTTTTGGGAAATGCACTTTGTCCATTTATCTTTTGGGAACTCAAATTTCTTATAAATGTTATTGAGTCATGTAAGTGGTCTAGTCATAATTCATTTACTTAAATATTGGATACAATATTACCTAAATGCTGTTATTACTTTACATAGCATCTAGAACTTATTCTTTTAATGTGGCATTTTTCCCCAAAATGTTGCTTTACATTTTTTTGTAAAATATGGACTTCTATAACAATTGAGTCTGTCAATCTTTGAAACTTAAAAATCACTTCAATAAAATAAATAAAAATTTGATCAGTACACAATTCTTGATTATTAAACATAAATTTTTTTCTTTATTTCTATGATTTTTTATAGTTAAGAGGCAACTTGATTTTTTAAAATTGCTTCCAATTCTAAATGCAAAGGTGAATTAATATGGACTGACTAAATAAATAAAGGTACATGCATATGAAGCCTACAGTACCACAACCAAAATGAATGCAATAGATCTTCCTATGCTGCTCTTGAAAATTCCCAATGATATTAAAAATTTAAATAAAACATTCTCATTTTGTGAAGATAATGTCAAGCAAATGAGAAGGTAAGCCTTAAGCTGAGAGAAAATGTTTGCAAATAACACATCTGATAAAGAACTGTTATCCAAAATATACAAAGAGCACTTAAAATTCAACAATAAGAAAACAAGAAACCAATTAGAATATGTCCCAAAGACATTAACAAACACTTCATTGAAAGAAGACAGATGGCAAATGACATCATGAAAATAAGCTTTATGTTGTATACGATAAGAGAAATGCAAATTGAAACAATGATGAGGTACAACTCTACACCTTTTAGAATGATCAAAATCCAGAATGCTGATAACATCAAATGCTGACAAGAATTTGGAATATATGTTTTCAAATAAGGCATGTCCCCAAAAGTTCATGGGTTAGGCAATGTAGCAATGTTCAGAGGTAAAATGATTAGATTATGAGAGCTATAACTTCATCAGGGGATTAAACCATTTGATGTTGTAATAACTTGAAAGGACTACTTGGTGGTAACTATAGACAGGGAGCATGTTTGGAGGAAGTAGATTATTGGGATCATGACCTTGGGAACTATATCTTGTCCTTGGCTCATTGTTATCTCTCTCTTTCCACCACCAGGCCTCTATGAGCTTTCCTCTACCACATTGTTCCACCATGATGTGGTGCCTCAACTTCACTCCAGAGTGATGGAGTTGACCAAACATGGACTGAACTTTGAAATTTCAGAATGAACTTTTCCTTCTCTAAGTGTTTTTGTTGTTGTTTTTGTTTTGTTTTGTTTGTGATACTGGGGATTGACCCCAGGGCCTTGTGCATGCTGACTCGGGCCATCTACTAACTGAGTTATATCCCCAGGCCTCTAAGTTGTTCTTGACAGGCATGTTGAGCACAGCAATGGAAAACTGACACATTGAGCAAGAGGAACATCCTCACTGCTGGTGGAAAAGCAAAATTGTATACTTTGGAAGGCAGTTTGGCATTTTCTTACAAAACTAAACACACTCTTACCATATGATCCAGCAAACACACTCCTTTGTATCTACTCAAAGGAGTTGAAAATGTATTTCCAAGAAAACCCCTGTACATGAGTGCTTATAGCATCTTCATTCATAATTGCCTAATCTTGCAGGTTACCAGGATGTCCTATAAAGGTGAATGAAAAACCAAACTGTGGTACACTCATGCAGTGTAACATTACCTTGTCGCTGGCTCTTTGCGGTGCCAAATCCACAGGTATTTGTCACTGCCTGCAGCAACAATTTGTGCGGGTCTTTATGGGTGGTGGACTGGAAACTGAGCTACTTCTATTTCTGAGCTACTTCCTTACTTGCTTGCTTGTTTATAGAGGATAGAGGAAATGAAGTTACTTGCTTTGAGAGGATAGAGAGAGAGAGGCTTTGCTTATCGGAGAGAAAGAGACTTTGCTTGAGACAGAGACTACATTTTCAGAGATCTTATCTTCTTAGTGCTGCTGCTTCTTCTTAAAGATGCTTCCTGCATCCTGTGAACTAAGGGTGTGTCTACCTAAGGTGCTTTAGTGATGTGTCCCGCGTACTGCGATCTGTGATCTGCAACCTAAAGATGTGTTCTCAGTTCTCCGCTCTGCGATCTGCCTTCCGCTGCTGCCCCTACTCACTGCTTCTATCTGCTTGCCGCTTCTTCTTCTTCCTTTCTGCTAATGGCCCCTCCACTTCTGCTAGCTGCTGCTCTTACCCTTCTACCTACTGTCCGCTTATATTCCCTCCAAGAGGCAGAGGATGGAGACATGCCAGTTGAGATCAGGTGAGGAGCCAGCTGTCCAATCACGAGCAGGCGCGAGCAGGAGCACTTGGGAACACCTGTGCATGTGGACCTCCAACGTGATCAAAACAGCTTCTGGCTGGCTGCCAGGCGCCATCTTGGTGAGTCCGCATGGCATAGCCACCAACATTACCTGGTATTAAAAAAGAAAACATGCTATCAAGCCATGAAAGGAAAATGGAGGAAATTTAAATTCATAGTACTATGTGAAAGAAGCCAGTCTGATCTGAAATTGGTATACACTGTATGATTCTAACCAAATAACTCTCTAGGAAAAGGAAAACCTGTGCAGACATCAAAATCTCAGTGGTTAACATGGGTTGGCAAGGGTGGGTTCATGAATAAGCAGAGCACAAAATATTTTTAAGGCAGCTAAACTACTCCATGTGATAGAGCAATAATGGACATGTCATAAATATTTGTCTGAACCTATAAAATGTACACCATCAAAATGTATATAAAAGTGCAAACTATGAACATTGAGTGACCATGATATGTCACTGTGGGTTCATCAATTGTAAAACAATGTACCACTCTGGTGAGGGTGTTGAGGTTGGATAATGGGCCAGACTACATGTGTTTGGGTGTAGGAAAAAATGGGAAATCTTTATACCTTCTCAATTTTTCTGTGAACCCAAAATAACACAAAGTACTTTATTACAAAAAAAAAAAAGAAAAAAAGGAAGTTATAAGATGGCAAAATAGAGGAAAAATGTACTTTCCACTTGCTTTTCTGTTTAGAATTGAAATAGCAGGAATATGCTTCATAACCAGGTAGGTGTCTGATGAAAATTATCATAGAGCAATATCTGCCTTTCAGAAATTTAAAGAAACTCAGAAAGTCTGGTGTTCTGAATAAAGGTTAAAAAAGGAATACAGTGAACAGGACAGTGGTAGTGGAGCTGAGTTACCTCAAAGAGAGGGACAGCATAAACAGAAACAAAAGAGCAGAGTTCTTAGCAAATACTTCCACTCTGCCTCAGGCAGTACATACTGTGAAGACACACAACCCCAAAATAGTTACAGAGGGTAGTGAATACAGGAATATTCAAGACAGAGACATGGAGGAAAGTACAACCTGCACTCCCTTTGAGCTCTGTGGAATGAGCAACCAGCTGGAAAGGATTAGCGAAACTGAATGCACAGGTGTGATTACATTCAGGGATGGACACTTGGAAGTTCATATCTGATGGGAAGGAAACCTGCCAGGTAGCATCACACAGAGAGGTCTGTCACACCTTCCCTATCAGCAGAACTCTGAGGAGATGCTAAAACTCAAGTTAGCCAGTGAATAATCAGCATCAGCGTAGCTCTAGGGGTGCAAGGACTTATTGTGCTGGAGTAGATACCTCAAAGAGAGGTCCGAAGTCCTGTTTAGAGCTAAACACCCACACCAGAACTTTCTAAATAGATCTCTGCATGACTTCCAACCAAGAAGAGAAGTGATCTAAGATGTCTGGACCAAACTGCATTATTTCCAGCTCTCTCCAAATTTTACTGGTGAGTAAAAGAGTGGAGAGCCATGTCAATCAGCTACACTTCCAAGCCACTCCAGAAGGCAGAGTGGCAAAAATCACAGAAGGAGGGTGGGCTTAAGAGCACACAGCCCTTGCTCTGAGAGGGGTCTGAACCAAGAATAAGAGAAAAAAGTCAGTGTAGACTGGGAAAGAAATATTCACAACTTCAGCCACCTTGGTGCAAAAGTTCTAGCATTCGTCATTTCATTTTTTTTATTTATCATCCTCATCATTCTCCTCATCATCATCATTTTAGTCCTTGTTCTGGTTATATTTGCTGAATGGCAAAATGTATATATGTATACATCGACATGTTTATGCTTTTTTTTCTATTTTGTCATTTCCTTTACTAAGCTTCTACTATTTGGTTTAGTTTCTTTTAAGATGTAGTGATTTATTTATTTACTTTTTAATTTGTCTGTTTCAGTTTAGAAGGGCTCTACTGTTTGTTTTTAACTCTTACTCTCCTTTCCTCTCCTCTTACCACAAAATATCTTGTTATCTCTCTGTCCTTTCTTCTTCTCCACTTCCTCCCTTTTTAGGGCCTTCATAACTTACCCTTCATCCACTTCTGTCCTCTCACTGTGTGAATATTCTAACTTTCCTTTTGCCTTCATACCCCAGTTTATTTTGTCTTAATGAGCTATACTTTAACATCTTTTTATAAAATTTATTTACTTTATCTCTTTGGGAAATGGAACCAGCGGGTTGGAATAAGCCACATTGTCATAGCAGCGATTCAAAGCAGCATTTCATCACCAGCAAATTGAGTCTGAAAAAGAAAATGAAAAACTCTTTCACCTGAAGTCGGGGACCTTAGTTCTCTGGGATAAAGAGCCTGGCTGACACTGGAGGAACTTAGGGACCTAAGACCAACTAAATTCAGATCAAATCTGATGAGACAGGAAATAATTAAGATCAGAGCAAAATGTAATTAAATTGAGAATGAAAAACAATACAAAGGATCAATTAAATGAAGGGTTGGTTTGTTGAAAAGTTAAAACAAGATTGATAAACTCTTATCCAAACCATCCAAAAGAAAGAGAAACTCAAATCAATGAAATTAGAGATGAAAAAAGAGAAATCACCACAGACACTTCTGAAATCCAGAGAAACATTAGAGACTATTTTGAAAATTTATATTCCAATAAAATGGAAAAGCTAAAACATACTGACAAATTTCTAGACAAATATGACCTGACCAATTTGAACCAGAAAAATGAAGAAAACCTAAATAGACTAGTATCAAGCAATGAGGTTGAAGCAACAGCTAAGTCCTCCAAAAAAGAAAAGCCCATGACCAGATGGATTCTTAGCTGAGTTCTACCAGACCATTAAAGAAGAACTAATGCCATTCTTCCTCAAATTATTCCATTAAATAGAGAGGAAATGAACACTTCCATATTCATTCTATAAAGCCAGTATAATCCTGATCCCCCAAAAAGATAAAGACAAATCAAAGAAAGAAAACTACAGAATGATATTTTTGACAAATATATAAGTATCCTTAATAAAATATAAAGCAGTCTGCATTGAAAACACATTAATGAGATTGTACACCATGATCACACAGGTTTCATGCCAAGGAAGCAAGGTTGGTTCAACATACACAAATCAAAAAGTATAATTTACCACATAAATAAACTTGAGGACAAGAATCACATGGCTATCTCAATAGATGCAGAAAAAAACCTTTGACAAAATCTAGTACTCATTCATATTAAAACTGCCAAAGAAACTAGGGAATAGAAGGAACTTCCCTCAATATAATAAACAACAAACCCAAAGTCATAATCATACTGAACCAACAAAAACTGAAGGCATTTTCTCTAAAATCAGGAAGAAAATAAGGATGTACATTCTCATCCATTATTTTCAATTCAATTTTGTAAATTCCAGCCAGAGAAATCAGGCGAGGGAAGAAAATTAAAGGGAAACAAACAGGAAAAGAATATTCAATTTCTCTCTCATCTTTTATGATATGATCCTATATCAATAAGAACCAAAACCTACACCAGAAAACTTCTACAGTGGATCAATCTATCCAGAAAAGTAGCTGGATATAGGGTCAGCATACAAACATCAATAACTTTCCTATAACCCAACAACGAATTTTCTGAGAACAAAATCAGGGAAATTCTTCATGTTAACCTCAAAAGAAATAAAAACTTAGAAATAAATAAATAAACTAGGGAGGTTAAAGTCCTCTACAATGAAAACTATAGAATGCAGATGAAAGAAATTGAAGAACATCACTGTTGCTGGGTAGGAAGAATTAATGTTGTCAAATGACCATATTACTAAAAGTGATATGTAAATTTAATACAATATCCATCAAAATACCAATGACATTCTTCACAGGACTAGAAAACAAACAGTCCTAAAATTCATACAAAATAATGAAAAAGCAGAAACAGTCAGAGTAGTACTTAGCAAGAACCATCAGAGTGGAGGTATCACAATACCAGATTTCAAACTATACTACAGAGTTATAATAACAAGAAGAGCATGGTATTGGCACAAAACAAACATGAAAACCAATGGCATAACATAGAAGACATGGATACAACTCCACATAGTTACAGTTATCTGATACTCAACAAAGTTTCCCCAAACAGATATTGGACAAAAGAAAGCCTTTAAAACAAATTGCACAGGGAAAACTAAATATCCACATGTAGAATGCAACTACATCCCTATTACTCAACTTGCACAAAAGTCAACTCAAAGCAGATCACAGACTAAGAAATTAGCTCAGAAACTGTGCAACTATTAGAAGAAAGCATAAATATGGTCAATATCAACATGTGAACCAGGCACTATCTTCCTGAGGAAGACTCCTAAAACTTGAGAAATAAAACCAAGAATCAATATATGCAAAACATCAAATTTAAAAGCATTTGAAGAGCAAAGGAAATAATAAAGAATGTGAGGAGAGAGCCTATGGAATGCAAGAAAATATTTGCCAGCTACAGGGTATTAATGTCCAGAATATATGAAGTAGTCAAAAAACTTAACACTGAAAAAAATAATCCATTCAATAAATGGACAAAAGAACTAAACAGACTTTTCTCTAATGAAAAAAAAAATAAAAATGACTAACAAATATAAAAAAAATAATGCTCACGATCCCTAGAAAGTAGGAAATGCAAATCAAAACTATAGTGATATTTCATCTCATTCCAGTTAGAATAGCAATCAAGAGTATAAAAACTAATAAATGCTGCAGAGAATTTGGGGGAAAAATACATTATTGGTGGAACTGTACATTAGCACAACTATTTTGAAAAGCAATATGAAGATTCCTTAAAAGACCAGGAATGAAATAACCTTATGACCCAGCTATTCCACTTCTTAGTATTTATCCAAAAGAACTAAAATCAACATAAGTTAAACAGGTACATCAATGTTTATAGTAGCACAATTCACAATAGCCAAGTTATGGAATTAGCCAAGATGTCCTTCAACAGATGAATGGATAAAGAAAATGTGGTGTATATACTCAATGGAATTTTCATTGACCATAAAAATGAAATTATGGAATTTTCTGGTAAATGGATGTAACTGGAGAACTTCATGCTACATGAAATAAACCAGACTTGGAAAGTCTGAAGTCAAATATATTCTGTCATATGCAAAAGCTGAAGAGAAGTGAAGCAATAAAAAAGGAATATTCCATAATAAAAGAAAGGAGATGAGTCAAGTAGAGGAAGGGGATTGAGTGGAAGGGAGGAGGGGACATGAAAAGGAAGGAACTGTGGGATGAAATTGACCAAATTATGCTGTGTACATGTATGAATGTACCACGGTGCATTCCAACTTTATGTACATATTTGCATAAAACACCAATTGAAAAAACAATAAATAGTTTAAGGTCTGGGTATTGTGATGCCTCCTAATTCACTCTTTTTCCTAAGGATGGCTTTGGCTATTCTGGTTCTCTTCTTTTCCCAAAGGAATCTCATAATTGCTTTTTCTGTTCTGTGAAGACTGTTACTGGGATTTTAATAGGAATTGCATTAAATCTGTATAAAGATTTTGGTAGTATGACCATTTTGACAATATTAATTCTGCTATCCAAGAACAAGGGAGGTCTTTCCATCTTCTAAGGTCTTCTTCAATTTCATTCTTTAGTGTTCTGTAGTTTTCACTGTAGATATCTTTCACCTCTTTTGTTAGATTGATTCCCAAGTATTTTTTTGAGGATATTGTGAATGGGGTAGTTTTCCTAATTTCTCTTTCAGTGGATTCATCACTGATTATAGGAATGCATTTGATTTATGGATGTTGATTATATATCCTGCTACTTTGCTGAATTCGTGTATTAGTTCTAAACGTTTCTGGTGGATTTTTTTGAATCTTCTAAATATAGAATCATGTCATCAGCAAAGAGTGATAGTTTAAGTCCTTCTTTTTCCTATTCATATCCCTTTAATTTCTTTTGTCTGTCTGATTGCTCTGGCTAGAATTTCCATGACTATACCAAACAGAATTGATGAAAGAGGGCATCTTTGTCTTTTTCCAGTTTTTAGAGGTAATGCTTCATTATTACTTCATTTAGAATGATGTTGGCCTTGAACTTAGCATAGATAACTTTTACAATGTTGAAGTATGTTCCTACTATCCCTAGTTTTTCTAGTGTTTTGAACATGAAGGAATGCTGTATTTTGTCAAATGCCTTTTCTACATCTATTGAGATGACCGTCTGATTCTTACCTATACGTCTATTGATGTGATGAATTATATTTGTTGATTTCCATATGCTGAACCAACCTTGCAATCCTGTGATGAACCCCACTTGATCATGGTACACTATAATTTTAATGTTTCTGTAGGTGATTTGCCAGAATTTTATTGAGAATTTTTGCATCAATGTTCATCAGAGATATTGATCTGAACTTTTCTTTCCTTGATGTATCTTAAACTATACTACAGAGCAATAGTAACAAAAATGGCATGGTATTGGCACCAAAATAGACATGTAGACCAATAGTACAGAATAGAACACACAGAGGGCTGGGAAAATAGCTCAGTTGGTAGAGTGTTTGCCTCACATGCACAAGGCCCTGGGTTTAGTCCCCAGTACCACACAAACACACACCAAAAAAATCAGAATTGAAGACACAGAGACAAACCCACATAAATATGGTTATCTCATACAAGACAAAGGCACCAAAAACATGCACTGGAGAAAAAAGATAGCCTCTTCAACAAATGGTGCTAAGAAATTTGGAAATTCATAGGTAATAAAATATTAAACCTGTACCTCTCACCCTGCACAAAATTCAACTCCAAGTGGATCAAAGACTTAGGCACTAGAACAGAGACCCTGTGCCTAATAGAAGAAAAAGCACACCCGAATCTTCATCATGTTGACTTAGGACTTGACTTCCTTAACAAAACTCCTAAAGCACAAGAGTAAAATTAAGAATTAATAAATGGGATGGATTCTAACTAAAAACTTCTTTTCAGCAAAGGAAGCAATCAATAACATGAAGGGAGAACCTACAGAATGGGAGAAAATCTTTACCACACTCACCTCAGATAGAGCACTAATCTCCAGGATATATAAAGAGCTCAAAAGACTTAACAACAACCAAAAAACAAATAATCTAATCAATAAATGGGCTAAGGAACTGAGAAGACATTTCACATAAATATAATTGATCAACAAATACGTGAAAAAATGTTCTACATCTCTAGCAATTAGAGAAATACAATCAAAACTACTCTAAGATTTCATCTTACTCAATTTGAATGGCAATTATCAAGAATACAAGCAACAATAAATGTTTGCAAGGATGTGGGGGGAAAGGTACACTTACATATTCCTGGTGGAACGCGAATTGGTGCAACCACTATGGAAAACAGTCTGGAGAGTGCAACCACTATTTGACCCAGTTATCCCACTCCTCCATTTATACCCAAAAGACTTAAAATCAGCATACTACAGTGACACAGTCACATCAGTATTTATAGCAGTTCAACTCACAAGCTAAGATATGGAACCAACTAGATGCCCTTCAACAGATGAATAGATCAAAAAACTATGATATATATACACAATGGAATATTACTCAGTCTTAAAGAAGAATGAAATCATGACATTTGCAGGGAAATGGATGGAGCTGGAGAATATCATGCTGAGTAAAATAAACCAATCTCAAAAAACCAAAAGCTAAATGTTTTCTCTGATAAGCAGATACAGATCCAAATTGTGGGGAGGGACTAGGGAAGAATGGAGGAACTTTGGATAGGACAGAGGGGAATGAGAGAAATGGAGGGGGCTTGGGGTAGAAAAGATGGTGGAATGAGATGAACATTATTACCCTAAATACATGTATGATTGCATGAAACGTGTCACTGTTCTGTACCATGTACAGTCAGAGGAATGAGAAGTTGTGCTCCATTTGTGTACAGTGTGTCATGTATAACTAATTAGAACAAATTTAAAAAATAAAAAAATATATAACACCAAGCCCAAAAATAAATAAATAAATAAATAAATTACAGTAAATACATAGAAGACCAGTAGAATAGAAGAAGGGAAGCAGGGGATTAGGCAGGGAGGGAAAGTGGAAGTTCTGGAGATTGAAAAGGCACATATCATACTCCATGCATTTACGAATCTGTCAAAAACAACCTCACTTTTATATATAACTATAATGCACAAAAAAAATTAATGAATTACAGCACAGGGAGGAATAAGGAGAAGGGATTTCCTAAGAAAAGAAAAAAAAATAGTTACAAAAATATTTCTAAATAAAATGTATACTATGGTCAATGATTATCTATACCACAGTTTTTTGTGGTACTTGGGACTTAACTCAGAGAGTTCTACCACTCAGTTACCAGCCCCAGCACCATTATACCTGTCTAGACATCAAATTTTTAAAAATATTATTTTATGCAATGTTAAATAAAACTTTAAAGAACACTAGATCATGGTTTTCCTGTGATTATAAATCTAAATTGTATGTACTTGCCAGGGCTGTGGTGTATGTCTGCATCCCACTGAGGCTGAGGCAGGAGGATTGCAAGTTCAAGATCAGCCTTAGCAATTTACCAAGGCACTAAGAAATTTAGTGAAACTCTGTCTCAGAGTTAAAAAAAAAAAAGGCTGCAGATGTGACCCAGTGGAAAAGAGCCCCTGAGTTCAATCCCTAGTACAAAAAAAGAAAAAAAAGAAAAAAGAAAAATGTGCATTCTGAAGTGCCAGGAATAAAGGAAAAGGAAACAAATTAATTTATTAATCAAGGATTACAATTTAAGTACTTAGAAAAATCAATAAGATTTTTTTTCCTACATTGGTGTAGGAAATATTTAGAATATTTAGGTCTTTAGTGAACGAATAAGTACATGCTCAATTAAACTGGAGTGGCTATTACTAATCTCAGGACAGTTGGTAAGAAACAAAACACAGTCAGAAGTGGTGGCACACACCTGTAATCCCAGCTGCAAGGGAGACTGAGGCAGGAGGATGGCAAATTCAAGGCCAATCTTCGCAATTTAGCAAGGCCCTAACCAACTTAGTGAAAACCTGCCTTAAATTTAAATTTAAATGCTAATACTAATACTACTAATAATAATAATAATAAGCAGTACTAGGGATTTAGCTTAATGGTAAAGTAACTCCGGGTTCAATCCTTAGTACAAAAAAAATATCATGTGTAAGCTACATATGAAATATAGACTTCTAACTAGTAAAAATTGCTTTAGAGAGAATACCAATGAAGAACAATACAAAACCAATCTAGAAACATGTAACAGAAAGTTTGGAGAGCAGTTTCATAAAGTTTGGCTAGGGACTATCAAGATGACAATAATTATAATTATTACTTAATCAGAGTTTGGCTATGGAATATTCAAGAATTTTTGACTGTGGGATCCTAGGAATTTGTATTTTAGCAAACATTATCCTGTATCTATGATACTGATATATATTAAAGTTTGAGAGATACAGTGTAAGATATTCTCATCCTATGTTCAGAATTCTGCTTAGTAAGTGAATCCACAGAGAACGCAGGTAGTGGGTTTACAAGAGCTTAGGCAGAGAAAATAAGAAGTAACTAATTAGGTCATCTAGTCCTTTTGTGGTAATGAAAATATTTTTTAACCAGATAGAGGTACAGGTTGCACAACATTTTGAATGTACCAGATGCTGATGAAATTTTCACCTTAATATGTAAATTTTTGCCTCAATAAAAAAAAAATTAGTCAAAAGGAAATAAGTTATTAGACTAATGAGGCACTAAATTGCCACTGGAAGCCAAACAAGAGTGCTCAAGAATTCCATTCTAATTATAGTAAATCAAAACTCTTTGTTAACTTAAGATTATCCCCAAAAAGCCAGTTTTTAAATGAGAGCTATTCTCTCACATTTGTGGAATTTTAAAACAATTGAATGTTTAAGGACTCACTTTTCTTGAGACTAGCAATAATGTTGGCAAAAAAAAATGAACAAGTAAGTAAATTGAATGAATAAATATACTTTTGTTTAAATATAAGGAATTCTGTCTCATTTTGCTCTGTTCCTCCAGTTGATAACACGTTGGCTGGAAAAGAAAAAAATATATTAGTGTGAAAACAAAATGCTGTTTACCTATGGTCATTGTCAGGCCATTTCTTAGGTTATTATTGTTTCCAATGCAAACACGTCCTTACTTCCATTTACCAAATGGGAGAAAAACCATAACATCATTGCCTTTCTTCAGACCTATAAATGACATCTTTTAGTAATATTTTTAAAATGGTAAAAATTACTGCACAATAAATGTTTTGTTTCCTTGGTCAATTTAGTAAAGTAAAAATGCATGAACACACACCCCTAGCCTGTCAGAAGACGTAGCTTTTTAATGACTGCAATTATTTTTCTGACAGATCCAGGAATCTCTCAAAGAATAAGGATGAAGAAGTTTGCACTTGGCACTTTTATTATTCTTTTCACTTAGGAATCTCAAATGCACTTGACCTGCATTAATTCTGCTTCACAAAACCAATTCTGATGTTCTGTCAAGGTTAAAGTTTTTCTCAGCAGGGAAAGAATTCTTGACACATTTATGAATTTTCTTCCTGTTTAATTGCAAAATGTAGGAGTTGGTTTAGCTAAGAGGTTATGTTCTAACAGATAAATATCAGGTAACCCGAGCACTGAACATCCTAGAACTGCTTGCTCCTCAACTTCCGCTGGATCTTCTTAGCAAACCTTTTTTTTTTTTTTTCTTAGTTATTAACGTTCCACTCTCAAGTATAAAATATGAGATGTTTTAAATCTTTTACCCAGAACTTCAAATTCCCACATTCATTCCTCCTCCCTAAATACCTTTGGCCTTGTCTTTTACCAGTTCCCATTTTTGGCATCATTGAGTAGGAAGATCTGTGGTCTTTGAACCTCCATACCTACTGTGCATGCCTGTGATTTCTTCTCAGTCTTCCTTCAACATTTCTTAAGATTTTTGCCTTTGGAAACCTCCTTACCAAGACATTACCCTGGGTCTCATCTGACTGGTTCTTATTTAATAGATTTTTCTTTTAATTGCAAAAAGTTAAACAATAATTTAGAAAGCAGAAAATGTAAATAAATAAAATAAAAATATTAAAGCACCAGTCCGTCAATACTACTGAGAATAGAAATAGGTAACCAGGTTCAGAGGATTTTATCCAGTAGCCAAATTCTTTTCTCAAATATGTTGTACTCCAGAAGACATTTGAGGGAAAATGTTCACAAGGAACAAAGAAAGGTTAGGGAAAATATTCTGTTGAACTTTAGGCTATCCAAATTCCAGGATTGAATAGAGCAAGGCTGCATGATAATAGTTGCCTCCCTAGAGACAGGCTAGATCTAGATCTATAAGTTCTAAAAAGCTGCTTTTGCAATCATCATGATTGATAAATCCTTATACTGCTGTTTTAAAATGCTGCAGCTGATTCTACTGCCAGGTCATATCACTATTTAGTAGATCCAGTTTTAATTTATTATGAAACTAACTCCATCGTGAAGGAATCTGTCTCCCTGCCCTTCTCTCTTTTATCAGCCTTAGATTTGGAGATAAATTATTAGACTCCCTGAATGCTGTAGTTTGGATCTTGAATGTCCCTCAAAGGTTCTTGGAGACTTGGCCTCCTAGTCTACTAGGAAGTGGTAGAAGTTTTTGGAGAGGTACCTAGTGGAAGGGACTTAGGTGTTGGGGATGTGCCCTCAAAGGGATCATGGAACAACTATCTCTTTGTTTTTGTCTCTTTAATTTCCTGGCTGTCATGGGATGAGCAGATGCCTCCACTACATGTTCCCACCATCATGTGCTTCCTCACCACAGGCCCAAAAGCAAAAGAGCCAATCAACCATGAACTGTAAACTCCAAAACTGAACCAAAATAAACCTTTCTTCTTTTTAAGTTGATTATCTCAGGTACTTATTATAGTAATAGAAAACTGACTAAGACACTGTGTAAGGGCAATTACACATATTGGTTAACATCTTTTCAGTTGTGGATGAACAAGCAAACATGAGAGAGTCCATTAGCTCACGTATCTCAACAGTTCAGAGGCAGAGTTCACCTCCGATGCCTCTTCTTTCCATGTTAAAACAATACCACTCTTAGTTTTGCTTATTCTGAGTTGTTGTCTCCATCTCCAGTCTCCTTGTGCTGAATATCCTCTCCAACCACCACTGGTGGCTTTATATTCTTTGCATTTACATTATTGCAGCACCAAATCTAGTAGAATGGCCAGTTTCCTTGAGATCACAAAGGGAAGGCCTGGAACTGAATCTCATCCCATCTAACACAGGGCGGGGCTCTCTCTGATCTTTCCACTGTGGTCACACTGTGTACAAAAGGATAAAGGGTTTTCAGAGGTCAGCCTGTTCATTGTTTCTCAAAACAATCAACTCCAAATAACCCTTATGCTAAAGGGACTTCTTTAGAGTGACACATTCTGGTCTCTTACATCCTATATTGCTTACTTCTGATAATTAGTCACTAGGTAGTAACTTCCTCAAGAAGGATGCCTTATTCAAAAACTTTTCAGTCTACTAAATCCTCTGGTGAGTGGGTACCAACTAAACTGGTGGTTTAGTAAATGTAGTTGCTTTGACTTCAGAATTATTTTGTTATTTACAAGATTTCTCTACGCTGGAATTTTTCACAAATAAAAGAATGATCAGTCTTGGCCTTTTACTATTTAATTCTCAGTTCAAAATGGGATGCTGCACTAGTAATCAGCTTCAGAAATTAAGATAGACTTAGGATGGTTTTCATAATATCCTAATTTTTCCCATGGGCATTTTCCCCATCTTCGTACATTACCCTTACTACTAACGGAGTCCAGAGTATCCATTTTCATGCTTTCAAAGGTTTTTGTGTCAACCTGAGTATTGAAGTGGTTTCCTTTGGCACTATCAAAGCTTTT
This sequence comes from Sciurus carolinensis, assembly GCF_902686445.1. NCBI lineage: Eukaryota > Metazoa > Chordata > Mammalia > Rodentia > Sciuridae > Sciurus > Sciurus carolinensis. The sequence continues at coordinate 31,178,504 of NC_062222.1, read as the reverse complement.
CTCCTTTTCTTCCTCTCTCCTTCTCATCTTTTTCTTTAAAGCCAGTGTGTAAACTTCCCATAGTACTGCTGTATATTATTCCAATAGTCATTCAAGAACAATAGACAAGATAAAATAAGGTGCATCGTATGAAATTTTCTTTTAAGTTGAAGAGCTTGACTGGGTATTCACAAAAATATAGCTTTTCCCAATGGATAAAGGCATTCATTATCTTATTTCTAAGACTTTGCCTCTAGAGGAATAGCAGTTTATTTCTGCTACAACTTTGAGTCATTCAGTTTCCACAAATCTTAAAGTATTGCTAAGCCTATGGTGAGGAAGCTATTTATCTACACCAAATATTTTCATATGCTCCTTTGTGCTAAGTCAATGGAACACATATATTTGAAGTACAAAAGTTGAACAGCTGAGCCTCTCCTGTTTGAAATGGAGCTAGTAACAACCATTTAAGCACCATGTCCATGAATTCATCCTAACTGCCTTCTGCAAAACTATTCATTTGAGTTAACACAAGACACAGAGGTAGATTTATACCAACTACCTTATTTGATATCAAAATCAAATATACCAAGTATATAATCTAACAGTAAAGTATCAATGCTTATATTGACCCAATTTTTCAGAAAAAAAACTTTTTTTTTTCCCATTACACAACAGCCTAATGAAAACTTCAGGCTGACCAGCGTCTGATCTGGATTCACTCTTCTAACCACAAAAACAAACAAGTCCAGAACTTTTAAAGAACTTGCTGCCAGAAGGTGATTGGATTAGTTAGTAGTTGGTGTGGAATTAAACTATTAAGCTCAGTTTTAATTGTCAGAGGCAAGCACATTGATATGCATGCTGATGCCTTTCTCCCTTCTATTGGTAAGGCTCAATTTATCTTCTTCATTAACAAAGTGTCCTTTTAATGGTTAAATGATTTTGATCATGCAATGAATTTCCAGAGGTTGACTTCATTTCCAGAAAGACTGTGATTAATAATAATAGTGCCCCTAAAGGTTTCAACTTGTCAGCAATAATCATCTATTCAGTTCTCAGAATGACCAGGGTCAATTACCTCCTTATATTCTGTGCATCTATGAACAATATAGCTATAAATTTTTAGAAAAGGAGTTATTTGGTTATCTATTTAGATGCCACTTTGGAAAAATTTTGTTATTTAGAATCAAGAGAACAAGACATGAATAGGGTGACTATATAATTTGATATCATAAGCCAGGAAATTTTGAGATCAAAAGGGGTACTATTAATGATTATTAGAGGACAACAGAGGCCTGTGTGGTGATCTCAGACAAACTGAGACTTATTGTCACACTGGTCACCTTCTCCATGTAACTTTCAAACTAAAATTCAGATTTTAAGAAAATAAACTATGCCAGAATTGTCTGTGTCACTGTGGAGGATAAAAAGATGACAAATGAATAAATCATCTGACAAGGTAGAATCCCTAACTTTACTGTGACTCTGTGAAATTTCGAAAATAATTCTTTCAAAATTGTCTTACTTTTATTGCTAGGCTATTTATTTGTTTCATGAATTCAGAGAAAAGTCTTTATCTTGCTGCCAAAAACATGTGAATTCATCCAAATCTCTGTATGTTACTCTGTTTGATGTGATTATAAATTTACCTCCCACCTTGAAATAAATAAACTTAAGTAATATTTTGTTTTTTATAGTGATAGATAAAATGTAATAATAATAATGAAGGTATCACATGATTTGTCCTATCCAAGACATGTGGAAGGATATGTCAGGAGAAAAAGAGATAATCAACAGTCAACCTTATATTTTATTCCAATGATTTGTTTGTTTGTTTTTGGTACCAGGGATAGAACCCACTGATGCTTAACCAGTGAGCCACATCTCCAGTCCTTTTTAATATTTTATTTAAAGACAGTGTCTCACTGAGTTGTGTTAGGACCTCACTAAGTTGCTGAGGCTGGCAACTGCCTTAGCCCCCCCACCCACCACCGAGCCACTGGGACCAATGTCTTTAAAAGAGCATAATTTCAAGAGTAAAGATATGCATAAAATTAGAATTCAATGAATCCAGTAAAATTACTAATTTCTGTTAATCTGCTTCATTGTGTTTCTTCTTTGGGGCTCAAAAACCCTAATGAGAATTTCTATATTTCTTACTTATCACATAATTTTCAAAAATCATGACTAAATAAATACTTACCTTGAGTTATGTGGTCTCAGAACTGACTGTACTTGTTGGTATCTGTATTGTCATAGCCATGCGAAGATTTAGGCAATCATTTCATCTTCATTCTTTTCTCTCTCTCTTTCCACCTCACTCCTTCCCTCCCTCCCTTTCTTTTCTTCCTTTTTAAATTGTGTGTGTGTGTGTGTGTGTGTGTGTGTGTGTGTGGGCATCTAACCTAGGTCATTGTGAATGCTCATCCTATTTCACTGAGCTACATCCCTACTTCCCTTTCTTCTTTGTAAACCAAAGTCATCACTGTGGAAAGTCAGTGTATAAACAATTCTTTGTGTGAAACGTTCATGTCCTCAGCGAAAAAGGCAGTTTTCAGAATGCATGTTGGAGATGCCAGTCACATATTATGAAACCCCCGTTTTTTATGAAACTTTCTACCATTCAATTGCAACTGAGGTTTAATATATAACTCAGAGACTCTACATAATGAATTTTGAATGTCAATTTTATGAGACTTTCTACAGTACACCATATGAATTTTTAAATTGCCCTTAGGTCTATCAAGAGAATTTTTTTCACCAAAAAAACAGCATCTTTCAATCTTAAGTGTTAAATATCAGAGACTGACACAAATATTATTCATCATGTTTAATAAATGCACTATGATTTCAAGTAATGTGTCACCATTAAATACACAGTGATCTCAAAGACCTAAATATTTAACACAAAATGAACACTGACCACACAAAACCAGTGTCTCAACTAAGCAGATGAAACAACTATGCTAATGTAGTATTGAGCTACAATGTTTAATAAAAGTATCATTTAACCTTCTACGGGAGAAGAAGTTGGAATCATAATTGTACAAAAAATTTTAAAGTATTAGAAAAAAGTCTATATGAATAGCTGATGATGCACCTTTGAATTTTTAAAGATTTTGCAACAATGCCCACTCAGTCCAAACACATAAAATATTTAATAGAAGCAGATTATTTTTATGTTAACTTTTAAAGAAAATATATGTCTCATATGTATGCATGTATGTATTTAAAACTTTTTTAACCTTACCAATTAAGTTCATAATTTCCTGGTGGAAGTTTCTCACTAGTACCTTTGTTTTATGTCTCCCAACAGTCTAATCATTATCATTATAATCTAAAATTTTAGGCTGAAATTGACATCAATTTATTCATATTACATATTTGATTTTAAATTAAAAAAATTTACTTTGCAGAAATTTCAGACCTACAGAGAAATTGCAAAACTATAATAAATTTCCACATTTCCTTTGAGGAAGACTGAATAAAAGACATCCACATGACATGGCCAATTGGACTTTGCACATTTGATTAATGTAAAGATCTTGAGAAGGGGAAATTATTCAGGATCATCTGAATGGGAGCAATGCAATGGCATAGTTTCTTATAAGGGGCATGCAAGAGGATCGGAGCCAGAGTGTTGAAGGCTGACTCTAAAGATGGAAGAAGGGGCAATGAGCCCAGGAATGCAAGTGGCCTATAAAAACCGGAAAAGGTGAGGGAACAAATGTCCCTTAAAATCTCCAAGTGGAATATAGCCCTGCAAATAGAGGACGTTCACAAATTTTTGATTTTCTGAGTCTTTTGTTCGTCTTTTATTATTCCATATTCTCCTTGTAAAGGAGATCGTTTTGTCTCTTTTTTTATGTTTATGCTCAAATTTCCCTAATTTTGGCCAATAATGCCCACAATCCGTTTTTTTTTTTTTTTTTTTTCTTTTTTTTCTCACTCATCTCAGGGTTCATGACTGACATCATTACTTCAAAAGAGAATAAGAAGAAGCATGAGGCCTGTATTTAATCAATGCTTTTCATGTTATTAAACTCATTACATGAGACTTCAGAAATGAAGACCTGAGACCTAGGAAAAACTGTTTTTTGTTTTTTTTTTTTTTTGGTTTGTTTTGGTTCTTTGTAGGTTGAATCTGAGGAAAGAATTGGGCAGTTATGAAGAAACGTGTTTCAAGAAAAGTGGGTATGACCCAATGCTAATAAACTAGGGGGACTGGTATCAGTTTGTAAAGTGGGAGGGTTGGAGGTGAGGAGGATGGTGCTTGACTACCTTACAAGCAATACTGAAAAATTTAAAATCAACTATTTTTAAAATAATATTTTATTTTCATTCTACAAATAGAATAATTCTCATTATAACAAAATTTGGTATGCCAGATCACAGGAGTCCTAGAAGGCTTTTTTAGTCCATCAAAGAATTTTAAGCATGTGATAGATCTAGTTGGAATGTTTTTAATCATCTCTAGATCTATGAAGAAATTGAGGTAACAAAGAGTTTTGAATGACTAGATGATAGTGGAGTTTAAATGCTGGATTCATGACTATTATAGTTTGCTTGTGGTTTGTTCCCCAGTCATTCATATGTCAGAAACTTGCTCCTCTGTGTGGAGATACGAAGAGGTAATAGGACCCTGAAGACATATGGCCAAGTGAGAGGACCTTGATTCCTTGGGTGGGCATACCCTCAGGCCCTGACTCATGCTCTAGCTTCCTGTCTTGCCCTGTCATCTTTCCCTGTTGCACATATTCCTGCCATTTTGATGTCATCCACCATGAGGTCCTCCCCAAAGCTGAGCAAAAGTCAGTTCCATGCTCTTGAACCTCCAGAACTGTAGGCTAAATAGATTTTTACCTTATAAGTTATCCAGTCTCAGGTATTTCATTATAGTAACAGAAACTAATACAATGACAAATATAGATTACATATATTTGTCAAGAAATATTGTCTCCAAACATATTTCTAAATATGGCCTAATGAGTTAGTTACCCATGCACAGAGAAGAGTAGAAAAATCTGGATTCAGGGAATAAGAATTTTAAAAAATTTTCGTCTAATTTCCAAAAAGAAAGTCGCATCCAAAAACAAAACATTATTTATAAATGCCTTTCTGAATGATACTACAAATTAGTGTTCAAATAATAAAATCAATTTAGTCATGACAATTTTTAAAATATTTATTCTCTGCACATATACACACATGCTTGCCCATTCATGTACACTAGAAAGATTGCACTTATTATCCCAAGAGATCTTCCTTGTCTCCTGACATCACTTTTTCCACTATCATTCATTTATTTTGTATGAACAATGTGTAAGTTTTAATTTTCTTCTTTGACCAAATCTTATCTGATACTTTCCTCTTTGCCCCACAAAAAATTGTATTATTTAATTTACATTAACTTCTTTCCATGTTACTAGTTATTCATTTGTCTGGCTTAGATTTCAAGATCATGTTTAAGAATAAGCTTCCGGGTTGCTGAATTGGGTAGCTCTGTGAGTTCTCTCTGTTTAGGACTCTAAGAATCTAGACTCTAAATGTCTTGGGTCTCCGTCCAAAAGACCCCTCCCTGGGGTAAGCAGGTGTGGGCAAACCTGTCTTTGGAGAAGAATTCCTCAAAATGCCACATTCATCTCTGCCCTAGCAGAAAGACTTTTCTCAAACCAATTTTTAAAAAGAATTGATTTTGAAAAATCACGTCTACAATTTGTTAGGTGTAGGGTGAAATTCTAGACTTCCTGAGCCCTGTGAATTCAGGGTTGCAGCAGAAACATCAGCTCATCTCTTTATCATCTAATTTGCATACAGGAGAAACTTCAATTGTCATTATTTTGTCATGTGACCCTACTGTTTAAAAATTTACAATACCCTTTAATGTATGCTGAGGGAGTAAGCACTCTGTGTGGCATAGATATGCAAAGTGGCCATCAAAAGTTATTTTATTTCTATTCCTTTATTTATTTTTGAGGGTTTGGGGATAGAACCTAGGGCCTGTGCATACTAGGCAAGCTCTCTACCATTCAAGTACATCCCTGGCCCCTTATTTTATCTCTAATACTGGGGAAAGAATCTATGGCCTTGTGCACACTAAGCATCTGCTTTAACACTGAGCTACACCCCCAGTCTCAGAAACAACGAAAGTTTTCTAGACGATATAATGAAGTTTTCTTCATCATCTATCTTCCAGAAATTTATTCAGTTATCATATCTTATGAATCTCTAAATTTCTTTTCCTTTATACTTACATGACTTTCAATGCCATTTTGTTGGGCCTTGGGAGAAATGAGAGGCCAATATCTGATAATGCTAAATAATAATTATTAATTTTTATGTTAATATTTACAACGTTACTACTTTTAGAAAAATGAGGTAATGCTGGTTTTCATTAAATCTTCGGAAAGACATCTTTTACTGAGGAAAAAGTTAGAGTAAATACACTTTTTTTACTATATATGAGTCAGTGTGGATCCACGTTGAATTCACAGAGGACTTGATCTGAATTGTAGCCCAACCACAAACATGTGTGTCTTTGGGGAAGATGTCTCATCTCTCTGAAGGATGCCTACTCTACAGGGATGTGCAGGAATGAAAATCCTGCAGTATGTGTGATGTACAGCAACATCTGGAAAAGAATAAGAATAGAATGCATGCTGATATAGGTATTTAGTAAGCATAGACGTAGACAGACGTACAGTGAGTAGATGATGTAGATTGATAGATAGATAGATAGATAGATAGATAGATAGATAGATAGATAGGAAGGATAAACACACACACCCATAGAATGACTACAAGACATTAGACACTATATGAGGTTCTAAGATAGAAAAAAGAGAGAGTAAAGTTACCTACTCTCAGATAATTAAACAAGCAGGCAATTACAGTTAAGTGTAGTACTAAGATATAAGAAGACATTTGTTTTAAAAGATTGGAACTGTACATGGGCGAAAAGTTGTTTTTAAGCAAATCTTTAGAGAAAATCCTTCCAATGCTCTTTAGCCATTGGGAAGACCTCAGTCTACTTACTTTGAGCTGTAACATCCCACGGGGCTCATCAATTCAGCAGAGTTAAGCTGAATCATTTATTAGATTAGAGATCTACAGGGAGAACGCCCAGTGTGAGTCAGAGAGGACCCTTGGTCACTGTAGATTGCCTGCAACCTCCTGGAGGTCTGTGTGAACAAACCCATGTCAGAGTGTGGGAGGGCCAAGACAAGGAGACAGAGGAGAGGGGGGATTCTTAAGCATCATGATTCAATTCTATGTTATTAATAAGGGCAAACGTATTTGTTTTTGCCTTAGGGCTAATCCGCAGTAATGTTTCCTTCTGCCACAGAGAATGTGATGCTGAATCAGGGACTTAAAGGAAAAATATTAGGAGCTGCTTCTCCCTTAGGTTCTACCTTAGGACAAGAACAGAAGCCTGCCTGTTTCCTGCCTGTTTAATCAAAGCTCCTGGGTAAGGAGGTCTGCCCCCAACACTGACAACATTCCACCCTGAGGTGTTCTTAGAAGTTTGTTACATAAGGCGTTAGAATCTCTTCCAGAGAGATAGCTCGGAATTTAAAAACCATCTGCATTTTTAACCAGTATGGAAAGCACTGGAGAAAATTCAAGATAGGCAAAATGCAATCATGATTTAAATGATTCACAAAGGATACATTTAAAACAACGTCAAGAAAGACAGATTTCCTTGATTGAAAATAGGGAATCTTTCACTGTTGAATTGGATATTGAACATTGCAAATAAATATTGTACTTGATTTCTTTTAAAAAATTGTAACATGGAATACAAGCAGAAAAAAGCAGGTAAGATTTTGGTAAAATAAAAGTTTTTAATTTAGAAAATGGTAAGTAAATCTGTAAAAGGCTTTCTGTAGGCCATAAAAACACTCAAAATTTTTGTATTAAAACATTGACTGCCTTTTGTTTCAGACCCAGTGTCCAAAGGCCATTCCTCTATATGCACATAAAAAGAGCAGATGAAGGAACTTTTCTACAGTCAATCTAATAGTATCTGTCTAGAGTCCCTTGTTAGGGTCAGTTCTTTTAATTTTAAAATGAAAAAAAAAATTCAAATTTAATGGAATTTGGATTACTGTGATATTTTGAAATTACTTACTAGTGATTTTAATTAAATATTTTATTTCATTGAGTAAAAATTTGTATATATATATATAATCTGATACTTGAAAAATTCATATATTTCTAACAGAGTATAGTGGTAGTACATATAAATGACAATTAAATTAAGACTATTAAGATTACTGGCTCTTGCCATAGAAGATTTGTGTCTCCTCCTTACCATTCAGTTTGGTTTGGTTTGGTTTGATTTGGTACTGGGGATTTAAACAAGCGATACTTTACTATTGAGCTATATCACCAACACTTTTTACTTTTTATTTTGAGACAGGGTTTTACTAAGTTGCTTAGGACCTCCCTAAGTTGCTGAGGCTGGCCTTGAACTTGCAATCCTTCTGCCTCAGATTTCCAAGTCATTGGGCTTACAGGAATACACCACTGTGCATATCTTTATAATTGAGTTGTAAGTTTCTGTTAAGGTTGTCCAGTGACCCAAATTGGGCCTACAACTTGGAATCACTTCTCAGATGGTGTTGCATCTTTGCCTGTAGTCCTTGATCACAATCCACACATTTCCAAGGGCCACTGAACTGCAATGACAGCCCCATCTCCCACCAGGTCGCATGTTTCACCAAATTAACAAGAACAAACAATACCTGTAAAAAGGTTTGGTGGTTCTCCGTGGTCTTACCCAAGTCAACCAAGATAAGAAGTTCACTGAAGAATGGTAATAGTTTTTCATATAATGAGTTAGTAGATCAATCCTCTCAATATGATCCATTCACTGATATGGAGAACATTTTAATCATCAAAATTTCAGGGCATCTGACTCAGGCTTACGGCTATGAAAGACAAATGGGAGTAGTGGGCCACTTTTTCCAGAAGGTTCTAACAAGGTCTTCTGTCACTAATGAGGGCTTTGGGAGGAGTTGGGGCATAAGTAAATTGAATTATGGAAACTGTAGGAGACGATTCATTCTGCTTTTGAGAATTCCTCTTCTTTGTCATTTTAAATCTTCATAATGCTTGTGGAATCTGACGTTCGGAGATATTGGAGGTGAAGTTTGACACCTCAGTGTGATATTGGGTGGAGGCACACAGTACACAATGTTTGTGGAGACAAGGAAAACCCAGAGGAAGAGACGAGTGGATATTACGGAGTTTGGACAAGGGCCTTGTCCAGAGCCATGGGGCTGGATCAGGATAGTCTTACCTCAGTCAACTCCTACTATGGCACAGGCTAGTATTGAGATAATATGCTTTTCTTTTAAGGCTGATGCCAGCTCTATCCATAACCCAGAATTACAAAGGGTTTCATGCATATTTTTCAATATGATTTAAAATACTACATATAGATATTTCTTCCTTCAGACTGAGTCAATAGATAATGATGAATCCTTCCCAATCAAGAAACAAGGAAAAACATCTATGTCCCTGTCGCTGATGAGTAACTATCTCATTACACAATATCCTTTTAAAAGTTCAGCACCACTAATGTACCCCTTAGCTAATATAAAGAGCACTCTAGAGGTTTGGATCAGAGAAGTTGCCATCTAGGTCGCTATTCTACCTTTAACTGTATCTCCTATTAAATCTGTCTTGAAATTATGCAAAGGTACAACTGCATTAAACAATATCACTTTGTTTAAAAACTAGCTTTAATTAAATATATATGTGTATATAAAGGCAGTCCACTCAGAAGCTTTAGAGCAACATGGATATATGGACAAAAGGAATTAAGAGTCTCTTATTTTCTAACAGTGTAATTTTCCAAGCAAACACACTTCAATGAGAAGGTTGGATTTTCTCCCTTTAATTAAAAGTGAAAATTGATCTTCCCTTAAGGAGATCTCAGATAACATACTTGGTTGACATTTTTCTTGACATGAAGCTGTTGACAACCATTCATATCTACTGTCTCTGGTATTCTGACCTGCCATGTAGTTTTATGAAAGGCTCTAAAGTTACCACAAGTAAATACAGATGTTCTCACTTACTTTGAATCTGCTACAGCTATCAGCTTATTTTCTAGCACTACCCTTAAATTATTCCCTAAGGTCACAAAAACATCAGACACATTTTTATTCAATAGTATGACTTAAATAAGGAAATGTTTTAGGAAAAATTAGTTGGGATGGTGGGAAGGAGACCCTGGCTTTAATCACTAAATAGAGTTGTCTATAAACATGAACCATTGAATGACTTGATGGAATTTTAAATTAATACATTTTCTTGGCTACAATAAACACCTGAAAAAAAAAAGGCCTTACTTTAATGTAATAAAAAATAATGACTTTCTTACAATCATTAAATGTAAATGACAACCTGATAGATTAGATATAGCAAATAAGTCACACAACTCTAATTTAATGTTAAGCAAATGGATGTATAGCTCAACTATGTGTCCTGTGCCATTTTAAAGATAATCAAAAGCTCATCATAATAAACAGAATCACTGACTGCAAGTCAGAATAGCAGAAAGTTTTCTACATAACGTGCTTTCTCATAGATCATTTCTATTATAAAGATACTAATTTGACAAGAGTCCAAGTTTTCATTACTTTTTCATATGTGAAATTCTTCTTCATGTCATCTGGAAGTTCCCAGGTTAATGAAACAAGTCTAGAAAACAGCTCTTGTGACGTTAAGGGTTTGTGTTAATGTTTCTAATGTTCTGCCAGCATAGAGAATAGTTTGATGCAAGTAAATATTATATGACCTTTATGAGATGGGGCAGGAACTAAAGATGTACTTTTGGAAGACTACAGATAAATACAGAAGGTCTTAATATGCTAAATATTATCATAACTATATTTGATCAATTTTTGTATACACCAATTTTTGTCCCTGTGTCAAGACCACACATTTTTACTAAATCAAAGAAGTCACATGTTAAAAACATGTTTTACCTAATAGAACTTGCAGATGATATATCATTATCAACCAGTTATCTCCACAGTTGTGTAAATTAAATTTTAAATTAATGGTGGCGAACCAAAGATGTCATCCATAAGGACTCCATTTCCATTTGAAATACTACAATAGCCTTACAGGTAGATGGAGAAATAAACAAGGTGTTCATGGACCTAAGAGAAGAAAATGGGTGACTGTAGTAAGGGAAGATTGAAGAATTGATCTATGGAGTGAATAAGATGCCTCTTCCTGTCCTCAGAAAATCCCACACTCAGAAGTTGCTTAGCTGGCAAAGATATTCTCCCACTCCGTAGGCTCTCTCTTCACATTTCTGATAGTTTCCTTTGCTGAGAGAAAGCTTTTTAGTTTGAATCTATCCCAGTTGTTGATTCTTGCTTTTATTTCTTGTGCTATGGGAGTCCTGTTAAGGAAGTCTGATCCTAAGCCAACAAGTTGAAGATTTGGACCTACTTTTTCTTCTATAAGATGCAGGGTCTCTGGTCTGATTCCGAGGTCCTTGATCCATTTTGAGTTGAGTTTTGTGTAGGGTGAGAGATAGGGGTTTAATTTCATTCTATTGCATATGGTTTTCCAGTTTTCCCAGCACCATTTGTTGAAGAGGCTATCTTTCCTCCATTGCATATTTTTGGAACCTTTGTCTAGTATGAGAAAATTGTATTTATTTGGGTTTGTGTCCATGTCCTCTATTCTGTACCATTGATCTACCTGTCTATTTTGGTACCAATACCATGCCGTTTTTGTTACTATTGCTTTGTAGTAGAGTTGAAGATCTGGTATTGCAATACCCCCTGCTTAGTGCAGCCACTCTGGAAAGCAGTGTGGAGATTCCTCAGAAAGCTTGGAATGGAAACACCATTTGACCCAGCTATCCCACTCCTTGGCCTATACCCAAAGGACTTAAAATCAGCATACTACAGAGATACAGCCACATCAATGTTCATTGCTGCTCAATTCACCATAGCCAGATTGTGGAACCAACCTAGATGCCCTTCAGTTGATGAATGGATAAAGAAACTGTGGCATATTTATACAATGGAATATTACTCTGCAATGAAGAATGATAAAATTATGGCATTTGTAGGCAAATGGACGAAATTAGAGAATATCATGCTAAGTGAGATAAGCCAATCTCAAAAAACTAAAGGACGAATGATCTCGCTGATAAGCGGATGAGGACATATAATGGGGGGTGGGAGGGGTTAGCATTAGGTTTAGGGTTAGGTTTAGGGTTAGGGATAAGTAGAGTGATAAGAATGAAGGAAAGAAGGACTGTATAGAGGGAAAAGAGGGGTGGGAGGGGTGGGGGGGGAAGGGAAAAAAAATAAACATCATTGCCCTATGTAAACGTATGATTACACAAATGGTATGCCTTGACTCTATGTACAAATAGAGAAACAACATGTATCCCATTTGTACACAATTAAAAAAAAAAAAAAGAAGTTGCTTAGCTGGAAAAAAATTCAAAAGAGGGCACTATTGGAAGATGATATTGAAGCTATCAGAAAACCCACATGAAACATTAGAATCATTTAACTGGATGAATAATTTTTTTCATGTGTTTCAGAAAGCCAAGGGCATTTGAAGAGTTCCCAGCTACAGCTCAGTAGTGGCCTAGAATAAGCACATGAGACCTTTCTTTCACTATTTCTTTAGAAGACGGACTTGTGTACTTTATTTTTCCTTTCCACTCTTGGCTTTTTCTTTTGTATAAAAGAGATAATAAATAACCAAAAAGTTGAATTGGTAATGACATAATCTGTTTGAAGAAGTCAATATGTACTGAGCTTAAAATAAATGGCATTTTCATTTTCTACCAAAGTACACCCCCCCAAAAAAAAGAAGATAAACTGATTTTAAGAAATGGCAAAAATCAAACCTAATACTAAAGCTCTTTAAAACCATATTTTATCAATAAAGCCTCCCTCAAGTTAGATGCAGAGGAAGTGAAATCACATGAAGGCAGCATTCCCTTCCAATCACCCTCCGTAAATAGAAAACACACCACAAACAAGATGAGTAGCTGGATGGAACAGAGCTTCGTGATGCTGATGCTAAGTACTGATACTCCACACCGCAAGAGGAAACGTTCCTTCTATCCAGGATTTCATGTTTAAAACATAAGAACCAAATAAGGATCTCACAGGAATACCACAGAGACTGATGCCAGATATTCTGTTCCTCCATTTTCTTTTTATTGGGTGAGAGAGGAGAGAGAGAGAGGAAGTGCAAAACAATATAAAGCAGCCTACAGTGCTATTCTGGTCTTTTAACTGGCAAGAAAAATCCAAATATACAATAGAGGAATGGGGTTAAAAGGCATAGAGTTGTTTATTCTAACAAATACATATTAATGACTACCAGCTGAGAAAGGAAAATGGGAACATTCCTATTCCACCCTGACAGTCACAAAGAATAATATATGAAATGGAATAAAATGATTCCACCTTGTTTGTGAAGCAAATTGTTCCCTGTGAACCCTTCCTCATGACAGCCAGACCCTGTAGGAATTGAATACCAACTACATTTTGCCAGCTCTCTGATCATTTTTTTTTCTTCACACAATATCTTTTAAACAAAAACAGAATGGATCTTGGTTCCAGCATAACAAGTTTGCACATCTATGAGTTGTGCCTTTTTACACATTTGTTTAGAAGGCTTCGACTGATTCCAGGAGTCGTGATTGCTAATAAATACATGGTTGAAAAATGTAAAGCAATCATGCATGCTGAAAGTGAAACCACTAAGAAAATTAGAGGACTGTTTACATGTAACATCATGGCCCTTGACATTTAAAATGGATGTAAACTTTAATTTTCTGGCAATATTTAGTTTTCTGGACTGATTTTGAGTAATTTTTAACAAATGTTAGTTTCTTAATCTACACCCTTTTCTTTATGCAAAATTAAAAAGAGGTTCTGCTCATCTCTTTCTTCAAGAAAAAATATTCCTTGAGTTTTGAAATAGCAGGTTTTCTTCTAACATTTTGAGTAAGAAGTACACTGACAAGGGACTTTTTACCATTTTGCCTCTTTATTCAGTTATAGTGTAAGAAAACTGTATATGCAGCTATGATCTTGTACTTAATAGTATAGAGATAGTTTGTAACTAAAACTAGAAGGAATATTGTAAATTAGCTCCTAGACATTACTCATTAATGTATTGTAAGAGTTATTATATCATCTATGCATTACCTTATTAAATATATTTTCACTGAATTTTAATAGCATTCACCGTACATTTAGTTAACAATCGTTAGTAATAACCACATGTTTAATTATTTGTTTTATTTGAAATTTGGTTAAATACCAGTGTTATTTCCCACTTGCAATAAAGTATTGCATTGCAAGTGGGAAATATTTCACAACAACTTAAATTTTCATCAGCACTACGGAATTATAAACCTCTCTCTTGAAAATTCATTATTAAGAAAAGTGCATTGTAATTTCTACTCCAAAGATAAAAGTGTATCTGCTCTTTTCATACCTTCAAATGACAAACTAATATAGTGTGCATTTTATAAAGTAGTTATTTTCTTTGAATTGCCATGATGACAAAGAATACAAAGGTTGATCTAATGACAATCCCGTACAACTCGTTTGTATTTCTCACAATAGAAAACAAAGTTCTGCTGTATGTTTCTGAAGGACATAGAATTGGATCACGAGCATTCATGGGCATGGAGCATTTCAAGCTTCTTAAAATGTTTCACAGTGGAGGTAGGAGGGGTGGGGAAAGTGGGACAATCCTTAATTGTGCAAGGTATTTGGAATACTACAGAACATTTGGCATCCTGATACCAGTTACTGTTTGCAAATAGTGCCCTCTAGACTCTTGCAAAACAATCTGCCTGTTCCCTGTCCACACACACCCAGGCATTCTAAGGAATCATTGTAAACTTACCCTGTATTTTATCAGTGCATTTGAAAGCAACCTTTCTGACTATACACATTCATAGTTTGTGTTCTAATTATAATTATGCAAGCAAGTTGGTGAATGTGTTTGCCATCTGTGCCTTTTTTTCTCAATATGTAAATAGGTACTATTGGTGCAGTTCCCTATTCTATTTTTACAGATTCAAAGTTTTAAAAGTCTGTACTTTTATATATACATACCCATACGTAAACTCCATATTTCATCATTAAGATAAAATTCTGTATAGATAATCAATAACATCAGTAATTATTGGTTACTTGTTGTGATGGTTAATCTGGATGGTCAACTTGATTGGATTAAAGAAATGCCTAAGATTAAGGGACTCGTAGACATCAGTGTTTCCAGAAATAATTGGCATGGGGGACAGTGAACTGAGGGGGAAGACCTGTCCTGAATGTGGGTGGCACAGTACAATCAGCTGGAACCTGAACAGAACAAAAGGTAAAGAATGAAGAAGTCAATGAGAAAAAAAAGCAGCATTTTTCTTGAGCAGGTGGCTTCTATTGCTGCTGAGATCACCTGAGGCCATAGGATTCTAGTTTCTTCACTCTTAGAAAGCAAACTCTGACCAGTGATTCTTCAGAGAGTTTTCAGGCCTTCCCTCCCAGACTGGTGCTACATCATTTCCCCTCTCTCTTCCTTCTTTCCTTCTCTTCCTTCCCCCCCCCCTCCTCCTTCTGTCTTAGGTTCTAGAGAATAGGATTGTCCCTGCAGGTTTATAACTTCTGAAAAAATGCCAACATTCACCTGTGCTCCTCACTGTCCTTAGAATCTAGAAATTTCTGATCTGCTACCAAAGTCAACTGTGTTTCATCACTTTAACTCTGAATCGTTGCCCTACTCACTGACCAGACAGAACTCTAGAAGCACTAGAATTCTAGAAGCCCTGTATGAATACGAGAAAGCAAATATCTCTCCTTGAAATGGAAACTTGTTCACAAATAAATTGAAATAGTAGGGGTGGCAAATAAATTATTAAATAATCCACTGGGTAGAAAATTGAGATTTGACAATCATAACAAAGCACAGTAACCAGAAAAGCAATTAGGAAAGAGGATTTGAAAAGGATTGGAGTTTCCACCAGACTTTCTATTTGGAATCACCCAGAAACTACTTTGAGGTTGACACAGGAGCTATATCATGAGAATTCTGGAATCACCCCTGTTAGAGAGGGGTGGAAGAGACTACACAAAGACAGTGTTCCTCGATGTTTGTTAGAATATTATCTACAACTGAACAACTTGACCATGGCGAGTGAGTGGGAGTTTCTGTTTAAAATGTACATCATGGTGCCCCAGATTCTGAAGATGTGCTCCAAAGCTAACAACTCAACAAGCACTCTCAGAGAGCTTCTTTTGTACTAGGATTTGAAAAGAGCTGCACTGTGATTTTGAATTTATAAACTATTTGTAACTTATTATTGTGTTTCATAGTAATTAGCATAAAAATAAGTTATATGCTTATTTTTGTTTATAGAGAATATTTTCTGTTACCTTGTTCAGCCAGGTCCCCTCCTCACCTGCTCTGGTTCTGGGGCTCTAAACTAGAGCCTCCTGCATCCTCAGCAAGTACTTTACCACAGAGTTACACCCCCAGCTCTCTATTGCTAGTCTTAAAGGAAAAAAAAAAAGCGACTCACAAAAATAAAACACAGGATGGGCATTTTGAAAACGGAAATGTCTAAATCCCCCAAGAACCTATGAGAAGAAAAGGAGGCATGAGAGGGGCCAAGAAGTGTATCTGAGGACCTCGTAAGAGAACACAGACAGCAGGTATGAGACTCAGTACCTTGTTTTAATGAAGTAGATCAAAAACTGGTAGGTAGTCCTGTTCTCTCCCTCTTTATATAGGGCTTTCACAGCTGGGAACTTAAGGCATAATAACTTCAGATACTCTGTATCCCATGTATTTTCTTGCAAGAATTGAGCACCAGTTAGGAAAAGAATAAGAAAATTTAGAAAAAATATGTCAGACTTGGACATCATGATGAATTGAAATTACAATAGCTTTGCAATAACTTTTCAGAAACATGAAAAAACTCTCTAAACCTCAAGTTTCATGATTGTAAAGTTAGGAACTTGCTGAGACCATGTCCAGTTCTCCTGGCTATGTGGCTTGCTGTCCAAGAGGGTTCAATTCATCACACTCCTCCTTCCAACCCAAAGGAGGCTCATGATGGATATAGTCCACTATCAATGAAAATGTGAGGTTCACAGGACACATGAATAGGTATCCCCAAAGAAAGAGAGCTTATAGGAGAAAGAAGAAAATCCATAGAACTACTTGAGGTCAGTTCCTCTCTTCTTTTCTGATCTTTCTTTGCTTATTCTTTGGTGCTTCCCCCACCTTGTTCTTCATTTTAGTGCAATTGGCTTGGTAGAACCAGATTCCAAGGTTGTCTTTTTCAGAAGGAAGTGACTTTTTTGGACTAATCTAGAAAAGAAGTAAATGAAGTTCAGGTCAGCATCACACTTTACCTTGAGCTAAATTATCTTTGTGGACAGTTCACTAACTCAACATGGGACCCAGATTAGGACTTGAGGGTAACCTTCTTAGGTAGTGATTAAAAGTGGTTTTCCCTTGAATCTCCACCATACTTGTACCATTAGTAATCTGTTCAGAAGGGATACCTGTTGGTATTGGATTAATGAGAATACAATGACCATTTTTTCACTTCTTTTATGATTAAGAATTATATACTAAGTTTAAAATTCAGTTACAATTGCAGTGATGTTCTCTTTAGATTGTCTTGCAATCAATCAGATGTTAGTGTAACTTCTACTTCCCCAAAAAATTTGGCCTATGAGAGTCATTATTTTAGAATGAAATCAGAATGGATCAGAAAACTTTTGTTCTAATTTAGCACACAGACAGAAAGGGTGTTGCTTTCCACATGAAAGTCAGGTGGAAACTTCAGGAATGATGTGCTATGAGCATTTAGTAGAGTCTCACCCTGGTGCTGCTCATGCCATTTAAATCTACATGTTTTTCCTTAGAGATTTTTGTATTTAATTTCAGTGAGTTTACAAACTATAATAGAACATTCCATAGAAAAAAATTTTTTTTCCTTTTCAAAAAAGGACAGATAAGTGGTAAATAAATACTTCTTAAAGTTCTAAAAAGGTTCTAAAATGTTTTACATTTTTTGTTGACTTCAAAATTAAAATAAATTTGCAAAATTAAAATAAATGACTGTGAAATTTATATTTGCATAAAGAGAAAACTGGTAGCATATACTGAAAAATCTGCTTCAAAACAAACAAATAGGGTTTAGGGTATAAGTCTGTGGCAAAACGCTTGACTTCCATGCACGAGGACCTGGGGAATGGAACCTGAGTCCCATTCCCAGTTTCACAAACATAAAGAAAACTCTTTAATTAAATAAACTAGAAAAATAAAGTCTTCTGTTAAACCTAAAAAAGAAAAAAAAAAAAAAACAGTTTATCAAAGCTAAGTATTTGTTTCACATTGAGAATTACATTATGTCAGCCAGGCACAGCAGTGCACACCTATAATCTCAGCTGTATGGGAGGCGAGGCAGGAGGAATCCAAGTTCAAGGCCAGTTTTGACAATTTAACAAGACCCTGTTCCAAAATAAAATAAAATAATGGGTTTGGGAGAAAGCACAGTGATACAGCATCTGCCTGGCATGCATGAGCCTCCAAGTTCATTCCCCTTCACAGAAAATAAATATAAATAAATAAATAAACAAATAAATAAAAGATGGAATGACATTTTGTCTGTAACATCAGGGAAGAGAAAAACATTTTTCAGGGAATCAGAAGTGATAAACAACTTAACTACCCTAGGTTTTTCTATTTCTGTTTTTTGTTTGTTTGTTTGTTTGTTTTAGCACACCCAAATGCCTTAGTGTTGAAATAACTTCTTGCCTTTTGATTATGAATGGTACAGAGGAGGAGAAAGAGAAATTCTTTCTTTTTAATCTGAACAATGTAAAACTTAACTACTTAAGCCCAATGTATATACTGCATAAGATAAATGTAAAACTAGGGACCATGATAATAACTGATTTTCAGGGTGAAAATTTGAAATAATTCCAAGAACTCCTCCTATGAAATAAGCACATGGTATAGAAATAAAATTGAGGCCATCAATTCAATGGCCTATATATAGAATAAAGTTATCAATTAGGGAGCTACAGAATAAATTTTTAATTAAGGAATAATTATCACTAATACAAATAGTCTTCATCTTCAAAATGTAGAACTCTGTTATTGTATTAAAGTGTGATTAATTTATAAAAATTCAATTTAAAAATCTTTTTCCTGTACAATTTCTAGCAATTTATGACTGTATCTATAAAAATGAAAATCTCTATTATTGCACACGAACACTATAGAACCCAGCAATTGCACTGGGTTTCCCAGAGAAATAAGATTTACAGTTTCATAAAAACCTATAGGCAAATGTTCATTGCAGTTTTATTCATAATAGCCCCAAACTGGAACTGGAAAAGATGTTCTTCAATGAGTAAGTGGTTTTTAAAAGAAAGAAAGAAAAAGAAAAGAAACCTATAGTACAACCACACCATGGAATACTTCTGAGCAATTAAAATGAAAGAACCGTTGAAGCTTAAAACAGGCATGAATCATGAGAGAAATATGCTGAGTGAACAAAGTCAATTCTGAAGGGTGACATAAAGGTTACATACTACATTTATGTCATGTTCTCGATAATTGCAGAATTATAGAATTGGCAAAGGAATTGGTGGTTTCTAGGAGTGTGATAGTTTGGATTGGAGTGTTCCCCAAAGGCCCATGTGTTACAGACTTGTTTTGCAGATTGATGCTGTTGGAAGGTAGTGGAATCTTTAAGAGGTGGGGCCTAGAGGCAGGACTTCAGGTTATGGAGGGTGGTGCCCTGGAAGGGAATTGTGGGAGACCAGTCTCTTCTCTCTTCCTTCCTGTACTGGTCATGTGGTGAATGGTTTTGCTTCACCACATGCTCCTGCCATATTGGGTTGCTCCTTGGGTCAAAGAGCAATGTGTTCCCCTAATCATGGATTAGAAACTCCCAAACTGTAAACTAAAATAATTCTTTTCTCTTTATAAGGTGATTTTCTCAGGTATTTGTTATTGTTTCTGATGGGAAGGAGGGAAGTGCTTGCTGTAATGGAAGGGCCACTGGGGGAATCCTTGCGGGGATGAGAATGTGCTCTATCTTGTCTGTATCGGTTTTGATTTCCTGACTGTGGGAGGCACAATAGTTATATAAAGTAGTATGGTTGAAGGAAAGTGGGTAAAGGGTACACAGAAGCTCTTTGTATCACTTCTTACAACACCATGTGGATTTATAATTATCTCAAAATAAATAGCTTAATTCTAATAAAGAATTCATAAAACCTTAAATAAATAAACTTAGGAAAAATAGTATTTCTTAAATGAATTCTCAAGGGGTTAGACTGTGTAGAGTGTCATCATTAAATCATCTTGAATCAACTGTTAGATGAACAGGTGCATAGAATTATTACATAATGAGTATTAATGCTAGTTGATTTTCTGAGTATTTCTGTGGGACCAGAGTAAAATAGAGAATTGCTACCATTACTAAGAATTAATAAATATTTTAAATGAAAGCAAATTAAGGCCACACTTTTCTAAATAGCTCTCTAACACATGAAATATTTCCTAAAAATGAGTGCCATATTAAATGTGGCTATATTGGATGTACCACCTTATCAATAACTCTGCTTATGTGTGACATTGCGAATTTGATATTCAATTGAGAAGCCACTCTTACCAACAAAGTGTCAAAAACATTCTTCTTTTCCGTAATATATGGTACAGGATACGAATTAAACACAATATAAGTTGGCATCTAAGAATAAATGGAACACAGGGACCAATATATGAAGTCTTTCAGCCCTACGAACTTAATACAAGTCTCAGGACTTCACAAATGGAAAAAGAATAATAAAAAAAAGAAATCTGAAGCAAAGGTTATACAATACAGAGATGATCAAAGGAAAAAATCTTCTGAGACAGGTCATCATGAAAGTCTCTTTTAAGTGAACTGGAGCAATGCACAAGCAGACACTGAGCCTTAAGAAATTTAATAGAAGACAATGACAAAACTATGGGGGAAATTCGATCACATAGGTTGAGAGCAATCTAGACCAATCCACAGCAAAGCATATTCTCCAACAAACCTGACTAACAACTTTTTTTATTATTCCTTAGTGAAGAGAAACTGAAAATTTATATGCAAATTTCAAGAATATCATGTATGGTTTTTTAATAAATTATGCAGAAATTGTTCGGTTTTATAGTGATTGAATAGAGTATGTCTTATTTCTAAAATTGAGATTTTTTTCAGATCTCAAGTTCTTCATAATGTTTAATAAAATGAAAAACAGTCCATATACTCTTTGTGACTAGACATCTGCAGCACAGGATCCCAAATGGCAAATGCAGTTAAGATTCTTGTACCCAGAGAGGACAAATGCAACACAGTAGCAATCCCTATAGAAAGTTGCTTCATAAGACCTACTGTCGACTCTTTATTCCACACTTGACATTACTGAGGTAGGAAAATACATTGATGAAAGTATTTATCTTACTTTCAAGAAATATTTGTTCTAAATTTCTTGGACGGAATATGTAGAACATTATAAATTAAATTTTAAAATATATTCATGAAATGGCTTTGAAGTATTTTAAGAATCAAATCAAGTTCCCATGTAACACCCTTCCTTCAATGCATTGCAATTAGAATTCATCCTTCCAGAATGAAATACTTCCCATGTATCAAGCAATGATACTTAGATTAGATGGAGTCATACTTTCTGATGTAACTGTGGACTACAGTCATAAAGAAGACAAGTTGCATGTAAATTAGTATGTAACATGCAAACAATCATTTCAAAAATATACTGTTAGATTCACTTATGAACTTGGTAGGAATCTAAACAACATAATTCTGTGACAGTGAGATGATACTCTCCATCTTTCTAAATCAGTTTTATGAAAGAATGATCAAACCTGCATTTAGTTTTTCAATTCCAGAAAAAGAGCAGGAATAAGCCTATAAAACCATTTTCTTTTAAAGTAAGAACAAGCTAAAATTGAAGTGAAATATGTAAAAGTCTGGAATGTTCTAATTGTAGCCTGTATGATAAAAACAGTGTTACATAGTTAGCAAAATAGTCAATGTGAGATTAGGCGACAGCATTAGGAAAAACCCAGACAGAGAACATTAGCATCCGATTCGTAAGTGCACATTGTTCTGTACTGACATAGCCTGATGGAGCTTTACTTTTAGGGGAAAAATGAGAAAACTAAAGGACATTAAAAATTAAGACTCCAAAACACAGTGCATGGAACATGATCAAAGGAACTATGGTGCTGCTCTAGAAAAGAGATGATGCCAGAAAGAGACCTTTGGACATCAATTATCTGAATGTCTCTCACTTACAGCAAAGATTAGTTCATGTGTTGAAGGACTTATATCCAGTGCTTCCCACTGAAGAAATAGGGTTGCCTATTTGTTTTGGTAAGTTCTTAGTTACTGTGGTATGTTAGTCAGTTTTGCATCACTATAACAAATACCTGAGATAAATCAATTTAAAAAGAGAAAAGGTTTGTTATATTTCAGTTTTAGATGTTTCAATCCTTGATCAGTGGGCCCTGCTGCTTTTGGACCTATAGCAAAACCTCCCGTTATGGTAGAGAACACGTGGGAGAGCACCTTATAGCCAATAACAACAACTAAACAAAAAAGAGAAATAGGAAGGGGTGAAGATTCAACAGTCCCCTTCAAGGGCATTCCCCCCAATGACCTAACTTCTTCCTGCTAGGCTCCACCTCTTAAAGGTTCCACTACCTCCCAGGGCAGCACACTAGGGATTAAACCTTTACCATGTGGGTCTTTGGGGGACACTTGTAATCTAAACTGCAGCACATAGTTTCAAAAAGTATAAATAATCATTTAATAAATGTATTATGCAATGTATTCAAATATTAGATAAATAGTCACATTATGAGAAAGTAAGGGACCTGATCATTCTTAATAAATATTGTATAAATGTCTGGTTATTACCCCTTCAAGGACTTTATTCCCTGCATAGTGTCCGTGCCACCAGAACATAATATCCGTTAGAGTGGAGCTTTGCCATCCTGTTCTCCACTGTACTCCCACGGTTAGGAAATAGGAGGCATTTAATGAATGTTGTTGAATGAATGATGGCATTTCATTTAGCCATCAAATAACACCATGAAGTAAGAAGTGCTAGACCCATTTCACAAATGTTATGAATTATATTTACTAAGGATTAATAATGCCTAATTTTCCAACTAGAGCCAGTCTTGACTCCCAATCCTAAGCTTTCACAGCTTTTGAAATCTTCAAGAAGGAAAAAAAAAAACAAAAAGTAAAGAAAACCATAGGTAAATGACACTGGTGTATTGCTGAATAGAAGATTCTTTGCTACCTCCCGGTGTCACTTGTTGCCATGGTTTCTTTTATCAGCATCCCACCAATGACAACTTAGCTATCGACCTAGCAACTGAACTAAAAATAGGTGACATTTTCAAATAAATTAGAGCAAGATGGGTGATCTATTTATACCTTCAGTTATATTTCTCTATGGCTCTCGATTTTGATGTGCCAAAATGAGAATTAAAATAAGTGCAAGATTATTCTCAGAAGTGTATACATTACATTAGTAAGTGCCGAAGTTTCATTAACGCTGGCATGCAATGCCACACAGTATTTTATGTGAATAATATGTAGATCTGTATGTAGATTTAGCCCATGAAGAACACTTAATACACTACTACAGATTTCTAGTTTTGCAGGAAAAAGGTGGAAGCAAGGTATTTATCCTTTTTATTTGGTTTGTTTTCACTCAATGTAGGACTTTAATTCAGTGGTTGAGAACCTTCAAATCAAGTCACATAGTATAAAATCTTATAAAATAGTAAGATATGTAAGAAAATAAAATGTAGGGTATGCATCCATATTCTTGGAAATCTTTTTAAATTTTTAAAAACATAAAAGTACTTTAACCCCAGTGAGCATTAGATATAGAAGGAAACATAAAATTATGAACTTCAACTTTGCAAAATTGCCATTTTATAATTGTGGAAAAATGAGGCTGAAGACTTTTAGTAATCTGAAATGCAGAGCAAATGAATGGCAGATTAGATAATTTATTACATTTAATTTACTAAATAAAGGAGAGTGAGAGAGATTTGGAATCGATAACTTCTCAAAACACAATTCATGACAAATAAATGTTTAGAAATGGACTTTTTACATTTAAGCCAACAAATAGACATCAATAGAAATAAAAATATAATTTCAGCAACTCTCAGATATTTACATTTTGATATATTTCACATGCTTGGATAATTAGCTTCTATATTTGACATAATTTCTATATTTAGAAAGATGCTATGTTAGTGGAAAACATATCTGTCACTCATGTGCTTGAGCTGTATATCCCTGCTTGAGCTGTATATCCCTCCTTCTCGCCACACCCCTGCCCTGCACAATCTCTCTCTCTCTCTCATGCACGCACTCCCACGCACACCACATGCACAAGGACACATGACAAAAGAGGTGCAAAGTGGGGCATTATTAATTTTTTAATGACAAATGGGAGCACAGAGGTCTTTGATCTTTGCATGCCATCCACATGACCAAGTAGTATTTAATATAGTTCAGGAATATAAAGCAAATCAAAGTGAAGCATTTTTAATTAGTGGTTTAACTAAGTGATTAATGATGCCTTTTTAAAGAAAAATGCCTGTACCAGTAAATGAAAAACTCATTATTTCTAAAAGCTGTTTTCTTCTACTTAATGACTTCTTCTAATAGGCTGATAAATTGAGCAACAATGTATGAAACCTATTAGTGTAAACATTTTCACAGGGAACTAAATTTAATGTTATGTTGCAGGTTGTTGATCAACTAATCGGAAAGTAATGAAAGAACAGCATCATATGAATCCTTCTGTTAAAATGGAATGCTCTAGCTCAGAAGCAGCATATCAGGGAGACTCTTACTTGTATAAGAAAATAACCTAGCTAAACTAAAAATTATATTACAAAAGAGATTAAATCAACCCCTGAAAAAATATTTGGTTTGTGTTAATATACTTTATTAATCTGGGGTCATTTAATTCAACCTTATTTGACATGTTCATGCAATGAATTTTTCCTAGGACAGGAGGACAAATTAATTTTGAAATATGTTTAATTCCTAAAAATCCTACAGAATTCAAAGGCAAAGACTTCTTGTCCAGTGAAACAATGACTCCATCATTGAATGTAGTAACCAAATAATGGGTCCCTGGCAGAATTTTGTGTGACTCTCAGCTTAGCAATTTCACGGATGAATATCCTCAGATGTCACATGAACTTTGAGCCTCAACTGACTTGCCTGTAAATTTGAACACAATAGTCTCACTCATTTTAAAGGACTATGGAGAAGTGTGAGCTGATGCATATAAAACATTTAGCACAGATTAGTTTTTATTAATCATCATGACTCTCATACAGTATTTCAATAAAATGTGCTGAGTATTTTGTTTAATTAGTTGTTTGCCACTACCTAATAAGATAGTGACCAAGCATGAATTTATGACATTTGCCAGTAAAAGAATGGATCAAGAGACTTTCATGCTAAGTGAAACAAGTCAATTCCAAAAAATCGAAGGCCAAATGTTTTTGCTAATGTGTGGAAGCTAACCCACAATAAGAGGGGGAGGGGAAGAAGAGAAGGTAAGTAAATTAGGGAGAGGAGTAGGAAAAGGATTAGGAAAGACAGTAGAATAAATCTAACATAATTTTTCTATGTACACATATAAAAATTCCTAAGTGAATCCCACCATCGTGCCCACCCACAAGAATAGGATCCTAATAGAATAAGATATATTCCATGTGTATGTAATTTTATGAAAATGAATTCTACTGTCATGTATAACTAAGAAGAACCGAGAAAAATTGGAAACAAAATGAGAAAAAAAGAAGTTCAGGCATGGTATGCTTGCTTCTTGGAGAATTGGGTCAATTTTCCCTATATGATTTGTATAAAATCCCAAAATAAAACATAAGTATGACTATAGCCTTCAGAGATTTCATAGGTGTACATAATTCAACCATAATATATTTGGGTGAGGGCTATTATACCATGCCTTAAATTTACTTTTTTGAAGGTGATAGTTTTATTTATTTTGTGTGGGAAAGTATTTATTTATTAGATATATTTTAATACACTATACAATAGCAAACTTTTCACTAGACCCAGGTATTTATCAGGCTGAAAAAGATGGAAAGCTCTCAACTCATTCCTCCCCATCCACTGAAATCCTACTTAGAGGCATGAATGCAATTCTATTTTCAAAAGGATTTATGACAACATCAACATCAAATCAGACTTCTGGTATGATGGTGAGTTCATTGTACCTCTGCATTGGACCTTCTTTCATTCTCCCTTCTGTTATAGTCGTCTCCTTGTGTAGATACATAAACTGTGATCTGAAATGGCTTCAGGGTGCATTTCGAATCCTTAAAGGATCATATGAATCCTTCTGTTAAAATGGCATGCAGCTAGCTCAGAAGCAGCATATCAGGGAGACTCTTACTTGTATAAGAAAATAACCTATGCTAAACTAAAAAGCACATTACAAAAGAGATTAAATCAACCACTGAAAAAATATTTCAGGGGTTTACAAGGGCAGTTCCTCATCTCTCCCTGGATCGGTATCTCTGCTACTCATTCTCTAGCTCGTCACCACCCATGTATACCTATGTCTGCCTGGAGGCTTTTTTCCCAGCTCTTTTTGTGTCTGTTCTCATCCTCTTGTTCCCACTAAGAAATTGGTGCTTAGGAGAGGCTTTCTCTGGCCCTACTAACAAAGTGTCTAAGTCACCCTCATCTCTCACCTGAGCCAATGCAATAGCTTCAGAACTACTCTCCCTATCTCCCAGTTCATTCCTGAACTGCCTTGCTACTGTAGCAGTCAATGCTTATTTAAAATATAACTCAAAGTTCTCAAAAAAAAAAAAAAAAAAAAAAACATAGAAATGCTCTATGGGTATTTGAGAGAAAAAGTCAACATCAGTTAGTATCAGGGAAATTCAAAATCAAAACCATAATGAGATATCCTCTCATTCCAGTAAGAATGATTTTAATCAAAAAAAGAAAGAAAGAAAGAAAAGCTAACAAGTGTTGGTGAGGATGTGGATAAAAGCTAATTCTCACAAACCGTTGGTGGGATGTAAATTATTAACAGTCATTGTGGAAAATAGTATGGCAGTTCCTCAAAAAACTAAGAAAAGAACTATTATATGATCCAGCAATCTCATTATTAGATATTTATCTAAAGGAAATGACATCAGTTTGTAGAAGAGACATGTGCACCCCAAGTTTATTGCATCACTATTCACAAATAGCCAGGGATCGGAAACAACTTAAATGTCCAACAACTAATGAATGCATAAAGATAATATGGCAGATAACACACACAGGAATACCATGAAGTCATAAAAAAGAATGCAATCCTGTCATTTGCAACAACATGGATGGAACTGGAAATCATTATCCTAAGTAGTTATGTTTTAGAAATTAGGTGTTCCCAAAAAACTTGTGTGTGAGAAAAGGCAAGAAAGTTTATAGATGAAATGATTGGGCTATGAGAGGCTTAAACTAATGAGCGTGTTAATCACCTGATAGGAATTAACTGGGCAGTAACTGTAGGCAGGAAGGGTATGACTGGAGGAAGTGGGTAAATGGGGGCATGCCTTTAGGGTGTATATTTTGTCCTTGTAGGGTGGAAGTCTCTCTCTCTCTCAGCTTCCTGGTGCCACGTCCCCATTTGCTTTCCTCTCCTGCACACTTCCATCATGATGTTCTGCCTCACCTCAGGCCCCGAGGAGCGGAGTCAAGGGACTGAGACTTCTGAAAGTATGAGCCTCTAAATAAACGTTTGCTCCTGTAAGTGTTCTTGAAAGGTCTTTTGGTCACAGTAGCAAAAAAGTTGACTAAAACATAAGTGAAATAAGCCAGGTACAGAAAGACAAATACTACATGGTCTCACTTGTAGGTAGAAACAAGAAAGTAGATCTCACAGAAGTTAAAAGTAGCATGGTTGTTACCAGAGTCTGGGAAGAGTAGTGGGGGAGGAAGGAATGGCAACTTGATCAGCAAGGCACTAAGTTACAGTTAAATAGGAACAAGAAATCTTCC
Organism: Sciurus carolinensis; assembly: GCF_902686445.1. NCBI lineage: Eukaryota > Metazoa > Chordata > Mammalia > Rodentia > Sciuridae > Sciurus > Sciurus carolinensis. The sequence goes on along the minus strand of NC_062222.1, from coordinate 31,150,351 downwards.
TGGCTATTGTACAGTAGGGTGGCTAGGGATAACAGTAACATACTGTACCTTTCAAAAGCTAGAAAGGATTTTGAAAATGTTTGCCATAAAGAAATGATAAATGTCTAAGAAGTTAAATAGGTTTAATCTAATTTGTTTGTATGTTTAACCTGATTCATTACACAATTTATACACGTATCAAAACATTACACGTTGCCCCATTAAAATATAAATATATATATATAACTTTAATTTTTAACAAATCAATCAAATCTAAATTTAGTGTATAAAAGCAAAAAATATAAGTCAAGGGAAGATGGTGGTAACTTCATGGTGTCTCACAAAAACACACAGGATAAAGGAGTGGGGGGAAGGAAAAAGGACAGTGCAACTCTAAAGAACCCAATGCACATTTGAAGGTGTCTGACCACCAAGAGCAACATGCTTCCTTCATTATTAGCAACTATGCAGAAAACTGTGGTGGTAAGGCAAATGCAATTCTAAGAGTTCTAAGACCAAGGGGAAAAATCACAAGTAGGTAGCCATCCTTGAGTTTAGCCATCTAGTCTTCATGCAGTGTAGAGTTAAGTGGGCTAATCTAAAATCTTCAGCCAAATCTGCAGCCAGGCTTTATTTATGGGTAAGTTCAAGGGAAACTCACAAAATTTGGAGCCATTTATGCCCTATAACCTAGCAGTCCAAGCAGGATATGCTCAGGGATAATACCTATCCTTCCAGAAAAGCAAGAAAAAACATGAATCAAGGTATTAGTGAAAAGAGGGAGCAGTTTATGAAAGTAGTAACTGATGAGTTTGATAACCAGATGGAAATGTAAAATATATACTTATAGCTAAAATCTGGTTCTTTGAAGACAATAATACAAACAAAACAACAGGGAACTTAAGTAAGCAAAAAAGGAGAAAAACACGAATATACAAAATCAGACACCATAAAAAGTTATAAGATTGAGGAAATATATTATTTCCTAGCATACATATTTTAAACCTTGTAGTCGACATAGCATAGCTGTGTACACCATTATATCTTTTATTTCTTGCTTGTGCGCACGCACACACACACACACACACACACACATTATGGTTCAATCTTGCCTAGTAACTTGGATATTTCACAATCTTTTCAGTAATGCATGCTTGAGCAAGTAGAAAGATCAAACAATAAGTTCTGGAATCATGCAGGAAATTTGTCATCCTATAAAAGCAAGAGAATCTGCTTTACTGTTGGAACCTTAAACAGAAAGTTCTCCAAATGCTTTAAGTACCTCATCTCTTTACCACATAATAAAAAGGAAACTCATCTTCTGCAGATAAAATGCAGCCACGAAGACAACACAGAGAGTAAACTACTTAGGATGCATAGAGAGAAAGCTGTAGTGGTCTCATAATCATAATACTGTATAAGCAAGAGAGCAAAATAAATCTTCTGTAATCAAGAGGTAAAGATGCAGTATTAAAGAGTACATGGTTCAGAGTGCATTATCAATATCAAATTCCATGGTGTAATTTAAAAGCTTTGAATTAAAAGATGGTCTGGTTGATGGGAAACATAGGCTCACCATGGAGGATATACAAGGATCTCTTAGAAGCAGTAATGAAAAATGCATAGTGGTTCATCCCCTATAGAGGAGGTTGGTGTCAGTTCTTTATGTGCCTTTATTAACTTATTGTGCAGGACCTGGTTGTAGGAAATAAGTGTAATTCTCTTTCTAGGGAATAGATTCAGTCACTATCAACAAAGTCATCAATCAGCCCTTATAAAGTTTTCTTTAAAAAGCGTTAATTTCCTCTAGGTATGCCATATGTTGTATTTCTATATGGTGAATGTGGGGAGTCATCCGTATTTAGCAGAATCAGACTAGGTTGAGCCAAGGGATGCAGAGGCCTGGCCTCCAGGAACTAACAACCACAGAGGTCTGTCCCAGATTGCCAGGAAGCATGTGGCCTGCGTGAGAGTGGTTTCCTGTCTCCTTCTGTAATGGTCCCCCTAAGAAAATGGCTCCCCTAACTCCACCCTATCCTGTCCATCACAGAAACTCCTCCCGTTCCAGGCACCATTACCTTTGTGTCTATAAATAAAAGAGAGTTGGGCTATTCCACGTTGTTAGAGGCCAGAACTGATGTCCAGACCCGTCAAGCTCCCTCTCATTTAAAAAGGATATTGACTCTTGTGTGTTTATTGATTAGATAAGTTTATGGGTAATTGATTGATTTTTAGCCAACATCATCCTCCAGCAGTTAATCCTTTTCTCATCCACGTGGGATGTGGCTGAGAGAACCCCACAGGTGAATACTTATTTTGGCCATGAATGTAGTGAAGGGTAGTATAGTAGTCCTCAATTGTCTGCAGGAGAACCATTCCAATACCCCCAATGGATATCTGAAAGAGCAGAGAGTACCAACCCTGGCTAAGCTATCTTTTTCATATATATATATATATATATGTATATATATATATATATGTATATATATATAATAAAGTTTAATTTATGTATATACATATATACATATGTTATATATATATATATATACCTATAATAAAGCTTAATTTATAAGCTATGCAGAGTAAGAAATCCACAATAACTAATAATAGAATAATTATAATAATATTATATGAATGTGGTTGCTCTCTCTCTCCTAAAATATCTTACTGTACTTAACCATACTTTCACCTTTTCACTTAAAGTAAGCACTTAACATGTTAAGGGCTATGCACTTAAGTAAACATTTGTCTTAACTCTGGAAATCATCCTATGTTATTTGCATATTTGATATAATCTTATAATTTAAATTTGTTCTCTATTTTTCTCATAATAGCCCCTGATATTGAAATTAGAAAATGTACATTATGCTTATAAATTGCAACCTTGTCTCTGGCTGTTGATCATCTTTGGCTAAAGTGTATGTAATACATAGAAATGAGTCTTGAAAGTCATTTTTACATTTCTATTTGTTTTGCACATAATTGATTTGTCTAGTGATGGACCTAGGGATTTTAAATAACACATGCTATATTAGCTAGGTATTGTAATAGAAAACAGGTTAAAATGATTTGCTTATTGCTGTGGTTTGAGTGTGCATAAATTCAGAAGTTGGAGGCTTGATTCCCTGGTGTGGCTGTGTCGGGAGTTGGAGCCTGCAAGAGGTGAAGAGTCATGAGGGTGGAGCCCTCATAGTGGGTTAACGTCACCATCACTGTCACGGGAGTGGGTTAGTTATCATGAGTGTGTTGTTCTGAAATCAACCAGCTCTCTCCCTACACTCTTGCTGGTTTGTGCTCACATTTTATTTCTACCATGTTATAACATAGAGCACCAAATATCCTTGGACTTCACAGTCTCCAGAGCCATGAGCTAAATAATTATTTTATAAATCACCCAATTTTATAATTTCTACTAAAAGAACATAAAATGGAGTAAGACATTTATCTAATGCCTGCACAGAATCAATGAATGAAACAAAACCATTAAGTTTAGAAGCAATCATGTGTTGACATAAATCCACACAGTACCTAGAGTCTGACTCAGGAATAATCTAGATACATGGATTTGCAAAATCAGCTTCCTTACATTTTCATATACGTACATTCCTTTCAGTGACAATTTCCCATCCAGGTATGAATCCAAATTCTCTTTGGGTTAAAAAATAGCTTATGATGTAGTAATCAGCTTTGCATTATTATAGCAAAGTTTCTGAGACCATTGGCTTATAAAAAGAAAAGAGTTGTTTTGACTCATCATTCTGGAGGTTCCAGTTCAAGGTCAGGTGAACTCATAGCTCTGGGCCTCTGGTAAAGGTGACATATAATGGTGAGTGCACATTGGATTAAACTGCTTACATAATGAGCCAGAAAATAAAGAATAGGGAGATACTGGGGTCCCACAATAACCTTCAATGGCCAATTTACTCTCCAAACCTAACGATCTCTCGATAAACCTCACTTTTCAAAGGATCCATTACCTACCAACACAGGCACCCTCTGGACCAAGTCTTTAACACGTGGACCTGTGAGGGCTCATCAACATCACAAAAAATGTGGAACTTAAAAGAAGTCTATTTTTCATTTCATATTTCCACATATTATCCAATGATGTGCTAAAGCAAAGTAAGGCAGAGCAATCAGGGTCATTGCAAAAGGTCATAGGGACTACTAAAACTAGGTCTTTCAGTGTGTGAGAGAGCTTGGGTTCAACTCCAAATATAACATGGACAAATGGAAATTCACAGCCAAAAAGTCGCAAAGGGGTCAGTGGATGAAAATTTGCTAAGAGGACTCATCATGGGTAAGGGAGATTCTGGCTAACCATCTTAATGGGACAGGGAGATCTGACATCACATGGGCATGATGAAGAATGAGGAGCCTGATCAGATATCAAGGTTGTGAGGCTCTCACTAAAATGATTTAGTAAGGTTTTTGCTAAATCTGGATTTTACAAGTAAGTTCACAGATGGTCTTGGGAGAAGGTTCAGAAATCTGAATGAATATTTGTCAGTAGTAAAAATTCAATGATGAGGTGTCTAAGTCAGTTTGGGCTCCATAACAACATACTACAGGGTAATTGGTTTGAGCCATAGACATTTATTTTCTTATAGTTCTGGAGGTTGGAAGTCTATGACCAGGTGATTTGTGTAAGAGTTCATTTCCTTGCTTGTAGATGTTACCTTCTTGTTAGGTCCTCACATAGAGTATGTTTGGTGTGAGTCACCGGGAGGGATGGAAAAAAAGAAAAAGAGAGAGAGAGCGCTCTTTGGTGTCTCTTCTTGAAAGGACATTCATCCTATGGGACATCCTATGGCCTCATCCTTATGATTTTGTTTAACTTAGTAACTTGTGGAGAGATCCTATCTCCAAATATAGCCACTAACTCAGAGTTAGGGATTCAACATATAAATTTTGTGGGGAAACAAAAAATGAGTCCATACTTTGGGAAAACTGTTCAAAAGTAATTTTGGCAGGAAATGAAACACATATTGGGGCACACTAGAAGGGTTGCTTTTCATCAGAAGTTCTCTGATACTCTGGTGTTTAAAACAGGTCATTAATGACTTTATTCAACATTCATTTATAGTATAAATCAAATAAAAAATTAAGTCTGAAAGAATGGGCATACTTAATTTAGACAAATCTTCAATTTCCAGGGGAAATAAATGGGAACATGAAAGAAATGGACCAAAATGTGCTGATAGTGAAAGGAGAAAATAAAACTTATCAAAGATATAATGATAAAATTTATGTCTTCCAAATATAATTTTTATAAATATAATAGTAATATACATAAGCATTTAATACAAATGTGTAAAATTTGTCTTTTATGAGGATACTTTTCTCCTTGACTTACTGTTTCCCAGACTATTTCTGTATCTTACTCAAACAGCAGGAGACAGGAAGGCAAGAGGATGCAATGGAAAATTTTGTTTTATAAAAAATAGATGCTGCTTTTTTTCCTCAAGTTTTTATTTCTCTATTTCTCAAACATTAATATACAAGATAAAATGTATCCAAATGTTTGGAAATAACAAACTATTCCCTATGAACATTATTTTATATCTCTCTGTACTTGTATTGCCCTCTAGCCGTGATTACTAAGAAAGAGTAGATTGTAGAAATGCCGGGACAATAATCTCAGCAATGAAGGCATCTGGATGGGACTGATGTCCCCTGAGGTGTCAGGCTGCCTCAGGCTGGTGACAGCCTATTTACTCATACTGGCTTTATCATATTCTGTGTGAGCCATGGCATGATAACAGTACTGAAGGCAACCGTCTGCCTGCCACACAGACTGAAGTAGAATTGCAAGAAGTCAGGTGCATTCACCATCTATCACTGGATGACAAATTTACCCAAGGCATAGTACCAGAAACAGCACTTATGTTCCCCAGGTACATGAATGGGAGTCCTGGAGCCCCACATTTGGGTGGTTCTGGCTCAGGGTCTTTTACAAGGTTGCAGACCAGTTGTCAGGCAAGGCTACTGCCAGAGGCTAGAAGATCTACTTCCAAGTTCATTTATGTGGGTTTTTAAAGAAGGCTTCTGTTCTTTTCCTTGGTGGCCTATTCATAAGGAGGTTTTCATGACCTGACAGCTGCCTTTCCCCAGAGTGAGTGATGGACGTTGGGGCCGGATGGAGGGCTGAGGATAAGGGATAAAAGAAAGGAGAAGATGAGTAGGGGGGTGGTATTCAATAGTATTCTTGGCCTCCACCCTCAGTATGCAACACTATGCCGAGTTGTACCAACCAAAAATGTGTCCAGACATTGACAAATATCCCCTGGGGGAGGTTGGAATAGCTTTCTTCATCAGCAACTGCTCACTAAATGAAACTGCATTAACAAAAATCCTCAAATACATCAGTAAATTTAGCAACAGATGTTTATATGTGGCATATGCTACACGTCCATGATGAGCTATGTAGGACTTTGTTCCATATATGGGATCCAGGAAGATAGAGGAACCTTTTTTTAAGGGCATTTTCAGTAATCATGGGAGGGAAAAAAAAAAAAAAAGAAAGAAAAAGAAAGCATGACAAGACGTGCTAAACCCTAAGACATACCACTGATTCCATTTCATTAAATAAAGCAAGGTTCACTGCCAAGTTCAATGTTCATTGGATAGAGAAATATTTCCCCCATAGAATAATAACACAGTCTCACAAATTGTGTGTAAGTTTTTTTTTTCTTTTGGCTTTTCGAATCTGCAGATTACTATCTTATCGCCTCTACTATATGCTCAGTATGTCTTCAAATATTTTCCCTGTCATTATTTTTTTCTCTGAAAATTTAGTTAGTGTTGTGTTCAACTTTCTGAATCTTTGTATTTCAACCTCTCTTTCATTTTTAAATAAACTTATTCTTTGTAAGGTATTCCACATTACACCATTAGCTATACCTTCCAGTACATTTACCTTTTCTCTGTGTACAGGATTCCATTCTTTTATTGGTTTTCCCTCAAATTTATTGAGCATGCTTGACTTAATAAAAGCATACAATAATCAATATTTCAGTTTCTCTCCTAGGGGACTTAGAATGCTTTGACTTGTTTTGCTTTGTAATGTTTGCCTAGTATCTTACTTCCCCATTGAATTCAAAATTCCAAATTTATCTTTATTGTTATTAAATTATCATCTCTTTCCCACCCCTCCACATATGCACGCACACACACACATACACATGAACACATATATCACCTTATTTATTTTAAACTATAGCTGTTTTCTGGGTTCAGTTTCTTTCTTGGTAATAATCATTCTTATTTCTTGGTAAATATCATCCTTTAATGGTTCATTCAGCAAAATTCTACCAGTGGTAAAATTTACCTTGCTGTGAAATATATTTTACCCTACTATTGAACAATACTTCAGGTTGATAATAATTTTCACTCAGTATCTTCAAAGCGATTCTTTCAATAATTAATTTTTGCTAATGTGGAATTTGCTATCAAACTATAATTCTTCTGATTCATTGCTGTAATTTGTGAGTTACTATAGCTTCTTTTAATATTTTTTCCTTATCTAAGTTGTTCCAGTTGTACTATAATATGTCCTGTCTATATACTGTTCAAGATTTGCCATTCTTTCCACAGTTAGACTAGAAATTTTTTTTCATTCATTCCAATTTTTCTTTTCTTTTTTCATTTGTCCTTTCTTTCTTGGAACAACCAACAGATAATTCTTGTTCCTCGTATCTTACTTTGGATGTCTCAATCTTCTTATTCTTTCAATTTCTCCCTGCCCCCACCCCCTGTGCCTAACTGTATTAGTCAGCTTGTAGTCACTATGACAAAAATAACGAACAAAAGCAACTGAGAGGAAGAAAAGTTTATTTGGGGCTCACAGTTTCAGAGGTTTCAGTCCATGGTCCATCAACTTTCTTGCTCTTGACTGAGGAAAAGCAGAACATCATGGTTGAAGGGTGTGGTGGAAGAAAACTGCTCAGCTTATGGCATCCAGGAAGCAGAGAAAGGGGAAGGGACTGTAGGAAAGGAACCTTTCCAGGGAGCACCCCCAGGGACCGCTTCCTCCAGTCACATGCTCACTCTGCCTGCAGTTACCGCCCAGTCAGTTCACCTCTGAATACGCCTGCGCTATCACCCCATATTCAAACCACAGCACCAGTCAACTTCAAGGAGAAAGACAGATATTTTTGTACAGTATACAGGACATTCTAAAAGATTACAAACACACTTAAAAAATACAATACAACCTGACCATTTAAATACGTAGAAACTTAGGTAAAGTTTTCTATATCACATAGAAATTATTAAAAAATACTCTTAGTGGCAAAGGACAAAAAAAGAAAAACACAGAAATTTTTAGGTAATAAATATAGAAGGACACATTTCACACAATAAATATGAACCACTTGGAGAACAAAGTAAGTGAGTACCCTTTGTATAAAAAATACATTCCGTGTGATTTTTCTTTATAATGGTTGAGCATAGCATAGATATTTTTAAAGGGTTAATCAATATATTTTTAAGTTTTACAATTTTCCACCTAGGTTTTTCATCTCCTTCTAATCCCTAATTACACATCCTGAAATAAAAGGGAAAAACAACAAGAATAGTTTTTGATAGTTTAATTCACTCCCACCATTCCTACCACCAGGATCCTAAACCTGAAGAAAAGAGCTACACTTAACAATGTGTCCATTTGGATCTTTTCTTTACAATTAACCCCATCTCATATTTGCCCAGGACTTCCCATGAGGTCAGAGTCAGCTACATTGTAGTAGGATGGCTCTCCTAGAAAATAGAATGGAAAATATGAACATGTTTAAATCTTTGATCTTTAGACCTGAAAAATAGCAGAAACAAGAACATTTTTCTCTGAACTGAAAGTACAAAAATCATTAGTGGCTAATGCTTTGTGTATGAGATGTAGACACAATTGATCAGAGGGAAGCCATGGAAAATTCAGTTCAACTAAAAGAAAACAAAGGTTTAGATATTTTATGTGGATAAATAATTTTGACAGCTGTGGAGGATTTTCTACTTAGGTGGAATAGCCTCCAAACAAAACATTTTAAATGTTTACTATAATAAATATGCTATCAAGCTTTGCCCATATCTATAACTATTTCTCCTCTTTCTCAAAATTAGTACAAACATCTACAGCAAGCATCTACTAAGATCTATGGTCAGATTCACAAAATGTTTCCATGTTAAACACTCCTATGAGGCTTCAGACTTCCTTTGGATTTCAGTAGAAATTTCCTTAAATTTAAAGATTAAAGAAAAGCTAAGCTTTACAAATAGCAGACTGCATTATTAATGTATATAGCATAGAGGGAGAGTCTGAAAGAAATTTATTCACCTTCCTAAAATGTTGAAATAGACATTTCCAGACAAATGATTACTGTTCTCTCCTTCAATTTGACAATGGTAACCTTGGAAACAATAAGTGATTCATTTGGCAGGAAACCCAAGTTACATTTAGATTGCTTTATTTCTATATACTTGGGAACCAGAAACCATTACTGCATAAAAAAAAAAAAAAAGATTATAAGCATCATTTAAAATCATGTTATATGAAAACACTGTCATTTCTTGCCTGACCATTTGTAAACTCCACATTCTTGACTTAGGTTACTATAGAAATACTTCAGTATATCTGTAAGAGATCTGGTGAGTGGTTTCAATGGAGGGTAGGGAATGACTCTAACTAATGTACCATAAGTTTAACCAGAGGTGACTCAAACCAATGGGGAGCCAGTTGCCTCATCATTTCTATGCTTCCTGACTCAAACAGAAGCAAATTTCCCAGCTTGTGGATCTTTCTGCATCTCTTCTGCTAACTCTGATGGCCTTAGAGAGAAAGATTCTGAAGAGACCTCTCCTCCCACACCTTCTAATAAATTGTGTGCATGGTGGGAATGGACAAAACAGGAATCCATGGTCTTAGCCACTATAAATAGCATTGTGTAGAGGAGAGCAAAATGGAACTCTCACAAATAGTCCTTTACTAGGAACAAAACTGTCCTGAGATAACCCCATTCTAAACTGCTCAATTACACTAATACAGGAATTTAAGAGGAACAAAAACATTAACACTGATTACAACATCACTTGACGATGGGACAAATAGTATATTGAAGTTTCCCTGAAGAATGCCATCTCTCTTATGGTTGCAGACAGGCCTATAAAATAGCCTTGGCACTTTAATGCCAGTGCATTCTCAAGTTCCAGATGACAGCTGTATAACCAACGTTTTAAAGCCATCAGAAAACTCAGGCTACACAATGGTCACAGCTGGACCCATCGATCAAACTGTTCCTGCTTGAATGAGATTCAGTAGTTGTTAGATAATTAAACCCTGCATGTTCTGGACTTTAGAATTTTAATCATGAAAGCTAGATTTGGAAGAAAATAAAATATAAAACTTTTCCTGTTGTCTTAGCCTGAGATGAAGATTTTTAAACCCTGCAGGATTCTAGGCATATAACAGTGTCTGAATGTTACAGGCAGACTCGTGCCCTATAGTTACTGTTGGAAATATTGGCCATGTAGGTTGAGAATATTTAAAGGTTGAGGATTGAATGTGCAGGCAGAATGTTCAGTATAAATAAGAGGTTCTCCTCTATTCCTCAGCAGGCCCTAGACTGAATTCTCATGCAGAAAGTAACCCATGGCCCAGTGGTTTCAGATATGGTAGACAACAGTTCGAACACTTTTATTGTGAAATAAATCAGTTAATAAATTTCTCTACAGAATACAGAACACTCTGGTCCTAATGGCTTACATTAAGACAACATTTTTTAAAGACTTATATAAAAGAATTTCAATGTTGCGGTTGCTCCAGGTTCAGTGCAATCTCAACTTCAGTTCTGCTGCACTGTCTTGACCGTCTCGGCCCTGCCTTCTGCTATTTTGTGTTGTTTCTAAATAAAACATACTGATGCTATCCTTGCACCAGTCTTAGTTAAGGTACCTTAGATTTTCATTCATGCAATCATCAAATAACTGTAGGAGGTTGACTTCCTATTATTTTTATTTTTACAAATAAGGAAGCTTATTCTGTAAAATAGGTATTGTTATATTATTGTCCATTTTACAAAGAATGAAAATGAAGCACAGACAGATTAACTAATCTTTACAGTGGTTTTGTATAGCAGACTCTGTTGCAAGACCACAGTTAACAAGTGGCAGAGTTGGAAGCCAAAGCTAATATTTTGACTCTAGAGCCCATATTTTTATGAATTAGATTATCCAAGCTCAGTGCCAAGATGGAAGGGCAGCAGCAGAAATTCCCTTTATATGTGATAGGGTCTCAGACACCAGAGGAACACATTGCATTGTTTGCATTTCAAAGAGCAAGAACTTTGCCTGAGTGCTCTCTCATCAGGCCTTCACTTGGGGTTCACATCCAGAGCTGACGCACTTGCTCACCTGGACAATCGTTAACCAGTAGGACAGGACTTGTGGTTAGCTCACACTTTCAGGACTTACCTCATAGGGATGGGATGTAACCAGGCTCTCCTGAAGCTTCCTGGAGCAGGAAGACCAGGACAATATTAGTACTTAGTCACCAAGGAAACAGGACAAAAAGGCCATGATTTTAGTAAACAACAGAGTCTGCTATACAAATCCACTGTAAAGCTTAGGTTCTGAGAATATTAAAAAGCCAACTGAATATATAAAATCAACACTTCTTAACCTTGACCCTCTGTTAGGCACCAGCCATGAAACCATTATGTCAGATATATATTAGAAAAGACTAATGCCTGGAGCAAACGTGTTTCACCTTGAGTAGTTCCTGTGCTAGAAATTCTTTTTCCTTTAATACACATTTGCTGAAAACCCTATTTTGTAATATTTTGTGGTGCCAGAGATACAGTGGTGAACCAGCAAATACAGTCAGATTTTGTGTAGTTTGCCTTATACTAGAGGAGAACCTTCATATATAAGTGAATATGTTATAACAGCAGCATTCAGGACTACAGAGAAATAGAAGTGAACTGGGAAATACCATAGAGAGGATGGTCAACAAGACTTTTCTAAGATGACATTTGGATAAAGGCTTAAATGATATGTAGGTTATTGGGTGTCAGGGCTCTGAGGATGGACTACGTCAATCCAAATCCCAGCTCTGCCACATGCGTGCACATCACATCATGGCTCTGCGCCTCTCCCAAAATGAGAAAAGCCAGGCATTGGAATGTCTGTGGTATCACTTCCTCCCTCGACAACTTCTAGGTCTGTTGGGAACATTAAATAACACATTTCACAGGCATGGGTGACACAATGCCCCAGGCTGGGCACATGTCAACTATTGTTTACTATCTCAGAAAAAGTTGTCCAGGCACAGGTACCAGCAAGTTATCCTTGCAAGAAATTATGCTTTGGAGGAATCAAAGTCATGGGGCATGGTAGGGAATGTCAGGTGTCAGGAGAAAAATGAACACTGGATAAAGTGAACAGATCAGTCTGTTCACAAAGTATCAGCACTGCTGTTACATGAAGACTACCTGGGAATGAGATAAATCAGAATTTCTGGAGTTGAAGTTCAAGCATTAGATTCGGAAATTCAGGCACTAGATTCTGACATTCAGCCAAACAGGAAAAACACTGATGTGGGTCGTGTATGCTAAAGAAAAAAGTTTGAATTTGATTCTAAGAGAAAAGCCAAGCCACTGGAATGTTTGTGGTATCTTACCCACTTCCTCCCTTGACATCTTTTCGGCATATCAAATTCTTAGCTATCTTTCAATATGTCACATTCTCTGAGATTAGAGGAGTCCTGTGACAACCTCTGTTTCCTCTGGGCTTTCCAACACTTTTTCTTACTTCTTGATAGCACAGCACTTCCTGGAGAGCATTGTTTGTGGACATGCCCATTACCCACAAGAAGGTAAATTCCCTAACAGCAGGAACCATGGTTCCTCAAGTAGTGTCTTGCACATTAAGATCCACAGAGGTATTCCAAAGGACAAGTTTAAGGACTGTGCTTAGGAAAAAAATTGCTTAAATTAAAAACTAATGTTAAGACAAACACTGTCCCCCATTGCTTTAGAACAATAGACCACTCAATAAGTGCCAAACATTAGGCACTAAAAAATGGAGAGACCAAAGATAGCTTCCTCGGGTTACAGCTCTTCATTTGAATTGAGAATAAAGACCTAGAATATCATGATGAAACTAGAGACAAAATGACAAAATAGAAACATATTCTACATGTCCTAAATGGAATTTCCTCCAGTAGTTTAAGTAAAGGAACTCATGCAAAAAAAAGAGAAAACACAAGTTCTAGGTTTAATATTCATGTTGCAATAATATCTAATGGTGATAGATTCAATTTTGGAACAGCATCAAGTGAAATCATGAAAAATAGTATCTTTCATTTAGGATTATATAAAGCAATTCTTTTCTTCTCTTTCTATATTTTTATCTGTGCATTATAGCTGTACATAATGAAAGGATTTGTTGTTACATATTCATACATACATACGATATAGTTTGGACAAGACATAAAGCAATTCTTAAATGTACACTCTACCGCACTGATGAAGCTGAATCTAGTTTTATGCGTATATCATATATTTGTTTGTCAAATATCTAATTTTGATAGCTGTGTTGAACAACCAGATTGTCATAAATTTACACATGAATGAACATTAAAGGGAAAAGAAGACGAAATTTCTTGCACAGGCTTCTAAAATGTTTTGCAATGTAACATGAGAAAAAATAATATGTTGTTTGCTTAATAAATAGAAGTGAAGTCTACATTGAACAAAAGTTGTTACTTTACATGGGAACTTACCTTGAATAGCAGTCTACAAACAAAATAAAAGTTAAAAATTGCCTTGTGAGTTCAGGGCTGGAAGAGCATTTAAATGTCTGGCCAACTCTAGTTCACATGGTGATATATTGTTCTCTGGGGTACAGACTGTCAAACTGAGTTAGTGTCAATGAAAGAAAATGGGAGATGGACTTTCAGATGTTCTCATTCAGCTAAAAGAAAAATACAGTTCAAAAAGCTTTTACCCACTGAGCTTTTCAAATAACCACTCAGTAGAATGGATATATTGCTTGAAAGGGAAGGTTCAAAAGAATACTAAAAGACTCGATAGATATCACCATTTTTAAAATGTGAATCCAGGGAATTGCACAGCTTCTTTCACCTTAAAAGTGTGAACAGATGCTAATGATAATGTCATCAACCCACCACATTGTCACTTAATTGGTGATGTGAGTTTAAAATAGATGTTCTTAAAAACCTTACATTCCAATCAAGTCTCTGCATTAAGCAATCCACAATCTCTATTTTCATTCAATACATACAATGATAGCCACAGTCTCCAGAATTCCATCTAGTGCAGGCACACATGACCCTTAATGCTGATAGCAAGTGCACTCAAGGTCATTCTGGTAAGATCTTTGTAAGTTTTTTTTTTTTTCTTTTTTTTCTTTTTCTTTTGGGCATATCACAAAGCCTGGACTTAGTGTGGGGAAATGCAAATGTAAAATTTAGACTGAAATTTTCTTAACTTTCATACACATGATACTCCTGTATATTATTCATTGGCAGCCCTAAGTCACCTTCCATTTGTCAAATTCAGATATTTATACAGCATCTGACAAAAAGTATTTTGAACTAGCTCATTTTCGATGCCCTTCTGATCAATAACTAAATTTCAGAGCATCACCAATTTTGTCAATAAAGCAGGGTCTTCATGACTATTTGGATGTTTTCTTGCCCTTTGACTTTTATAGCACATTTGAACTTGTGCTTTTAAAAGTATAAAATAGAGCTGGACATGGTGGTTCCACACTTATGATCCCAGTGACTCAGAAGGTTGAGGCAGGAGAATGACAAATTCAAGACCAGCCTCAGCAATTTAGTGAGGCCCTGAGTAATTTAGTGAGACCCTGTCTCAAAAAAAAAAAAAAACTTTTAAAAAACCATTAAAACAGTTTGGGGATGTATCTCAGTGATAAAATACCCCTGAGTTCAATCCCCATATCCAGGAAAAAAAAAAAAAAATATATATATATATGTATGTATGTATAGATATAGATATGATAGAAAGAGAGTTAATGCTTACTATGAGAATCACAGTCTCAAAAATCTAATGAAGATTGACAAGATTAAGTCATCTTCCTTATTAAGCCCCCTCCTCTGGCCTCCAGTTATTCAGCCATGTGTCCAATCAGGAAAGCAGCAATCAAATGTGAAGCCTCTATGGAAGGCTAGATATATAAATCTTCAAATGTTGTGTCTTGAGACTTCCCCTTGCAGTTAAAGATTCTATTTATCTTTCTCCACTTTATTATTGGTCTCAAGTACAGAAAATAAATGAACTAAACCTCTAGATTTCTATTTATTAAATTAAGAGAGACTGTATAGAACATTTCTTTTGTTTTATTCATTTTTTTTTTCCTGTTCACTAAGAGATAACTTCCTGTATATGGATGAGAGACTAATGCTTTGCCTTCTGCTCTGAGACCAGATAATTTTACTGGTGGAAATGTATTCCAAGTCATTTAAATTGTTATAGACATGCAAATGGAAAAATGTTCCAAATAGATATAAAAGTTAAGACTAAATGCAAATAAAGTCCCAAGCATCAAATTACCAAGTATCTATAGTATAAGAGGAAGTGTCCCTGATTGGCTCCAAAGAGGAAAACATTACAAGATGTATTAAAGACATTTGATGCAAGTCAGTCTTAGCTCTCAGGATAAAGCTAAAAATTTAGGTAGACTCAGGCCAAACATAAATGTACTAGAAGGATTTAATCAAACACTGAGCACAGAGTCAAATACAGACTCTCAAAATTGGCTGGTTATCAAATTTAGGGAATCTAAATAAATAAATAAATAAATATAAGAAAACCTTGGACTTCTTAAGATGGGGAAGTCTGAATAAACCAGTCAGTCAGTGCTTGCCTTCAGAGTTGGTCTACTAAAATCTCAAACATAAAAACAGAAAAGATTAAAGTCCATCCTCTGCCTCCTCCTCCCATCATTCATGCTTCAAAATAGAAATGGAAACATGACCTCAGAACTCTGAACCAGAAGCACACAAAGAGGAAACTAGTCATTCAGAATGAAAATGTGTCAAGAGAGAAGATTTGAGTCAAGTCCAGATGGCGATGTGCCATGAAATACTAACAGAACTCTTCATTTCCAGCAGACAGGAGGAACAGGCAGTGTTTGTCATGACATGGTTACACCTGTCTGCAGATATCATCTCCATGGCACCAGCGCACACCACCCAAACAAAGGACATTCACAGCAAAGGCAAGACTGTACCTTTGTCTTAAATGGGGAATTAGCGTTTGAATTGACAAAGAATCATCATATATACTTGGCAAGTCCAAACACCATACCCAAAGGATTAATGTCATAGTAGATGAGATGTGAAAGGCAAAGAAGACACTAAGAAAGTTTTAGGAAGGAATCTGACAGTCCATCTCTGCTGGTGGCAGTGAAATGTAAGTGGAATAGGGACTAGCTTGGACATTATAGTTGCCTAAATCTTACCCCGTACCCATCATTCATATAGCTGTGCATCCTTGAGCAAGTGACTTAAATTCTTTTAGCTTCGGTCTTTCTGTCTGAATGAGAAAAGTAACAGATTATTATAAGAATTAAATGAAATAGTAGACATAGACTCCTGACAAACTACTTACCTATTGATGTGTACTCAATAAATGTTAGTTTCCTTTTCCTGCTTTCCTTGTAAAATAGCTTCCATTGCTTTGATCTAACTTCATAATTGCTCATTCATTATAAAAGGGGTTTATTGATGTTATAAAAATGAAATGACTTTATGTTTTTCCAGTCACTATTTTTAGTTATACTCATTTGAATCTCTTCACCCATCACCAAATGTCATCTTGGACAATTTTCAAAACTGTATGAGTATTTTTTTGTTGTTATTAGGATTTAGTCCAGTCCAAATTAAAACCACGGTCTCACATCTAATTCAATCTTTCCCTTCTACCATCTCTGGCAATGCTTGAGACATGACTTCAGGAAAGGGATAGGTCTCTCTCTCTCTCTCTCTCACACACACACACACACATGCACACACCTCACACACACCACACACACACACACACACACACACACACACACACAACCACCTCTGTGCCCTTATAAGCTTTAAGTCCACACTAATCATCATGAGGAGATGGACTGAGGGAGAAGAATGATGTCACTGTGTAACATCTCTAGCGAATGCTGACTGGCTGTCAGACCCTCTGTGAGGCAGTCAGCCTGCACTGACCGTCCTTGGGCACATCTGTGAGGTTCCTTTTTTTTTTTTTTTGCGGCGCTAGGGATTGAACCCAGGGCCTTGTGCTTGCAAGGCAAGCACTCTACCAACTGAGCTATATCCCCAGCCCTGTGAGATTCTTAAAAAACCCCCCAGAAGCTCCTGGGCACACTTCTCTGAAACAAGAAATCTGAGTTGGTCCCTGCCATTCCCGCCCCTAGGAGTCCACACTGAGCCACTGTTACCAAGGTCCCACCACAAATGAAAACTCCTTCTAGAAGTTTCTGGTTAACCCATGAGGGACAGGCATTCTCAGTCAACATGGAGGTGCAGCCCGCCCCATCCCTCTCCCATCTCCTTCCCCTACACAGGCAGCAAAAGGCAGAGGAGCAGCAGCGTTGCCTAACAGGCACCCATGTGGGGCCCAGAACACCAGGCTTCCATTTTTTTGCAGGCAACTTTCTCCACTTGTTATCTTCTTCATTAACCTTCACTGTTGTCAATAAGCTTTAGGTTCAGAAATGGGGTGCTGCTTCCTTCCCTGAAGATGAAGTGACTCCTTGCTCACAACTAACTCTATAGTTCTCTAAAGGCTGAAAATTCAACTCAACTCTCTTTACCCCTCCTTGGGCATCTCCTCAATCTCAGCAGGTTCTTGCTTTCACGGTGCTGATTCCGAAGGTGTCTGGCTGCAATGATTCATAACCTTTGTGAATTGCGGGGCAACACTGAGTTTACTTTTTAGTCAGGGAAACAGGGCATGAGATTTAAAGGGAAAAGTCCTAATCAGTGTTGAATTACAGAAACCACACACCATAAAGAATGGGAAAGGAAAGCCTGAGAAACAATAGAATTGAATAAATGACAAGAAACACAAATATTTGGGGTGTACAAAGTTTGCTTTACCCTCTGTTGTGTGGTCAAAACTTAATCCAACTTCATGTGCATATATCATATTGTCTCTCCTCAAGAACCTACATGAGGTGATTGGAAGAGAAAAATATTTTTTTAAATTATTTTTCTCAAAGTCCTCGTACTTCCCCTTTATCTCCTCACCCAGCCTTTCCCCTGATACCCATCCTCTACTCTATGGGTCTTCTTTTTCTTTATTCATCCTTTTTTTAAATTGGGGCATTATAATTATACATAAAAGTGGAAATTCTTGTGATGTATTCATACTTGCATTCAGCAAAAGTTGGTCAATTTCATTCCATGGTTTCTCCTCTTATTGACTCCTCCGTACTTCCTCTCAATCCCCTTCCTTTGATTCACTATTCTCATTATTGTCATGATATTCCCCACCCCTATTTTTTTTTCCTTGTTTGTCTCTAACCACCACAAATCAGAAAAAAAAAAAAAAAAAAAAATCAGCACTTGAGTTACTGAGTCTGGCTCATTTCATTTAGCATTAGGTTCTCAAGTTCCTTCAATTTACCAACAAATGACATAATTTCATTCTTCTTTATGGCTGAGTAAAACTCCATTGTGTATATATGCCATATTTTTATCCGTTCATCTGTTGACAGGCACTTTGGATGGTTTCATGTCTTGGCTATTGTGAATTGTGCTGCTATAAACATTGGTGTGCTCTTATCAGTATAGCTTTCTGATTCTAGTTCCCTTGAATAAATACCAAAGAGTAGGAGAGCTGCATCCTATGGTGCTTCTATTCTTAGTCTTTTGAGGAATCTCCATACTACTTTCCAAAGTGATTGTGGTAATGTATTGTCCCACCAACAATAAGTAAGTGTAACTTTTCCCCAGCATCCTCACCACAAACCAATTATTTGTATTCTTGATGATTACCATTCTAACTGGAGTGAGATGAAATCTCAGTCTAGTTTTATTTGCATTTCCCTGTTTCTAAGGATGTTGAAAGTTTTTCATAGATTTGTTAGCCATCTACATGTCTTCTTTTGACAAATCTATTTAGCATATTTGTCCATTTATTGTTTGGGTTAATGATTTTTTTTGGTTCTTTGGTGGTTTTAAAATTCTTTTAATATTCTATATATTAATCCCCTGTCAGAAGAGCAACTGGCAGAGATTATCTCCTGCACTATAGCCTCTCTCTCTTCATTCTCTTCTTTCCTTTGCTATGAAGAAGCTTTTTTAATTTGATGCTTTCTTACTTGTTGATAATATGTTTATTTCTGAGCTTTAGGAATCTTCTCAAGAAAGGTGATCTCTACACCAAGATGTTAAGAATGTTGACTCTATGTTTCCTTCTATCAGTTAAAGTGTTTCTGGTCTAATTCCTAGGTCTTTGACCCACTTTGAGTTGATTTTGATGCAAGGCAAAAGATTTGAATCCAGTTTTTCCAGCACCATTTGTTTTAGAGGCAATTTTTCTTCAACCTATATTTTTGGCATTTTTGTTAAGAATTCTTTGTATTCTATTCTATTCCATTGGTATTCATGTTTGGTTTTATGCCAATACCATGCTGATTTTGTTACAATAACTCCACAGTAGTTTATTGTCATTGGTAATTTGATGGGGATTGCATTGAATCTGTAGATCACTTTTGGTAATATATCCACTTTGACAATATTAATTCTGGTTCTATGAGGATATGGTAAGTCTTCCTATCTTTTAAGGTCTTCCTCAGTTTTTAATTTTTTTTATTCAGTGTTCTATCATTTTTACTATAGAGATCTTTTACCTCCTTGGTTAAATTTAGTCCCAGTTTTGTTTGTTTGTTTTTAGCCTATTGTGAAAGGAATTATTTTCCAGATTTCTTTCTCAACACATTCATTTTTGGGAGTATAAGAAAGCTACTGAATTTTGCTTATTGACCTGTATCATGCTCCTTTGGTGAATTTGTTGATTAACTCTAGATATCTGGTGGAGTTTTTGGACCTACTAAGTATAGGATCATGGCATCATCAGACAGATATAATTTGACTTCTTTTCCTACTTTTTCCCTTTAATTTCCTTTTCTTGCCTGATTCTCTGGCTAGATTTTCAAGTACTATGTTGACTAAGAGTGGTAAGAGTGGACATCCTTTTCTTGTTCCTGATTTTAAAGGAAATGTTTTCATTTTTCTTCATTCAGTGTGATGTTGTCTTTGATTTTTCTGATACAGCTTTTATGATGATGTGGTAAATTCCTTCTACCTTTATATTCTGCAGTGTTTTTAACATAAATGGGTGTTAGAATTTGTTGAAGAATTTTTCTGTATATGTTGAGATAATCCTGGGAATGTTTGTCCTTAATTTTATATATGTGATAAATTATATTTATCAAGTTGTATATGTTGAATCAAACTTGCATGTCTAGGATGAAACCAGCTTGATCATGGTGTACCATCTTCTTAATGTGTTTTCAGATGCAGATTGTTATATTTCATTAAGATTTGTGTATCTATATTCATCAGGGACATTGGTTTGTAGTTTTCTTGATTTGTCTTTACCTGGTTTAGGGATGAGGGTGATACTGTATTCATGTGATGAATTTGGGAATGTTCCCTTTCTATTTCATGGAATAATTTTAGAAGAATTGCCGTTAGTTCTTTAAGTGTCTGGTAGAACTTAGCTGAGACTCCATTTATTCATGGGATTTTCTTTCTTAGAAGACATTTTTTTTTTATATATACCAGGGATTGAACTCAGTGCCCCTCAACCACTGAGCCATATCCAGAGCCATATTTTGTATTTTATTAGAGACAGAGCCTTACTGAGTTGCTTAGCATCTTGCTTTTGCTAAGGCTGGCTTTGAACTTGTGATCCTCCTGCCTCAACCTTCCAAGGCACTGGGATTACAGGCATGCACCATCACACCCAGCTCTGGGAAGACTTTTCATTGTTACTTCATCCTCATTGCTTGATATTGGTCTGTTTAGGTTTTTTTAATCTTTGTGGTTCAAATCGGTCAGGTCATATTTGTCTAGAAATCTGTCAATATCTTGTAGAAATACATTGGATAAAGAAAGGGGGAGAAGAGAATATAATCAAAATTGAGAACGGTAGCATGAATATCTCCAACGAACACATTATTGAATTATATATAAAAAGTCCGTAAGAATAAAATAAGAAATGCAATCTCCAATAGAATGGGGGAAACTTGTCACATCAATACATACAGTTCACCACTGAAATAAAAAGGACTAACATAAAAGCATCTGAAATTATTCCTTACCAAAATTTCTGAGATACAGGGAGTTCTTAGTGAGACTTTCTTCTTTGGATTATGCCAGATAAGGGGAGGTGTGGTCGATATTCAGACCACCACAGTGCAACCTCAGAGCGTTTCTGAGGGTGGCAGCAGCAGAGGCACTGGTCCCCTCCGCTGCATGTTATTTCTAGATCAGATTTCTGCTTCAAAGGTCTCCCTATGTTCAAGTTCTTGCACTTTTCCATACTGGCCTCTGCCTGTACATCTCTGGTGTGGGCTTATGTGGCTACAGAATTTTTATAGCATTCCTAACACCAGAAGCTTCTGAGGATGGTTTGATGGAAGCTCTTGATTGTCTTCAGCCTTGTGGGACTCTCTTTCTGCTCCTGGAAGAGTCAATTTGTGTTCGGAATGATATGCCTTGCCCCAGGGGCTAACTGTAAATTCCTTCCTGCTCTCTTCTTATGGATGGTTCTGCTGGGTTTGGAAGACCTGAAAGTTGAATCTCCTCATCTGAAGAGGGTCCCCTGTCCTGGAGGAGGGGTCAGAGGATGGATGACTTTACAAGACCAGGTGAATCCCAACAGGTTCAAAAGGTGCTCATTTGCTGGTTTCCCCAGGGTAAACAGTCAGTCAGCCAATATGACATTGTTAGACTTGAGTGTTAATCTCTGCAGCTGCTATTAGGTAGCTGCTCCGCTCTACTTCGGGCTTAAAACTGGGTCTGAGAGTCTCCCATGCTTGGCCTCCACTGCTGAAGCAGGTGTCCCATGGAAGGCAGTTCTAAGAATCCCACGCTATGAATCACTGTAAAACAGGTGCATGCTTACCCCTGGCTTGATAGTAGCACTGGTGTCTTTGGCTCTCAATCTCTCTCTCTCTCTCTCTCTCCTCTCTCTCTCTCCTCTCTCTCTCTCTCTCTTCTCTCTCTTTCTCTCTCCCTAATTACAAATAGGCAACATGACTCTGAGAGTCCTGTGGGAATTCCCCCTACTCAAAATTCTGGACAGTTCAAACTGAGTCAGGCTATAGCATAAAACCACCCACTTCTAGGGTCTTGCCTTCAACCTTTAAGCCTGTTGCATTGTGGAGTTCCAGTGGGATTATGCACACAGACATAGTTCTGTTCCTGGATGAATTCTGGGGTCTCAGATACTGTTGATCCTGTTAGAGAGAACGGATAGGAGAAGGGAGGGGATGGGAGGGGAGGGGAGGAGAGGAGAAGGGAGGAGAGGAGAAGAGAAGGAAATTATTGGAGTCTGCAGGGTCTTGGAGATTTTAAAAATAGGATACAAAAAGGACACCAGACAGAAAAAAAGTGTGATGATCCCTGATCCTCCATGCATACAAAGGTATCCTTTTTAGACAGATACTGGACCAAACTCTTACAATCTCCAGCAGGGAGTACAAATTTGGTCCTGAGTCACACCAATTTGTTATACTATATTTAAATCTCCTTCCAGCTCAAACTGTATATCTGTCTGATGGTGAAGTCTGAAGTTCTTCAGATCTTTATGATTCTTCTTTTCTCTTAAAAAAAAATTTTTTTTTTCCAGAATTCTGGAAGGGAGTTGTCCTGTCCATCCAAGCATCCATATGACTGGCATTATTGTACAATATCACCCCCCACTTTTCAAATGCTTTTATTTTTCTTAAATAAAATATTCCTATGTTTCTGCCGACCACTGCTTCTCTGAGTTGGAATTTAGCTTTGCTCTTGACTGTGAACAGCTGTTAATCCAATTCAAACAGTGGTCAACCAGAATGAAGTAGCTGTTATACGCCCACCGTCTTCCCTTTGTCTGTCCAATCTATTATTTCTCATCTCCAGCCCACCTTCATGTTCCTCTCTAGATAGTGTTGACATAAGAGTGCAATGACAGTCACAGAATCTTGAAGAAGCATAGGAAACGGGTCCTCAGATCCATTTTGTGTTCCTGATATCCATTTGCATTCTGGCTATGTAGCGGCCAGCCTGGTGCTACTTATAGCACACACATCCCGGCTCCATCTCTCCATATTCTGATTAGCAATGATGCCTGAATCAGCACTTGGTGGATTAGAGATCAACTAGTTCTCAATTGGGAGCTCATTTGGGATCAGCCATTTCTCCCTGTGGACCCAGATTTTCCTTGGCATGTGCAGGGCTAGAGACCCCACGTTCTCTACCAGATCCCCTATCCCTGACAGCCTTTAAGGGAAGTTTACCTGAACCCCTACCTGGATGGGTACTAAGATAGACCCATTGGTCTTCTACACAGAACAAAGTGGGATTGAAGTGAAGGAATTAAAGCCTCAGAAACAACACTTGAAATTTGCATCTGGAGTAGATTTAAACCACCTATGGCCTAAACTGTCTTTGAAATTGTTTATGTTTATTTCACTGATTTATTTTAATATTACTCGAATTTTTAGGTTTGCAATAGTTATGCTACATGAAAAAATAGAACTCTTAGTTATTAAAGTGTAACATGGTCATATTCCTTAAGCCCATCACATAAAAATGTCTCAGAAACTAGATTGTCTGGCTACTCAGAAGAATAAAATAATTTTCCCTTTAATTTGGATCTTGTTTCTTTTGTGCAGTTTTTTATGTACCAAATGAGAGTGTTCCTTCAATGTGTGATGCCTATTTATTACTGGTTTTAAATAGCAATGTTCACTTCTTCTCAAAGAATTATTATTAGCTGGAAACAAAGATGGGATTCATTCAAACAAAGAGTCTTTGGCCAGGTCTGTAGCAGCAATGAGAAGTGGTGAACAGAGGCAATTAGCAGCAATTCCTCAAGCCTCACTTTTCAGAAAACCCTCCTAGGATGTCCTGTGGCTAACTTTAAAGAGAGCAACAGTCTCAGCCTTCATGTGCTGAAAATTAAAAAGGAAAGCATTGATACACATGAATAAAAATGCTAGCATTTCAGAAACAGACAAATGCAGAAGTCAAAGATTTTGTTTGTAGCACAACCGCTTTTGAAGATGAGAATATTGGTGCAATTCTTTTCTTGTTTAGAACAGACCATCTAGTAAAGAAAATTGAGTGCAAAAAATACTAGATCATTCTTATATAATACAGAGGAATAATAACAGGCTTCCCACATCTGGGGAATCAACAGTTTACTGTATAATTTGTACATGGACAAATGGTTTATCAAATTGGAAATACATTGCTCTTCTAAAGAGCGCACTGGGAAAATCCAGTTCTGGGATCACAATGCTCAGGTTCCAGTGTCTTGTACAAGCTTATTGATCTGTCCTTTCCTGAAATAGAATCTTGCCCCAGGATGGCTTTCTGCAAAAGAAAATGATACAATGCCTCTAAGCCAGAGTTATCCCTATCCAACTTGGGTTGTTTTTAGATATCATCATGGGGAAATTATTACAGTCATCCTATGGAGACCTAACAGGCTATTTAAACTAAGTAGTAATGATATCTTTGTTTGGTTTTGTATTTCTGCAGTGCTGGCGTTTGAACCAAGGGCCTTGCACATACTGGGCATGCTGTGTACCATGGAGCTACATCCCCAGTCTGATGATAGCATTTTTGCTAATTAATCAGATATTATTTTCAACTATTACAAGCATTTTTTGGTTAATTGTTTTATCTTCAATAAAGGTATGATGTTGCTAATGGTATTGTATCAGTAGGCAAATAAATCAGGTTTTTGCTATAATCATGCTATGTAACGAACACCCACCATGTTTTCGTGGATTTTACAGGCAACCATTTTCCACTGGACTGGGTTAGTTTGGGTCTGCATTTAAGGATCCAGGCTGAAGGCTCCCTGAGGCTTTCTCTTTTCAGGACAAAGGAGAGATGTTCCAAAAGCATTGGCTGCAATGCTCAAGGTTTTTAAAACTTCAGTTTAGAACAGGCACATAATTATTTCTTATCACTATTTCATTAGTCAAAGGAGATAACATTTGGTCAAGTCAATGGAGAGATCAAATGCCACCTATAGGGAATTTATAGTCAGTAGGGGAGAATTTATAGTCAGTAGGCATATTGTACTTAAATACAATATGCCCCAGTGATGCAAGTAAAGAGATGGATAATAAAACTTAGCATCATGCAATCATGTGCAAACATCATGCTAAGAACATTGTAATTGAAAAAAAGGTCAGGATGCATCAATTCAAATTGCTTAATAAGTAAAACTGGAGCTGGTGTCCAGACCAGGAGCAGCTCCATACCCATTTAGTCATTCCTTCCAAGAACTGATGTGGCTGGGCATGGTGGCACATGCCTGTAATCCCAGCGCCTCAGGAGACTGGGCAGGAGGATCACGAGTTCAAAGCCAGACTCAGCAAAAGCGAAGTGCTAAGCAACTCAGTGAGACCCTGTCTTGAAATAAAATACAAAATAGAGCTGGGATGTGGCTCAGTGGTTGAGTGCCCCTGAGTTCAATCCCTGGTACCACGCCCACCAAAAAAGAGGGAAAAAAATACTGTGGATGCCTCCCTGCCTCAGCTACATGCACACCCTCCTCACCTTCATTGAGTTTAGTATTTTGGCAATAACTTGAGAAAATTGCAGATTTTCTCCTGGGTTTATAGCTAGCTTTTGCCTCACATATTCGTTTTCACCAAGTCCCTTATTTTTACTCACTCACCCTGGATCAGGTGCTTCCAACATCCAAGTTTTCACCATGAGCACTTGGCTCTTAGAACCTGAAACTACGACCCCTGAAGCTGTGTTCTTTACATTTAAATGATCCAACTCTTTATTTATTTATTTATTTATTTATTTATTTATTTTTAGTACAGAGAATTGAATCCAGGGGTACTCTATTTTAAATTTTGGAAACAGGTTCTCATTACATTGCCCAGACTGGTCTCAAACTTGGGATCCTTCTGCTCCACCTGGCAAGTAGCTGGTAAATGATCCAACTTCCTATGGAGAATAATAATTAACCTTGAAATATAGCAGTTATAAGTCAATGAAAATGTTATGAACTTAGACTATCTATTGTACATAAAGATTATGATTTTATATATTGTACTTTTTAATAATAAATAAAAGTGGTTGGGCTTCCTAAAAGCTAAAGAATTTATGAGATATAATAGAAAAAGACAGTTTATTTTTTTATCCTAACTTCTGTCATTGAGATTCAGTTTCTTTCTGATACAGTGGCACATAGCTATAATCCTAGGGACTTGAGAGGCTGAGGCAGGAGGATCACAAGTGTGAAAATTTTTAAAAAATTTTAAAAGGGATGGGGGTACAGCTCAGTGGTAAATGTCCCTAAGTTCAATCTCCAGTACCAAAAAATTAAAAATTTGCAAATTTCCATTCTCTTTTCATATGGTATGTGTCCTGTATTTGATTTCTTGGTAACTTCATTCAAATGATGGCAAAGTGTGAACTTCACAGGTTCTATATAATCCTACTCAGCAGATATTAAATATTAGAGACAAGATATTAAAATTATCTTTTCTAGTATAAGACATATGTTAAGGGTTATGGAAAATAATATTCCTAAAAGACAGCTCCCCCACAAAAAAATGGAGAGACACCGTGGCTCAGGAGGAGAAAGGGAAAATTGGCTAAACATTAAACCTCTCCCAGCTCACCCTTTCCTAATAACGATGGGCCCTAAACTTAGACCTTCCCCCATCTCAAATTAGCCCTAAATGGAGGCACAGCAAATATTGAAACTTGGGAAACAATGGATCCAGAATAAGAGCAAATGAGTTTCAAAGTTTTTACAACCACCCCACTAAGTTAAAGTCTTAACATATTCAACTACCCTTGGCGTCAAAACTGCACATACACAGCTTCCAATGATTACATCATTGTACTCTGTAAAACCAAAATCCCCTCTGTAACTGGTAGCCATTTTCCCCATCCAGAAAATGGGTCCCAACAGCCTCCAAGTCCACAAAGGAATAAAGGTTTCTCTGAATCCACCAGGTCTGCCTCCCGTCCTTTTACACTTACAATATGTATCTTTTATTCTAAACTAATCCCAATATCATGCATATCCAAATCTTCCAATTTAAAAGTTTAGAAATTTCATACAAATATAACAAATTTGTATTACATAGTAAGTTTCAAAGTTAGAAGACACTTCAACACCTAGTTTTTCTTTATTATTCAGACCTAAACCGTATTTTCAGATTTTTGACTTCCAGTATGGGTGCTACTTCAAACAAGGAGGTCAAAGAAGACATGGGAGCTGAAATCTCAAGGAAGAAAAGGAGAAAGAGTCAGCAGCGTGGAGCTGGGGGAGTTCAGATTTTCAGCTTTAGTGTAATAAAAGAGAGAACTTCCTGGGTGAATGAGCTTGGGGTGTTCAAGACACATGGGTGAGAAAAGGCAAGGTGCCGTGCCAGTGAGCAGCAGGCAGCCGGAACTCTGGACTTTGCGGTAGGTAGGGGCCTGGTCACCTAGCGAAAGCTTTGACATAGATGATCGTGACTTCCAGTGGGTAGTATATGCAGACCATCAAAAACAAGCAGCTTGCCTCTGAATAAACAGCCAGGACTCGGTTTCCATTCATTATGCAAATTCGTCAAATCAAACACTCATGTGGATCTCATTTTTATAAATTGCAAAATGTACGAGTCTATATACTCCCAAGGTATTATTATAGATTTTAATGGCTCAAATTAAACAAAAATCTCATGCGTTAACATATTGATGAAAAACTAACATTTATATTACACCTCTTTTTTTTAGGTCAATCATACTTGGAATCTGTTTTGTCCTTTGACTTAAAATTTTAATATGCATAGCTTTGTGACTGGACCAACTGGTATCCTAGCAACAAAATGACAAGCACTTTCTTTGCTGTAAGTTAATAACCTTAACAGGCTCACACGCAGAGGGAAGGAAAAATGCTGGCACGCTGAATGAAATAAATTCTTTCACAAGATAACTGATAAAATTTATGTTTTCACTCATTCAACATGTATTTGTTAAATACCTAACAAATGCCCACCACGATGATAACAATTGAGGACTCAAGGTTGGTATCTTGCAAGAGGCTGGGGTTCTGAATTTAGCAAATTATTTGCAATTTATAAATTATTGAACCAAAGATGGTCTGGTTTCAACTGAAAATACATTGAAGAGATATGTGTCTGGATTAGAATTCTCCAGAGAAACAGAACCAAGAAGATGTATATATACAGAGAGAGATATATTAGGAGGCATAGGCTCATACAATTAGGAGGCTGGCAAGTCCCAGGATCTGCAGAGTGAGTCAGCAAGCAGGAGGCCCAGTGATTTCGTTTGAGTCTGAAGGACTAAGAACAAGGAAAGCTGCTGAGTGGTTCTAAAATTAAGGCCAGCAGGTCGAAGACTAGGGAAAACTAATGTATCCATTTGAGTCTAAAGGCAGAAAAAAAGCCAGTGTCCCAGTTCAAAGGCAAGCTGGCAGGAGGAATCCTCTCACCCAGACAGAGTCAGTCTTTAGCTTTTTCCAGGCCTTCCACTGATTGGATGAGTCTTGCCCACATTACAGAGGGCAACTGTCTTCATGCAATTGAACAATTCAAATATCTCATCCAAAATAGCTCTCCAGAAATGCCTAGAATAACATTTGACCAATTATCGGTGCACCCCATGGCCCAGTCAAGTTGACCCATGAACTAACCAGCATAGTTTCCATTTTCCAAGGCTAATGGAGTGATGCAGACGATCCAAAATGATGGAAGTAGAGAAGAAAAGGTCAACAAAGATTTGGAAGATATTAAGGAGGAATGGGATTCTAGAGTAAACATGTGCTGTTCACGTAGACTTTGTGGAAAGTGTTTATTTGGGAAGCGTGGGAAAGGGGCATGGATGAGGAAGACTAGTAAAGTTAAGTCAGCCCCCTAGCCCAAGTCCTCCCACTAAGGAGCTATCATTTGTGAGTAGGTATTTGCATGATTCTATCACATATGTGTATGTGTGTATATACATGTACCTGGGATGGGGTTGCTGAGAAAAGGAGATTAAAAATCAAAACTTGGAAATTTCCAGGCAAGACCAACATGTGCCCTTCCATTGCTGCTGCTTCCTAGAGACAGTGTCGCAGTTTCGAGACAAGTCACAAACACATGGTTGTGAGCAAAATATTAATGACAACCTTGAGAAGTTCACTCTCCTGTCTTCAAGTGCACATTTAAGTCTTTCCACAAATGAGATTCTTTGTGTTTTTCTATTTTTCCAGAAAGGAACATTTCTGAGGGTAATTCATTATCAGTAATGTTCAATTTCCTCCAAAACATCATCACACGAAATATTAACGTATAATAAAAATTTTTCTAAAATAGCTAGGTTCTCCGATAATGTAATTATTATTGCTACTCTTAATGTCAAATGGTTCTTTGCTCTACCTCCAAAAGACATCAATTGTGTGACTGGACTTGCTAATTGGCCTCCTTGGAACTCAATTCCTTCAACTGATAAGTGAAAATTTGGATAAGAGAATCATTGTGGAGACTTTAGTTTTAATTTTGTATCCAGAATTCTTATAAGGCTTTACAACTAATTTTTTTCCTTCCATCTGTGTGCCTTGTCATTAAAGGTACCATGTTGCCCCCATGTGGTCAGAACTGAAGTAGCACACTAATGATCAGTCAAACCAGCAAATGTGTATTTTGTTTTGTTTGAATGAATGGTAAGTGCAATCCTACACTTACTACACTATATTCTACAGTAAAATTCAGAAAAGGTCAATAACTGAATTACTTTGAAACAACCATTCACAAAAGTGTCAAGATTTTACCAATTCAGTGTTGCAAATTGTTCGTACAGCAATAATAATTCAAATTCAAATACCAGTCAAAATTAATAAGCACTATCTATCTTTGTATAAGGCACTACAAGTATTTTATATAATTCATCTCATTTGATTCTTTCTCCCTACATCCCTAAATGACATCATTTTTCAGATGAAAAAATTAAAACCCAGTTGGGGAATGGGCCAAAATATCACAATGAACAAATTGGTAAGGCCAGCATTGAGTTCAAGTTGTCTGACCCCAAAGACCAAATGCTTTCGCCACTTAATTCTCACTCTTTTATATTTACAGTCTAATTCTCTAACATTCCTTTCTTACTGAGATGTTCATAAGAAAATGGACAAAATGCTTAAAAATGTAAGGTAATACATGTATAAACACAATGCCTAATGTGAAAATCTGAGGTCAAAGAAAGTTAAGTTATGTTTTAATTATATATCATCTTGTTAGCCATATATACTTCCTTTGGTAATTACTACTTTTCTCAATCATGATGTGATTCAATAGATAAAATATCTTATGCCAATTAATGAGTAAAAGTTTTTTAGCAGCTCAAACTTTATCACTGGTGAGTATGAAAATAGGTATTTGAATTTTTTCTTTTCCTTTTGCAGTACTG
The DNA here is from genome assembly GCF_902686445.1 of Sciurus carolinensis. Lineage (NCBI taxonomy): Eukaryota > Metazoa > Chordata > Mammalia > Rodentia > Sciuridae > Sciurus > Sciurus carolinensis. The sequence continues at coordinate 31,119,675 of NC_062222.1, read as the reverse complement.
GATGGAACCGAGGACCTCACTGGTGCTAGATAACTGCTCTACTACTGGGATATAAAATTTCATAATCAAGGGGAACTTTTTAAAAGTTATATAGCTGTATGGGATGACCTCATGAAACAGATGAGCAGTAGATGTGTTTTAAATAGCACAAAGGAAAAACAAGGTTGGTTTTAGTTTTATAAGCATGAAGGGCATAACTATCTCTAGGATGCAACATAGGATCTTGAAAGAACAGTAAAAATGGGAGATGATACCAGGTCAAGCCCTGGCTCTCCAAGCAATAGCTGGATGCCTTTAGGTGCTCTTCATTTCTTCAGGAAAGTTCTCATCTCCAAACTGGAGACAAGACTGTGGGTTTGTGCGTGTACTGCTAGCTCCCCCACTCCAGTTTTGCAGTGATCCTAAAAGTCTTCTATTTAAAACTGCCTTATTTCTTGACCACTTTCATTGTATCACAGCCCCCTCCCTGGCCCTGTGGGTTAGGTTTCAGAAAGACCCCATGGCAGGAGGATGCATGTTTGGTTAAGTGCGTGGAACTTACTTTGCTAATTGTCAGCCACATCTATAAGTCTTGGAGTGGGTGATCATATCTCTGCCCATATTAACTTAATGCCACTGCACATGCCATCTGAGCTTCTCACAGGACCATGCAGACACCAAAGGACAGTGGTTCCATTTCAACATTCTCTCTCCCCAAATTTCATGGCAGAAATCATGCTTCCCACTCTGTCATCCATATTACCTCTCACAATGCCTCTCACTGAAGACATGTAATCTCAAGGTGATCAAAAAGAAAAATTCTCTGAGTTTGCAGAGTCAGTGAGAATAGAAGAGCAAATCATGGCTGGGAAGGCATGACTGTACGTATAAAACCTAAACAAGTTAACATTATAGAAAATTACCTCAATTTCCTGGTATTAATAAAAGTTGGCTCATATACTACACAATTACTAATATGGCATTGATATTAGCAAAGATGATGATTAAGAAATAGAAAAGGAAGGGCTCCAGTCTTCAAGTATGAAATTATTTTGTCCAAGGACTTGAATAAAAGACTAAAATAAAGTCGAATAATGTTGGTTCTGAATATTTCCCCAAAAGGAAACTTTATTGCCAAACAATTATAGCTACCATTATGAATCAACTCCTATGATCCAAGCACTGTTTACTCATTATCTCTAATCTTCATAACAACACGAGAACTAGAAATTAGTATTTCTAATTTATACATGATGACATTAAGGCTCACCAAGGATAAATAACTTTCCTAAGGTCACAAAGCCAGTAAGCAAACAATTACAAAAACCCATGTTTATTCAAATCTAAGAATGTGTTGTATCCCCTCCATTAGGTCTTTTGGCATTGCCTAGGGTCTTAGCTCAAGAATTGCCTTAGAGACTCTCTGGCACACAAATATGATATTGAGAAGGCTAATCAAATATAATCATTTAAACCAAGCATTTCCTCAAAGCAATAATACCAAATCATTCTGCAGTTCACAGCCTGTGATCTGCCTGGAAGTCAACTCTCTTCATCATATGCTGCCTGAGATAAAGGTTCTTCTATCATTTTTAAGGGTAAGGTAGGATTTACAGTCAGTATGGGTTGCACTTGTTTTCACAAGTTCCACCTCAGGATAGGTTTTCTATGTTTGTCCCTTTCCTGTCAGCCTTTCTTTTTCTTACATCTCTCCTTTGGGATAAAGTGATATTTGCACAAGCAAGAGAAGTCAAAGGCATGTAATTCTGGCCGGCTCCATCTGACATGAGGGGGACACACAGCTATCAAAGCAGAACGTGGCCTTGTCATAAATGATATTCACAGAATAAAAGACACTGGAATACTTTCTTAGGCCATAGCAATGTTAATTGTCTGCTATTCGGAATTGTTACAGGAATGAGAAAAAGGAGTTTTAGGCTCCTACAATATATTCCAGTCATGTTAAAACATCGTTTTTGTCGACCGATTCCAGATTCTTCGGTAGTAAGGAGGAGTGTGGAATTGTCTGGGTGCCTGAAGAGAGAACGACACTGTTTTGCTGCAGCGGTTAATAATGATTCTAAGGTAAACCCATTAGTGCCGTCTCCACCGTGTGCAGGCAGTCGAGCTAAAGCTTCAGTCTATTCACATTTATTCAAATGTCAGCAGAACAGAAGTGGATGGAGGTTTCCATAGAAACCACTCATGGTTTCAGGTGATTCTCGGGGCACTTGTTCCATTAACTGTTTGGAGGAAAAGGTGTACGCTGTGGCTTTTCCTGGGTGCGGTTTTCCTGGCTTTCCTTCATCCTTAGAGCTCAGCGCTGGGTTTCTGCACGCCCCTTGGGGTTTCTGCCTTGGCGGACACCCGCTCACAGCTTTCCTGCCTTGGCAGAGAAGAGGGACAGGGCCAGCCTGACACAGGCTGCGCTCACTGATAGCTGATGCCACAACATTGCTTCTCCTTTGGCCAGAAAGTCTGAAAGTCTCTTACCTCGAAATTTATGTAACATAATTTCTTGTTCAGAATGTATGTCATCCGTAAAGAATGTTGCCAACGTGAAGGGCAAGGACAAGCCCAATGACCGTGGAAACCCAGTTAAAAACAAGGGCAAAAAGGAAAAAAAAAAAAAAGAAAATGAAAGAAGAAAAAAGAAAGAAAAGAAAAGAGCAAAAGAGAGCAATTTCATGGCATTAGTAAACTTTTAGGTGTAAAATTCAAGGTTGAAGATAATAATAATAATAGTAAGAATAATAATGATAATAAAAACTTCAACACAGACACTAGGCACTTAATTGCCTAGAAAATCCCTGACCATAACAAAGAGAAAAAAAATATTGGGGGGGGATAACCAGGGATTGAACCCGGGGTGCTTAACCATTGAGCTGCATCCTCAGTTATTTTTTTTTTAGTTTGAGACAGGGTCTTGCTAAATGGTTTAGGGCCCTACTAAATTGCTGAGGCTGGCTTTGAACTCATGATCCTCCTGCCTCAGCCTCCTGAGCCGCTGGGATTACGGGCAAGCACCACCGTACTTGCACTTAAGGGAGAAAAATTTTAAAGGAATAAAAAAAAAAAGATTCAACTCAGAAAGAACCCAGTGACTCCCCTGTGTTATTGAATGCCATGGTTTCCGGTAAGATTTATGAGAACACAGAAAACTTGAAGTGCCCTACAAAGATATGAGGGAGGGAGGGAGGGAGGAAACACATGATAATAGCAGTAAGAAACTACAAGTTAGGTCTTGGAGTCCTGAGGCAGCCTGATGTAGTTGAAAGAGCATTTCTGGGCTCTGAGGACTGAGGACTCAATAAATACCTCACCCTGTCCACGTACTGTCTGGGATCTTGAATAAGTCCCTTAATCACCTTCCCTGTCAGTCTCCACATGTGTCATGTGAGGATAATAATTCCCACCTTGGGTGATTATCGTAAGGATTAGAGATCATGGAGCAGTTCCTTCTGATCAGTGTATCCATTATCTGAAACCCTGTAATCTCCAGGTTCTGCACAGATGCAAAATGCCTCATATCATGAACACACTCACTGGAGAACTAATCTCTTATAAAATGGGTATTTATTCAAATAGTTACCCAGATTAACCCTTGCATCTTTCTCGGTTTCAAATTACTTGACAAGTTGTAGCTGATTCTGTTTATACTATCTGATGCAACTTGAGTGCTTGAGAATTAAAAGGAACAATGCATGCCTTGGGAAAGAGCAGGATTTTATGAAACACATGATAGTGATAAAGAACTAGAGAGGAGATACAGTGCAGACCAGTGCCAGAGTCCACTAGCATCAAATACTAGACCCAGTAGTTACTAGATGCAGAACCTTGAGCAAGTAGCTTAACTTTTCTATGCTTCAGTTTACTCCTCTATAAAATGGAATGATGATACTATCTATTGCAAGGATTGGATAAAGATAAAAATAAATGTTGGTGAGGATATAGGGAAAAAGGTACATTCATACATTTCTGGTGGGACTGCAAATTGGTGCAACCACTGTGGAAAGCAGTATGGAGATTCCTTAGAAAACTTGGAATGGGACTACCATTTGCCCTAATTATACAACTCTTCGGTATATACCCAGAGGACTTACAACCAGCATACGATAGTGACACAGACACAACAAAGTTTATAGCAGCTCAATTCTCAGTAGCTAAGCTGTGGAACCAACCTAAGTACCCTTCAACAGACAGATGGATAAAGAAAAACACAATGGAATATTACTCAACAATGAAGAAGAATGAATCTTTATTTTCCGTATCCTCACAATGACTATTCCTTCTATCCTTGATTCTCTTCCCCTCTTTACCTGAATACCCATGTGGCTCACTTTCTCTTCCTTCAAGTCTTTGCTCAAATTATCTCTACAAAATGGGCCCACATACTAAAAATTACAGCCACACCCACTTCACACTCATGACTCTCTTTATCTTGTTTTATTGCCCCTTACCAGTTGTAATAATTTTATTGAATGATACTTCTTTCTGGAATGCCACATCCATGAGGTCAAAGATTTTTGTCTCATCAGCCCATTGTCCACTAATACATCCTCATTGCCTAGTACAAAGACTGGCACTGAGTAGGTGCTCAGTAAATAAATAAATATTTGTTATTATGTAAGTAAAGTTAGTTCCTTGTTTTTTTTAACAATACCAGTTACCCTGGGGAAAGAATGACTGCCTATATTTAAATTTCCTAAGAGGACTGTCCACAAACAAGAACTAGACTTTGAAAGCAAAACTTAGTTTAAAAAAAAAAAGGGGGGGGTATGCATTTGAATGAGTTTTAAGAAAAGGTTAGGTGCAAAAGAACTGCTGAGGTTAACATGAACATTGACCTGTGAACTCATTATCTAAATTAAAATCTTTATCACCATACTTTCCAAAAGCAATATAACTTATCGGAGATGCATATAAAAAGACTCTGATGTCTTCCTTCTCAATAGCCAGAACAGATGTACATGATTTTTATTACCAATTTTGCATCAGAGAATGTTACTCACTGTACCTAGTAAAAACTAAAGATGTAAATCAGATGTTGTTTCTAAAAAATCTATGAGAGCTATGACAATCAACTGTGAAGACATCTGGAAGCCTTATTTAAAAGAGATCACAGTGCACTGAAAAGGCCCAGAAGAACCAGCTTCATGGACGTGTGACAGGTGCCGGAGTCTGTGCTCAGAGGGGCCCATCACTTCTGCAGTCGCCACCTTGAAATTCTTAATACTCTCTGAACACAGAACCTCCATTGTCATTTTATACGGGGCCCTATAAGTTATGTAGCCAACCCTAAAGCCCAGAGAGGACTACATTGCTCTTTTAGCTACCACTCACTGATCAAGGAGTCAGGTAGAGATGGAACACTCAGAAAGGCAAAAAGGAATTTCTCTCAGATAACTCAGGTGTATTAGCAAACTTTCCATTACTATCACAAAATGCCTGAGACAATTAACTTATAAAGATGAAAGGTGTGGTGTGGTTCATGGATCTATAGGTTCTAGTCCAAGACAGAACAGTTCTATTCCTTCAGATGTTTGATGAGGACAGTACTCATGTTATTAGGGGACAGACAAATGTGAATGATGTGAACATGAGTTTAAGAGAATAATTCTATAAAATGGGCCCCCATTTTATACTGACCCCCCATGCTTTCTTTTCCAAGCAGCAATTTACCTGCACCCCTGCCTGGTCTATGTCGAGAGGATACATCACATCCTCAGCAAACTATCTGCTGTCTTCAGGAGCAACACAGGCCCAAAATGTCAATAAGAGGAACCCAAGTTACCCTGTAGGGGGAGACTTTTGCATGCCTTTCCGTAGACCAGATCCCCAAACTCAGGGAGATGAGGATAATTCCTCCTAACCATAAAATCTGTAAGAATTTATGGTCCCAATTAGAACCTGTCAGCATGGGCCAAGGTGACCTAGAGTTGTCATAGCAGTGGGTACTTGCAAGTCTGATATCATCTTGCTGTCAGTCAAAAGTCAAGAGGAGGACCTCGGCAAGACTCTGAAACTTCTCCGGGAGGTAGAAGAAGCATGCTGTCCCTCTCCTCTCTGAGAGGATCCCCTCTGTCTTTTGAGAGTGTCCCCTTTCCCTTTTCCTATCCCTTCAATAAACTCATTCCTGTTACTCTGAGTGACATGTCTGAAATCTTCTGACTTGATCGTAAGAACCGGGTTGTGAGGGGGTGTCTTCATGCTGCCTCAGTTTCCTGGAAGGCCCCAGCTCTGAAACAATACCAGAAGTGGGTGGCAGAACAAACCACTGTGTCATGAGCCAGGAAGCAGAGTGACTGAACAGGTGGGGTCCCAGAGTCCCCTTCAAGGGCACAATCCCGGTGTCCTAAGGACCTCCCACTAGCCCCCACCTTCCAAAGGTCCTACCACCTCCCAATAGGGCCACCTTGGGACTCAAGCCTTAAACGCACAGCTCTTTGGGGCCACTTAAGTTATAAACTATAGCACCATCTCTGTTTGCAGGTTGCTTTGAATGGAGGGAACTGAAGGATCAACGGCCCTGGGAAACTGCTTGTTACTCCTAAGTGGCCTGTGCAACCATCACCAGCCACATCACCTAGAAGCTTGTTAGAAAAGCAGAATCTTCACATTCCTGGAGAACCTGGGGTTGAACTATTCATAGAAGATCTGCTTCTGAAAGAAGAAAGAGGAAAAAGAGGAAGGAAAAGGAGGAGGAAGGAAATATAAACAAAGGATTAAAAAAAAAAAAAAAGCAGAATCAGGACCCACTACAAAATCAGAATGTGCGTTTCTTTTTTTTTTTTTTATTGTAAACAAACGGGATACATGTTGTTTCTCTGTTTGTACATGGCGTAAAGGCATACCATTTGTGTAATCATAAATTTACATAGGGTAATGTTGTTTGATTCATTCTGTTATTTTTTCCCTTCCCCCCACCCCTCCCACCCCTCTTTTCCCTCTATACAGTCCTTCCTTCCTCCATTCTTGCCCCCCTCCCTAACCCTAACTCTAACCCTAACACTAACCCCTCCAACCCCCCATTATGTGTCATCATCCACTTATTAGCGATATCATTCGTCCATTGGTTTTTTGAGATTGGCTTATCTCACTTAGCATGATATTCTCCAATTTCATCCATTCGCCTGCAAATGCCATAATTTTATCATTCTTTATGGCTGAGTAATATTCCATTGTATATATATATACCACAGTTTCTTTATCCATTCATCAATTGAAGGACATCTAGGTTGGTTCCACAATGTGGCTATTGTGAACTGAGCAGCTATGAACATTGATGTGGCTGTATCTCTGTAATATGCTGATTTTAAGTCTTTTGGGTATAGGCCAAAGAGTGGGATAGCTGGGTCAAATGGTGGTCCCATTCAAGTTTTCTAAGGAGTCTCCACACTGCTTTCCAGAGTGGCTGCACTAGTTTGCAACCCCACCAGCAATGTATGAGTGTATCTTTCTCCCCACATCCTCGCCAACACCTGTTGTTGCTTGTATTCTTGATAATCGCCATTCTAATTGGGGTGAGATGGAATCTTAGGGTGGTTTTGATTTGCATTTCTCTTATTACTAGAGATGTTGAACATTTTTCCATATTTCTGATGAACCTTACCTTCTGAGTCACAAAGCTACCCTGTTCCACTTGTCACTACAGCGCATGATCAAGAACATTGGAAGTCCCCAATTTCCTTAATAGAGTTCTGCCTCCCCCAGTCCACTAGATAATCCTTAACTGGAGAGTTGTCAGATTGGGATGTTAAACATTTAGTTTTGAACATTTTTCCTTTTGTTCCTTCTACAGTTCATTCTTTAGGATTGGTTTAACATGAAATGATTTGAAAAACAAATAAATAAAAGCAATGAGAGGAAAGCATGAATTATGGGTTATAAAGTAAACTAAGCAAGAAGAAAGCAATGTAATAAAGTAATTTTTTTTTTAAAAAGTACCTTAACAATAAAGTAGCTAACACAGCTCTTAAAATATATCAGGCATCTTATAAAGCATTTGCCATGGATAACTTCAGTAAAATTTCATCACAAACTTAAGAAGTAGGTGCCATCTCTCTCCTTTGCAAAAAGTCCGTAACATTACACGTGAACACACTGCCATTTTCGCAGGAGTATAAAATTTTGTCATGTGTTTATAAACATCTGCAGCATCAATGCTTCAGTGGAAATTCACATACGTATTTCAGGTCTTGAATATGAATGCAAGTACCTTGGAAAGAAATAAAAATAAGGCCAAGTTAAATTCAACAAACAGCCAGAATCATTCAATTTGAGATCAAAGGAAGAACAATAAAGAGTTTAAGTCTGGAAGTGCAGGGAAGGCGGAGGTTTGTACTTTCCTGTTCCTGTATATAGCAAGGCATGCCTCTTGGGCTTTTCTCTAAAAGATCAAAGGGGAAACCCTGAAACTCAAAAGCACGTGGTCAAGTCATTAAATGCCTGAAGATTTAGAAGTAAAATTAAATTATAAAGCCAGCAAGAATCCCAACCGCTTCCCACTAGCTGGAGTCCCAGTACAGAGCCAGGGGACCCAACACGGCGGTCAGTCTCTCCCGTCCAGGACGCGGCACCGCGCTGGCTCCTCCCGCCGCCCCAACCCGCGGACGGGGAGGAGCCGCGAAATCGAAAGCAGCGGCCGGGGCGGCAGCGGCTGCGGGGCTCGGCGCGGGATGGGGCCGCGGGCGCCGCGGTGGCTCTGGATGCTCAGCTGCTGCTGCCTCCTCGGCCGCGGCGAAGCGGGTCCCCGCGCCAACGCCACGCGCACCTGGCCGCCGAGCCGCGAGCGAGAGGCAGCCGCCTTCCGGGTACCGAGCGCGCCTCCCGCGCCTCTTTCCTCCTCTCCCTTCCTGTCCCGGGTCTGGGCGGGGAAAAGGGACCCCCGGCTGACACGCCTGGTGGCCGCCGGGCCCGCGGCTGCGTGACGCGCCCGGGGTTCACGAGCTGCGCGTTCACAGGGAGGTTCTGTGTGGCCCGTGCGCCAGGGTAACATGCGTTGGCTAACCAAAAGGTTTGTCCCCGGGACTTAGGCGGTCCACCCAGGGCCATCGACGGATAGCGCCACAAAATGTGGTTGATGGACAGAAGCATCCTCGTCCCTTTTAGCCGTCTCCTTGATTGGCCCCTCTCGCTGGCACAGCTGATCCATTGCACGTTTACTCGAACCAGAAACGGGGTGCTGCCTGTTGGGGGAAGAAGCATGTCATTTCTTCCCCCAGAAGGGGGCGCTGGTATCCTCCTCCTGTAATCAAGTTTATATAAACAAAAAGCGCAGACTCCTGCAGGTTAAGGGTTGTCCTGCGCTGGGGACGTTTTGCTCTGAAAAAAAATAAGTAAATAAATTTTCCTTTCGGATTTTTTAGACAATTTTTCATAATACTGCGGTTTTACTGTAGCATTACAACTCTCAAAGGGATCAGTTTGCTGAGTATAAGTAAAAGTTTTTCCTGAAACTGAGGAAACTACGTGTACGGCTTTAGAGTTTGCCTCACTGTATTTCTTCTATATTTGATATTATTTAACATATTTTTAACGATCTTAAATATGTCATTATGATTTAATTTATTATAAAAGAAATTACTCATTCTGAATCAAATAAGTCTGAATACAGTAATGCTGCTCATTGGAAGTATATGTATATTTTTTCCTACTGTTTGCAGGACTTGTCTATTCTGTGTTCTACTCTTATGAGCTTGGTTGCATTTCCTGGTGAACCAAACCCCCAGGGGGAAAATAGTCAATCTCACCTATAGTGATAATGTAGTCATCAGCCAAATGGATACTGGGTTTGAACGGAGATGGCTGAATAGTGTTTGTGTCCACATGACTGGATGGACACAGGACAGATGGAAAGATCCTTGCTTCTTGGCTAACCATGAGTATTAGACTTCTTCTGTCCTTGCAGGATGTGTTAAATTATGTGGTAAATAAAACTCAGAATAACATGAATTGATTGAGTTGAGACTCCTCAGTGTTTATCTACCAGTTTAATTATGTATAATGAAGTGAACATTTTAAAAATCAAAGTTTAAAAGTAAAATAGAGTAATAAGGCACTCTTCGTTGTGCTAGAGAGAACCTATAAATTATAGCTGGAAAAAGTAGAGATAGTAGATAGGTCCCATCATATTTGTAGGCTGATGGATCCACAGTGACGGCCTGAACTGTGACCTTGGAAGTCTTCAGGGATGGCTACTGGAAACTGGAGTTGGAGAAGGATCTGATTAGTGATGTCTTTCATGGTCCTGGGTTTAGAGAAGGATGTAGGTTTTTGTCATCATAGCTGCTATTGTGTGCATCTAGAATGACCCTCAAGGACATGTGGGCTAAAGACTTGGTTACCAGCCTCTGGTGCTCCTCCGGAGGTGGCAGAACCTGTAGGAGGTGGGGCCTCGTGTAAGGAAGCTAGGGTTGGGTGAGGGGATGCCTTTAAAGAAGTTATTAGGACTCTGGCCCCTTTCTGTGTCTTTTTCTGCTTCTTGGCTGCCATGAGATGAACAGCCCTCCTCTGCTGAATATTCCCACCCTGATGTCCTCTACTACCACAGGCCCAAAGCAACAACAACAACAACAACAAAAACCCATGATCTTACATAGTACCTTATGCTTCTCTAACAATTTCAGTATAAAATTTACTCCTGTGTTCATGGGATTCATCATGGGGAATACCACAATATTATATATTTAGTACAAAAAAAATCACTATTAATAGAAGACAATCCAGATACCAGTGAGGAAGAAAGACAAAATCCCCACTGCCTTCTTAGCAAATAAAATAGACATAAAGTTCCTTCAAGTTTACAGCTTTTCTGAGGATTCCCGGCAAGTGGAATGGCCACACCCCTCCACCAGGTACCCCTGGTGTGACTTTAGGCAAATTATATGCCTGTGCCTCAGGTGATTCATCTGTAAAAGGGAAGTAATATTAGCAATTGCTTCATTCAGGCTAATTTATATGAAGCAGGTAGAACCAATACTTGAATTAAATTTAGCACTCCCACCGACCGCTTCAACCGTATATTTAGTATAATTGATGACTGAGAACTTTCTTCTCCAAAAATTAAAAACCCAACAATTTTGTCTTAAAAGATTTGCTTACTCCTCTAAGAGACAGTTGAGTACATGCAAGAAAAATGTGTTACTTAATTTACTTTTATTTAGAAGCAGTCTGTGAGAAAGACTGCATTGATATTTCTCCTCCAGGCGGTGAGTTCAGGACCACCAAATAGCTGCAGATGCTCCCATCCACCCCCACGTGCTTCCAATCTTAGAAAACCAATTCCCGTTTCCCTCTCTGCATATCCTAATCAAAGCAACTTCTAAGACTCTTGTTATCATAGTTGGAAAGCTGGTTGGGAGTCAGGATGCCTAAGATGAAATGAAGGGCTTTCTGATTGTTTCAGAAAAATGTTGCTCTCTAAAGAATTTTAAAACTTTAGTCTAATCTCCAGATGAGACTGGTTTCCTTCTCTTATCAGTGGAGTTAACTTTTTATTATTAGTAGTACTAAAATGAAACAAGGGGTCCTTGTCTCTTATTTTAAGTAAACATTGCCCTTCCTTTGTGATTATGGGTGGGTAAGAATTTCAGAGCATTAATGAAACAGTCTGTTTGGGTCTGCAAAGCAGTAAGTTAAAATACTGAAGAGCTTGATTAGGGATACCTCACAGTTAAATTTTATTTCAAATGTGTGATCAACTCAAGCATATGAGCATACTGCTCACACGTGTGCATGTGTGCACACACCCACACAGAGGCATCTTGAGATTTTGATTCTTAGAAGTCTCTATAAAAGTAGCTTTAGCAACAAGGTTTTAAAGGATCAAAGCCTTATGGTGTTAATTATTGAGATTTAGGAAACATATCTATTACTGTCCAGAGGACATATTTTCACTAGTTTTATAATAACAGGTTAATTTCCTCAAGTTATTCAATCCTGAGTCATTTTCCAGGCAGAAATCTGGCTTATCTGCTTGTAACTCAATCAATTAAACCCTTTCAAATCAAAATAAAACAAGAAGTATGTGAAGGTCACTGTTTTATCACTTCTATTCAAAGACTCTTCTGGTTTATCAGTTCTAAATTTTCTCACGTGAGAGCTATCTGATTTTCAAACTTCTGCACCTTTTAAAACTACTAATGAGAAGTTTCCTGTATGTTCCTCAAATCTTTCCATCTTTCTTAGATGATGTTAAAGTTCACATCTGGGGCTGAGGGTGCAGGTCAGTGGTAGAGCATGTGCCTAGCATGCCTAAGGTCTTGGGTTATATCCCCAGCACCAAAAACGAAATTTTAAAAAAGGAAAAGGTTCAGGTCTTTCAGTTTAATATCTTTAAGGCTCCAGAGATGGTAACTCTGTAATAGCTCCCCGTTAAGTCCTCTGTTGCCTTTTGTTGAGAGCATCTGTTAATTACTTCTTGACCTATGTTTGATCCCAGGATACCAGTGGTTGATATGAGGAGGGGCAAGAACCTAATATACACTCACAGTTGGTGATGGTTTTATGCAATCTGCTTCAACAGCAGGATTAAAGTCAACCAGGAAAATCACCAGAATAAACAGTTAATTCAAGAAATGAAATAAATGACTTTTTAAACTCTAAATAATGTAAACCCCATGTTGGGTGGATTTGATATGTATTCTACTGTTATAGCAAAGAGGAGAATAAATGGTGTTGGATATACTTTACTGATTATATTATTTTGTTATGAAAGTAACAGATTGCTCTCCTTTGATAATTACTCCTCATTTCTAATACCATGAGAAAAATTCGCTCTACTTTAACCCAAATAAAACTGAAAGGATGATCTTTGAATGACATTTTCTATAATCCAAATATTCTATGTTTAAACAAAAGGAAGATAAAGCATGAGGATATTTAAATTGAACTTTTATTCTGCCAGCCTCTAAAGTGTTTTAAAAACATTTTCTTATTTAACCCCTACATTCTTCCAGGTTAGAATTACCCCATTTGACAATGAAAATGTTAAAACTCAGAGAAAATGTGAAGATAGCCAGAGACTGTATGGCAATAGTAAGACATTTCAATTTGTTGCTAAGTTAAGAAGGGTTTTGAAAAGAAATCCATCCATAAATGGATATAAGTATGTGCATGTGTGTGTAGATGTGCAACAACAGAATTATGCTTTGTTCAGAAGCCTCCAGGGAATTAAGTTTAATGTTATTAGTGGTCTAATAGAATCAAACATGGGTAGAGATTGGTGGTAGGGAGAGGGAGAACCATTACACTTTGGGGTTCAGAATATTTTGCTCTTGGCAAAAAGTCAACAATTTAAATACTGAGTAGCCCCGAAATGGACCATGGAGAGATACGAAACGACAGGAGTAATTGCACCGAAATGACATTCAAGACTCACAAATGCCGTTCTTTTAGAAGCTGACCTCTACTTGAACAAGTGTCACAGTGACATTTCCACAAGCCCTGCAAATACGTGCACTGCTGACACCAAAGAAAAATACATAAAGCGGCAGCACAAAGACCGTTGTCTTTTCATACACTTGTATGAGACCAAAAACAAATTTTGAAATCACTGTAGAAAATTAGGGACGTGAATATTTAAAATAAGTCAAGGGTATGTTCTTTGCTTTCATGGTTATGCTTGTGTTATTATAGCTACTTCACAAGCAGGATGACTAAAAATTCGATGATGAAATGACATTCCTAAGGCAATGAGATGAAGAGAGGTACTTGGGAATTCACTGGAAGCAAGACGATGTCTGAATTTGTTGATTTCTAAGTATGTTGGCTTCAGGAAGACATTAGTAACTCAGTGACAATATTTTGTTTTTCTCATAGGATAACAAAAATCATTTAGATATCCTTGCATTAGGTCTCTAACAGAACCTGAAGAGTTGGGCTAAACTCCTGCCTCCCCTCTCAATTACACATTCATATGAGTACCCACAAATGCATCCACTGAATGCTTGCAGTTACAACATGGATCACATCCATGAGTCTAAATGAAAGTTCTAGGCTGGGGTGTAACTCAGAGATAGAGGGCTTACCTAAGGTGTGTGAGGCCCTGGGTTCCATCCCTAGCACCACAAATAATAATAATAATGATAATATTACTACTAACAAAACAAATAGCAAGATTTAGACTTTCTTGGTTAAACAATTAGTGCAGTTTTAAGGATTTTGCAAGACTGCACCAATCTACAACTTGTATGTGTGTGTTGTATTCTAGTTTCCTATTATCGAAGAATGAGTCTTATTTTTTAAACAATTTACAAATTTCATAACCAGAAATAAGATGCTATTATTATTTTATTTAGCATCATTTTACTACCAAAACTGAAGAAATTATGTATTTACTAATTGTTTTTCTATTTTTGATAAATTTTGTTATTTTCTCATTCTATTGGTATTTTATTTTTTTCTTATTAATTAGAAGAGACATTTGCATAATAATATTCTCAATTTTTAATTGTGGATCATTTTCATAGACTTGGTTTGCTTTTCATTTTTATTTCTGGTTTTTGTGGTGTGCCCAGGGGTTTTTGATTTGTTTGGTTTTGTTTTGTTAGTCAATTCTATTGATTTTGACATTATTTTTACTTTGGTATCAAACTATAATAACCCTTACCAACTGGTCAGTTTCAAAAAAAAAATTAAGATTTTAATTGGAATGGTGTTGAAGATATAAATCATTTTGGGGAAGATAGATATCATAGAGAATACTAAGTCTTTGAAACCATGAACATGGTATAGATCACCATTAATTTGAATCTCTTTTAATTTCTCTTTGTAATAGTTTGTAGATTTCAGTGTCCAAGTCTTACACAATTTTGTTAAGTTTGCTCATTTAAAAAATAGTTAAAAATTCATTTTATTTTTCATATAAATTAAAATTTTTTTAAATTTTAAAAGCTTACTTTTAATGGCTTCTTGCCAGTATAAACAATACAATTTGTTTTTTACAGTTATCTTTCATCTTATGATATTGCAAAAATTTATTTTAATAAATAAATTCAAATAGCATATTTGCCTATTTCCTTGTGTTTTCTACTAATAGTTACCCTGTTTCCTAGAAAAAGAGAGTTTTATTTGTTTAAAATGTTTTTGTTTTACTTATTACTCTTTTATCAAATAGAACAGGATTTCAGTACCTTTGTATAATAAAAGTAATGAGAACAGACATTGTTCATTTTTTCTTTTTTGAGAAAGGAAATTTTGTTTTGGTTCCTTCATTATAAAATAAGATGTAGATTTTTTCACGAATCTCTTCAATCCTAAAGTGTGTTTTCATTTTTGGTGTTGGCTGAGAATTTTTTTTTTTTAATCAGGAAACAGCTTTTCATATTTCTTACGCATTTATTGAAAATATCATTCCATTTTTCTTATTCCCTTAGTGTTAATATAGTATATTAATTGATTTTTCAAAGGTTAAACTAACCAACCATTTTTGAAAACCTCACTTAATCATGATGTGTTGTCCTTTAGCTATATTTTTGGACTTTATTTTCTATTATTTTGTTAGGGTTTTCCACCTATCACCATGAGAGCTATTGGTATGTAATTCCATTTTCTTGAGATGTCTTTTTCTGGTTCAGAATTAAGGTAATATTGATCTTGTGGGAGTTGTAAAGTATTCTCTTCTCCTTTATTTTCTGTGAGATGGGTGTTATTTCTTTCTTAATTATATAGACTTTATCAATAAAGCCATCTGGACCTGGAATTTTCTTCAAGGGTAGATTTTCAATTGTGAATTTAGTGTCTTTAGCTGATGAAGGTCTGTTCAGGTTTTCGATTTCTCTTACACTTAACTTTCTGTGTTTTTCAGGGAATGTGTTTATTTCATATAGGTCATCAAGCTTATTGGTATAAAGTTCTCAACGTACTATTTTCTCATGCCTGAAACTTCTGTAATCATGGTCCTTTCATTCCTGATATTGGTCATTTGTCTTTTTATTTTTCTATTCCTCTCTTTTCTTTCTCTCTCTCTCTCTCTCACTCTCTTTCTCTCTTTTAATCACAGAGGCAATGCCTGGGAGAGAAGGGGAGAGGGCCAGAGAGAGCTGTCTGACTGCATGGTAACTCCAACCCCGAGTGAAGGCGAGAGGGAGGGAAGGTTGGGGAAGCATCCTGTACTGCTGTTCAGTACAAGGGATGTTTGAAGTTTGGCAGAGCCATCTGGGTGCTATTAATTAAGAATCAGCTGTCAAGGGAGTCCCATGTTTCCCCCGACAGCCAGCCTCAGTGCTCAGTCATCGGCTTTGTGCAGCCTGTAGAGACTGTGGCTTCCCTTTGCTCCATCATAAAAATCCAGTGAGCAGCAGTGGAACCCTGTGTGGTCTGTGAGGTACATCCCCATGGCTGCCACACTCTCCTGTGCATCCTCAACATCTGCATTCCCAGGTGGACAACTCTGGCTTTTTGATTGATTGATTCCTTAGCAGTGGTCTCTGGTTTCTACGTGTTACCTCCCATATATGGAATTGCCTTGCATTTTAGTACTATGTTTATATGACTATATCCAGATTATTTTCAGAGTTCTACTTCATCAAGATTATTTTAAATACCTGAATTCAAAAACTATATTAATTCATTGATTAGCAATCTTTCTTGGCATTCAAAAAGGAAAAAAAATAAAGATTATGATAACTCCTAGAAATAGTTCCCTTAAAAATAAATCCCACAATCTAATCACTGCCTGAGAGTCCCACCTCTGAACCTTGCTTATTGTGAACCAGCCTTTCAAAATATGAACTTCTCAGTAGCAACTAGAGGTCCAAATCATACTACTCTTCTGAGGTTTTATTTATCCCATATGATATGATGGTGTTAAGAAATTTAAGAACCTTCATAGAAATGATGAGCCTATGATCAATCATAACAAAATTCAGAGTTTGAGAATCTATAAATAATGATCCCATGTTTCACTCCAGATAGAAAACCCTGACTGTCTTCCTGGAAATTTCCAAGTGTATGTCCCTTTCCCAAAACTTTTTGCCCCAAATGAGAGAGAGCTCTCTGTAAAGCTTTAATTGGAATTAGACTTGTTCATTCGTTTATTTCCTTTTTATGCTCTTCATTACTCAGCACCAAGGAAAACAAAAATGAAGAGGGCACTTTCCATACTCATAGCGTTTAATCACGAGTGAATGTCCGTCAGTCACAACTTGCCACCATTGCCTTGTCATGCTTCTCTGCAATTTGTTTTCCTTCTGTGTCAGCAGTTTACCAAATAGATATGTGATGCTCTCAACACGTGTGGTGAAGAGGAACTGTACAGGGATAAGACATACATTGTCCAGCCTATTCAAAAAAGTCTGTAATTAGATAGCAGTCTCACACACAAAATGTTTATAAATCTGATATGGATATCTTATATAAAATTTCACTGTAATCTGCAGGAAATAAATCAAGCTTTGACTTTTGCACCTAAAAAAAGTATATCTAAGTTAGCTATAAACTGATCACTTTGGAGAGTTGATATAATAAGTATAAAATGACTTTTTTTTTTCCTTTCAGGAAAGTCTTAATAGACACCAATACTTGAATTCTTTCTTTCCTCGAGAAAACTCCACTGCCTTCTATGGAATAAATCAGTTTTCTTATTTGCTTCCTGAAGAGTTTAAAGGTATGATTGAATGATACTATTTATTGAGTTATTTCCTGGTTTAACTTCTTTGCTTAATTTTTGAGGAATTATTTAATTATAAATCTAATAAATAATATTTGACATTTATTAAATAATTGCCAACTGTCAGGCATGCGCCATGGGCTAACCATAAGAAAAACAAAGTAATGGCCACTGTGTACTAATTGTGGCTTAAGAATGAAATATTATATGTATGTCAATGTCATTATAAAGGACAGTTATCACTTACGCAGTTTTCTAGCACCATTTACATTTAGGACACCTTGGTTTCATGGATTACAGAAAGAAATGATGTCAATTATACTCATTTTTGTTATAGATGTGTTTCTATCAAACAAGTCATTTTATGTGTGAGCTCCAAACTTATTGTAGGAATTCTCTTTTGTAGCTTTCAGCAGAATGCATTTCATGTTATAAAAAAAAAAAAAAAAGAGGAAAACCTCAAATGATAGGTTCACCAAAAAGCTATTTTTGCTTGAAAAGATGCTCCAGAAAGAATCCCAAGGGGACCTCCTTATAATAGACTATTGGCTGACTTTTTTCATTTCCTATTTCTGTTCAGCCATTTATTTAAGAAGTACACCTTCCAGGTTTCCCAGATACCCAGCAGAAGCGCAGACCCCCATCCCCAATGTGTCTTTGCCGCTAAGATTTGACTGGAGGGACAAGCATGTTATAACACAAGTGAGAAACCAGGAGATGGTGAGTTTTATATTTTTCTTGTCTTCATTGGCTAAACATTGGAGTGTGCCTTGGAGGTCAAGTTCAAACTTATAGCAAATTCATTTCTCTGAGTAAAATCACACCTCAATCATCCAAAACTGACAAAGAAAGGGGGATCTTTGAGACATGAGAGGCAGATGTCAAACCCCAACTTTCCTTCCTAAAGATAAATCTTCCTTGGTGTGTTTGCTCGCTAATTGCATTTGTCATCAGCACACTAACTCAGCAGTTACCCAGATTCCACACCTGTTCATCTGTTATGGACTTTATAATATAAAGCTGCTCCCCTGCCCTTTATGCTGTAGTCATTTCCCCACCTCCCAATTTACAACCTAGCTTGTCAGTCTGTGAACATCCTAGCTAGCTATTGGTTCATCAGTCAGCCTGAGAGTCTCCTTCTCCTTTATTGGTCCCCTGTTAGCCCGTGGAATTCCACTGCTTAAGAATAGCTCCCCCTCCATTTTCTCTCTCTCTCTCTCCTCCTGGCTTTCTTGCTCTCTCCTCCTGGCTTTTCACTCTCTCTTTCTTCTCTCTCTCTCTCTCTCTCTCTCTCTCTCTTTTCCTCTCATTTTCTTTCTTACCCTGCAGGGAGACGCTCTGCCTGTTTGCTTAATAAACTCTCTTATGTGAGTTCCCGCGTCTGGAGTGGTTTCGGGGTTCTTACAGACTTGCTAGTGAAAGACTGAAAAGCAGACATGGCCCCTACCTGCTTGAGAGATTCAGAAGGAAAGCCACGCTGAAAAAGTAAAATGAGACTGCACACACTTACCCACAGTGTAGCCAGATCTTCTGGGTTCTCAGCTTCATCCTGTGTGCTCAGAGCATACAGCTGTTTGTCAGTGGTCTTTACAAGTACAATCATTTCAGCTCTAATCATTATTAGTTCTATCCAGTTTCAAATTCTAAAATATTCTTTGTGTCTCTGTAAATCATCCTGCTTTTTTATGGGATCCCTAATTTCATTCCCTCAGTCCCCTTCCTTTCTATAGAGATCAGCCCTTTTCATTCTTTTGTTTTCTTTTGTTAAATAAAAACAAGTTAACAGACCCCCCTAATCAGCAAAAATGACAGCCAATATTTTGGGAATGACTAATAAGGGTTTATGTGCTTAGGATATTTCAAGTACATTCATGTAATGCATACTTAATACGTATCTGCTGGCATTTTGATAGTCCTAATAGTAATTCATTCAGTTCCTGTTTCCATCGCACAACTACAACATGCATCCTCATCACTGAATCAACCCTTGGGGCCGACGTGGTGTATGACAGTAGAAGCAGAGCATCCAGGGAGAAGCAAGGATTGAAGTGTGGTGTGAAAGTCCGTACCCACTATCTGGGAGTGGAGCTGCTTATGAACAGAAGTTATACGTTCAGCGAATGTACTAGTCTTTTAACAGATCATCAGACCAAATGTTTTCCTAATCTCTAATACTTCACTTCATCATTAAAATGATAGTGATAGTAAGATCACTGCATCGTCTAATTTACAATAATGATCTTACTAATTTAGCTTCAATAAAGAGATGTTGGTGCTCAAAAGAGGATTTTGGCTTTCTTTTCTGTCTTAATTTGATAAGTCAGTGTAGCATTAAGTCAGTGAATATAGCTCTGAGGCTTAATTTTTTTTTTTAATTTTTTTTTTTAATTTTTTTTTATTTATTTATTTTTTATTTATTTTTTTTTACGTTTACATAGGGTAATGATGTTTATTATATTTTTCCCCTCCCCCCCACCCCTCCCACCCCTCCCACCCCTCCCACCCCTCTTTTCCCTCTACACAGTCCTTCTTTCCTTCATTCTTACTGCTCTCCTTAGCCTAACTCTAAACCTAACCCTAAACCTAATGCTAGCCCGTCCCACCCCCCATTATATGTCCTCATCCGCTTATCAGCGAGATCATTCGTCCTTTAGTTTTTTGAGATTGGCTTATCTCACTTAGCATGATATTCTCCAATTTCGACCATTTGCCTACAAATGCCATAATTTTATCATTCTTCATTGCGGAGTAATATTCCATTGTATAAATATGCCACAGTTTCTTTATCCATTCATCAACTGAAGGGCATCTAGGTTGGTTCCACAATCTGGCTATGGTGAATTGAGCAGCAATGAACATTGATGTGGCTGTATCTCTGTAGTATGCTGATTTTAAGTCCTTTGGGTATAGGCCAAGAAGTGGGATAGCTGGGTCAAATGGTGTTTCCATTCCAAGCTTTCTGAGGAATCTCCACACTGCTTTCCAGAGTGGTTGCACTAATTTGCAACCCCACCAGCAATGTATGAGTGTTCCTTTTTCACCACATCCTCGCCAACACCTATTGTTGCTTGTATTCTTGATAATCGCCATTCTAATTGGGGTGAGATGAAATCTTAGGGTAGTTTTGATTTGCATTTCCCTTATTACTAGGGATGTTGAACATTTTTTCATATATCTGTTGATTACTTGTACATCTTCTTCTGTGAAGTGTCTGTTCATTTCCTTAGCCCATTTGTTGATTGGATTATTTGTATTCTTCGTGTAGAGTTTTTTGAGTTCTTTATAGATTCTGGAAATTAGCGCTCTATCTGAGGTATGGTTGGCAAAGATATTCTCCCACTCTGTAGGCTCTCTCTTCACATTTCTGATAGTTTCCTTTGCTGAGAGAAAGCTTTTTAGTTTGAATCTATCCCAGTTGTTTATTCTTGCTTTTATTTCTTGTGCTATGGGAGTCCTGTTAAGGAAATCTGATCCTGAGCCAACAAGTTGAAGATTTGGACCTACTTTTTCTTCTATAAGATGCAGGGTCTCTGGTCTGATTCCGAGGTCCTTGATCCATTTTGAGTTGAGTTTTGTGTAGGGTGAGAGATAGGGGTTTAGTTTCATTCTATTGCATATAGTTTTCCAGTTTTCCCAGCACCATTTGTTGAAGAGGCTATCTTTTCTCCATTGCATGTTGTTGGAACCTTTGTCTAGTATGAGAAAATTGTATTTATTTGGGTTTGTGTCCATGTCCTCTATTCTGTACCATTGATCTACCTGTCTATTTTGGTACCAATACCATGCCGTTTTTGTTACTATTGCTTTGTAGTAGAGTTGAAGATCTGGTATTGCAATACCCCCTGCTTCGCTCTTGCTACTGAGTATTGCTTTAGCTATTCTAGGTTTTTTATTCTTCCAGATGAATTTCATAATTGCTTGCTCTATTTCTGCGAGGTACATCATTGGGATTTTAATTGGAATTGCATTGAATCTGTATAGAACTTTAGGTAGTATAGCCATTTTGACGATATTAATTCTGCCTATCCAGGAACATGGGAGATCTTTCCATCTTCTAAGGTTTTCTTGAATTTCTTTCTTTAGTGTTCTGTAGTTCTCATTGTAGAGGTCTTTCACCTCTTTTGTGAGATTGATTCCCAAGTATTTTATTTTTTTCGATGCTATTGTGAATGGGGTAGTTTTCCTAATTTCTCTTTCTGAAGATTCATCACTTATGTATAAAAATGCATTGGATTTATGAGCATTGATCTTGTAACCTGCTACTTTACTGAATTCACTTATGAGTTCTAAAAGTTTTCTGGTGGAATTTCCAGGTTCCTCTAAATATATAATCATGTCATCAGCGAACAGGGATAGTTTGAGTTCTTCTTTTCCTATTCGTATCCCTTTAATTTCTTTGGTTTGTCTGATTGCTCTGGCTAGAGTCTCAAGGACGATGTTGAATAGAAGCGGTGAAAGAGGGCATCCCTGCCTTGTTCCAGTTTTTGGGGACAAGTTTTCCTTTTTCTCTTCTCTCTCTCCCCCTCCCTAACCTGGGGGTGGGGAACAAGACTACCTTGAGTTATCTGTGCTCCACTGGAAGGAGATATCTGCCTGAGGATCTAGGAACTGAATGTCTCCCAAATTAACAAGTGAATGTTAACAGGCCACCAGGGCACCCTGGGACCCTCTGTCAGGACACACCTGGCACTTGGCCTTTGCAGAGCTCCTTTAAAACCTCCCTGTTCCTCCTGATGGGCAGAATCACAGCCTCTGGGACAGGCTTCTCCTTTGCTAGCAAAGCAAGAAAACTTCTTTTTCCTTTTTCTCAAAACTGTGTCCTTTTTATTGAATTGGCATTGGGGACAAGGACCAGGCTTGTGGTCATATATATTTTGTAAGTTTCCAGATTTGGGAAATTTTGCTGGAATTTGATACATTGTTATATTTAGAAACATTGATAAATTTGACTTGGACATTACTACGTGATTAATCTACTCCCCACCTCTACTTTTGAACAGTGTGGAGGATGTTGGGCCTTCAGCGTGGTGGGCGCAGTGGAATCGGCTTGTGCCATCAGAGGGAAGCCTCTGGAAGACCTGAGTGTGCAGCAGGTCATTGACTGCTCTTACAACAACTACGGCTGTGAAGGGGGCGCTCCTGTGAGTGCTCTGAACTGGCTGAACAAGGTACCCATTCTCTCAGCCTTTTGAATTCTTGATTTCCACTTTTTCTTGTTCAATATGGGTTCCAAATGCAATTACTCTCATATTTAGCATTGTTTCCATCGTCAGAAATGTAGATGATCAAAGCTTAAATTAATCAGAAGATCTAAAAAAGTACTTGCTCCTAGGAAAATTAGCCACTGAGATATCAAAGGATGAAAAATCTTATCTGAGATTTGTCTCCTTCAAGACATTTATGCTTACGTCTTAACACCTCTTAATAAGTATTTTTGTGTGATTGCATATCACATACTGTGCCAGAAAGTAATTAGAGTATTTTATCACTCATTTCCATAAGATTTCTGAAAGTTAAAGTTAAAAGAGACATTTTTAACTCTGACAAAGAAATGAGACCTGAGGGTTAAGATCATGTTGCCAAGTCAGTCACTGAGCCAAAACTGCACCTTAAATCCCCTCCCTTTAATTTCAGTGCTTTGTTTAGTTAAATTCTCAATTTCATGGATTTTCTTGACATTTTTCCACACCCAGCATCAACTGCATGAAACCAGCCAATGAGGGTTCCATTACAGTTTTGTGAAAAGTTGTTAAGCTAGATGTCCCCACACCCAAGATCCTTGCATTTTACATTTGCTGTATTTCCAATCACTCTAGGCCAGGATCTGCTGAACACACATTATGGGTAATGTTAAATTGTACATCCCTTTGTTTCCATTAAGCCCATTATTCCAAAAGGGAGGATTCTGTATAGACAACCTAAAAATGATATGACATAGATGAATGGCAGAAAGAGGAGTGACGCAAAGAAGGCTTGTCCCAGCCTCCCCTGTGTATGCACCACTGTGCTGATCTCAAAGACTTGCTCACAGAGTCAGAAGCCCCGGAAGAAAAATGTGTCACCATATTGAATCCAGCAAAAAGATGATGAGACTTCATTAGCAGATTGGTTGGATTTTTTTAGGGGTAGCGGGTACCAGGGATTGAACTCAGGGACACTCAACCACTGAGCCACATCCCCAGCCCTATTTTGTATTTTATTTAGAGACAGGGTCTCACTGAGTTGCTTAGTGCCTTTCTTTTGCTGAGACTGGCTTTGAACTCACGATCCTCCTGTCTCAGCCTCCCTAGCCACTTGGATTACTGAAGTGTGCCACCACAACTGGCAATTAGTAGTGGGTTAAAGAAGGAAAGATTATAAGAGAAACAGGATAGAATGGAAAGAACCATGCTGATTCTAGTTGCCTAGGATGTCTGCAACAAGAACCTTAAGATTTAATTTAAGATCATAAGAACCCAAAGTGTGCCCATGTGGTAGGGTAAAGATGAGCCCATTTTGAAGAGTGATTTTCTATTTGATTTTTAAAATAACTGAAAACATGAACACGGTGGGTGATTGCTTTCTTTTAGACACAAGTAAAACTGGTGAGAGAGTCAGAATACCCGTTCAAAGCCCACAATGGCCTGTGTCATTACTTTTCCAGTTCACATTCTGGAATTTCAATCAGAGGTTATTCTGCATATGACTTCAGGTAAATATTCTCTTTTGGTTTTCTCTACATAGTCTTAAAGTGTGATGTCCTGAGTATTTGGAATTTCTTGGTTGAAGACACCACTATATACTCTTCATTACTTTAGAACCTAGTTTTTACCAGTCCGATTGGCAATCACAATAGGGTGTAATAAGATGTTTTTTTAAAGGTATTCTTATTTTGCCAGGTGTCATTTCACTAGAAATAACAAATCCAAATTAACAAATTTAAATCCAGCTTAAGGTCTAATTTATATTTACCATATACGTCTTACCAAATTTCCATTTTATAATTCTGTGGGCGTATTTTAGTCTTACTATTGAATCAATCCAAAATCACTTTGTATAGATCCTCTGGCAAACATCAGGTAGGCTACACACCAAGAAGCACTTTTTGACCCTCTACTGTCCTGGTATATCTCAAGGCTTCAGTTATTCAGAAAACGGAAACTTTTTATGAATATACCAAAACTTTCAGATTAAAAATGAGGTAGCTAAGCTTGGTGGCACATGCCTGCAATCCCAGCGACTCTGGAGGCTGAGGCAGGAGAATAACGAGGACAAAGTCAGTCTCAGCAAAAGCAAGGGGCTAAGCAACTCAGTGAGACCCTGTCGCTAAGTAAAATACAAAATAGGACTGGGGATGTGACTCAGTGGTCGAGTGCCCCTGAATTCAATCCCCAGTACCAAAAAAAAATTAATTAAAAAATAAATAACTAAATAAATAAATGAAAACCAAGAGGTAAAGGTGTAACACTGAAGATAAATTAGGTAGCACACATTGTAAGCACCATAGGAGTGCCAGGGTGGATAAAGGTGGGCTGGGGAAAGAACTTGTGTTGGAAACTGAAAGACAGGATAACTTTGGATAGGTTTAAGGGAAAACAGGCATTAAAATATGCCTTAAAAACATGTGAAAACACAAAGCTGCACAGAGAATCATTAGAACCATTCAATGGAATGCAAGAAATATTCATGGGTCATAAGGGCCCAGGAAAACCACAGCCAGCTCCTGCTTATGTTAGGAACTCTGCACAATCTTTTGAAACAGAAAACGGGAACTAAATGAAATTTGGATAAGGGAATCAATGCCTTATGAAAGAATCTAAAATATAAAAGAATCTCTTTCTTGATCCAGATGGTATCTACCCTTGGGATCTGAAGGAAACCAAGGTTGAAATTAATCCTTAAACAGTATGTAACCATCTTAAATAAGCTAAGTGTGCCAGAGGACTGGCAGATTGTCAGCTGGCTCCTGTCTAAACCAGGCCTCGAGGGGTGACCCTAGGAACCACAAAAGACAGACAGCCTTAATTCCACTGCTGGCAAGCCGTCTAGCATCTATGATAGGATGTGCGGGTACATTGGTCACTTTCTCCTTTGGGCGTAAAGGTAATGCCCTTCCTAAAGTGAAAAAGTGTGCCTCTGTAATCTGCCAGTTCCAGGGCAGAAGGAAGGGCGTGTGCAAAAGGAATCATATTTCTGAAATGTGAGTGGCTCAGATCCAGAGGATCTCTTGTCATGGGTAGTAAATTGAAAAAATTAGGAAGAACAAAAATAATCTGCACTAGACTGAATTAGCAGGAAGCTAAAGAGCATGTACAAAGATTATTGGCATTGATTTTTGATTAACAAGGAAGAGACTCCAATAAAATAAAAATCTCTGCTTTTTTTTTTTAGTATGAGGGGTCAAATCCAGGGCTTTGCACATGCTAGGAAAGTACTCTACCACTGAGCCACAGGCACGACCAAAAAAAGTCTCCATATTTTAACACTGAACATCATACTCTTACTGTACTCTGTGATAGTACAATCTGCAGATGATTGTATTAGACTGCAAAAGATCATTCATTGATTGTTTTCATTCAGTCAGATATTTACTGAACACTGTTCAGGTTCTGGGGATTTAACAGTGAACAAAACAGATATAACCCCTACTTTTGTGAACTATATTTTAGTAATCAAGACAGGAAATAACAAACAATAATATGTACGCTATGCTAGTTGTAGTAATTTCTAAAAGAAAAAAAAATAAATAAATAAAGGGAAATGGAAGCATGTAATTTTAGAAAATTTTAGTCCCTCCCTGAGAAGGTGACCTTTGAATGAAGATTTGAAGACATGTGGCAACATAACCAGGCAGACATCTAGGGGAATATTGTTTCATACAGAAGGAACTGTAAGTGCAAAGGTCCTGAAGTAGGGACATGTCTGGCATGTTTGAATAACAGTAGTAAGAAGGACAAAACCAGCCAAAGACACTAAATAATAACCTTAGAACAGGATATTAGCAGAAGGGTTTTGAAGACAAAGGATAATAGGTAAATAACCCACCAAGAGGGTTAAACCCTATGCAGTTTTTATGGTAGATAGGAAAAAAGAGATTCAAAGAGGATTCCAGGCTTTGGGGTTGGAAAAACTAAACTAAAATAAAATAAAATAAAATAAAAATTAATTACCATTAACGAAGCATCAAAATCTAAGACAAAAAATTTAGAAGGAAATATCAAGCATTCTGCTGGAATATGTAAGAAGTGATCCCAGAAGAGTCTGGTAGGAGATGGAGAAATGAGCCAAAACAGGGAAAACTGCATCTTTATGAAACTAGTTAGACTGTTGGTGACCTGGTGTTTAACCTACTGAGAACTCTGGGGCCAAGGTAAAATGTACCCTTCAGAGCTTTCCCATCCAGTTGATGCTCACGGGCTCCTGTGATTCATTAGTGAGGCTGCAGCTGCAGCAGATGTGGAGTTGCTTGATTTCCTGGTTCTTGAAGAGACAGAGGCCTTGGGCAAAGATCTGAGGGTCTCCTTGTTGGAGGTCAGCTGGCCTGCACCGCAGTGGGGAGGGCCAGGGCATGTGGGAGGTCTTCCTAGGCATATTTCCATACTCTGGCACTTCAGTACCCACTTCCCATCTGACATGGGCACCTGAGACTTGAGAGAGTCACACAGCTGTTAAACTGAAGGGCTGGGTTAGGACTTAGATCTGTGCAACTCTGAACCCGTTTCCTCCTCTCTGTTCTTAAGATCATGAGGTCCTGGTTTCCAGGGTTTGGGGAAAATGCCATCTCAGTGCACAGCTCTCAGAGAAAAACTTCTGCAGCCAAAACACTGTGCAGAAACTGAAAAGATCTAAGTAAGGAGATAATTAAAACACAGAAAACATCATCTAGTCTTAAAACAAAATAACCATTCATACTGAGCTTCTTTATGAGTCTTTGCTTATCAGATCCAATGAAAGGCATTCAAAACTCAAATTAGGGTATGAGAATAGTATTTAAACAAGCAAAAATGAAAGACATTTATTATATATTGCAATGGACAAAAAAAAAAAAAAAAAGGACACAATACAATGCACTGAGTCTAGGGAACGTGAGATAGAAATCTATAAAACCATGAAGTGGCAGTGACATCAAAGATACATCTTAAACAACAGGTCGTGTTGACAATGAAATTTAAGAGAACTTTTTTTTTTAGTGCCAAGGATTGAAGCCAGGGGTACTTAACCATTGAGCTACATCCCCATCCCCAGACCTTTTTTTATTTTGAGACAGGGTCTCACTAAGTTGCTTAGGACCTAGCTTAGTTGCTGAGACTGGCCTCACATTTGCAATCCTCCTGCCTGAGCCTCCTGAGAATTACAGGTGTGCACCACCATGCCCTGCTTAGGAGAATTCTTTGAAGACTATAGATTTTATAAATTATTGACCTATGAGATGAAGAATAAGTACCTGGAACCAAGGCATGATAATCTATATATTAGCAACAGTGTGCATTTTGATATTAATTGTATATGCTAATCATGGAAATAAAAATGCCATTTGGAGTACATTTAGGCTTTCCAAAAGGCAACATCTTTCTGTAAGTCAAGTGACTACAATGCCACTCGATTCAGGAGCCAAGTGGAACATTTGTCTGCTGGTGGTGATTTGGCATGTCATCCTAGTACTGATTTTTTAATATCTTTGATAACTTTCTTTATCCTCACTCAAAGGGATTATTGCTAGTTATTTATTTGATGCTATGAAATTAATAATCCTTTACATTCTAAAAAATTTCTCCTTCTTAATCTTCCCGCTTCTCCTATAGTGTCCTAGTAACTGGATCATCTGCACGACATATCTATAGTATATCTTTCATTATGTCAAGTAGATGTAAAACACCTATGTTCTAGTGATGCACAAATTATATCATATATCATGTTTAAGTTGCAAAATATTGAGAGTTTAAAGACAATAAATTATTCATTATATGCTAAAACCTATGTTCAACAGAATTAGTTATTAGATGACATAAATGTGAGAAAGAATGTTTCTCATAAGGTAAGTGTGTAACTCATGCTAGGCATGTTGCATAACATAGACGCCATTCTGTGTGACAGTTGGTATAACTCCAGTGTACAATTGGAATTTGAATCAAGGTTTGGGAAAAGACAGTCTGTTTTCTATCTTTTTAAAAAATTTCTAATTTTGCCTATCTTGGGGTAATCTTTATGATACCATTTATGAGAGCAAAAATTAGAAATGCCTGCTTACAAATCTCCAAAAAACAAATTTCATGAACAAATGTTGCATTAGAATACCTATTTAGGTAAACAGAAAGGAAAGAAACCTTCCTAAAAAAAAAAAAAAAAAAAAGAATACAGGACACAATACAATGAATTCTAGGGAAGATGAGATGGAAATGTACAAAATTTTGAAGTGGCAATGACAGGTAAGATGATACATAAATCTTGATGATAAGTTTAGGTGCACAAATATGTGAAATGAATGCAATGTTTGTATTTCAATGAATTCCATTGTTATGCATTCAAGATTTTCCTCTTCTGTGTCCTTGCTAGACACTGGACCTCAGCAGGCAGGAGGAGGGATTATTTATTCTTTCAAACCATTAATCCACCCATGCCTTGCTGAAGCAATGTTGCCAAATGTTATCTTAATGGCCTGATCTATCAGTAACTTGGTTTCCGTGTGCTTTACCCACACGGCTGACCTTTGAGAAATGTAAATAAGGGTTTGATCACATACTTGCAAGATCAATGAAGGCCAAATGTTGTGCAACATGAGATTATGCTGGTAAATGTCCAGAACAGTTGTGAAAGCAATAATTGGGTCTCTTGAGGTCCTGGCAACCTAGCACCTTCCCACATCTTAGTCCTCCTCCCCTTCCTCTTTCCTCTCTACCTCCCACTCTTTTTATTTATTTATTTTTTGGATGTGTCTTCTATTGCATTATTATATTAGCTACTTTTGAGCCAGTCTTCTGTATTTGACATTCATTACTATAAGTTGATCATCTCTTGATTCTCACATGGTGTGGCAGAGATGACAAAGTGTTTCCAATAAATAATCTTCACACTTTCGTTATTAAAAGATAACTAAATAGTGTCGTGCCAGCTTCAAAACTCTATTCCCTATCTTCCTTCAGGGTGGATAAGACTGGGTTATAGCCAGTCTGATTTATGCATATGTGTGCAGAAATGGTGGATGTTATTTCTGGGAAGTCTTCTCAGGGAAGAACAGCACTTCATCTCCTTTCCTCTTTGTGGAACTATATGTTAAATATATGAAATATATGTTAAATGTCTAGCAGCTATCTTGAGCCATGCACAGATCTTGATTATGGAAACATAGCAGAATAATAGTATAGAAGAATGTGGGTTCCTGATATCCTGGAGCCCTGTACAATCCTGAAATGGTAATATTCCAGATTTTTTTTTTAGCTTCTGATGTTTTGATCTTTTGTATTTGCAACTCAACCTACGCCTGATCATATAGAGATTGCATAGGTCAGTTTTATTTTTACCTTAAACATTAAATTCTTTACCCCTATACTTCCTCTTTTGGTAGTGACCAAGAAGATGAAATGGCAAAAGCACTTTTCACCTTTGGCCCTTTAATAGTGATAGTAGATGCAGTGAGCTGGCAAGAT
This sequence comes from Sciurus carolinensis, assembly GCF_902686445.1. Lineage (NCBI taxonomy): Eukaryota > Metazoa > Chordata > Mammalia > Rodentia > Sciuridae > Sciurus > Sciurus carolinensis. The sequence goes on along the minus strand of NC_062222.1, from coordinate 31,089,462 downwards.
TATCTGGGAGGCATAATACAGCATCATTGCTCCAGTGGAGAAGCAAATCATGCAGTTCTTATAACTGGGTTTGATAAAACAGGTAAGTGCTAACAAGACTTGATTGATTACTTTCAAGATTGACCTGTGCCTGATTATGAACAACCCATAGAATATTGAAATTTGATCTGCTGTGTCCAAAATCCCCCGTGTCAATGACCTATGTGTAAATATCCTGTCAGGTTCCACCTACCAAGTTTTGATAATGACATTTTTGTTTTGTTTTATTTGTGGTGCTGGAGATTTTACATGGGTCTTACACATGCTAGACAAGTGCTCTACCCCTGAGCTACATCCCCATCCTGATAATGATAATTGCCTATTTAAAGAGTGTGCAGTCTCCATCTGAAATATTTAGGATAATTTCTGGGAAAAGAGAAGTGGTTATTAATTGGTCATATATCTAGTAATTTTTTTCTTTTCCTAAATCCCTGGAAATGGTGTTTTTTGATTCTTGTTTTTGTTTTTGAATTTATGCCATCTTTATTAAACAAAATGAATTCAAACACATATTTCTGCTGATTGGAATGTGACAAAGTACAGCTGGAGTTTAGCTGAGTTACTTTTATTTGTACAATATAACATATAATGTAAATGATCGTATTACTTTGATAATCTTTCTCAAAACTACTAGACTTATAGGAAACCAAAATTTAGATACGGAACTCATGCATTTATAACAAACCTGAGTTTTTCAGAGTTTGTTACCATTTTATGTTTTGTTTTGTAGGAGATACTCCATATTGGATTGTGCGGAACTCATGGGGAAATTCATGGGGTGTAGATGGCTATGCCCATGTAAAAATGGGAGGTAATGTTTGTGGTAAGTAATGAATTTCTGATTAAAACTTCAGACTAAGTAAGTAAGTAATCAAGGCAGATTCTTTGAAAATATTAAAAATACAAATCCATTTCATAGAATGTTTCCAGTGTACTCAGAGCACTATCGTGGTAATAATTTTCATCCTTTAACCAGTTGATAAAAATAAAAGAACATTTTAAAAAGAGGTGCTATTCCACTTATTCACATTTTTATAAAGGAAGAGGATTGCATTGAAAACATTATATGTATTATACATGTATATGTAAAAACACAACATAAACTAATATTTTATTAAAGTCAATATTCAAAACCACATAAACATTTGACTTGGAAACTGAACTCCTCCAGAAATGTCTCCTTGTTCCCAATTTAATTTTTTATAATTCCGAATTTCTGTACTTTTTATCACTTTGATTATCAAGATTCAGTACTATAGCACTTTCCTAGCATGTGCAAGATCCAGGGTTCCATCCTCAGCATCAAAAGGAAGGAAGGAAGGGAGGGAGGGAGAGAGGGAGGAAGTCAGGCAGGCAGGCATAAATCATGATCAAGAGTTTTTCTTTGTATCGAAATTTGAAAATTTGAGCAATAGCATTGTTTCTGACTTAATTTGTCCCTTCTTACCTACAAAATTCTAGCAGAACACCTGTGGAATTGAGAGGTTTAGCCATACACCAAACATACTTTTCATTGAACTTAAAGAAAATTAACCATAGACAAAACTAAATTAGGAAGCTCAGTACTTTAAGCTATATTCTTATAACTATATTCAAAACTACATTCTAAAACTTTTAATTTAGAAAAATCAACCTATTTTCTGAAAAAAACTAGATCCAAACTAAATTGCATGGGGAAACAGTAATCTCTCATTGCAAGTTTTATCATCTGTAGTATGTGACTTTTAAAAAATTGCAGATTGTGAGACTGATAAAAGTTATGGCAAAATTTGTATGTTGATTTAATCTAGTTACTATTGTCTAATCATTCCAAATGTATAAGCCATGAAAATTAATAAGTGACCTGTGCTGTCTCCACAGTATAATATTTTTCTTAAATTCATTGAAAGGAGTCAGAAGTCTTTTGGCCAGAGCACTAAAAATCCAATTAGAATGGCTATTATCAAGAACACAAACAATAATGGATGTTGGCGTGGATGTGGAGAAAAAGGCACACTTCTGCATTGCTGGTGGAGTTGCAAATTGGTGCAGCCACTCTGGAAAGCAGTGTAGAGAATCCTCAGAAAACTTGGAATAGACCCACATTTTGACCCAATTATCCCACTCCTTGGTTTATACCCAAAGGACTTAAAATTAGCATACTACAGTAACACAGCCACATCAATGTTTATAGCAGCTCAGTTCATAATAGCTAGATTGTGGAACCAACCTAGATGCCCTTCAACAGATGAATGGATAAAGAAACTCTGGTGTATATACACAATGAAATAGTATTCAGCCATAAAGAAGAATAATATTATGGCATTTGCAAATAAATGGATGGAATTGGAGAATAATCATGCTAAATGAAATAAGCCAAGCTCAAAATACCAAAGACCGAATGTTTTCCCTGATAAGTGGAGAATAATATAATAATGGAAGTGAGAGTGAGGGGAGGGAGAGAAAAATGGAGGAACTTTGGATTATGTAGAGGGAAATGAGGGGGGGGGTATGAAAGAAGGTGAAATGAGACAGTATTTATTACCCTATGTACATGTACGATTACACGAATGCTATGAATCTACATCATGTACAACCAAGGAAAGGAAATGATGTACCCCATTTGTGTACAATGAATTCAAAATGCAGTCTGTAAAAAATTAATAAAAAAAAATCCATTCAGACCTCTGCTTTACAACATCACTGGTGCTTTGATACTATTAGAACTGGCAGATAAACTACTGCTGCCAGTCCTTGAACTTGTGCTACCAATGTACATTATCCCTAATGGCAGAAGCGGAGGTGCCTAGATTTGTGCCAAGCAGTAGCTGTTTTCAGAACTCCGATAGGGGAGTTGCAAGAACATAATTCAAACATTGGTTCATAATTATTGCTTCAGTTGTAACTCTGTGACCCCCACCACGACCTTTCCCAGCCCTCAACTATAAGATGATTTCTTCTATCTGCATTCACAATCTGATTCTCCAGTAGCCTGCCTGGTTATTAATTACATGGGGGAATCATATCTTTCTTGAGAGTATTTCCAGATGAAGGTCACAGTACTCCAGTGAATAATGGTGTAAAGCAGATGGTATTATACAAGCCCAGGAGATTTTCAATGTTGCGGTTAGTTAACATGAAATCCAGTCTTTAAGTACCTCATTTATTGTACTCACCATGATGTTGACATCTGTGTTGTTTTGTGTTAAGAAAGTTAAAGACACAGGTGACAAGTTCAAATCTTAGAGTTTAAAATTTGAAATTATATTTAAAATAATATCCTAAGTTATTTTATTTCCTTTAAGAAATATGTATTAGTGCAATGGAGATCTTAGATGCATTAACTTATTGAATTAACAACTATTACAATTATTTTGTTTTGTTTTAGTTTAGTTTCTTGATACAAACATATTAAGCATCTCTTCTAATATTAACTTTTGAGGTTGTCATTCTTTACCTCCTGATAACCATTAACTGTTTTCTTAGTAACTACTAACTCATTCTAACCTAAATGATTACTAAATTTTAATTGATGCTTAAAAGGCATCTGAAGAGGGAATAGACAAGTAGTAACAATTTCTTTTTTTCTCTCCTTAGGTATTGCAGATTCCGTTTCTGTTGTATTTGTGTGACGTATTGGCAGAAACAGGAGATGCAAAAATGAAGATTTTCATATTGAAACGTAGCATTCTAAGCATTACCTAACTTCAAGTTTTAGCAGCTACCTACAAAAGCTCTAGGGCCTGGGTATTGAAACAAAGTTACAGAATGTCCCCCTCTTCCAAAGTGTGTAGGAGCCCCAGCATCTCAGCCTTTAGGGGAGCAGATTGGGGAAGAAGGTCAGATTAGAAGGAATTTTAGGTCCCGTCACACCCAAACAAGCTACTATTTGTTTTGATTTTCTTGTTGTCTTTTCTATTTTGCTTTGTTTTGTTTGTTTGTTTGATTCTTTATTTCTAAGGAGGTGCTTTGAGTAGGTGAAATCAAAGAGAAAACGTAAGAATTTGTTTTTCTTTTTGGGATATGGTCACTAGCCTTTGATTGTCCCTGTCTACAAGAATGGTCAACCTAAAGTGAGGTGTGCCTGTCACAGTTATATCAGCAACCTTTTAATATGGAATATCATAAAGACTTGAAATACCAGCTGCTTTACCTCATCAAATGGTGCTTACCTCTTGAACAGGAGAGGGACCACATGTAAGGAACAGAAGGCAAATCCTTTCCCAAGAGAAACAAACTGAAATTCAACGACCGTTATGGAAGCTATGTGATCAGAATCTTCAAGTAGCATTGCCTGCCATGTTGGAATTTTCTTTGCCTGGAAATCCTCATTGTTGACAGAAATTCAAGAGATTTAACTTCTTACTTTCTTCTGCCTATATTAGAGAACAAAGTATTTTCCCATATGTTCACTCTTTCCTAATCTACTGCATAATTCCCAAATTTTTCTGGTGGTTTAGTGCACCCGACTTTAGAAATGATCCTTGTTGTTTACCTTCCTTTTCTATTTCCTAATCACTTGGCTCTCCTCCACGTCTCTTTCTTCCATCTCTTTCTTCCACCCATGATTCTGGGCACCACACCTCTCAGAGTCCCATCTCCTAGCTTCCCAGGCTCTCTGGCTTCCAGTTTTTGCTTTAGTTTTCCTGATCTCCCATCCCAACTGCTTCTTTGTGCTTCCCTTTGGCATTCATTTGGCTTCTGGATCTTAATGCCCATGATCATTCTGGTGTCATTAATTGCATAAGTGAATTCAGGTGCTATGCCACTAATGGGTCATGATGAACTTGTGTCCTCAGCAGTGATTGATAAATCTGTGTGCACAGAAGGGACTCTGTGCAGCTCCTACTCTGCAGCCAGGAAACGAGCAACTTCTTGTGCAGCAGTGTTAAGAACCTCGTAATAAAAGAGCTGATCTTCTGATTGAATTTTAAGTAGAAATGTGTTTTGAACGTCACTGTAATAAATCTTATCAAATAATACACTTGTAACCATTTCTTCTCTAAAATTCATGATTGCTTTTTATTGCAGAAGATGCTGACAAAAATAGAAATTTGAAGGCAGCAATCACCACTAAAAAAATTCTAGGACATCTCATTTTTCCTCATTTTTGGCCTTTATCTTTCTCCTTTATTAGAAAAAAAAAAAAAAAAGCTATTTCTTTTTTTCTTACATGAACCAGAAGCAATCTCAAAAGAATATTGTGGACTTGTTTAGAGATATGCCAGAAGGAAAAATATTTATATTTCAATTGATAAGTATTCTAATGATTCAAGTAAGTCAGGAAGGAATTAAGTTTTTTCTGTTCTATTTTGTGTTAGGTTAGTATATGACATAAATGGTTTGCTAATATTTGCTAATACTCTTTTTCAAATGCTAAGGAATTTTTACAATTTCAAAATAACTAATACTTCTCAGCTGTTCTGGACTTTGATTACATTTATAATAAAACAAGCTATATTTTTGACCTTGGGTTAAAGAGAAGTTTCTCAAGTGTATGGCTTACATTCTGTCAACATAGTATTAATGTACGTTACATTCACACACAGTTTTCTTACCCCCAAATCCATATGTTTGATTTTTGGTTTTCTCTGTAGACAACTATAATCTCCATGCTTCCAAAACTCTATTCTGTCTGTCCAAAACACACAAAGAACCAAACCAAAAAACTCCTTTTCCTGGAGTTTTGGTCAACAGTATCACTAAACTTAAAAGAAATCCTACATATTCAAACAAGTAAACTACACTTTGGAAACCCATCATTTAATTACCTGCCACCTCCCCAATTCTGTTGTCCTTTGTGAGAGGAGCATTCTTTGAAATCTCTTACTGCTACTTTTCAGTAGTCTACTGTCCCGCCTAAAATAACGAGCGGAGAGAGATTCTTCAAAGATAATGAAATTATTCAGGAATGGACATGATAATGACCAGATGCGTGGGCATATCTGCAGAGGCAATGGAAGAACAGGGTTTTTAAAGGTAAAATGAAGAGAACTGAGTTGTTTTGAAACAGTTATCCTTGGCTACCAGAGTCATAACCAAGATGGCGTTAGTCCAAGGTTAACAGGCAGTTACTGTGCAGATGTCCTCACAGAAGTACTTTTATAGAGAGTTATGGTGACATTTCATGCATGGTGGTGGTCCTGGAAGAGGGTTGTGATAGTTGTTGTTATCAGGCATCCATATGTAATCTCCGCTTTATTACCTCAGTACCTAGTACAAGGTAAAAGGTATGCAAGTAGTTGTCATACCATATTGCTTACGGAATGACAAAAAAAGAACTATATATGTTCAGTAAGGATGAAGAATATTTTTAATATTTTCAAACTGCAGCTGCTTGAATCTGCAGATGCAGAACTCATGAATGTGATCAAATTAATAAGTAATTTAGAGACAAACTAGAGGATATGATCCTTTTAAGGGAAACAAATCTTGTAATTGAGATCAAAGAAATAGTTCTATTTCATCAAGAATTACTGCTTGCTAGAGATAATCAATCTACATTAAAATGGATGTACATTTTAGATTCCTTTGATAAAATTATGTACTACCTCCCTTAACATAAATTTAACAGAATATTTCAATATTTGGACAAAATTTTAAAAAGAAGATGAAAACTCATACACATACTAAATTCTTCCTCTGGTATTTTGAATTAGATTTGAATGAGGTCATTATTTAGTCTGTTTACATCTCACTTCTTCTGGAAAGAACATTCTCCTTTGGGAGAACATTTTCCACGTATTAAAATTGACTCTTATCTCCCGCACCATGGGCACTGGAGCCAGGGAAAGGTGCACTCTTGCTCTTTTATGGTCCAAATGGTTGAGAGTTGGGACACAGTCTGAAAAAAGAAGTGATCTATATCAGGAAAGAATAAAGTTAACATCCGCAGAGAAGAGACAGAGGGTTCCCAAGGTTTCCAGGGATATCACATGATAGGAACTGAATTGAGTACCTGACATGTCTAAGGCTCTTTTGAATTCTGTAAGTGAAATGGAGTAATTGTCCAATGGATCCTCTCTAAGAAAGCTTCAGGTAAATGTCTGCCATTGGCCATCAAGAATGCTAAGGGATACAATGATTCAAAAACAATACACAATGAAAGACTAAATTTATTATTTTTAAAATTTTGTTTGAATAGATCTTGTACAGAATGGCATTTATTGCATAAAATATCAGAAGGAGCTGGTTTACAAGTTATGAAGTATGAAGCAAAGAGAGACTGATGACATTTAGTGATTACACGAAGGTGAGTATCAGGAGAAACTGAATTTTTAATAAGAAAATGCCCAGTTTACAATGTTTCAATTCAACTGAAGTATTTCTCATCTTAATGGTTAATCACAACATCACAAACATGAAGTAATTAAGTTTTTCCCCCGAATTGAATCAAAACACCACAGTGCAAAACTATGTATACAAATACAAAAACATTACATTAAGATTCTTTGTGCCTCATGAAATATTAGAAAATAAAAAATAGACTGATAAAATTCTCCAATAATATTTCAGATGACTTTAATCTGATTCATCACTGCTGAAGTAAGAGCTGTCACAGTATTCAGCTGTGTAAAGGAATTTATGAATGATTGGGTTCATCTTGGGTATCCAGTGTCGGGGAACCAGATATGTTGAAAGGTTAAATAAGTCCACAAATACCTTGTACCTGTCACTGGGAAGAACATATGCAGATGTGTCAGATTTTTTGTCATGAAACATTTAAAATTTTTAACCCCCAAATTTCTTTCCTCAAATATTTTCCATTAAATAGTTAATATTCAATATCATATATTGCATGTTGTAGATATCATATGTATTATGTTAGTTATTAAGTAGTGTTCAGTGTTAAGATTGTCCAAAGATTGTGTTCATGAAACAATATTATATATTCAGTAAATTAAGACCAGAATGATTCAGATGAAAACCTGGAATCATTATTATCAGGCTATCTGTATAAGGGTGTGTTTTTATTTCCTATATTTAAAGAATGGTACATAAAGCAATATATTTGGCATGTATTCTTGGTTGTTCATGGAAAAGTATTTCCCAGCAGCAAAGGAGCCCCATGTAACGGCCATGAAGGGAGTAATGAATTGAAATGTCATCTTGGATTAATTATAAATGTCTGTAGGAGTGGTTTTCACATGAAAATTTCTTTAGTCAATTATTTCAGTGGTTTCAGTTTCATAGAGGAAGATATTTGCTTTGAAGTCAAATAAATATGGGTTTGAATTCTGATTCGGTCACCTATAACCACTGGGCCTTGGACTTTGTGTTTAAACATCAGTGTTCCTGTTTCTAACTGTAAAATAAAACACAGTCCCTTCATTTAGCCAGGTCCTTTTGAACATTAAATAAGATGACCACACACTAGAAATACTACTATTCATGTTAATTATTCCCAATACCCACTGATGTATGTGCTAATTTTTTATAGACACGTACTATTTCATGCACACAGAAATTATTCCCATGGACAGTGAAAATGTATAATTGCAATTTCAACCTGTGCATTTTATGAATCAGCCCATCTGGTAGTAAGATTAGGGATGAATGTAATGTACTATAAAAAATGTGGGGCCAGGGCTGGGGTTGTGGCTCAGGGGTGGAGAGCTCACCTAGCATGTGTGAGGCACTGGGTTGGATCCTCAGCACCACATGAAAATAAATAAATAAAATAAAGGTATTGTGTCCAACTACAACTAACAAATATTTTAAGAAATCTAGGGACAAAAATGTGAATGTCTAACTTACTTAACTGATTCTTCCTTTCCAAGGAGCTATGTTTCCTCATTTTCAAGTGCATCTGCTTATATATACACATCTGTCTATAATATTGAGCATATTAAATAAAATAAGAAGGCAAATGTCCTAAAACCTGCTCGGTGTGTTTTAAGTCCACAATAAATATTGACCTCTTTCCTTGTAAAGACTGTGGTAAAGGAACCCTCTGGAGTAGCTGAAAGGAGCTTCACAATATAAAATAGAGTCATGTCAGGAGACAAGAAACTGTTCTTGTTATGTCATTCATCTGACCAAAAAATTAGAAGTGTTATCAATGAAAGTTTTAGTCTAGTTAAAGCTTGAGTCAGAATGAACTGAAGACTTTTCTTCCTGGATACAAACACTATTAACTCCCACTAGTCACACAGTCATTGATAACAATGCTCCTATTCATCACTGGACCAAATGAATGAAGCATCATAATTGAGGATTCTATACAATTATAGAATTGTAATTCAAAGAATCAGTAGGAATATCATCATCTAACTACACGTATTTTCAGCAGTTTAGACAGTTATCTAGCAGTTTCCTAGATAACGGACATGGATATGGAGAAAGAAAGAATTGGTGACTTCTACAAGATGAACCCGCTGGCCCCACTCACCTCACGGTTGAGCGCAGGTACTGATAGCCCGAGGAACCTCCAGTGCCAGCTTTGCTGCCTAGCATTCTGTGCACCATGCACACATGGTTATCTATGCAAACACACAAATTTACTCCATGAATGTTTTTCTGCCATTAGTTCCATGATGTCCTTAAAACAAGGGTTGGTAATGACTATTGTTTCTGAGTAAAGGCTGACACTTGTAATCACTTAGCCATATGGGAGGTTCACCTGTGGGAACCGGTGAGAACATGAGGTTGCCTAGCATCCCACATGGCTTAGGTGACAGGCATTTCACTCCATCCGTCATTGCAGTTAGCACGTGAACATAATACAGGAAGGCAAGGCCACATAATGACTTTCATGAGTCCATTCCAGTTTTGCCTTTATGGGACTCTCATCTTAATTCAAAAAAGTTAAGTTGATTAAAATTGTATTTTAAAATTGCATTGACATAAAGATAAGCATATATTACTATTAAATATTAAAATATTTTATTTGACCTAAACTTCATTTTTTTCTTTTAGATTATAAAATTGAAATATTTTTTGAGGCCTCAAAAATATTAAGTACCCAAACAAAATGAATTTGGGAATAGGAGGAGGACTTACATCTCCATTTGGTCATGAGTATGTCTATGTCCATAAGGAAAGTCAGCAACTGAAAAGGAACCTGGAATCTAGGCTCTTCCCTAAAGGGAAACATTAACAAGAAACATCTATTCAAGCAAATTCAGTGGCTTAAGAGGAGTATGAGTTTTATGATTAATAAGTTGGTCCTGGCAACAATGTTGTATTTGTCTAATAGGATCCTTAGCAGCTTTTGGATTATTGTCCTGGTTTCTGTTTCCTCATCTCAAAAATGGAAATAATAATACTCACTTTGCAGTATTTGTTCGAAACCTAGAAAATCCCAGAAGTATACACAAAACAACCAGGAAGACTTACACCTAACATAGATTATTATTAAAAGGAACATACCTATAGTAGCTCATATTTCCCAGCTAAGACAGGTCAAAAGCTTCTAGGAAATACATTAAAACACAAAAACAAACAATGCTTTTTATTTCCTGTATTTGTTTTCCTTTTTTCATCTAATCCTTCAACTTTCTCAGTACATTCTTTACTTAGGACATCTAAGCTTCACTGGCATATCTTTACTTCTTTGTTTATGCTGACACTCTGAAGAAACAGATTTGAGATGATATTAAAAATTAAAAGAGCTGGGCATGGTGAAGCATGCTGGTCATCCCAGCTACTCAGGAGGCTGAGGCAGGAGAATACCATGGTCAAGTCCACCCTGGTTAACTTAGTGAGATCCTGTCTCAAAATAGAAAATGAAAAGGCTGGGGAAATAGCTCAGTGGTAGAGTATTTGCCTAGCATGCATGAGATCTTTGGTTTTCTCCCTAATACTGAAAGAAAAATTAAAGAAATATGAGGACGTAAAACATTCTGAAAATATAGGTATTGGAATCCTTTTTGCTATCATGTTACCCTGGTTTTGACATACTTGGTTCATGGATGATTTGAAGGGAACTTGACACACACAAATGAGTATGTGGACATTTAAGGAGCCCTTCAAACATTATAGACATTAAAAAAAATAAATATTTGAAATTGTTGAATAAGTAGAACAACGGTTGATAAAATGTTTTCATTTAGTTCTTTTTCATTTTATAAAATTGGAATAACCAAGCAACATTATTTAATGACAGAATACATTTCATAACTGAGTTTCTCAGAAAAATTGAATTTGGCCTTTTAGGATAATTAATAATATAAAATACTTTGTATAGTTTAATTTAAAAAGAATATTTGATTAGAGGAAGAGAGAGAGAGAGAGAGAGAGAGAGCTCCTACAAGGATCATCCCTTGCCATTTAAATATAAAAATTAAAAATAGAATTTAATTATTTTGTTTTCTTCAAAAATTAAATTACTGTATTACACTATGATAACAATTTATATAACCTATGTGTCTTTACCTGTAAAAATATATCATCAACGCTCCCTGGAGAGCTTTGTATGACAGTCGTCTTTCACCTGCAAGATACATAGCAAGTTTTAATTTAAACAGTAGTTTAGAGTAGTCATATTAATATAGTGTTACTACCTTAAATAATAATATTGCCTTTTCTTAAATGGTTAATTTGTTTTTAGAGAACATTATAAGTTTTATCTTAAATATTTCACCCTTTGCTTGAAGTTGGAAACCTATCATTCAAAACATTATTTGAATATTGAATTCTAAGAGACAATTAAAAATAGCACACATAAATATACACACACATGTATACATTTTATTTGTTCATTATAGTTATACATTATAGCGAAGTTCATCAGGACACATTGATAAATACCTATAACATAATTTGTTCCATTTAATTTCCCATTATTTCCTCTTCCCTCCCTACTCCCTGCTATCGAACCCCTTCCCCTGCTCTGCTGGTCTTCCTTCTATTTACTTATTGTTTTTTAATAGGTGTATTACAGTTATACTTAAAAGTGGAATTCGTTGTGATATATTCATATGAGCACATAGCATATTTTGGTCCATTTCATAATCTTTCAATGCCGTGTCTGGAAAACCTGATGTGAAAGAAACTACTTAACTTGCCATGTGAAATAATATGATTATTGCCTTTCAAACAATTAAACAAGATTCCTTCAAGTCTTCATTTAAAGTGGTTTTCTCTAATTCACTTAAAAGAAGTTTTCTTAGCTTTAAGGAGTGCAATGATTATATCAAAGCATCTGTGTGCTCTTATACAAGGATTTACTCCTAAGTACATTGTAGAAACAAAATTTGCCATACTTAACCAAGGTTTTTGACAACACTGAGGCTAACTTTTCAGCTTGTAGAATTTGGACACTATTTTTGCATACTGCTATGCCTTGTTTTATAAAAATTCCCAACGTAACTTCTATCTATTTTTTTTTATTTTTAGTTAAACATGACAGTATTTATATAAACATGAAGAACATTTATTCTAATTAGGATCCCAATCTTGGGCATGTAGAGATTCACTGTAGTATATATATATATGTATATATATATACACATATATATATATACATAGGAAAATTGTATCGGATTCATTCTACTGTCTACTTCTGAACAAGTTTTGAGGGATGTCACAATAAAAATTCTCAATCAAAATGAACACAACAGATTGAAACAAATACAAGAAAAAAATAAAGTAATGAGGATACTGATTATACTGGTCAATTAATTTCAATAAATTATAGCTCAATGTAAATTGCACCAAAAGTCAGCTTGGGAAACATCTCTGACAAGTCACCCTCATATTCTGAGTAGTCCTTGTGTCCTCTTATCTCTACCAAAGTATGTACAATTGCAATGATTTTTCTTTCTTTTGTCCCTGTTAGGCTGTGAGCTACTTGAAAACATTTTTTTTTTTTTTTTAATTTGGGGATATAGCTCAGTTGGTAGAGTATTTACCTAGCATGCACAGGCACTAGGTTCAGTTCCCAGCACCACCAAAAAAAAAAAAAAAAAGGTGAAACTTAAAAAAATAAAAAGTGTGACTCTTTTTCCCCACATCCACACCAACATCTATTATTGTTTGTGTTCTTGATAATAGCCATTCTAATTGGAGTAAGATGAAATCTATGAGAAAACCTACCCAGTGGGAAAAAATCTTTTCCACATGCACTTCAGATAGAGCACTTATCTTCAAAATTTATAAAGAACTTACAGAACTTTACTCCACAAATACAAAGAACCCAATCAATACAATCAATAAATTGGCCAAGGAACAGGACAGACACTTTACAGAAGACATACAGGCAATTAATAAATATATGAAAAAGTGTTCAAAACATCTCTAGTAATTAGAGAAATGCAAATTAAAACAACTCTAAGATCTCATCTAACTCAATTAGAATGGAAAGCAGTGTAGAAAATCCTCAGAAAACTTGGAATGGACCCACCTTTTGACCCAGTTATCCCCCTCCTCGGTTTATACCCAAAGGACTTAAAATCAGTATACTACAGTAACACAGCCACATCAATGTTTATAGCAGCTCAGTTCACAATAGCTAGATTGAGAAACCAACCTAGATGCCCTTCAACAGATGAATGGATAAAGAAACTCTGGTATATATACACAATGGACTATTATTCAGCCATAAAGAAGAATAATATTATGGCATTTGCACATAATAGATGGAATTGGAGAATATCATGCTAAGTGAACTAAATCAATCCCAAAAAACCAAAGGCCGAATGTTTTCCCTGATAAGTGGAGAATGATATATAATGGGGTGGGGGGATGGGGAGTGAGAGAAGAATGGGGGAAGTTTAGATTATGTAGAAGGAAATGAGAGGGAGCGGAGCGGGGATGAAAAATGGTGGAATGAGACATATATCATTACCCTATGTACATGTATGATTACACGAATGGTATGAATCTACATCGTGTACAACCACAGAAATGAAATGATGTACCGCTTTTGTGTACAATGAAATGAATCAAAATGCAGTTTGTAAAAAATAAAAAAACACTAAAAACGAACACTTTTAATTTGCCTTGGTATCCCTCATATCTAGCACATACTGGGAAGTCTTTGCTAGTAGCTTTGTACAGTGGGCATAAAAATCTATTAACATAGGATTATGAATGACATTACCCAATTCTTGTTCCTATGGGTAGAATAGAAATTTTCATTCTATTTTCCCCAAGTAAAGTTTGATAGTCTTCTAAAATTATATTGTGATACACTTGTACATTCCAGGGAAAAAAATCTTAGGAAAAAAATACCTACCTTTACCAAGGAGATGTTCATGACGTTTCTCATCAAATAAGGACAGTAACACCTCTTTCTGTTTCTGAAATTCCATCATCTGTTCCTCTTTTTCTTCAGATTCTTCTTTAGCCTTCAGGGAAAATACTGCATCAATACTCTCAAAGAATAGATTTCTTTTTAAGCCAACTTCACTTAGGAGAAATATACTATCAGGTTCAGAACAAGTGTACTTGGAATATTTATATTGTCATCTTATATTAAAATTTGGAAACTATTTCTTATGAAATGGATTTTTTCACACACGCAATGTTTCTATCCTTTTATTTAAGTTTAATGATGTTTTACATCTGAAATATTCTCTTCATAAATCATGCAAATGGACCAAGATGAACAAAATTGTAGGTAACAAGTGGTCAATGATGATTGAATTTTAAATATCAATTATTGAGAATAGACCTAAAGTAATTGTCTTAAGAAGAGTTAAGAATTCTTAGTCAGAAAAACATTAACTCTATTGACATGCTATATCCAGTACTGCATTTTGTACATACAATTCAGATATGTTTTTATTCATTTGATATCTATTGATTGCTTTAAGTAAAACCTTATTTTTCTGCCTACCATACATGTTATACTTACAACTCAATGAACCAAAGGGAGCAAATTAGCTAACCTAATAATCTTCTCACCATCAGAACAAATACACAGTATTGTACAAAGAGTCTGTCTGGGTACTATTTTCAATTAATAATTTCAATTAATTATTTTAATTAATTATTCATTTCAGATTTTTACATCATTAAACTTATTCAGTAATGTTCATGTGAAGTTGATGGAGATAATAACTGTGAGCAAAAATTGAGTCCCCTAATCTCACACCCATTATCTGGTATGCATAAGATATTACACAAATAATTACCCAAGCATGAATTTGCAACCACGAATGGTGCTATATAGTATATTAGTGCCATAGTACCCCATAGTAAGAAGGAGTCTAGGGAAGGTTTTCCTAAGGCAGTCTTCCTTGAGCCAAGATCCAAAAGTGGGATAGAGTTACCTGGTGAAGATTATTTTAAACCCAGAGAATAACGTGCAAAAATATTGTGCAAAGACAAAAGAGTAGACTCTGCTAGTGGAAGAAGTTCAGTGTGGTTGGACCACGTGAGATCATGAAAGTCTGGTAGACAATACTAAGGATTTTTATCTTTATCCTGAAAATAATGGGAAAACATAAAAAGGCTTTAAGCAATTGGGAGATGTGATCGGATATGCATTTCAAAAAGGTTACTCAGGCTGTAGCTTCAAGAATGAATTGAAGTGGAGCCATGATGGGAGGTAGGTAAGACAGTTGAGAGACTATCACTTCAGTCCAGGTGAAAAACAATGGTAATTTTTCCTTGACTGGTAGTGTTAGGTGAAAAAGAAATATTTGAGAATAATGTGGATGATAAAATTAGGATTTGGAAATTGCTCAAAGAAGCGGCTAAGGGGGTTGGGCACAAGGATCACTTATATTTGACTGTTGATAATTACACGTTTTACATGAGATTAACTTTGAGAGGGCCCCATTGGTATGAGAGTGAACGGAAGGGGCAAGTTTCTAAGTTTTGTTTTATTGATGTGTTTTTCAGAGGAAGAAATATTAGGTAGAGTTTTAAATATATGATCTGAAAACTGAGGAGATATCCAAACCAGAGATAAATGTTCAATAATTATTGATATGTAAAAAAGATAATCATTGGTAAAAGATATTGAAACTGTGGATAAAAAAAGAGATCTTCTAATGAAAGAAAATAGAGATAGATCAAAAAGGATCTAAGTCAATGTGTTCAAAACCCCACCACTTATTGGTCTATGAAAGTAATATGAATAAATAAAGGAAAGGGAGAACTAAGAGCTAGAGAATTAAATAGAATCATTATTTATTAAAACTGCTATTTTTATTTTATTCCATTTTATTTTCATTATTATTTTATAATAATAAGTAGACATTGGTATTGAGTGCTGTTGGGACGCTAAATAAAATTAACATTAAAAATGGTCATTGGATTTATGAACATGGATGCCATTTGTGAATAATGAAATGTGGGTTGAGGGTTAGATGGGAGATGAGAAATAAGTTTTTCTGACTATTGTTCTAAATGCTTTACAAATGTCAATCTAATTGAATACCTACAATAATTCTGTGAGGTTGACTCTTCTATTTTATCAATGAGAACTGAAGCAAAGAGAGGTTAAGTAACATGTTTACTATTACAAAATTCCACAGTGGAGGTGGAATTTGAACCCAGACAATGTGACTTCAAAGTTCACGTTTTAAGAACTATCCTGGAACAACCTAACAAGATAGAGAGTTTAAACAACTCTTTTAAGAAATTTAGTAGTAAAGAGAAGATGAGAGATTCGCAACTTGAGGGAAATGAAGAATCAACAGTATTTTTAAAGCAGGAGCAACTGTCTATGGTCAATAGAACACAGCAAATTATAAGAAGGAGGTTAAAGTTAAATGGCTAAATATATTTGTTGGACTACTTCTTTGTGTGATTAGTTGATTGAACTGATCATAATTTGGAATTTTCAATCAAAAATAAAAATTCTAGTAATCTCGGCCATTCACCACGCACAAAATCTTAGTATCTTAATTTAGTAGGTTTTTATTGCCTATGAAGAAAATTTAATATATCATGTGATATGGCCCAAGATGATATATTTGTGAAAGAAAAAAATGAAAAATTAAGGAAATAGCAAAAAAAAAAATTAAACTCCCAATTCTTCTTCTATAGTAAATTTATATTAGCTGCGTTCATATTTATGGCATCATAAATACCTGAATCTTTATGAATTCCTCTTCCAGGCCTTTGATGATATTTTTTTCAAACTTTCCCCAGAAGTTAAATCCAAGTGGCTCTAAACCAGGTGTTCTTTCCAGCCATGCCTTAAGTAAATATTATTTTTAGGTGAACACACAGTAAATTTTAAAATAATTAAAATATATTGTACTATCATTTATAAAATTAAAACAAGAAATACTCATAATTTTTTTTAAAAATGCCACAAGTTTATTTGTAAATATTTTCCTTGCTCTTTAATTCCTTCCCTTGAGAAAAAGCAATTGATATATTTAATTTTCTTAATTATTAAGGTAATCATTATTAATAATATTTACTCTTTATTATTTTTTAAGAAATACCTAGTTATAGAAATTCCAACTTTCTGCTAGAAATCCATGAACATAACTAAACATTGTTTAATGGTATCTTCTGGTTTGTTATAAAAGAACTTTATGTTTTAGAAACTGAAGAAAGCATAACATATGATCTCTTTTAATTTCAGGACCACAGTCCTAAAACTTTAAAATTAACAAAACATGCAATTATTTTTATAGTTCACCAAACTTCGTGATCTAAAAATTAAACTGAATTTTTACACATTCGTGGATTATTATTTAAACTACATTTATGTTTGAAATTACTTTTTTGATTTAATTTTCCTCATTATATCATACATAAAAAACCATTATAACATAATATGTATGTTATGTAGTAATCTAAATCTACATTTATAACACCCAGGGAATTAATAAGCATAGTATAATTCACTAAAAGTAAAGTTTAATTTGCAAGGGAAAAGACTTTGTGAAAGAATTCAAAACAGTATAATTCTTATTTAATAATTTACTTATGAAGGATCAAATTACTAATTTCTGAAGACTAAGTATCGGTCCCTGGGGAATTTAGATATGAAGGGAAAAAATTCTGAAGAGTATGTTCTTGGTAATTCAATTTAATTAAGAAAAATGCCAAAGTGGAAATTTTCAATTACATTATATTTTAGAGAAATAAAACTGTTTGAACAATTCTCCATACCCAGTCTAAAATCAACTGAGTAAAAGTTGCTCAGCAAAAGTGTTTCAAAGTATTGTTTTAATGAGATGAGGTTATTAAATATTAACATACCCTTGATTAACTTCTGAATTTCTCAAGAAGGTTCTTGATATTTTTAAAGTTATAATAAGCTGAACTTATAAAGTATTTTTGAAATTTTGTCCTGTCCATATTTACCATGATTGTATCCCAACTTTGATATGAGTTTTAAAATTCTGATGTAGCAGACACTAAATTAATGAAATGCATGGAATTAAACTTTACAAGCTGTGTGTGAGTGTATACCTCTACTAGCTGTAGAAGTGTTTTCTCCTGCTCAGACTTAAGCAGCAGTTCATTGTCTTCTCCTTTGAAGTTATCACGGTAATGTCTTCTATTGTAAGGGACTCTCATACTCTGAAGAACACCAATCTTGTTTTCTAATAGTCGGAACTGTAAACTCTGGAAGCCCGATGCTGGAGATAAGTACTCTCTGAGGTATATGCAGACCCAAAGAGAACAGAAAGGAAGAGATGGGTTAGCATCATAAATCACTGCAATGGTTTCTTCTTTTGTGATGGGTGGTCAGCATAGCACCAAGAACAGACACACGAACCACCTGGAGTTGTACATATGACTTCACCCTTATTGAAATAAGGAAAATGAGCTGTCAATCAACTTGAAGTTGAACAGATTATACAGTTGTGAAATGTCATATATATTATACCATGTACAATATATAGTTTGAAATATATGATGTTACATTTTATATAAATTTTCCATAATTATATTGAATACTATATACATGTGTGTATCTATATATATACATGTTTGTATACATGTGCATGTATATGTGTGTGTGTGTACATATATATATGCTAGTAATTGTGTGTGTGAATGTGTGTTTGCTACTTTTTTCTAAGATAAAGAAAGGTAGAGTGTAGGCAACTGTTTTTACTCTATAATGCTAGAAGATTGCTTACAAGTATTATTTAATCCCTCTTACACTATTGGATATATTGGATATTATCATTCATCTTCTTATGTAGTACTAGTGGAAGCATCAATGAGATAATGCACATTAAAGAAATAAGGTACTGCTTAGCACAAAACATAAAAAAAAGTGACTACTACCTCCTTAAAACCACCCCAAAATCTTATATCCTTATAAATGTCTTTCACCTAATTGACATTGAAACTAATTTTTCACTCTGCCACAAAGAATTCTACCAATGCTCCTTTGATTGTCAAAATATGTTTGGGACATTGCACATTACAAAATATAATGCATTCAAAGTAAATTTCTGGAGAAAATTTTCTAATTTATGTGAGAAAAAGCATGTATGTATGCTTTTTAAAGACACACATCCACAGCTACAATTGCCTTAAAATTTAGAGCTAAAATTTGTGGCTCAATACATAACTTACGACACTTCGATTGACATGTTTCTTTATATATCACTACTGTTTCTTGTATTTGCAGATTTTAATTTTTAAGTTAATTATACATAGTTTATTAACTATTTTAACCATTTATTAAATTGTCTAACATGCTTCTTGGAAAAAATATGACACACAATGATAAATTGAAATCAATTGATCATACTATTTTTATAAGTAAAAAGTGAATCATAAAATGTTTTAATAATTTTCCAAATGCTTTGTTATGAGAGATCCCAAACTCCTTTAAGTGAGTGTCAGTAGAACAGGCTCCTCATGTCACCTAAGCCCCATTATTTTGTTTTCTAAATCCCACAGGTGCACACCTGAAGTCATTGAAATCCAAAGCCGTCATTGTTTCCAGGACAGAAAACTGCTGCACCAGGAGCTTCAGGATGACCACCACCCGGTGCATCCGGGTCACCACCTTGAGCATGTTCCTTTCATCCCTGACCTGGAGATGAAGAGAGAAAACTTGAGAAGATTAAGAATAGATTTAAAGGATGATGTATCCTATTAATTTTATGTAGATATTAAAGATGAACATTAGAACTAAAATTTGCCAAAACATATGTTGAAATTCTGCAAAATCAGAATCATTTTCTTTTTAATTTAGAATAAACAGAAAATACATGGAAGTAAGGTAGAAATAAATTTTGGAATACGACTCTCACTGATTCCAACATGAGTTTCTCTTTTATTTTTGCGTCAAAGAAGAAAGGTTAAGGTGACATGGGGACTTGTAGGAAAGGATTAAGCAATAGCAGGATAAATTTGATCTTCAGGGAGGGCAGAAGTTGCCAAATATAAAACTGGGAATTGTACTCTTATTCACCAAGGGGTACTGCCTGTGTATGTGTGCTTCCTTTCCTGTGGCCTCTGGGAGCAGGGGCTCAGGTGTACAGGACTTGAAGCTCTATCCCAAAGAGCTTGGGAAAGTGGGGAGGTGCTTTTGGAACTTCCCCTTCCCCTGAAGCTCTGTTCTATCTGCCTCTTGCTCTTTGTCCTCTGGTCCTTTTCTTCCCCACTACCCTTCCTGCTCTTCTTCCCTCTTCCTTCATCCTCCCACTCTTCCTCTCCCTCCTCCTCTGCCTTTTTCACTTTCCTCCTTATTGCTCCTACCTTCCCACAGCTGGTGTGCATTACAATACCAATCCATTGCCTATTATATGAAGGATCTCTATGAGTTAACTTGGTAATCTGCCATCACTTTGAAACCTGTTTTTAAGAGGAAAATACTGAGTTCAATGTAAAGAACTTCAAACTGAAATTTGCATCTCCAAGCAATGGCACTGGGAAAATATGTCTAAACTGTCTACTCAGAAAGTGTGCTTTTTAAAAATAAATCACCAAAAAGTGGTTTCAATATTTAGTATTAAATTTTCACATTAAAAATTTCTACATTTTCCAAAGAATATGTGAAATCAATATCATGGCATAACTTACATGGCCATTCTGAAAGATCTCTCGAACAGAATCTAATTCCCAAAGGATTTGCTTAAACCAGAGTTCATAAGCTGTTAAAAGAAAAAAAAGAAAATCTCAATTGGAAAGTTACAAGAGTCTTTTGGATGATAATTATATGAAATACACATTTAACATGTTGAAAAAGAAATGAAAATATAACTTTAAAACCAGTCAATATCAATATAGACCCATTTAGTCACTAGTGCTAAAGTTATAATAACCTCCATGTATTGATTGTTTTAATATGTCAGTCCTTTTACCTATGTGCTTTATGTTCATTATTATTACACTAGTTCCTCTCAATAAAAATATTATTTAGGGTTTTTAGGACACAGCATGTAACCTCATTCTCAATTCTTATGTGGAAAGTGCAGTCATACAGGAAAAGAGCAGTGATACTCAATTTCAATTACAAAAGGAGAAATTAATAATCACTAACTTAAATGAAATACCATAGTGTAATAAGATTGAAAATTTTAGGTTGAATTACTTAAAATGCAGTGTTTTGTTTTGTTTTGTTATTTGCAAAAAAAAAAAAAAATCCAGTAATTCATAGGCACAGGACAAATGGGAAAGTCAATGGATGTTTGTAGAAAAACAATAATGACAAAGCTTTATATTAGTCTCGTGGCTAATTCCAGAGGCAACATTACAGCAATTGATTCAGCATTGTCCAGTACATCTCCTCTGATCAAACCCATTTGTTTACACCAAAGTTCTGTCAAAGCATCTCTGTTGGAGGATTTAAACAGGACTCTTCAAAGTGAGTATGTTTTCCCCTTTTACAGGGAGCCATTAACAATAAAGTTTTCAATGGAAGCACAGTTAGAATCAATGTATTGGAAGTTACTAACAATGGTAAGTGGGATGGAAATCTTAATTTTCCTTAATTTCAAATGACTCGCTTATAGACTGATCGGTTAACCACCTACATGCAGAAGTCTGTGTTTCAAAATCTTAAGACTTATAATAACTTAACAGAAGTGGGAGACATTTTGATTCCTTTTTGTCACTAGACAATCCAGGGCCAGCAAAAATGGTTCTCTCTGTTAACTTGCCCTACCCATAATACTCTAAGTACCAAGAAACTATAGATTTTGTCATATTCATCAATTATTTTTTCCTTAGTACCTAGCACAGTTTTTGACATAATGTAAACACTGGGTGAACAGATAAATTAATTAAATAGTCAATGTAATAATGACTTCTGATAGTCAATCATCTTAGATGTCTCTGGTGCATTCTGTTTGGCTCTATCATATGGAAAAGGGCTACATTTCTGTGATAATGGGAAAATCCAATTATACTCTCAATATATGTATAAGGAGATATGGGAGATCTGATTTTTATATTTGGATGAAGAGACAAAATGTTTATTGATCAGTTTACTTATTTTCTGCATCCCTTTTGCAGGTCTAACCTTATGTGGCTATTCCCATGACTACTGCCTACATACTATACTAAAATGGTGCAAGGAAAGTGTACTCATCAAATAATGATAGCCACCAATCATTGCATGCTCATTACATGCTATACCTTGGACAAACTGCTTAATGCACATTATCTATTTCATTTTCCTAAGAATCTCTCTGAGCGAGAACATAGGATTATCCTCTCTGTTTTACTAATGAGGAAAAGGAAACTGTGAGACCTAATCAACTTAACCAAGGTCATATAATGGTAGAGATGCTATTCTAAATAATTCTGAATTCCAAGTTTGTCTACTATGTCATAATTCTTCTCTCATTGATCCCCCCACCACACACCAGGCTTTGGTATTGGAGATCAAACACAGTGGACGTTTACCACTGAGCCACTTTCCAGTCCTTTTTATTTTGGGACAGGGTCTCACAAAATTACTGAGGGTCTCACTGAGTTGCTGAGGCTGGCCTCTATATGGTCTCAGATTCCCAAGTCACTGGGATTACAATCGTGCACCACTATGCCTGGCTTCCTATTGATTTTGTGTTGAGAAAAGCCACTAATAAAAATGCAAATATAAAAACAGGAGAAACAACACATCAAACCAACTATTTTACATCTTTAATTTCTTTACCTGGCAGATTTTGCCATTTTAACAAGTTAGTGAGGCAAGCACCCATTTGAGAGAAGAACACAAGGAATTGATAGGGAAGGGGAAGGTGTGTAGTCTTGGGACATGGGCCAGCATGTGTGGGTCCTGGTTAGACACAGGACTGTATTACAATCACAGAGCAAGTGTTCTTAATATTTGGGGGTTATGGAACTCTATAAGATACATATTCATGAAAATTTGCACACAATTTCAGAGTTCAGGGACATTCTAAAAAATTGCTGCCCAGAAATTGGAATACAGAAAAGATAAACACATTTGAGAAAAGATTCATATTTTTGCTCAGTAGCAGATTTTTATAAAATTATGTAAAGCTGCAATAAATTTAAATGATTTATTTCTTGAAAGTAGTTTTTTAATGTTCCAAGTCAAGAAATAGCACCATCTTAACTTGCAAATTCTTTGTGAAATTCCAAACGGTGAAAAGTTCCCTCGGAGTTAAGGACAAAGCTGAAGTCCTATTTGACCCAACTAGCAATGAAGAAACATAAAGATGACTATTAAAATGCCCAAAAAGGGTCCTATGAGAATTAATCTGGCAGCAAAATATTTCAAGCTCTTCTAACAAAAACTATTCTTTGATCTTCCCCCATCTGACAGATAAAGGATGGTAGTTGTCCTCATTTTCAATGATAAATGCCCGCCAAATAGTAATTGTCCAACCCTTTGTAACTTACCTTGATGAGTTATGATAAAAAGATGTTCATCATGGATTTTATTTCCTTTTATTTCACTTTGAAGTTCTTGTGCATTCAAAACTTTTTCCAACTTTAAATGAAAAATAGAAGGACTGATTTTGGAATTACAGAACTTGAGTCTTTTTAATCAATTTTAATAAGAAGTAGAATATAACTCTGGAAAAGTTTCCCCAAAGCCCCAAACTCTCAGAAACCAATCTAGTTCCTTTCAAAAAATATGAATGTAGGCCGTCTCATCATAAAGAGTGAGTCGAATTTTGGATTTCTGTCCTTAGAAAATTTGATTTGGCAGGACTTTGTTATAACAAGTGCTGTAACTTCACTAAGTCTCATCTGTCTCATGATGGGAGTGTGACAAAAGCTTGACAACTGGTTTAGTCGACTGTATATCTTCCTGTCCTTTGCTCTTTTATTCCATTAAGAGCCTGGTCTGTGAAGGTATTAACATTCTTTATCAGTTCATCCTTAGAAACCCATCGATGAAGGCGTCAAAGTCCCTTACTATTTGACTTCTTAAAAAAAAAAAAACACACACACAGTAAAAAAAGACAAACAGGACAAAATTTAGCTCAGAATAATATCCACATACCTCACTTGTCCAGATTTCTCTTTTATTTACTAATGATTTCAAGAAGATTCTTCATGTGCCCTTAATATTTCTACTTTATGAAGAGACGTTATAAGAAAAATTTACTTTTCAGATGCACATACAGTTACCTAGGCTGGGATTTATCACCCAGGTCTTATTTATCCACATTGTGCAATGCCTGCCTGTTATCTAAACTGCAATTTATTTTTTATACTCTTCGATCCAGATTCTGGATTCTGTGCTTTTTACTGTACCTCTATCAGAGAGGTGACTTTTCACCTAGAGTCTTTTTTTCCACAGAAGTTGAAAAGGCACAAATTTGCATGAAAAAAGGGAATCTGTCTTTAGGTCTGGAAAACTGATGACTGGGGGGAAAAAAAAGTCACCTAGTAGAATTTAGAGACTAACCCTAGAGGCAAAATATTATAAGGACCCTGCCACTTACCTGCAGGTAGTCACCATAGATGAGACCTCCTCTGCTGGCTCTATTCACGCCAGCTTGTGATTTGTCTTCTTTGCTGCCTTCTACAGTTAGATTTTTAAAAGCATATCTGTAGATTTAATAAATGAGGAGGAAAAAACAGAGCTTGAGAAAACACAGCTAATTAATAATGAGTGATTAAACTTCTATTGCTAATTTAAGAAAGGTGACAATTTTCAATGCTCTTTAAATTCAGAGAGTAAAACAATCACAAGCTTTAAGAGTTTAACTCCACTTAGGATAGAGGTCAATACTCACCCAAAGTTGTTTCCTAAAAATGGGCACCCACTCATGGTGAAAAGGCACTGAGGAACAGGGAGGTGAGTCTAGATCGATGATATCATTGACCCAACCAGATGTTCTCCAGTTGCCTTTTATGCATTCTGCTAACTGTGCCCCAGCCAATCAGCACTCTCTTGTACTCCCAGTTAGGTTCTCAATTCCACCGGTACAGGGTGGGAAACTTTAGAGTGGATTTTTATTGGGTACAATTTGTTTTCACTAGTACAGCAACTATTCTGCCAAATTGAATCACCTGACTTGCTCAGTTCTGCTTTTATTTCCAAGGTGAAAAAAATTTAAATAAATCCAATTTTTTTTTAAAGTTCATTCAGTTTCAAGTAACCTTTTGCCATAGTATTAGGGTATACGATGATGATCAGCTAAGTAAAAGAAACAAATATTTATTATTTCAGATTTGGATATTCTTATGAATCCTAAGCCAAAAACTGAACCTGAATATCTCTGGGGAAAAGAATTCACTATACGACAGAAGCTGATACTTACTCAAGTTCACTTGCATGTGATTATCAAAGTTCTTCCAGCCAAAATCTCCTCTAATAATTAGAGGCAGGTAAGCTTACAACACATTGAACTGGAATTGAAATGGACATTATTAGTTTACCCTGTCACAACAATGACAGGTAATAGAAGTCATCTACATTAGGGTACATTGTCTATAGAGAATTTTAAAACAATAACTGTGGGCCCACAATTTGAAACAATGTCAAGCATCCTTTATAGGACCATTATTTATTGGTCTAAGCTCTAAACAATTGCTATGGGGATCCTTATATCAGGGCAAAAGCTCCTTAGCCTGTCTGGGCTGGCTGCTCACTAAGAACTGTCCACAGAGATGCACTTCCCATTTATTCTACCACCTAAAATGATAAATATTTGTCTACCTTTACAAAGTAATGAAAAGTCAGAAACCTCTTTTCTAGTCTTGACCTTACCACTTACTGTACGATATGGGGAAACCTGATTAATTTCTGTACATATCGACTTCCTCAAAAAAAAAAAAAAAAAAGAAGGAAATGATAGCATTCAAATTGTAATTTTGAAGGTCCTGATCCACCCTAAAGTGCTGATTTGTATCACTGTATAATAAACTATCATTTTAAATGCATAAACATTGTACGATAAACAACATAAAATGCTATAAGAAAAACAGGAAATCATCAAATCATATCCTATGCCAGTCACAAGTCCTTGGGGATTTTCAGACCCTGGTGATTGATTACACATGAGACAGGGCCTTATGTGGGGAAGGGGTGGAGTCATTTTTCCTTTTTCTGGTGTCCTAGGCCACAGTTTTTGGAAGGTGAGAATATCTGATAAGCCCTCTTTCTCCACTTGATTTTGCAAGTAGGAATGTGCTTATGAAGAAGAGAGCTAAATAATTTATGTACTCTCCTTAAGCCTTTTGAGCTGAGAAGTGTTCTTCCTTTATTGGTAAACATTCTATTGAAAGTAATAAGGAAATTGGCTTTTCCCCTACAAATTAGAAAGAAATGGATATTTTAGGAAAAAAATAACTTGCCTTTTTTGGAAGGTAGCTTTCTACTCTTATCCCCTAAGTAGTATCAGTTTAGTGATTTGCTTTTATAACACAAGAGTCATTATTCAAAGATTTAAATTTGTAAACTCATGAAAGAATAGCGGTATTCCTTTCACCATGACAGTAACTACAAAGGCGGTCCCTCAAGCACATGCACTTTTTTCAAGTTTTGCCATAGTAAGCATTACCAAATTTATGACTGATTATATTCTGGTTATTATCTAGCCAATATTAAAGTTTTTTAGTTGGAACCCCATTCGTTGATCTGATGTGTACCACAAAGTGGGAATTTTTCTTCATGATCATGTTTTAAATCTCTTAACCAATAATATCTAATATTCTTAATATATTTTATATACTGATTTTCTTTCTTTACTGCTAGAGATCAAATCCAGGGTCCTGTACATGCTAGGCAAACTCTCAACCACTAAGCTACACCCTCAGCCCCTATAAAGGATATCTTCCACAGACATTATGAAAATGCATGTTAACTCAAAGAAGCAAATCTAATGATGAACCTCAGGCATTCTAACAGACACCAAAGAAAATATGAGATGAGTAGAGGCAATGATCTCCAATAATCTTCTATACTTATTATAATATCTCCAAATGCACATAACTCAGTGTACACATGGATTATAGAAGCAATATGCTAGAGGCAAGAGTGGTTGATGAGCTAGCTTGAAGAATGCAAATCATAAAGAATTCTGAGTTTCCAATGGCCCCTAGAAACCATCTCCTTTGTTTCAGAAGTAAGAACACTGAAAAGTTAAGAGATAAAATAACTTTTTCCTCAGATACGCAGTAAAAGTATCAAAAATATATGAAAAATAAATTAAGCCTTTTAAAATCAAAATGTTCAGCTCAATTATTCCCTTGTGATTTCTTAAGGCTATGCTATAGAACAGAAGTAAGCCCATGAGAATGGAGCAGAGAAGAATTAGCAGACACTGGTATTAGAGCTAAATTCAGAATGTGAATAGGAATTTGCAAATACTCTTTTAGCCATCAATATATCTGTTTCTACAAAACATCACATGCGATCTATTGCATTCTATACATGTTCTCCTTTTGTCTACCTCTGCAAGATCAGAACTGCTAAGATGCAACCCGACCAACTCAGTTGTGCACATTTTTCTTACTCAACAGGTATAAACCACAATAGTCCCAGAAACCCGCCCACAGGAATGTTCTTGTGGATGAAGTCTCCAGCATCCTGTTTTCCAGAGAAAATTCTGAAAGGACTATGAACCTGTTTTAGTCAACTTTTTGCCACTGTGACCAAGAGATCTGACAAGAACAACATAGGGAAGAGAAGTTTATTTTGGCTCATAGTTTCAGAGATCTCAGTCAACAGATGGCTGACTCCAGAGGTAACACAGAGCATTGCGGTAGAAGGGCATGTTGGAGGAAAGAAGCTCAGGACTTGGCAACGAGGAAGCAGAAAAAGAGCGCCATTCAGAAAGAACAAAATATTACCCCAGAGACTCACTTCCTCCATCCATACCTTACCTACCTACATTTATCACCCAACTAATCCATATCAGAAAATTAAGGCATCGATTAGGTCATGCCTCCTGTAACCTAATCATTTGCCTCTGAATGTTCTTGAATGGTCTCATACAGGAACTGATGGGGAACACCACATATCCAAACCATAATAGAACCTTCCCTCAAATATTCTAGAGGAACTCCTAGCAGCTCACAGTATTGACATAAAGAATTTATTCTTATTTTGCTTTTTCTCCTTGGTTTCCTGTCTCCACTTCCCTAATCCTTCACTACTTCTTCCCAGAATCACCTTCTAAATAAATTCTCCCATTAAATCCTTATCTCAGGTCTGCTTGGGACAAAACCAAAATGATATATCTATTTATACTTATACATTTAGAAATTGAATACTTCTCTTCAAAACCTTTGTTCTTTCTAAGAAAAAAAGTGTTTATGAACATAGAAGCCATTCAAAAAAGTTTAGCTGGTATGGTGAATCATGATTTGTGGTATGAAGTAGTTTGTTGTTGTTAATGTGTTTTCTCATGCCTTGTTTCAGAATCTGAAGATAATTAAAATCCCTTAGCTAGGTTTTACCTTAGTCATACAAGTAAGAGCTTTTTGAAGTCTTATTTGGTGAAGTCCAGGACCAGTCATCAACAAATAATGTTTGCTCAGTGATAATTATGGCCTACTCCAGGAAACGCAGATAACAGTCAGCTACATGGGAGGCTGAGGCAGGAGGATGGAAAAAGTTGCAGCCAGTCTGTAAATAAAAGGGATTTGGGGTGCAGCTATGTGGTAGGGCAACCCTGAGTTCAATACCCAGTACCAAAAAAAAAAAAAAAAAAAAAATATATATATATATGTATATATATATTTATATGTATATTAGGACCTTGATTTCAAGTGAAGGGGGACTTGCGTTGCTAATTATAGGTCAAGTACAGCACCATTTCTTTAATGTTTTCTAAAGGAAAAATAAAAAAAACTTAAAAATTCTTGGAAGTTGTAAATAGGTAAGGTTAATCTAAGCAGTCTTATAAAGAAACTCAGCCAGGAACGGTGACTCATGCCTCTAATCCCAGCCGCTCAGGAGACCAAGGTAGAAAGATCACAAGTTGAAAGCCAGCCTTAACAACTTAGCAAGACCCTCAGCATATTCTCATAAAAAGAATTAAAAAAGAGCTGGGGATGTTGTTCAGTGGTTAAGCACCCCTGGGTTTAATCCCTGTTAAAAAAAACAACAAAAAAAAGAAAGACAAAGAAATTATCTACCTCACACAGCCAACAAACCACAAAAAATCCACAAAGAATCCAGAGATTCTTTTCTCACCCCGGGATGTGGAATGTGATGTTTACCGGGAAATACAAGTAAACTTATTTCCTCCTTATTAAAAGCCATGAACATCATAAAAATAATTCCATTGAGATTTGAAATGTAAATTGCAGTTATTTCAAGCACAGGTTTATGAAAATTGCTTTTGTTTATTATTGATGGTGCAAATTGTGGTAAAATTCCAATCAACCCTTCAACACTCATTTTTCTGAACACCAACATGATATATTGCCATTTAAAATTGTCAATAAATAATGTTTTTCATTTAGTGAATGAATTTTAATAGGTGAAATTTATACATTTTCAATTCAGTAGAATTTTAAAAAATGAATGCACTATTTATAAATGAGAAAAGGTTAAAATTATCTACATGAGATGAATTGTATAAAAATTAACTGATTTGTATTGTTTTTTTAACTTTAATCATATATATTAAATAATTTTGAAAGCACTAAAAGCACCTTTTATCAAAATCAAGCTATTTTATAAACTATGGATAACTATTATAAATTATAGTAAATATTTTATTATATAAAACGAAATGATTAAAAATTTTCAGTCCTGTGGCCAGAATATACAGTTTGAATCATACAAAATCTATAAGGTATAGGCTAAAATGTTTGACTATCAGTGATTTCATGATTCATCCTATTATTACTAGTACAGTCATACTAAACATGAAACACTACAAATACTATTAAAGGCAGCTTGAAAGTCAAGCATATTTGCAAAGTGCTCAGAGAAGTTTGTTTTGGAAGAGAAAGGGGAAAGCATATTTTAATGCTTCCATGATATGTGATCTCTTTATAAAATCAAGAAAATTTGCATACCACCCTCATATATCAGCAGAGAACCCATAACATCTTTCTCTTACAGGAGACTTCAGATTTGTGTTAGTTAGCGTTTCACCTCTTTTTAACAAAATACCTGACATAACTGACATGAAGGAGGAAAGATCTACTTTTGTTCATGGTTTCAGAGGTTTCAATCCACCGTCGGTGGGGTCCATTTTTACTGGGCCTGATGTGAGGCAAAAGAGCTGACAGAGGAAACCAAGAACCTCAGGGCAACCAAAAAGGATAGGGGGCGGGTGTCAAAGGTGGAGTGAAGCAGAACAAGATACTGTCCCCAAGAACATGCCCCCAGTGGCCTACTTCCTTGACCATGCCCCACTTGCCTACAATTTCCACCACCATCCAATAGTCCATTAAAATGATTAACCCCTCAGTGGATTAATCGATTGCTGAGTTCAAAGGGCTCTTGTTCCTATTACTTCCCCAAAGCCCCGCCTCTGATCATTGTTGCATTAGGAAACAAACTTTCATTACATGAGTCTTTGGGGGGACATTCCAGATCCAAACCATAACAAGATCTTATGTCCCATAGCTTCCCAATGAAACACCTCATGACAAACCAGAATATAAGAACTAAATCCTGGAATCTTCTAAATTCTCCATGCTTAGATTGGCCTCCCTCCCCTTTCATATCCTGAATTCTTTCTTTAAAATACATTTCAAATAGCCTTTCACTGGGATGCTTTCCAAGGTGCCTCCAAGAGGAGCAATTTCTTCCCCAGTGATTCAGCAAACTTGGTTTCTGTTCAAATTCTTAGCACTTATCACATTTGATTCTCATCTTTTGGTTTGTGCCCAACTTGCTCATAACACTATATTTCCTCTTAGCACTCCGCATCACTTTTCTTTGAACTCAGCAGAGGTCAGGTATATAAGAACACAACAAAAATTTCTCAACAAAATTCAATTTCATCTTCCCATCACCCTTTGTTCAAGCAGAGTCAGGATGAATTCAAAAGCCTCAGTCTGTGGCAGAGAAATAGCATACTAATAATATTTGGACTCCTGGGAAGAAATAAACATGGACTCTCCAAAACACAAAATCAGCTGAATGAACTTTGTTTTAAGGTTATGAAGTTTCTAGCGCAATGAATTGTATTCTGTTTGTATATAACATTACAGAGGGATGTCAGTAAGTCTGAAAGTTTTGCTTAACCCCTAACTCTGTTCTGTGCATTTTAAATTCTCATGAGTCTAAGATTAAATTGATCACATTCAAATAATTGGAAATGTCTAAAATTATCTGTACAAATGAGTGCAGAAAATTTAAAAGTGGAGAAAAGAACTATGTTTTTGAAATCTCTTTTCATGCCAGACACTGCAATAGGGCTATTTTATATATTCATGCATTTATTTATTAATATAGTTGTTCTTTTTTTCTTTTTCTTCTTGAGATGGGGGTCTCACTATGTTACCCAGGCTGACCTTGAACTATCAGGTTCAAACTTCAAGTTCCCTAGTATCTTAGGTGTATACCACAGCAACCAAATACGTAGGTGCATTTAGAACTCTGAGAACTGAATTTACTGGGGTTATACTTGGTGGTAATTGGCACAGCCAGACATAAACTTAGAAATTTCTCATCTGAAGTCTGTATTCTTTATCCTACAAAGGCTGCCTTAAATTCCCAACTGTAGGAACCTTTCCAGATTCTATTGCCTATTACCAAGCCAGGGAAGCTGACTAGACCTCAGCTGGCTAGATTCAGTTGCCCACCCCCATAAGAAATAAACAAACAATGTAGAAAGTAAAAATAAATTTAAAGCAGTTGTTCAAAACCGGAGAGAATCAGTTAGTCTGTCCCTCCACTGGTCCTGTAGAAACAGGTACAATTTATAGAAACAAAAGCCAGGAAATATACATACTTAAATTTAGCTAAGCTGTATTAACCAGGTAGAATCCTGTTTTTCTACGCTTGCTGATACTGTCCACACTTTGGGGTCAAATTTTCACCCTCCACTGAGATAGGGAAAATAATGACTAGGAAGCTGTGGGGGAATAAAACCCTTGGAACTCAGTGGGGCCCTGTTATCTTTCCCTATATCCAGAATAAAAACCCAGGTTTTGCACTGCTCTACATTTAAGAATATTTCTAATGACCTTGTATACTAAAGAAATTACTTTTACAATGATTATTTCCTCATTTGACTTAGATTTCAAATTTTATTTTATTGCATGAACAAATTTGTAAGGTCCAGAGTCTCATTCATATGACAAACTCACTAATGATTGCAGGAAGTAAGACATTTGTGAAAAAATAAGTCTCCTTCATTCCAAATTTACTTTAAAACAGGCTTGTTTAAACAGCCAAATAGGGAGAAATGTTTCTAACATTAATCAAATAAAATACTAACAGGACACCTGAAAATTCATGTCTCTGATGTAATAATAAGTAGTTGTTTGGTATTTTGTACATACTATTACTTATGTTGTAATTTCTAGAACATTTTATATATGGCATAGGTTTTAGAAAAGTCCATCATCTATCCAATAATGGAGAAGTCTTTAAAATAATATACCAAAATAAAAATAATCTGTGTGTGTTTTTTTTTTTTTTTTTGTGTGTGTGTGTGTGTGTATGTGTGTGTGTTACTAGAGATGGAAGTCAGGGCCTTGCACGTGCTGGACAAGTGCTTTATCACTGAGCTATGTTTCTAATCCGTACTCTTAAGTGTTGATTTAAATCATATTTCTACAATATAATCTAAATATAGATTTTTATTTTTTTTGGTACCAGGGATTGAACCCAGAGGCACTTAACCACTGAACCACATCCACAATCCTATTGTTATTTTTTCAAATTTTGAGACAGGGTCCCACTATTGAAGATCAGCAACCTTCCAGATCCTAAGTTTCAAAAGATGAAACAGGATGGAAAATATCTATTCTATCACAAAGTTAAAATCCATAAAGGAAATTACAATTAAAAAACTGAACAAGTTAAGAAAAAAGAAGATGAATTTAGATTACAATTATGTCTTTGAGAAAAATAAAACAGTGGATCAGATGAAATAACAGGGGTCAGAAGGGATGAAAGAAGCTCACTTGGAGAAGGATCCCGAATAATGAGGATTCAGATCTGAGTGAACATCAGATCAGCTGGCACCATGCTTGTACCTTTTACAGCACTTTAATGCCAAAGAAAATTCATAAAGAAAAAATATACATAGAAAATTGTACAATAAATATGTTTATATTCACAAATAGAACTTAATGCTGTGTTGGAACTGTGGGGTAAGCCACAGTGTGACTGTTTCCACATATTCCAAAACAATTTTTTTCTGAATTTTGCTGCCCTACAGTATCAGAACCACGTGCCGCCTCCATGATCCCAGTGCTTTTGTCTATTCATACAATTGTGAAACATCTTTTCTGAGAGGACACAGTGTTGAGGTCTGGCTTCTGCTGCTGTGAGTTGTCCATTACCTACTGAGTTTACCTATGTTGCTATGTTCTTGTCTTATTTGCCTAGATCCGTTATACAGCAGACAGGCCCACTGGTCACTGATGAAATGCAA
Source organism: Sciurus carolinensis (assembly GCF_902686445.1). Classification (NCBI taxonomy): domain Eukaryota; kingdom Metazoa; phylum Chordata; class Mammalia; order Rodentia; family Sciuridae; genus Sciurus; species Sciurus carolinensis. Next base: position 31,055,611 of record NC_062222.1, on the reverse strand, counting down.
CTGGAGCTTTCCTCTGTCAACTGGGGGGGAGCATCCTCAAGGTTAGGAAGGCTGGGGGAAGGATTCTCATGAGGCCCCTCCCCCATCTGCAATTGAACATTCTTGACCATTAGCAAGTACAGTGCAGTCAGCAGCTAAAATGCTGAAATTAAATAAAGCACAAATCTTGCTGTTTGATAGGAATTAATTATTTTAATATGTCATTCAATTCTTTTAGGTTAGTTTCACAAGAATTTAAAGGTGGAAGAAAAATAAAGATGCTGTTTCTGAATTGTTCCAAACTATTAGTTGCATTTCAGATATTGGAAACGAGTTAATTTTCAAATTCACAGTTCTGGGAATTTTTTTGGGGGGTGGGGTGGGACCCCTTAACTGTTGATTTAAATAATATTTCTATAATATAATGAAGGGGTTAACCACTGAGCCACATCCCCAGTCCTTTTTATACTTTTATTTAGGGACAAGTTCTGGCTAAGTTACCTAGGTCCTCGCCCAGTTGCTGAGGCTGTCTTTGAACTCAGGATCCTCCTGCCTTCGCATCCTGAGCCACTGGATTTACAGACGTGCACCACCATGACTGTGTAATGTGAATAAAACAATTCTGATTTGATGAAAATTTGTTTTTTCTTGTTCTTGCCAAAAAAAAAAAAAAAACCCAAAAAACAAAAGCAAACCAACCTACAAAGTATCTATTTGGATAGTTACTAAATTTTCTGCTAACTCCAAGCTACACACATTACAGACCAACCCTATTTCTACCCCAGGTCTGAGAAAAGTTAGTCCAATCTTATTCTACTTTCTTCTCTAAGGTAGAGGCTTCTTTGTGCCTACCAGGCAAAATCACTTGATCTGTAATCTTTAAAAGAAGCTATCTACTTCTAACACACTCACTCACAGATAGAAACGAAAGCCCAGAGAATTTCAGAATACCTGTCATTCAAAAATGTGTTGGATCCAAGAATGCAATGGTCATTCTCCTCTGTTATCCTCCCTTGCTAAAAGGACAGAGGGCTCATTAAAGAAAATGTATGCATGCAGGTAGTTGGTTATAATAAAGTCATTGATTGTTTATACTCTTCCTGTTTCATAACAAAAAAAAAAAAAAAAAAAAAAAAAAAGGAAAAAGAAGAAGCCACCCAATCTTCAAAGAACATAGTCAATGTTATAAACTCCCTGAATTTTTTTGGGAAATGAAATACTGGTATAAATACAAAGTGTATTTTCAACAGTGCAACTACTCTTAGGGTTGCCAACCTAAACTTCCTAAGAGTCTGGGTGTTCAATACCAACCATCTGTCCACCCTACAAGACCCAGTTAAAAGTCACAAAACCCAGACACCAAAATCATGTAAATAAGCTCTCCTGACTTCCCTCTTTTGAAACACTACTAAGACACAGTCAAGGCGGTTTTCCCCTACTGTAATATGGTAACAAACAGAGCTTTGTTTGGAAAGAAAAATAAAAGAGAAAGAAAAAGAAATCTTTAAACCCATTTGACAACAAACATTTAATGAACATGGAAATAAAAGAAAACAATGCAGCTAAAATAGATGTTCAGGAGGTTAATACTCTCACTTTTTAATCAGGTAACAAATTTTGTGTGTTCTTTTTCCTATGTTAAAAAAATTTAGCACATAAGGATCTTTGAATACCTGCCTGATTGTTGGGGGCTATGCCATGCGGACTCGCCAAGATGGCGCCTGGCAGCCAGCCAGAAGTTGTTTTGATCACATGGAGGTATGTGTGCACAGGTGTTCCCGGGTGCTCCTGCTCGTGCCTGTTCGTGATTGGATAGCTGGCTCCTCACCTGATCTCAACTGGCGTGGCCCCGCCCTCTGCCTCCTGGAGGGATTATAAGAAGGCAAGGAGCAGCAGCTAGCAGAAGGAAACAGAGAGGCCATTAGCACAAAGGAGGAAGAAGAAGCGGCAAGCAGATAGAAGCAGCGAGTAGGGGCAGCGGCAGAGGGCAGATCGCAGAGCGGAGAGCTGAGAGCACATCTTTAGGTTGCAGATCACAGATAGGCAGATCGCAGTGTGCAGGACGCATCATTGGGAAGCACCTCAGATAGACGAACCCTTAGTTCACAGGATGCAGGACGCACCTTTGAGAAGAAGCAGCAGAACTAGAAGATAAGATCTCTGAAAGTGTAGTCTCTCTCTCTTAAGCAAAGTCTCTCTCTCTCTCTCCTCTCAAAGCAAGTAAACCTCATTTCCTCTATCCTCTATAAACAAACAAGCAAGCAAGGAAGCAGCCCAGAAATAGAGGTAACTCAGTTTCCAGTCCGCCACCCATAAAGACCCGCGCAAATTGTTGCTGCAGGCAGTGACAAATATCCACGGATTTGGTACTGCAAAGAGACAGCGACACCTGATCGTCTCTCTATTCCCTCACTCACTATCTTCCAGCCATACCAGCTTCATTGTTCCTCCTTGAAACCTGATACCTCTACCCCAGGACCTTGGCTCTAACTCTCCAGTGTCCTGGAATGCTCTTCTTCTATTAAACAATTTCCTCAACTCTCAAGACTTTGCTCAAATCTCACCTTCCCAAGTTAACCTGACTACCATAAGTCAACCCAAGACTGTGTCTCTCCTATGATATTCCACTTCTATTTCTATAACATGTTCCATCTTCTAACACATTAGGTCACTTATTCATTTATTAGGTTCAGTGTCAGCTACTAAGTCAGAAGCTCTAGCAAAATAGAGATCTTTCTTAGGTCACTGATGGATTCCACACAGCTGGAACCAGTATCTGGCCTCCATTAGGAGTTCAGTGTTTGTGAATGAAGGTAATTGTCCCTGGGAATGTAATGCTAAACCCAAATAAAATGCAAAAGCATTTCGCATGGTTCTTGATTTACTGAAAACCTTATAAGGATTCTGGCCTCATCCTGTGACAAGTGTGTTCATGAACCATTTCTTATCATTACATTGTAACAAACTTTATTTAAAATCATTGTGTCTCTATCTATCCCTACGTTCCCCCAGATTTTTACAAATTTTGTCATGCAACTGTGCAAGGGATTCATCTAACATAAACTCAGTGGTCATCTTGAAAAGTCACAGCAAAACTAGGTTATATTACAGCTAAAAATTCTTATAGTTGTCAAAGGGACTCAAAAATCAAGTTGCCACCAGGACCATTCTCCCTCCCATGACTCTAAGGAGGGTGCTTCCTTTGCCTCTTCTAGTTTCTGGTGACTCCTGGTATTCTGACAGATAGCAGCATTGATCCTAGTATCTGCCTCCACCTTCACATAACCTTGTCTTCAGTATATCTGTTTCCTTGTCTCCTTCTCCTTCCCTGTATCTTCTACAAATACCAGGTGTTGGATTTGTGACCCACCATAAATCCAGGATGAGGTCCTTAAATAATTATATATACAAAGACCTTATTTCCAAATAAGGTCACATTCTGAGGTTCTGGAGAGACATGATTTTTGAGACATACTATTTCACTATGATGTATAAAATTTACATGGGAAAATTTTTAAATCATATATAGGATATTATCCTCCATGATTTTTGTCTTCTTGATGTTCTAAGTTTTTATTTTGCCTTATTTTTATTTTGCTTTGTTTTGTTTTTTGTGTGTTTCAAAGGGGAAAAGTCAAACAACCTATCCCCCTTCTTTAGAATAGCTTCCAAAGGTGATAAAATAATAACACATCAATACTTTTGTTCTAAGTAGTTGGAAGTAGGTAAATTTCTCCCAAATGTTCTATAACCCAGAAATAAAAGATCAGAGTTGAGAAAACATGAACATAAAATTGACAGGAGAATATCTGGAGAAACCCTGCCAAGGTAACCTTGACTCAGGATGTCATGTACTATACAGACACAACATTACGTAACATCATGGGTCCAAAGTTAAGCATTAGTGGAGCTCTTCCCCCTACCTTGACCAATGGCAGGATCATTTTCAAAACTTCATGAGAAACCACAGAGATGTTTAAATAGGAGCTTCCCCTCAGTGCTTGGCTATAGCTGAGTGACAAACAGAAACCTCCCACAGACTGAACCAATAGCAGACCATGGCAGACACCTGGAGTGATAAACCCAAGTCCCCAAAGCCTTTCACTTTCAAAAGATTGGGCACAACGGCTAGGTACGGGCCTTTTGGTTGTACAAATAATTAGGATAAGTCCATGGGACATTTAACAAGTGTTTGTTAATGGTGATATCACAGTTATATAATGTTTTCCCATGTATATCACTTTTGTGTATATTACAAAAACAGTTGCTTCCTATATTGAAAGATCCAAGGATGGGGATTTTGTTCAATAACAATATACAAATAAATCCAAATTCTGTTTGGATAGCAAGTTCAACATCTTGTTAGCTACAGTGATGTAACAAAAAAGAATAAAGAAATAGAATAAGATTCACTTTAATTCTGATCTTAGAAAACTTAGAATTTGGGTTTCTAGCATATCTGGTAGAAAAGTATTACATTTTTTATAAATAAAATTGTTGATGGTGCGCTCTGGTGTGAAGTTAAGTTTGATCCTGGTGCATGAAGGGCTTGGGCTCCTCTGCCCACTGGTGCCAGGAATGCCTGCTTGATAGTGTTCTCTTTAGAGATACTCTCTGGCCAGTTATGATGAACTCTGTTCTGGAATCATTGCTGTTTTCAAACTGGGTTTTTAGATTCTTCTTTTTCTTTCTTTTATTTTTCTTTTCTTCTCTTTTTTTTTTTTTTTTTTTTTTTTTTTGTCTTTTTAAACTCAATTACTTGGGCTTTCTCATCACATTCCTATCAACATTCCAAATGCAGCTCCAACTTCTTCCTTACATGAAACCTCTGCCCCAAGTGAACTAGTCTATTTATGGTTTCTTTCTTCTTTTTTTTTTTTTTGTAAACAAATGGGATACATGTTTCTGTTTGCACATGGAGTAAAGACATACCATTTGTGTAATCATACATTTACATAGGGTAATGATGTTTGATTCATTCTGTTATTTTTCCCTTCCCCCCCTACCTCTCCCATTCCTCTTTTCCCTGTATACAGTCCTTCCTTCCTCTATTCTTGCCCCCCTCCCTAACCCTAATCCTAACACTAACCCCTCCCACCCCCCATTGTGTGTCATCATCCGCTTATCAGTGAGATCATTCATCTTTTGGATTTTTGAGATTGGTTTATCTCACTTAACATGATATTCTCCAATTTCATACATTTGCCTGCAAATATCATAATTTTATCATTCTTTATGGTGGAGTAATATTGCATTGTGTATATATACAACTGTTTCTTTATCCATTCATCAATTGAAGGACATCTAGGTTGGTTCCACAATCTGGCTATTGTGAACTGAGCAGCTAAGAACATTGATGTGGCTGTATCTCTGTAGTATGCTGATTTTAAGTCCTTTGGGTATAGGCCAAGGAGTGGGATAGCTGGGTCAAATGGTGGTTCCATTCCAAGCTTTCTGAGGAATCTCCATACTGCTTTTCAGAGTGGCTGCACTAATTTGCAACCCCACCAGCAATGTATGAGTGTACCTTTTTCCCCACATCCTCACCAACACCTATTGTTGCTTGTGTTCTTGATAATCGCCATTCTAATTGGGGTGAGATGGAATCTTAGGGTGGTTTTGATTTGCATTTCTCTTATTACTAGAGATGTTGAACATTTTTTCATATATCTGTTGATTGCTTGTAGATATTCTTCTGGGAAGTGTCTGTTCATTTCCTTAGCCATTCACAATGGAAATTACTATCAGCATTGATATAATTTTTTTTCTTTTTATTGTAAACAAATGGGATACATGTTGTTTCTCTGTACATGGCGTAAAGGCATACCATTTGTGTAATCATAAATTTACATAGGGTAATGTTGTTTGATTCATTCTGCCATTTTTTCCCTTCCCCCCCTCCCACCCCTCCCCTCCATCTATACAGTCCTTCCTTCCTCCATTCCTGCCCCCCTCCCTAAACCCAACTCCAACCCCAACACTAACCCTTCCCACCCCCCATTATGTGTCATCATCCACTTATTAGCGATATCATTCTTCCTTTGGTTTTTTGAGATTGGCTTATCTCACTTAGCATGATATTCTCCAGTTTCATCCATTTGCCTGCAAATGCCATAATTTTATCGTTCTTTATGGCTGAGTAATATTCCATTGTATATATATATACCACAGTTTCTTTATCCATTCATCAATTGAAGGACATCTAGGTTGGTTCCACAATCTGGCTATTGTGAACTGAGCAGCTATGAACATTGATGTGGCTGTATCTCTGTAATATGCTGATTTTAAGTCCTTTGGGTATAGGCCAAGGAGTGGGATAACTGGGTCAAATGGTGGTTCCATTCCAAGTTTTCTAAGGAATCTCCACACTGCTTTCCAGAGTGGCTGCACTAATTTGCAGCCCCACCAGCAATGTAAGAGTGTACCTTTCTCCCCACATCCTCGCCAACACCTGTTGTTGCTTGTATTCTTGATAATTGCCATTCTAATTGGGGTGAGATGGAATCTTAGGGTGGTTTTGATTTGCATTTCTCTTATTACTAGAGATGTTGAACATTTTTCCATATGTTTGTTGATTGCTTGTATATCTTCTTCTGTGAAGTGTCTATTCATTTCCTTAGCCCATTTGTCAATTGGATTATTTGCATTCTTGGTGTAGAGTTTTTTGAGTTCTTTATAGATTCTGGAGATTAGTGCTCTATCTGAAGTATGATTGGCAAAGATTTTCTCCCACTCTGTAGGCTCTTTCTTTGCATTGCTGATAGTTTCCTTTGCTGAGAGAAAGCTTTTTAGTTTGAATCTATCCCAGTTATTGATTCTTGCTTTTATTTCTTGTGCTATGGGAGTCCTGTTGAGGAAGTCTGGTCCTAAGCCGACATGTTGAAGCTCTGGACCTACTTTTTCTTCTATAAGATGCAAGGTCTCTGGTCTGATTCCGAGATCCTTAATCCATTTTGAGTTTAGTTTCGTGCATGGTGAGAGATATGGGTTTAGTTTCATTCTGTTGCATATGGATTTCCAATTCTCCCAGCACCATTTGTTGAAGAGGCTATCTTTTCTCCATTGCATATTTTTGGCCCCTTTGTCTAGTATGAGAAAATTGTATTTATTTGGGTTTCTGTCCGTGTCCTCTATTCTGTACCATTGATCCACCTTTCTATTTTGGTACCCATACCATGCCGTTTTTGTTACTATTGCTTTGTAGTAGAGTTGAAGATCTGGTATTGCGATACCCCCTGCTTCACTCTTTCTGCCGAGGATTGCTTTAGCTATTCTGGGTTTTTTATTCTTCCAGATGAATTTCATAATTGCTTGCTCTATTTCTGTAAGGTACATCATTGGGATATTAATTGGAATTGCATTGAATCTGTATAGCACTTTTGGTAGTATGGACATTTTGACAATATTAATTCTTCCTATCCAAGAACATGGGAGATCTTTCCATCTTCTAAGGCTTTCTTTAATTTCTTTCTTTAGTGTTCTGTAGTTCTCATTGTAGAGGTCTTTCACCTCTTTTGTGAGATTGATTCCCAAATACTTTATTTTTTTCGAAGCTATTGTGAATGGGGTAGTTTTCCTAATTTCTCTTTCTGAAGATTCATCGCTTATATATAAAAATGCCTTAGATTTATGTGCATTGATCTTATATCCTGCTACTTTACTGAATTCACTTATGAGATCTAAAAGTTTTCTGGTGGAATTTCCTGGTTCCTCTAAGTATACCATCATATCATCAGCAAATAGGGATAGTTTGAGTTCTTCTTTTCCTATTCGTATCCCTTTAATTTCTTTGGTCTGTCTAATTGCTCTGGCTAGAGTTTCAAGGACGATATTGAATAGAAGTGGTGAAAGAGGTCATCCCTGCCTTGTTCCAGTTTTTAGAGGGAATGCTTTCAGTTTTTCACCATTTAGAATGATATTAGCAATGGGTTTAGCATAGATGGCCTTTACAATGTTAAGGAATGTTCCCACTATCCCTATTTTTTCTAGTGTTTTGAGCATGAAGTGGTGCTGTATTTTATCAAATGCTTTTTCTGCATCTATTGAAATAATCATGTGATTCTTGACTTTAAGTCTATTGATATGGTGAATGACATTTATTGATTTTCTGATGTTGAACCAACCTTGCATCCCTTGGATGAAACCCACTTGATCATGGTGCACTATCTTTTTAATATGTTTTTGTATGCGATTTGCTAAAATTTTGTTTAGAATTTTTGCGTCAATGTTCATTAAGGATATTAGTCTGAAATTTTCTTTCCTCGATGTGTCTCTGTCTGGTTTAGGAATCAGGGTAATATTGGCTTCATAGAATGAGTTTGGGAGAGTTCCCTCCTCTTCTATTTTCTGGAATACTTTGAGAAGTATTGGAATGAGTTCTTCTTTAAAAGTTTTGTAGAACTCGGCTGAGAACCCATCTGGTCCTGGACTTTTCTTTGTTGGAAGGCTTTTGATGACTTCTTCTATTTCATTACTTGAAATTGGTCTATTTAAATTGTGTATGTCCTCCTCGTTCAGTTTAGGCAATTCATATGTCTCTAGAAACCTGTTGATGTCTTCGAAATTTTCTATTTTGTTGGAGTATAGGTTTTTCAAAATAGCTTCTAATTATGTTTTGTATTTCGGTCGTGTCTGTTGTGATATTTCCTTGTTCATTCCGAATTTTAGTGATTTGGGTTTTCTCTCGTCTTCTCTTTGTTAGTGTGGCTAAAGGTTTATCAATTTTGTTTATTTTTTTGAAGAACCAACTATTTATTTTGTCAATTTTTTGTATTGTTTCTTTTGTTTCAATTTTGTTGATTTCCGCTCTGAGTTTAACTATTTCCTGTCTTCTACTACTTTTGGTCTTGGTCTGTTTTTCTTTTTCTAGGGCTTTGAGCTGTAGTGTTAGGTCATTTATTTTTTGAGTTTTACTTCTTTTATTAAATGCGCTCCATGAAATAAATCTTCCTCTAAGTACCGCTTTCATAGTGTCCCAGAGATTTTGATATGTTGTTTCTTTGTTCTCGTTTACCTCTAAGAATTTTTTAATTTCCTTCCTAATATCTTCTGTTATCCATTCATCATATAGTAGCATATTGTTTAATCTCCAGGTGTAGGAGTAGTTTCTGTTTTTTACTCTTTCATTTATTTCTAACTTCAATCCATTATGATCTGATAGAATACAAGGTAGTGTCTCTATCTTCTTGTATTTTCTGACATTAGCTTTGTGGCATAATATATGGTCTATTTTAGAGAAGGATCCATGTGCTGCTGAGAAGAAAGTGTATTCGCTCTTGGTTGGATGGTATATTCTATAAATGTCTGTTAAGTCTAAATTATTGATTGTGTTATTGAGATCTATGGTTTCTTTGTTCAATTTTTGTTTGGAAGATCTGTCCAGTGGTGAAAGAGGCGTGTTAAAATCACCTAGTATTATTGTGTTATGGTCTATTTGGTTTCTAAAATTGAGAAGGATTTGTTTAACATACATGGATGAGCCACTGTTTGGGGCATAGATGTTTATGATTGTTATATCTTGCTGATTTATGCTTCCATTAAGCAGTATGAAATGTCCTTCTTTATCCCTTCTAACTAACATTGGCTTGAAGTCCACATTATCTGAAATGAGGATGGATACTCCAGCTTTTTTGCTGAGCCCATGTGCATGGTATGTTTTTCCCCATCCTTTCACCTTTAGTCTATGGGTATCTCTTTCTATGAGGTGAGTCTCTTTCAGGCAACATATTGTTGGATCTTTCTTTTTAATCCAATCTGCCAGTCTATGTCTTTTGATTGATGAATTCAGGCCATTAACATTCAGGGTTATTATTGAGATATGATTTGTATTCCCAGTCATTTGGTTCATATTTAAAATTTTTGACACATCTTGGTTCTTCCTTTATTTGACAGTTCCTTTAGGATAATTCCTCCCTTTGCTGATTTGCTTCTTTGTTTTTTATCTCTTCCTCATGAAATATTTTGCTGAGAATGTTCTGTAATGCTGGCTTTCTTTTTGTAAATTCTTTTAGCTTTTGTTTATCATGGAATGATCTTATTTCATCGTCAAATTTGAAGGTAAGTTTTGCTGGGTATAAGATTCTTGGTTGGCATCCATTTTCTTTCAGAGCTTGAAAAATGTTGTTCCAGGCCCTTCTAGCTTTTAGGGTCTGGATTGAAATATCTGCTGATATCCGTATTGGCTTCCCCCTGAATGTAACTTGGTTCTTTTCTCTCACAGCCTTTAAAATTCTGTCTTTATTTTGTATGTTAGGTATTTTCATTATAATGTGCCTTGGTGTGGGTCTGTTGTAATTTTGTGTATTTGGAGTCCTATAAGCCTCTTGGACTTGATTTTCCATTTCATTCTTCAGATTTGGGAAATTTTCTGATATTATTTCTTCAAATAGATTGTTCATTCCATTGGTTTGTTTCTCTAAGCCTTCCTCAATCCCAATAACTCTCAAATTTGGCCTTTTCATGATATCCCATAGTTCTTGGAGATTCTGTTCATGATTTCTCACCATCTTCTCTGTTTGTTCAACTTTGTTTTCAAGGTTAAATATTTTGTCTTCAATATCTGAAGTTCTGTCTTCCAGCTGTTCTATCCTATTGGTTATGCTTTCTATGGAGTTCTTAATTTGGTTTATTGTTTCCTTCATTTCAAGGATTTCTGTTTGTTTTTTTTTCAATATCTCTAACTCATTATTGAAATGATCTTTTGCTTCCTGAATTTGCTCTGTTAACTGTCGATTGGTGCGATCGTTCAATGCCTGCATTTGCTCTTTCATCTCATCGTTTGTTTCCCTAATCATTTTAATTATGTACATTCTGAACTCCCTTTCTGTCATTTCTTCTGCCATGCTGTCGTTGGATTTTATTGATGTAACATCTAGATTTGTTTGGGGCATTTTCTTCCCTTGTTTTCTCATATTGTTCAGGGATCAGTGGGTCATTAAGATATTGGAGATTTCCTCTATCAACTTATAATGTCCCTGAAGATTGCTAGTATATCCCCTCTTATCCTTCAGTAGCCTGAAGTCTTGGAGGAGCTTGATAATGCAGAGCTCCACGAAGAAGCTGCCTCTCTAGGTGTGGTAACCCTCAGGTGGCGTATATTCCCTGCTAGTGGGCGGAGGTGCCTCCACTTGTTGACCAATGGTCATCCAATGGGGAAGTAGACTGTGGGCTGAGGCAAGGCCTGTTTGTGCCTATGTCTCTGGCTTTACCGTCCCTGTGGGAAAACCTCCCCCGGCCGGGAAAAGTCACTCGGTGGGGACGTCTCGCTGGTCAGTTGCCCTCCTAGAGGTTCCCCTCAATCTACAACTACCACCTGGGCTGGGCTGTCTTCCTCTGCAACGATCCCAGGGGCCCGGACCTACGTCCTGGGCCTGGGAGCCTCACCCTTCTCAGGCGAGTCTCCTTAGGCTGCCTCTCCCAGAGAATCTGCCCGCCACCCTGGAAACTTCGCTCCGCCCCTAGGCATGTCTCTGTGCGGCTCTTCCAGCAAGAAGCCACCTAGCTCCTGGGACCCTGCTCTGCACCAATCGCCTGGCTATGCAGCCCCTCCCCTGAGCCACCACCTGGAGCCCCGTAAAATAGCTCCAAGACCCAGAGACCCTCCACACACCTCCTCCTCCGGACAGCCACCCGGTTTCCGACGCAGTCACTAGTGTTCAGGAGCGGTTGCTTTTAGTCCAATCAGCTCACCACTCGCCTCCTCCTCTGGCAACCGCCTGTGGTTCTGATGCAGTCACTCCCAGACTAAGCGTCCCACCGCTCTCCTCCTTCAGGCAGGCCACCAGTGTTCTGGAGCAGCTGCTCCGAGTTCAAACAGCTCGGCACGCAGCTCCTCCTTCGGCAACCGCCCGCAGCTCTGATGCAGTCACTCCCAGGTCAAGCAACACGCCGTGCTCCTCCTCCTCCTCCGGGCAACCTCCCGGCACTCAGGAGCGCTCGCTCTGAGTTCAAACAGTTCACCACGCAGCTCCTCCTCTGGCAACCACCTGTGGTTCTGATGCAGTCACTCCCAGACCAAGCAACACGCCGCGCTCCTCCTCCTCCTCCGGGCAGTCCCCCGGCGCTCAGGAGCGCCCACTCTGAGTTCAAACAGCTCACCACGCAGCTCCTCCTCTGGCAAGCGCCCGTGGCTCTGATGCAGTCACTCCTAGACCCAAGCGACCCACCGGGCCTCTCCTCCTCCTCCGGGCAACCCCCCGGTGTTCGGAAGCGGTCACTCTGGGTCCAAACAGCTCGCCACGAAGCTCCTCCCCAGGCAGCCGCCCAGAGCCCCAGCGGCTGCTCGAGTCCAAGCGCTATGCTGAGCCGCCTCCTCTACGATGATCCCAGTTGTCCGTGTTTACCGCTCCAGCGGAGGGAGGGGCGTCTCGCCGAGCAACTCCACTTCACAAATTCCCTGCGTTCCGGGGCTACCGCCCCATCCGGGACGCCTCCCCAACAGGAGAGACTCACCCGGCAGCTTTGAGTTGGTCCCAAGTCTCTCACTATCTCCTCTTTTGAATCTTGCGTCCTGGAGCAGCGTGAAATGCAGCCGCCCTCTAGTCCGCCATCTTGGCCCCACCATCAGCATTGATATTTTTAAGTTCTACATGGTTTCTTCCTGCTTCCCCCTTTGGTACTGGACATTATCCCAGTCCTCTACTAGTTTTTCAATAGTTTTCTTGTTCAAGGCTTGAGGAGATTTTAATTTTTTGAAGGCAGAGGGGATATGCAAACTATTAATTTTTAATTATTATAATCACGTGGTACAATTCCAGATTCCAAGTGCCCACTCTGTGGACCACACCCTCATTTCTAGCAAAATGTTCACCATATTCCCTGCTATGTTCATCCCTCCATGGAGCTACACAGCTACAGGGTTTGAACATGACTTTCTCTCCCCACCCCACCCCACAGTCTCTCTTTATAGCTCTCAAATGTGACTTTGGTTGCATATTCATGTCTAAATCTGCTTCATTCTAGTTCTTAAATCCACCTTTTCAATTCTGACACATATTTAATCTCCCTGGAACCCTGCTTTCCCAGGTCTCCAGGCCCTGCTGAACTTAAAACATTAAAAAGTGACAACTCAATTGACCAATTAAATCCCCAGCCCAGTGACCCAGGAGAGATGTTGGGAGAAAGGAATTTGGACCTGAAGCTGGACCCTAATGCTTTGCATTGTAGAAGCAAGTAGTAAATAAAAAGGAAGAAGACACATTCTGCAGGAGGGGAAATGTTTACAGATTCTACAAAGGGCAGGAAAGAAGGTAGATGTGAGCTGAAGAAAATATAAACAAGGAAAGGAACCAAGCAAGGACCCCTTATCAGACTGATTTGGAGCTCTTAATCCTCAGTCTCACAGAATTCAGTCTTTCACTGGGTCACCTTAGGAAAAATTCCCATGCATTGCTTTAAAATTCATCTTTATTAAGGATAGAAAGTAAAAAGTATAGACATGTAAGGAATAAGTAACTAATATCCTGTGGTTTGTCAGAATATCAGGTACTTCTGGGGGAAGGAGACACAAAAAGCGCTTCAAAGGTATTTGTCATTTATTTCTCAAGTGGGTGATGGATACATCAGTAATTATAATTAATTCTTTATCATTTTTTGAATGTGTAAATGATTATGTAAGAACTTCTAAATAAACAAACTTTAGAAGCTCAAAAAAATAAAATAAAATTGTTGAGTTATTTAAAAGGAAATTTAGAATTTAGTGTGTCTACGTGCCATCTTATCTTTCCATAATCACTCAAATAGGTGAGAACTAAAATGTTCATGGATTCTATCTCTGTTTCTATATCTAAGTAGGTTGGTAATTTAAGTCAGTTAACCAGAACATAAAACATTACAAATTTGAATTCTTCTACACCATATTTTCAGTTATTTACTACTAATAGGCATTTAGAAAAATAAGAAGCAATAAATGCAGTAAACTTAATTAAATTTTTCCCTTCATCAAAAAGGTGAAAAATGAGCAAAATATGATATACCTGTGCAATGGAGTACTGCTCAGCAATAAAAAGAAATGAAGTCATTGTCTTACTCTGCTTGGAATGCTATAATAAATACTTCTCACAGCTTTGGTGTCTCAAAAGTCTGAGATCAAGGTGTATAGGTATGTGCATATATACATATATATATGTACACATATATGCATGTGTATTATATGCTTATCACACTGAACCTTTAAAATAAATACATTTTATTGATTATTAGTTTATATCTCAGTAAAATTGCTATAAAATGAAACATAAAAATTAGGAAAAGTACCAACTTAAAGAATTTCTTAAATGAATCATCAATGAGATAGGTTGTAATATATGAAATTGTGAAGTAACCAAGCTGTCCACAAATATATTAAATTTGTTTTTATCAGGAAGATCAGAAGGTAAAGCTCTTCTTTACAAAAGTGTGCCAACAAATGTATACATAGAAAGAATAATGGAGATCGGGGTTTCAAGATGGTGGACTAGAGGGTGGCTGCATTTCATGTTGCTCCAGGACGCAGGATTCAAAAGAGGAGATAGTGAGAGACTTGGGACCAACTCAAAGCCGCCGGGTGAGTCTCTCCCGTTGGGGAGGTGTCCCGGATGGGGCGGTAGCCCCAGAACGCAGGGAACTTTGTGAAGTAGAGTTGCTCGGCGAGACACCCCTCCCCCCGCTGGAGCAGTAAACACGGACAACTGAGATCATCCCAGAAGAGGCGGTTCAGCACAGCGCTTGGACTCGGAGCAACCACTGGAGCTCCGGGCGGCTGCCTGAGGAAGAGCTGCATGGCGAGCTGTTTGGACTCAGAGCGACCGCTTCTGAACACCCGGAGGTTGCCCGGAGGAAGAGGAGAAGCATGGCGGGTCCCTTGGTCTAGGAGTGACTGCATCAGAGCCATAGGCGGTTGCCAGAGGAGGAGGCGAGTGGTAAGTTGTTTGGACTCAAAGCACCACTCCTGAACACCCGGGGGGCTTCCCCGAGGAGGAGGAGGAACAGGGCGGGTCACTTGGACTTGGAGTGACTGCCTAGGGCTACGGGCGGTTGGTGGGAGGAGGAGACCCGAAGTGAGTTGCTTGAACTCCTAGTGACTGCGTTGGAAACCAGGCAGCTGTCCGGAGGAGGAGGTGTGTGGAGGGTCTCTGGGTCTCGGAGCTATTGTACGGGGCTCCAGGTGGTGGCTCAGAGGAGGGGCCGCATAGCCAGGCGATTAGGTGCAGAGCAGGGTCCTAGGACCGGCTTCTTGCTGGAAGAGCCGCACAGAGACATGCCTAGGGGCGGAGCGAAGTTTCCAGGACTGCGGGCAGATTCTCTGGGAGAGGCAGCCTAAGGAGACTCATCTGCGAAGGGTGAGACTCCCAGGCCCAGGAGGTAGGTCCGGGCCCCTGGGAACGTTGCAGAGGAAGACAGCCCAGCCCAGGTGGTAGTTGTAGACTGAGGGGAACCTCTAGGAGGGGAACTGACCAGCGAGACCTCCCCACTGGGTGAGACTTCCCTGCCGGGTGAGGTTTTCCCACAAGGACGATAAAACCAGAGACAGAGGCACAAACAGGCCTTGCCTCAGCCCACAGCCTAGTTCCCCTTTGGATGACCATTGGTCAACAAGTGGAGGCACCTCTGACCACTATCAGGGAATATACCCCACCTGAGGGTCACCAACCCTAGAGAGGCAGCCTCCTTGTGGAGCACTGCATTATCAACTTCTTCCAAGACTTAAGGCTACTGAAGGATAAGAGGGGATATACTAGCAATCTTCAGGGACATTATAAGTCAATAGAGGAAATCTGCAATATCTTAATGACCCACTGTTTCCTGAACAATATGAGAAAACAAGGGGAAAAAATGCCCCAAACAAATCTAGATGTTACATCAATAAAATCCAACAACAGCATGGCAGAAGAAATGACAGAAAGGGAGTTTAGAATGTACATAATTAAAATGATCAGGGAAGCAAACGATGAGATGAAAGAGCAAATGCAGGCATTGAATGATGAGATGAAAGAGCAAATGCAGGCATTGAATGATAGCACCAATCGACAGTTAAAAGAGCAAATACAGGAAGCAAAAGATCATTTCAATAATGAGTTAGAGATATTGAAAAAAAAACAAACAGAAAACCTTGAAATGAAGGAAACAATAAACCAAATTAAGAACTCCATAGAAAGCACAACCAATAGGATAGAACACCTGGAAGACAGAACCTCAGATACTGAAGAAAAAATATTTAACCTTGAAAACAAAGTTGAACAAACAGAAGCTGGTAAGAAATCATGAACAGAATCTCCAAGAACTATGGGATATCATGAAAAGGCCAAATTTGAGAATTATTGGGATTGAGGAAGGCTTAGAGAAACAAACCAAAGGAATGAACAATCTATTCAATGAAATAATATCAGAAAATTTCCCAAATCTGAAGAATGAAATGGAAAATCAAGTTCAAGAGGCTTATAGGACTCCAAATACACAAAATTACAACAGACCCACACCAAGGCACATTATAATGAAAATACCTAACATACAAAATAAAGACAGAATTTTAAAGGCTGTGAGAGAAAAGAACCAAATTACATTCAGGGGGAAACCAATACGGATATCAGCAGATTTCTCAATCCAGACCCTAAAAGCTAGAAGGGCCTGGAACAACATTTTTCAAACTCTGAAAGAAAATGGATGCCACCCAAGAATCTTATACCCAGCAAAACTTACCTTCAAATTTGATGATGAAATAAAATCATTCCATGATAAACAAAAGCTAAAAGAATTTACAAAAAGAAAGCCAGCATTATAGAACATTCTAAGCAAAATATTCCATGAGGAAGAGATAAAACACAAAGAAGCAAATCAGCAAAGGGAGGAATTATCCTAAAGGAACTGTCAAATAAAGGCGGAACCAAGTTGTGTCAAAATATAAATAAATAAATAAAATTTTAAAAATGAACCAAATGACCGGGAATAAAAATCATATCTCAATAATGAATGTTAATGGCCTGAATTCATCAATCAAAAGACATAGACTGGCAGATTGGATTAAAAAGAAAGATCCAACAATATGTTGCCTGAAAGAGACTCACCTCATAGAAAGAGATACCATAGACTAAAGGTGAAAGGATGGGGAAAAACATACCATGCACATGGACTCAGCAAAAAAGCTGGAGTATCAATCCTCATTTCAGATAATGTGGACTTCAAGCCAAAGTTAGTCAGAAGGGATAAGGAAGGACATTTCATACTGCTTAAGGGAAGCATAAATCAGCAAGATATAACAATCATAAACATCTATGCCCCAAACAGTGGCTCATCCATGTATGTCAAACAAATCCTTCTCAATTTTAGATACTAAATAGACCGTAACACAATAATACTAGGTGATTTTAACATGCCTCTCTCACCACTGGACAGATCTTCCAAACAAAAATTGAACAAAGAAACCATAGATCTCAATAACACAATCAATAATTTAGACTTAACAGACATTTACAGAATATACCATCCAACCAAGAGCAAATACACTTTTTTCTCAGCAGCACATGGATCCTTCTCTAAAATAGACCATATATTATGCCACAAAGCTAATGTTAGCAAATACAAGAAGATAGAGACACTACCTTGTATTCTATCAGATCATAATGGATTGAAGTTAGAAATAAATGAAAGAGTAAAAAACAGAAACTACTCCTACACCTGGAGATTAAACACTATGCTACTATATGATGAATGGATAACAGAAGATATTAGGAAGGAAATTAAAAAATTCTTAGAGGTAAATGAGAACAAAGAAACATCATATCAAAATCTCTGGGACACTATGAAAGCAGTACTTAGAGGAAAATTTATTTCATGGAGCGCATTTAATAAAAGAAGTAAAACTCAACAAATAAACAACCTAACATTACAGCTCAAAGCCCTAGAAAAAGAAGAACAGACCAACACCCAAAGTAGTAGAAGACAGGAAATACTTAAACTCAGAGCGGAAATCAACAAAATTGAAACAAAAGAAACAATACAAAAATTGACAAAATAAATAGTTGGTTCTTCGAAAAAATAAACAAAATTGATAAACCTTTAGCCACACTAACAAAGAGAAGACGAGAGAAAACCCAAATCACTAAAATTCGGAATGAACAAGGAAATATCACAACAGACACGACCGAAATACAAAACAGAATTAGAAGCTATTTTGAAAATCTATACTCCAACAAAATAGAAAATTTCGAAGACATCAACAGGTTTCTAGAGACATATGAATTGCCTAAACTGAACAAGGAGGACATACACAATTTAAATAGTCCAATTTCAAGTAATGAAATAGAAGAAGTCATCAAAAGCCTACCAACAAAGAAAAGTCCAGGACCAGATGGGTTCTCAGCCGAGTTCTACAAAACCTTTAAAGAAGAGCTCATTCCAATACTTCTCAAAGTATTCCATAAAATAGAAGAGGAGGGAACCCTCCCAAACTCGTCTATGAAGCCAATATCACCCTGATACCTAAACCAGACAGAGACACATCGAGGAAAGGAAATTTCAGACCAATATCCTTAATGAACATCGACGCAAAAATTCTAAACAAAATTTTAGCAAATCGCATACAAATATATATTAAAAAGATAGTGCACCACGATCAAGTGGGTTTCATCCCAGGGATGCAAGGTTGGTTCAACATCAGAAAATCAATAAATGTCATTCACCATATCAATAGACTTAAAGTCAAGAATCACATGATTATTTCAATAGATGCAGAAAAATCATTTGATAAAATACAGCACCCCTTCATGCTCAAAACACTAGAAAAAATAGGGATAGTGGGAACATTCCTTAACATTGTAAAGGCCATCTATGCTAAGCCCATGGCTAATATCATTCTAAATGGTGAAAAACTGAAAGCATTCCCCCTTAAAACTGGAACAAGGCAGGGATGCCTGCTTTCACCACTTCTTTTCAATATTGACCTTGAAACTCTAGCCAGAGCAATTAGACAGACCAAAGAAATTAAAGGGATACGAATAGGAAAAGAAGAACTCAAACTATCCCTGTTTGCTGATGATATGATTATATACTTAGAGGAACCAGGAAATTCCACCAGAAAACTTTTAGATCTCATAAGTGAATTCAGTAAAGTAGCAGGATATAAGATCAATGCACATAAATCTAAGGCATTTTTATACATAAGTGATGAATCTTCAGAAAGAGAAATTAGGAAAACTACCCATTCACAATAGCATCGAAAAAAATAAAGTATTTGGGAATCAATCTCACAAAAGAGGTGAAAGACCTCTACATTGAGAACTACAGAACACTAAAGAAAAAAATTAAAGAAAACCTCAGAAATGGAAAGATCTCCCATGTTCTTGGATAGGAAGAATTAATATTGTCAAAATGTCCATACTACCAAAAGTGCTATACAGATTCAATGCAATTCCAATTAAAATCCCAATGATGTACCTTACAGAAATAGAGCAAGCAATTATGAAATTCATCTGGAAGAATAAAAAACCCAGAATATCTAAAGCAATCCTCAGTAGAAAGAGTGAAGCAGGGGGTATCGCAATACCAGATCTTCAACTCTACTACAAAGCAATAGTAACAAAAACGGCATGGTATGGGTACCAAAATAGAAAGGTGGATCAATGGTACAGAATAGAGGACACGGACACAAACCCAAATAAATACAATTTTCTCATACTAGACAAAGGGGCCAAAAATATGCAATGGAGAAAAGATAGCCTCTTCAACAAATGGTGCTGGGAGAATTGGAAATCCATATGCAACAGAATGAAACTAAACCCATTTCTCTCACCATGCACGAAACTAAACTCAAAATGGATTAAGGACCTCGGAATCAGACCAGAGACCTTGCATCTTATAGAAGAAAAAGTAGGTCCAGAGCTTCAACATGTCGGCTTAGGACCAGACTTCCTCAACAGGACTCCCATAGCACAAGAAATAAAAGCAAGAATCAATAACTGGGATAGATTCAAACTAAAAAGCTTTCTCTCAGCAAAGGAAACTATCAGCAATGTGAAGAAAGAGCCTACAGAGTGGGAGAAAATCTTTGCCAATCATACTTCAGATAGAGCACTAATCTCCAGAATCTATAAAGAACTCAAAAAACTCTACACCAAGAATGTAAATAATCCAATTGACAAATGGGCTAAGGAAATGAATAGACACTTCACAGAAGAAGATCTACAAGTAATCAACAAACATATGGAAAAATGTTCAACATCTCTAGTAATAAGAGAAATGCAAATCGAAACCACCCTAAGATTCCATCTCACCCCATTTAGAATGGCGATTATCAAGAATACAAGCAACAACAGGTGTTGGCGAGGATGTGGGGAGAAAGGTACACTCATCCATTTCTGGTGGGGCTGCAAATTAGTACAGCCACTCTGGAAAGCAGTGTGGAGACTCCTCAGAAAACTTGGAATGGAACCACCATTTGACCCAGTTATCCCACTCCTTGGCCTATACCCGAAGGACTTAAAATCAGCATACTACAGAGATACAGCCACATCAATGTTCATAGCTGCTCAGTTCACAATAGCCAGATTGTGGAACCAACCTAGATGTCCTTCAATTGATGAATGGATAAAGAAACTGTGGTGTATATATATACAATGGAATATTACTCAGCCATAAAGAATGATAAAATTATGGCATTTGCAGGCAAATGGATGAAATTGGAGAATATCATGCTAAGTGAGATAAGCCAATCTCAAAAAAACAAAGGACGAATGATATCACTAATAAGTGGATGATGACCCATAATGGGGGGTGGGAGGGGTTAGTGTTAGGGTTAGAGTTAGGGTTAGGGAGGGGGGCAAGAATGGAGGAAGGAAGGACTGTATAGAGGGAAAAGAGTGGTGGGAGGGGTGGGGGGGAAGGGGAAAAAATAACGAAATGAATCAAACAGCATTACTCTATGTAAATTTATGATTACACAAATGGTATGCCTTTATGCCATGTACAAACAGAGAAACAACAAGTATCCCATTTGTTTACAATAAAATAATAAAAAAAAGAAAGAATAATGGAGATCAAAAATCATTTTGTAACCACTATAGTAATGATTCTTTCAGATGAGACTCATTGATTTATGCTAGAATCATTGCGTGAAAGATTGGGAACATGATATTCTTATTTCAAATAACTGCCTCCACTGGTTACTTACTAATTCAAAAGGGAAAAGATCCATTGAAAATGGAGAAAGCTGGCAGACCTGTCTTTCACAAGGGACCCAACTTACCTTAACTAAAGGAGGAAGGAAGAAGCATTTCTTGATGCGAGAAACTGTAAAGGCTATAGTCACAACTATCTGACTCCTACCATAAATATCTGACTGGAACCTAATCATAGAAAAGAAACTGTAGAACTGAATGGAAAAGTGTTCTGCAAAACATCTGACATGGACCCTTTGCAAATAACAAATGAAATGAGAAGATAGAAAAATTAAAAAATAGATTAATGCCCAGGAATATCCCCTGGAATAAAGAAGACCAAATTGGCATGAAAATTGAATACAATCTATGATCCTTCATTGGTTCTTGGATTTGTGAAATTAAATACCATTAAGTTAATTTGGGGAAGAATCTAGAAAACTTGAATACAGATTGCATATTATTCACATTGTTTCTGAATGAGATTCTTATATTGTATTTATTTAGGAGGATGCCTTTGCTCTTAAGAGATAAGACTATGCTTTTGGGGGTGAAGATAAAATGAAGTGTAGAAAATTTTTAAAACCTGGAGAATCTGGTAAATTGTATATGGGTATTCATTGTACAATTTTTCAGGAGATAAAGTGTACAGATTATCAATGTGCAAAATGAGAAAAAACAGAACATAGAGGATAAGTCACAGAAGTATGATTTCTCAATAGTTCAACACAACTCAAAAATGTAAATACTTCTTTTTCTATAGACCAGGGGGAGAAAAGGATATTTCAGAGGAATGGTAAATGAAACTTTTTAGGGGAACTCAATGGGTTTGGAAACTGTACAACTGGTCTGAGATGAAGTCCATTGGGGCTACAGAACAGAGGATGGATTATAAGTCTGCTCTTTTTAAAATTGTTTTAGTTGTAGGTAGAACACGATACTTTGATTTTATTTTTGTAGGTTCTGAGGCTCAAACCCAGGGCCTCAAGCATGCTAGGCGAACACTCTACCATTGAGCCACAACCGCAGCTCTGTAACACTTCTCTTAAGGCTGAAAATAAAGAATGGTCTGAGACAACGTCTGTTCATGTGTGTTGAGAGACCTCAGTCTTTCTTCCTGTGATATAAGTTTAGTTAATAAAACTCAGAGAGGGGACTGGAGAAAATTCTTCTTTGGTTGTTCTGGACTTTGGGCAAATAAGGGAAACTTACAAAAAGCTTCTCCCTGCACTTTGACTCTGAAGGAACTTGATTCCAAGATTCCAAGGCTGGTTCTATAAGCCCTTTCAATTTCCTTTAAATCAAATTGCTCAGTGTGAAGAAAAAAAAAATGTATATATATATTTTTGTGTATTATTCTCTGAATAGTAGTCTTTCCTCTTTAGTTTTCTTTCATTCAATGTAGTATTTTTAAAATCCACTCACAGTTGTTTTCTTTATATCATTTGTTCCTTATATATGAAAAGCATTCCCTTGAATGGGAATCAACACAAATCATTACCATAAATATGATTTTGTGTCTAGTTTCTCTCTCTCCTATGTGCAGATAAAGAGCCAAAAGGAATATAATTGAAGCTTGGAGAGGGAACTCCAGATTCCAAAATGGTTAAGCATTATATGGTAGCAAAAATAATCTATTTGCAGTAGCTAAAATGAACCATGCTCTTGGCAATGTAGGTGGGATATATGCTGAGGTGAAGTGAGGATACCACATGGTTCACATAGGTTAGGACCACAGGCTCAGAGGCCTCAGGTGATCTAGATGAAGTCTGAATGTTGCTGAGGAGACTGGTCTTGGCTCCACCCTCAGGTAATTGCTGATGTTGAACTTCTTGTTTTTGCTTAAGACAATTACCTTTTGCTTTCTTGAGTTTTTTCCTTTGGCTTTTGAAGCAAACCTGCAGTACTGTTGGATCTATGTTCATTTTTGTGGCCATTTCGTTCTTAAGACTGGGTCTGGGTGTGGTTTCTTGTTGAGCCAGATGCTCCCATCTTACAGGTATTTCTCAGGGAATGCAGTTCTTTCGCTTTGTGAATGCTTCCACTGCTTGCCTGTGGGGAGACCCACACACCCTGACATCTTCTAATTCAGATATTTACCTGTGTTTAGCTCCAGTGGCAAGCCAAGTTTTGTAACTTTATTTGCACTTTTCAAAATAAAAAATGTTGGAAAACTCACAATAATTTTCTTATGTTATAATAATGTATTTAATGAGAATAGAAAGAGTCTGGAACAAATTTCTTAGTCAGGCAAGAAGTTATCTGTTGATTGTCTCCTGACTGCTATACATTTTTCTATGTAGTTGGATAGATAACTAATGAAGCAGACAAAATGCCTACCTTCAGGAAACTTCCATTCTTTCTCCTTATTTCTGAGCTTCCTTGTCTGTTAAATGGGTGAGAATGGACAATGACAAGAAGGGTCGGACTTGTTATCCTAATGTCATTTCTTCTTTAAACACTATCACTTCAGAGACATGGATTTTTTTTATTTAAATAGGTTTGATGTATTGGCTAATTTCTTTCTCCTAGTCTCCTATAAAAACAATACTATAACAAACACTTATACACAGCCTACAATAGAACATTATTCTAACAGCTCCACTTTTCATCTTATTACGGACCAAATTAGTGCACCAGTCATCTATTTATTTCTTTAAACACATGGTAAGCTGTGAGTTCACTTTGGTTTTCTTTTTCAAGATTATTAAGAAAAAAAATTTATTTTAGGAAAAAATAAAAGTAGTCTTTACCTTGTCTTCTTTGCCAGTGCCTGTAGTCTCAAACTTGTCTAGATCTAAAAAGAAATAGCGTCACTATAAATGACCACATATTACCCCTAAAAGAAACTAAAATACAAGGTTTCAATTCAAAGCCAAGTTTAATAGTAATATCCAAAGATTAACAGTTTTGTAAGCTTATGTATGTGTCAACTGAACAGAAAGGAACCTTTTATTAAAGCATGTGAGAGTGTTTAAAAAATTAACAGGAAATGCTCATGTTTGAATAACACAAATTTACTTGTCTCTATAACTCGTACTGGGCCAGAATAAGTATACTTTCCTAGACATTGCATTTTGATGATAAACATTGTTCATGCCCTGAATTTAAGTGCAAGGTCAGATAAAAAGTTCATTTCTCTGTCCACTCCTTTTATTTCATCTTTTGCCTCTATCAATAGTAACGATATTGATTATATTTTGCTCTTGGCGCTACTAATGCAAGAGTGGTGGATAACTATAAGGCAGAACTCTCTCAGTTCTCATTAGATTCAGGTTTTTCATTTGATTACCCACTCTTTGTTTGTTCTTTTAAGTTATTCATGACAGTAGAATCTCTTTTGATATATCTATACAAGAATGAAATATATCTTATTCTAATTAGGACCCCAGTCTTGTGGTTGTCCATGACTGGAGATTCACTGTGGTGTATTCATAGGAAAGTTGGGTCAGATTCATTCCACTGTATTCATAGGAAAGTTGGGTTAGATTCATTCCACTGTGTTTCCTATTATGTGGGTATGTGGGGTGGAGACATTCGGGAGAGAGGAAAGAACTTCAAAATTGATCTTACATCACACACTTGCTACTCAAATCAGCCATCATGACCAGAGAAAGCAGAAGGCAAGAAAGTGTGAGCATCCATATTTATTTCTAATGAGATATTGTGGAAAGTTATCAAACTTGTGCTAACAAAGGAACAAGACATAAATGTGAAAGGGTTCCTTGGTTTTGATTCAAATGCAGGAAAATGGAGAGGATTTCCTAACTAGAAAGGGAAGTTGAAATTCAGATTTGCTAAAGTCACTAATAAGATAGGAATGAAGAGATTTTTTTAATTGGTTCTTTTTAGATTTACATGACAATAGAGTGTATTTTGACATATTATACATACATGGAATATAACATTATAATTACAATCCCATTCCTGTGGTTGTACATGATGTAGAGTTTCATTGGTGGTGTTTTCATAATGAACATAGGAAAGTTATGTCTGATTATTTATTCTATTGTCTTTCCTATTCCTACCTGACTCCCTTCCCTTCATTCTCCTTTGTCTCATCCAGTAAACTTCTATTCTCCCCACCCCCTTATTGTGTGTGAGCATTCAAATATCAGAAAGGTCATTTGGACTTTGGGTTTTTGGGACTGACTTATTTCATTTAATCTGAGAGTCTTTTGTTCCATCCAGTTACCAGCAAATGCCATAATTGCATTCTTTATAGCTGAATAATATTCCATTATTTATATATACCACATTTTCTTTATCCATTCATCTACTGAAGGACCCCTAGATTGGTTTCACAGCTTAGCTACTGTGAATTGAGCTGCTATAAACATTGATGAGGCTGCATCATCGTAGTATGACAATTTTAAGTCTTTTGCATGTGTACTGAGGAGTGGGATAACTGGGTCAAATAGCGGTTCCATTCCAAGTTTTCTGAGGAATCTCCATACAGCTTTCCAGAGTGGTTGCACCAATTTGTAATCCCACTAGCAATGTATGAGTGTAACTTTTTCCCCACATCCTCACCAACATTTATTGTCACTTATATTCTTCTTCTTCTTCTTCTTTTTTTTTTTTTTTTGACTTGCCAAACAGAATATTTATTTTATATTGAGATTTTTCTTTTCTGGAAAAATTGACTAGAATATTTATTTTTAAATTCATTCAAAACTCCTTAAATGTCTTTTCAACTCATTTTTTTTCCATGACAGTAGAATGTATTTTGACATATGTACATACATGAAGTATAACTTCCCACTCTTGTGGTTGTATATGATGTGGAGTTACACTGGTTGTACACTCATATATGAACGTAGGAAAGTTATGTCCAATTCATTCTATTTTCTTTCCTATTCCCATTCCCCTCTCTTCCCTTCATTCCCCTTTGTTTAATCCAATGGGCTTTCTTTTTCCCTCTTATCCCTCCCTTGTATTCTTGATAATGGCCATTCTGATTGGAGTGAGATGGAGTGAGTTGGCTTACATTTCTTTAATTGCTAGAGATATTGAACATTTTTTAATGTATTTGTTGATCACTCATGTTTCATCTCTTCAGTTCCTTTGCCCATTTATTGTTTGGGTTATTTGTTTTATTGGTTTTACGTTTTTTGAGATCTTTATATATCCTGGAGATTAATGTTCTATCTGAGGTGCAGGTTGCAAAGACTTTCTTCCATTCTGTAGGCTCTCCCTTCATGTTCTTGATTGTTTGATACCATCCCATTTAATGATTCTTGATTTTACTTCTTTGCTTTAGGAGTCTTGTTGAGGAAGTTGGGTCCCAAGCTGACACGATGGAGAGTTGGGTTTACACTTTCTTCTAATAGGCACAGGGTCTCTGATCTAATGCCTAGGTCCTTGATCCACTTTGAGTTAAGTTTTGTGCGGAATGAGAGATAGGGGTTCAATTTCATTCACTACATATGGCTTTCCAGTTAGCTCAGCATCATTTGTTGAGGAGGCTATCTTTTCTCCAATGTATGTTTATGGTGCATTTGTTTAGTATGAGATAGCAGTATTTATGTGGGTTTGCCTCTGTGTTTTCAGTTCCATTGGTCTCCATGTCTATTTCTGTGCCAATATCATGCTGTTTTTGTTCCTGTATCTCTGTAGTATAATTTAGGTTCTGGTACTGTGATGCCTCCTCTTCACTTTTCTCTCTAAGGATTGTTTTTGCTATTCTGGACCTCTTATTTTTCCAAATGAATTTCATGACTGCTTTTTCTATTTTTATGAAGAACATCATTGAAATTTTAATAGGAATTGCATTCAATTTGTACCGTGTTTTTGGGAGTATGGCAATTTTGACAATATTAATTCTGCCTATCCAGGAACAAGGAAGAACTTTTCATCTTCTAAGGTCTTCTTCAATTTCTTTACTTAGTGTTCTGTAGTTTTCATTGTAGAGGTCTTTCACCTCTTTTAATAGATTGATTCCCAACCCCCCCCTTGTTTTTTTTTTTTTTTTTTTTTTTTTGAGGCTATTATCAATGGAATAGTTTTCCTAATTTCTCTTTTGGTTTATTCATCATTGATATATAGGAACATAGTTGATTTGTGTGTGTTAGTTTTATATCCTGCTACTTTGCCAAATTTATTTATGAGTTCTAGAAGCTTTCTGGTGGAGCTTTTTAGATCTTCCTAATATAGAATCATGTCATCGGAAAATAGGGATAGTTTCAGCTCTTTTCCTATTCATATGCCTTTAATTTCTTTCTTTCATCTAATTGCTCTGGTTGGGGTTTCAATGACTATGTTGAATATAAGTGGTGGAAAAGGGCATTCCTATCTTGTTCCAGGTTTTAGAGGACATTCTTTAAATTTTCCTCCATTTAGAATGTTGTCGGCCTTGGGCTTAGTATAGATAGTTTCTACAATGTTGTGATATGTTTCTTCTATTGCTAGTTTTTCTAGTGTTCTGAGCATGGATGCTGTATTTTATCAAATGTTTTTCTTCATCT
This sequence comes from Sciurus carolinensis, assembly GCF_902686445.1. Lineage (NCBI taxonomy): Eukaryota > Metazoa > Chordata > Mammalia > Rodentia > Sciuridae > Sciurus > Sciurus carolinensis. The sequence goes on along the minus strand of NC_062222.1, from coordinate 31,028,040 downwards.
ATTGAGATAATCATGTGAGTAAGGCTATTGATGTGGTGAATTACATTTATTGATTTCCATATGTTTAACCTAGGCATCCCTGGGATGAATCCCACTTGATGGTGGTGCAGTATCTTTTTAATATGTTTTTGCAAGAAATTTGCCAGTATTTCATTACATCTAATGTGAATCAGACTATTAGAGATGCATAGACAGAGATAGGTATAACCAAGGAGGTACAAATGAAATTTCACCCTGTCCCTTCCTCTGACTTGAGACCACAGGATAAGGACACTTTAGTGACACCATCTCTAAACTAGTAGGGCCAGCGGGCACGATGCTGAGGCATTCACAGGGTGTTGTCCCCGATGGTTAGGAGTAGTGGGCAGGTTGAGAGCCTATAATCTTCACCTGTACACATGGGACATCTCACTGGCATTTCTGCAAGGACACAATTCAACTTGCATCTTGCTTCGTCCCTGAGTACTGGGGTTGGAGAGGGTGAAGTTGATCCTTCAGCAGAAGAGGGCACCCTCTGGATCGCTGTCTTGGTCACAGAACAAACTGTGTGCCTTAAGGGCAGAGACATTTGAAGAATGTCTCTTGGCCTCTTGAGGGTACATGTCATACCTCTAGTAGTGTCTGCCTGTTGGGGAGAGGGAGGACCCTTGGTGCAGCTATGTACATCTAATTCCTGAGCCCTGCTCAGAAATCTAATAGAAAAGCTTAGCAATTGATAATAATGTTTAACCCCTTCAGGGTTCATGCATTGTGGACTCTAGGAGGGTATCTAAGGCCACCACCTTTATCTCTCCCAAATACTTGGTTTAGCCCTGAATTGTTCCCTAATCTTATTGAAACCTGATCCTTCTCAATGCTACTGACTCCACAGACTTTAACTAATTAAAACCTTTAGGTTGATCTGGATCTTCTGTAAGTGAACACAGAAAACTCAAATGCTGTGGTAAGTGCTGGGAGTGCAACAGGGAGCAAGCAGGAAGATGCCTGCAAGTGACTCTGTGGACTAAAGTATTAGAGAGTGTGATGTGATATGCAGAAGAGCTAGGGAGGTAGGAAGGAAGGGGGTACATGCAGCTCAGACCTCACCTAATCAAGGGGTTAACCAGATTAACTGAGGGTGTTTTGAGCTACTTTGTAACTTCGACAGGTCCTGTTGCAATCCCTGGATAGTATAAAGCACACAGGTCACTTATCTGGTCATTGGTTTACATTATTCTGATTATACTGTACAATTAAATGTTTAGATGTTTTATTGCATGTAAATTAGACCTCAATAAAGTTGATAAAATAAAGGGAGAAAAAAGAATTTTTGCATCTATGTTCATCAGGGATATTGGTCTGAAGTATTCTTTCCTTGATGTGTCCTTTCCTGGCTTTGGCACCAGGGTGATACTAGCTTCATAAAACGAGTTTGGAAGGGTTCCCTCCTTTTCTCCTTTGTGGAATAATTTGAGGATTTGTGTTATCTCTTCTTTAAAGTTCTGGTAAAACTCAGTTGAGAATCTGTCTGGTCCTGGGCTTTTCTTTGTTGGTAGACTTTTAATAGCGTCTTCTATTTCATGACTTGAAAATGATCTGTTTAAATTTTCTGTCCTCCTGATTTGATTTGTATAGATCATATGCCTCTATAAATTTGCTAATGTCTTTAAGATTTTTTATTTTATTTGAGTATAAATTTTCAAAATAGTTTCTGATCATCATCTGTATTTCAGGAATGTTCATTGTGATATTTTCTTTTCTATCACTAACTTTTGTAATTTGTGTTCTCTCTCTCTCTCTCTCTCTCTCTCTCTCTCTCTCTCTCTCTCATTAGCTTGGCTAAGGGTTTATCAACTTTATTTATTTTTTCAAAGAACCAACTTTTTATTTCATTGATTAAAATTTTTTTTCCATTTCATTGATTTCAGCTCTGATTTTAATTATTTTCTGTCTTCTGCTGCTTTGGGTGCTGGTTTGTTCTTCTTTGTCTACTGCTTTGAGATGTAATTTTAGATTATTTATTTGTTGACTTTCTATTTTTTTTTAATAAATGAGCTCAATGCAATGAACTTTCCACTTAGACCCACCTTCATAGTGTCCCAGAGATCTTGATGTGCTGTGTTGCTATTCTCATTTACCTCTAAGTATTTTTTAATTTCATCCCTGATTTCTTCAACTATCCTTTGGTTGTTCCACAGTGTATTATTTAGTCTCCAGGTGTTAGAGTATCTCCTATTTTTATTTTATCATTGACTACTAATTTCATCCCATTTATGATCTGATATAATATAAGGTCATCTCTATTTTTTTGTATTTACTGAGAGTAGATTTGTGGCATAAGATATGCTCTATTTTAAAGAAGGATTCATGTACTACTGAGAAGAAAGTGTATTCAGTCATTGATGGATGAAATAAGTATTCTATATATGTCTGATCTAAATTATTAATCGTACTTTTTAGTTTTATAGCTTCTTTGTTTAGTCTTTGTTTGAAGGATCTATCCAGTGGTGAGAGAGTTGTGTTAACATCACCCAGTATTATTGTGATGTGATCTATTTGGTTCTTGAATTTAAGAAGGGTTTGTTTGATTTACATAGATGTTCCATTGTTTGGTGCATAAATATTTACAATTGTTATGTCTTGTAGGTGTATAATTCCTTTAAGCATATGAAATGATCTTCTGGGTCCTTTCTGATTAACTTTGGCTTGAAGTTCACCTTATCTGATGTGAGGATAGAAACCCCTGCTTATTTTCAAGATCCATGTGAATAATATGTTTTTTTCTCATCCTTTCACCTTCAGTCTCTTGATGTCTTTGCCCAGGAGGTGAGTCTCTTGGAGACAGTATATTGGTTAGGTCTTGTTTTTTAATCCAATCTGCCAGTCTATGCCTATTGATTGATGAGTTTAGGCCATTTGCATTCAATGTTATTTTTGAGAAATGACTTTTATTCCCTGTAATTTTAATTTATTTCTGGTTTTTAATTTGAATTATTTTCTCCTTTGATTGGCTATTCTTCTACTTCAGTTCCTCCCTTTACTGGTTTTCAATTTCATTTTTCATTTCTTCTTCATGAAATATTATATTGAGTATGTTTGTAGTCCAAGCTTTCCAATTGTGAATTCTTTTAATAATTCACCCTTATTTATCATGGAAGGTTTTTATTTTATTGTCAATTCTAAAACTTAATTTTTCAGGGTATAGTTTTCTTTGTTGGCTTCCATTTTCTTTCAGAGCTTGGTATATATTATTCCAAGACCTCCTAGCTTTGAGAAATCAGCTGAGATGTAGATTGGTTTCCCTCTAAATGTGAACTATCATTTTCTCTGGCAGCCTTTACAAATTCTATTCTTATTCTGTATGTTAGGCATATTCATAATAATGTATGGGTCTGTTGAAATGTTGTATATTTGGGGTCTTGTAAGCCTCCTGTATTTGATTTTCCATTTCATTCTTAAGTTTAGGGAAATATCCAATTTTATTTCATTGAAAAATATTGTTCATTCCTTTGGTTTGTACCTGTGAGACTTCATCTATCCTGATCAATCTTAAGTTTTGTCTTTCCATATTATCCCATAATTCTTGGAAGTTCTGTTCATGGTCTCTTAACATCTTTTCTCCATTGTAAACTTTGTTTTCAAAACTATACATTTTGTCTTCATTGCCTGAAACTGTCTTCCAAGTGATCAATTGCATTGAATTTTTAATTTGGTTTATTGATTCCTTCATTTTGAGGATTTCTGCTTGATTTTTTTCAGAATATCCATCTCTTTTTGAAGTGATGTTTCACTTCCTGTATTTTCTCACTGATTTCATTCCTTACATTATCCGTTTACCTCACAGATCAGTTTAACTATATACAGTTTAAGCTCCTTCTCTGACACTTTTTTCACTGTGGTGTGGATGGATTCTATTATTGGAGTATCTTGGTTTGTTTGGGACAATTTGTTCCTTTGCCTTTTCATGTTGCTTTTCTGTCTACCCATCTAACAGTATCATTTTGAGTCACTAGAGTTTCTACCTTATGGACTTATAGTGTTCCTAAAGATTTTGAGTACTTCACAGTTTAGGGAGAGACAGATAATAACAACCACCAATGCAAACAATATACAACATTAAACCAAATAGTTCCTGCTATGACATCTGCAATGTCATCACAATAAAAAGAAACAATATGATCAGTTATTGCCCATGGTAAAAACAATAAGTTCACAAAAGGGTTTACAATTTCTAGAGGTGAACATGAATAGAACACAAGTGATGAAGTATGTGATGATTATGAGCAGGGAGGAGAGAAAATAGAAGTAAAATATTAAATGAAGAGTGAAAGAGAGATCAGTAGAGATTAGCTGTTAGAGAAAAAGGGAGAAATAGAATCAAGGGAAACAGTGAGAGAAAACATGTATAAAACAAAAATTCTAAAAAATACAAAAATACAAGAACAAAACAGTATGTACTAAGCAAATTTCCTAGTCCTCAAAGTGCTGATCCATTAAAAATAACTGTTTCAAACATAATTGTTAGAAATGAGAAAAAGGAAACAGATAAGAATATTTATAAGTGTCCATGAACCATTCAGGTCACAAATGAACAGAGAAAAGAAGAAAAAGAAAACAAACAAACAATTCTGGATGAAAAGTTAAAGAATTGTTTCTTTTGGAGTTCAAAAGATTCTGATTTCCCTTCTCAGCAGTCACTTCCTTGGAGTGTGAATTCAGTCTGCTTCACCCTTGGGTGGCGTTGCTGGAATGTAAGAGGAAATCCCATAGGCAGGGCTCCTGGAGGCAGGGTTTAGGCTTAGATGGGCTCCAGGTTCTTTGTTGATAGGCGATTGGTCTTAATGTTTTAAATCAGTGCACCTCCCGGCCCAGCAATTACTGGTCCATACTGGTAGACTGCCTTCCCAAGTTCCCCTGGGTTTCACTCATGCGGTGGAAGAGCCTATCCTTGTTCCCCTCAATCACTTGTGGACCCTGTTTGCTGGTCTCAGATTCAAACTCCATCCATTCCTCCCCCGCTGCCCCGCTGAGTCTCTCCAATCCAGTGCTTCACGTGGCCAGTGTTATCGCCCAACCTCTATTCCCCTGTGTAAACCCCTCTCTATTTTCTATTTTCTCCTGGTTACTTAAGTTCACTCTGTGCTGTGTGGTGTGGGCTTGCCAGGCCTGTATTTTGGGCCAAGCTCAGATGCCAGGAATCAGGTCCCTGAGCTGCTGGCCCCTGCTCAAAACATTTCTTTCCTCTGGCAACCCGGAGAGATGTGGCTTCTTTCCTGCACCAGAATATTGTGCACCACATCTCTCAGATTAGTCAAGCAGTGTCTTTGATCTCTGACCTCTCCATACCCAGACATGCCTCAGGATTCCTAAAAATGCAGGTTCCTTTAATTGATTTATCTTCTTTTTGCTTGTGCGGTGGGTGATGGGGAATCACACCTGAGAGACTGCCGCCACTGGAGACGCACTGGGGATTTTTTCTTTATTTTGCTATATCCAGCTTCCAGAGTCCCCAGTCTGCTTTGAATGTCCAGAATTAACTCCCAGTAAAGTCCATTCTTCTCACCTCGCTGCAAAGCTTCCTGTCTGCTTTCTTGGTTTCACACCAACAAGCAACCACAGAAATGACCTTCTCTATTCTGCCATTTTCTTTTCCTGGGGTGAGATGATTTTAAAACCTCAGACAAGAAGAGGAAAAGAAAACAGTTCTGGAATGTTCACAATAGAGTAGAAGAGAGATGGAGAGTTTTCAGATCACTGATTAGGAGCAAATGCTTTTATCATTTTCAAATATCATACAAGAGAAGAACAAGTTTGAACAAACAAAATTAAGAAGTAGCTTTTATCTTTTCTGTTATCTTTTTTTTTCTTCTACAGAAGGGTAGGAGGGAAGTGGGGAGATCCTGGTGGTCTGCCTTCTTTCCTTTCTCCTTTTTTTCTCCCTATTGCACAAAGGAACTTTGGGAAAGGACGAACAATTGTGGTCAAGAAGAAAGAAGTGAAAAGAGCAAATGAAGGTTTAGCAAATCTGCCTGAGCTGCGGTTAAATGATAAAGCATACAGAGTCCAGTTTTGAAAGACTCTTGGGTCATTTTCCTCCTCGGGAGCCTGCCTCCTTTCTTTTCATTTCTGTTTCTCTAGCCTGACTGGCCCTTTGTGGACTTGTCCTACTTCCTACCAGTGGTTCCCAAACTTAAAGCAACTAATGACTCTTCCCCAGAAGTTCAAATGGTGGATAATTGACAACAAGACCTACTAAGCACACCAACCTATAACTTCATAAGGGCTCCACATATGCTATGGAAAGATGGTAGGAAAAATAAAGGAAGACAGACAAGCAAGGAAGGAAGGGTGAATAGGTGAGTTACTTGTTCTAAGGAGTACCTGAATTCTAAGGCTATGCCAGGATTTATAACTTAAACCCAAAGGAGAAATGTTTCAAGGAAAAATTCATATTTGCAAGATTGACCCCATTCCTAAATTCTTAGAGGGCTGGGGAGTCCCTTCACTTCAGCTTAGTTCACCTGCATGTAAGGATAACTTCCAATGTATAGCACTTGGAATTGTGAAATTTCCAAATATGTGGAAAATATATGTAACCATATCAATAGTAGTGAGATTCTTATATTACCATGGCAACGCAACTCTAAGCTTTAAGTAGACATGCATGCAGTTCCCAATTTGTGTCAACAGATGGCACCATTTATACACAATAATGCACATTCTCCAGTTTATTACTTAATATAAAATTCTAAATTCTCAAAGAGATTAATATTTAAAAAGAATCTCAAAATGATTAACAGGAAATAAAAGAATTGACATTTATGTTTAGTTAAATTTGTATGCCTTCGGTAATCATTTCTTTCAGAGGTAATGGTTTCTTGTCTTTTTCCCAGTTATTGGCAATTATTTCTGTTTTAAACAGCTTTGTGTGTTACTGAGAAAGAAATGTCAAGGAAAAGATACTTTTCCCAGCACACACAAAAAAATCATTCCAACCACATTTTTATTCAAATTTGTATAAAGATAAAGGTAAAGATAAAAACTGAGGAGACTCCCAGTCAGTCACCTGAGTATCTACCTTCCTATATTAGTCACTGTTAATCTAAACATTTGAAGGGGATTATTCCTTTATATATGAGAAAATGCTTCCATAATGTTACTTTAAAAAATTTTCATTCTGATAGCTTCTCATCAGTCCATAAGTGCCCAGAGCTGATTCAGTCAACATTTTTGGTTTGTAGATTATTTGCTTTATGAGGCAAAACATAGCAACACAAATATTTAAATTGCTCCCACATTTTACAACCTCAACTGCTGTATTTTATATAAAGGCCACAAAATGAAAATTGTCATAATGAAAATTTGATGCACCCTGAGGACTCCTGCTTACTGAAATCACAAATGGAGAAGATCAAGAAATCAAAAGCGTACGCTGAGAAAGGTAGGTGAAGAGGAAGATCCTCTGAAGAGTCGTGATTTTCATTCCTAATAAAATACAGGAATAGAAATAAGGAAAGGGAAAAAGATATTTTTTATTCATGTAGGAAATATGATTTTCAATATTATTTGAACATAATATATGTAATACGAGTTTTTGAAAACAATACAGTTTTAGTCACTTAGGAAAAGAGTAATTTGTACTGAGAAACTCAAAATTTGTTTTAAAATATTATCATATGTTAGAACTTGGTTTGGTATGTTTCTTTTGGTCTCTAGCTATCATGTGCTGCAAGTTTTACTTTTAAATCCAGTATAACTTGTGTCATGTTCTTCAAAATGCTTCTATGGTGACCAATGTTCTATGCCAACTCTACTTGCCATAATTACACAGTACATACTTCAGTCAGAAAGGAAGAAGTTTCTGCTTTATGGACTGGTGGGTAATTTATTCAACCAATTCTGATCCTCCTGACAGGACTACATCACCTTCCTTCTTCATTATTCATCTGAAATTATAGTTTTGTAAAAAACCTTTACTAAATCCCTAGTTAATAGCTGAGATCACTTTAGTAAGGCTAACTCAATAGTCTAGGAGTAAATCTTTATTGTATGGGCTGATTTCTAAAAGCAAACGTGAAACTAAAAATAAAAATTAAGCATTACTAAAAATAAAACTTTACTAAACATAAAACATTGCCTTTCCATGGTAATGTTTACCAGCAGCCATATTTTGCTTGACTGGTTACTAGTTATTAGACTACTTTCCCCTTCTGGTAACTTTAATCCCTGTAATAAGAAGGGTAAAAGTTGCCTAGAGATGGAGTTGGCTTTTTATCAGAATAAGTTCTCCATATGTGTCTGAAATTAATGACTAAATAACACAAAAAGCATAATTAGATTTATCTTTCTAATTAGTAATGACAATAACTTTTTATGCAGTCATTTTTCCCTGGGACTCTGTCATATAGTTTATATAGGCTGCCTAATTCGATACCAAAAAGAAATTACATAGGTGTTATTGTAAAATTTAAGTACAACTTCAAGCTAATGATATGAATACAATTGTTCCTGCTTAATGTATAAAATCTTTAAAATAATCATAATATAATTTACAAGTGTCTAAACACTAGACAGTTCACTTCCTAATGAAATGACACTACTAGAAAATGTTGATAATTGCTTTTTAATGTATATTTACATATCCCATAACTGCATAAAAAGTTTAGTTAATTGACTGAATGTACGTAGAGTTTGCAATCTTTTAGGAGTAATTTAATGCTGACTAATTGACTAAAATAATAATTTTTGAAGCAAATTATACAAAAGTTAAAAATATTTTGAGCACCGTGAGGCAATTAAAAATCAATTTTCACATGAGAATTTTAGATGGTTTCCAAAACCCTGAATATTTTAACATTTAAAGCATCACTACTAACAGGTAGAATAAAATGATCTAATACTGCTGAATACTGATCATAGTCTAGGTAAGATGCTAGCCTCTCCAAGTATTACACTATTTAATACAACGAAGTCATGAGGCAGATGCAATTACTGCCATTTGACAGAAGAGATATGAGGTTAAGAAACTCGGCTGAGGTCGTGCAGGTGGTGAGAGGTGAGGCCTGGATCAGAAGCCAGATCTTCCCAATGCAAAAGTCATGTCATCCTCTAAATTGAATTACTCTTCCCTCAGCCAAGAGTGTCTTTGCATCTTCTACTGAAAAACAATAACACATTAAACCAAAAGAAAATTCTGTGAATGTTACATAGAGCCAAAAATATTTTAATGCAAACCCCTTCCAACTGATACCAATTAACACTATTTGATTCATTGTTGATAACATTGAAAGGATGAATTCACGTTCTAAAAAGGTAGGAAATAGATTACTTAACTAATGATGCAATTTTAATTTAAACACTCTCACTAAATAACCAAGAGAGAAATAAAATAGTTGTGTACCAAACCTTACCAAGTAGGGAAGTTGCAATTACCATAAATTACAATACTGTTGGACAAAGATTAATTGAAGAACTGATGTTTTTACCCTCATTTATGACTCTCAGAATAAGCCTAATTTTGTTCACGACATTTAAAGGACCTTGAGATTCACCAGGGAGAAATGCTATTTTAAAAATTCATGCTCATTTTTTAAAAAGATTATCGCTTATTGTAAGCAACCATTCAAGGTGAATTGAATTTGAAGCTGCACGTAACAGTATATTGATATGATGCCAATAATATCTTTGCTGTAACAATGAGCATTCTCTGAATACCATTAGCATATTTTCAATAGACCCAACACTTAGACTCCTTGACTCCTGCATAAATCACCCAATGAACAGGAAAAAAGAAATGAAAAAGAATAAAAAGAATAGCCTGATTGACCACTTGTCACTTGTGATTTTTACAGGTAACATTAAGGCTTCCTAACTCATGAATTTTTTGTTTAATTATATTTTGGGCAAAACCTTAAGGATTCTTGGGAAAGATAAAGCTTTACCTTTCAAAGAAACCACTACCATCTTCCACTGACCGAAAGAAGTTCGACCATGACTTTGCCATCTCCACTTCGTTTCATGGGGTGCATAACATCGTTCGGAACCAGAGCAAAATTCGCAAGGTGATGTGGTTATCGGTGGTGCTGGGTTGCGTATCACTTGTGGTGTGGCAGATCTACAGTCGTTTGGTCAACTACTTCACATGGCCAACCACAACGTCTATCGAGGTTCAGTATGTGGAAAAAATTGAGTTTCCAGCTGTGACATTTTGTAATTTGAACAGGTAAAAATTATTCTTTTAATAATAATTGCTTCTTATAATTTTGCTAGTATAACTCTACCGTCAGTTTTCTTATGCACTATTTTCCATGTGTAAAACCAAGGAAAGTCTTAAACTATGCATAAAAGCACAAAATTAGGAAAGTAAAGAAACTTTTTGTCTTCTTTCACTTATTTTATTGGTTGCTTTCCTTCCTCAATTATATGCTAGTATGTAGCAAACCCTGTGGTTTAATAGATGTAAAAGTCTTGATTCCTGCACTTAAAATTTTTCTTCATCAGTTAAAAAGGGAAATATAAATCATCACAATGCAAATGTGATCGCATGATACAATAAAGGTACATGTGAAGCTCTGAATGCACAGGAACAGAGGAGTAGTCACCACCTGGGGTATGGAAGTCTGGATATAAAAGAGGATTAGAGAGTGGGTTGTAGGTAGAGATGAGGAAGAACTGAGAGAGGGAACTACTGGGCACATGCATGGAGATATGAAAAGTTCCCTTGTACATGTGATGACACAGTTAATGTAGCAGATGCAAGACCAGCTCCTGGGAAGTTGCGCAGGGTCCTGAGCTTACAAGAGCTTTATTCTTGACTTAATTCTCTGCTGTCATTCTTGTGTCCTCACCTGGAGCTCACTGCAGAAAGCCACAATTCACTAACTGCACCAAGTATACTGAGAAGAGGGCAGTTTCCCCTAGGAGGCCTTACAGCCCCATAGCTGCCTGTGGTGAAGCTTAAAAGATCACAAATAGGATTTTCACCTGGGTGGGCTGAGGAGCTCTTTAAGAACCCTCACTTATAAGCTGTTTGACCATAAACAAGTCACTTAATCTTCTTAGCTTCTGTTTTTTAAATGCATAAAGTTACAAACCATCTGTTTTACATACTTGCCATTATAGCGGAGGAGGTGGTAGTTCTTCATTTTGTTTTATTTTTGGGGTAATTCCAGAACAGGTGCTCAGTTTTCCAGTATGTGTTATAGCATGATTGGGTGACTTAGTATCTCAAAAACTCAAGACATGTACCAAGATCTCAAAAAGTAATGATAGATCAATTCTCTCCCAAGAAAAAAGACTTTCAGTACTCACCACTTCAAACTGTTTTAAATGTGTCCTAAGGAAAGCAAAGATTGTTTGTAGCAACACTTGTTTGAAGAGCAAATGTAGATCCCACTTCCAGAAAGACCATGTGAAGTGTTCCAGACTCTCCCCAGGGAAACCACCACAACTGGTGACAACTACTTTTAAAAGTAACATTTAAAGTATTTGGAAATATTTATTCAGGAACCTTTGCTATCTCAGTAAAAAAAAAAAAAAAAAAAAGAAAAAAAAAGGCAGGATCTTTAAGACTTGAACCACAAAACTGTTCTTGTTCCCTGTCTCAGAGTGACAGAAAATACACTCCAGCTGGTTTGAGAAGACAGGGCTTCAGTTGCCCTCAGCTCCTAGCCGCGGGCCACAGTGTGCCCTGGGAGGTTCAGACTGCCAGCATGACTCATCCAATCCAGCTCTGTGCTGTAGAAACCAAGTTCCAGATGGGAACAGCTTAAAGTTGGGGACACTCTTCTTCTGTGTGATTCCCATGTGCACAGTGAGGCTGTACGCATGGGAGGTAGCTTGAGAAGACTCGCCATCACTCTTACCCCAGCCTGCTCTTGTGGAGGTTCTGCCTTGGGAGAGTCAAGGTCAGAAAACCACAAATCACTACCCTATACAGAACTTGCAAACATTTTTCCTGGAAGGAGAAGCAGGACAAGGGAGAACTTCAAAGCTCTCTCTAAGGGAACAGACTTTGTTTGTAACTGAGATAGTGAGGTTCAAGTCTAAGGGCACTCTTAATAAACAGTATAGCCAGGAGTACTAGGGCGTACTTGTAATCCAGCAACCAAGGAGACTGAGGCAGGAGGATCATAGGTTCCAGGCCAGCCTCCACAACTCAGGAAGGCCCTGACCCAAAATAAAAAAGGGTTAGCAATATAGCTCATTGGTAACATGCCTCTGGGCTCAATCTCCAGGGCTACAAAAATAAATAAATAAACAAACAAACAAATAAATAATTAAAAGCAATATATATTTTGGTGGTAAGAAACTGAAAGGAAGCTGGTCGTTTCATAAGAACAACAAGCTAAATCATGGTTTATCAGTGATAATCTAGAAAAGAAAATCAGACCCCAGAGATATTTATGCCCCAGGGTATTGTTAAAAATGGCAAAGCTTGAAATTAGTGGATCCTAACAACTACTTGTGATCCCAATAGAGGCAGATAGCTTCACAGGGAAATTAGTGAGACAGTCAGATAAAGCCTCCTAGAACCATTGGGTTTATTTCTAAGGATAGGTACCAAAATCTCTTCAATATGTGTGAACATAAGAACAGACCATTTTCTAATACTACCCTTGCCTATAAAAAAAAATCATTTTAATAGTCATGCAAATAAGTGATAACAATGGTCTATATACCTTTCCTGCAATACAAATTTTAAAATGAAAATAAATACTATAATATAAAAATAAGGGAAATAATGCATTAATACTTTCTAACATTAATATATCTTTAAAAGACATATTTTAATCTGTTGCAACAATTGATAATAACATTATATTTCCATTATTCAGTCTTTCTGCAAATTTGTCAGTTACCTTCATCTAACTTAACCTTTCTTATATACATCACTGTTTAATAAGCAGATCAGATTTGTTAATTTAGCTTCACTCATTATTTCTTTATTTATTTTGTTGTACTGGGACTTGAATCTGAGGGCATTCTACCACTAAGCTACATTCCCAGCACTTTTTATTCATTTATTTTTTAAATTTTCAGACAGATTCTCTTTAAGTTGCCCAGGCTATTCTCAAACTTGCAATTCTCCTGCCTCAGCTCCTGAATCTCTGGGATTATAGGCATGTGCCACTGGGCCAAGTCACTTACAGTTTATTAATGAATACTTTAATTTTGAAATTTTCTTTCACATAAAGCAGTGCCTATTAAAATGGAAAGACAAACTCTTAAAGATACATTTGCCATTCATAAATATCATATTGCACAATAAATTCCAGAAATTGAAATACTATCATGCCTTTTCAAATAACTGTGTCAAAAATTTCCACTAAAATATCTTTACCATAAATTTCACAATAAATTTCCATTTTATTTAGCTAAATTTTCTGAAATATATTTTTTTCGTCTACTAAAATAAGAGAGAAAGGCAGATGATGTGAGTCCTGGTATTAATTAACCCATTGTTTTAGAACAAATAATTCAAGTTTTGTCTCTTCATCTTTACAATCTGTGTGCTTGCTTACCTTAGTCCAAATCTGTGTGAATGAAAAATGTGTGTGTGTGTGCATGGTAAAGGAGTTTTAATGAAAGGTAAAACCATAACTCTGATACAAAGATAAAATAAATACACTTCAATGATTTTTTCAGTTAGTGAAAGAATTGATAAGATGTTGGAATTGATTCAAAAGGGAATCCAACAGACATTCTTCCCTATTTTCCACTCCACAAAAAGTTCTGTAAAATATAAATTTCTTGTTAATACATGATGTACTTGGACCTGGCTTGGCAGGTTTTAATGAAAGTCTGAGTCAGGCATCAATTTGGACATCAGTTGAAATTTTGCATTTGGGTCATATAATTTAGGGAATTGCATTTAGAACCATTAGTATATATAGAAGAACAGATTTAGTCTAGTCATTAGTTACCCTTATTGTACCCACCATTATTAGTACAATAGAAATGTTTTAAAAGGACATTTTAAAATCATCCCTTTCAACATTTTTACCTATTGTACTCCCACCTCCCACAAACGTGGTAATTCCTTCATTTGTCTGCATAATGGTTTTGACAAGCATCCAGTGAACATTGTGTGAGGGAGGACTGCCTCTTAGCCTATGCAAGATTCCAAAGTTGCAGGGCTGTGGAACAGATTCCTGATACTCTGTCAGTCATTCAGAGTTAGGGAACCTGAAGTATCTTAGAGACTTAATCCCTCAATACAGAGTTAACTGTGCACTTTTCCCCCCAAATCTATTGCTAATCTAAACTTGATTCCTGAAAAGATCCCCAGAAATACTTTTGACCAAAAAAAGCAAGATTACTAACTATGCTATAGTTAGGGAAAATTCCACCACAATATAGGCTGAATAGAGTCTCTGAATGAGAAAGACAGAGGAGGTAATTTGCAGGGTTTTAAGATGTGGACTGGCCTTATGAGAATCAGAGCTGGTTATATAAGATATAAGTTGATACTTATCATGAAAACAGCTTTAATCTCTGAAACCTGAAAGATAATGTTGGTTTAGGATTTTTTTAATTTTCTTTCTTTTTATTTTGTTTTGTTGTTTTTTATATGCCCTACCTTGACCAGGAAAGAACTAGTTATGTCTTGAATTAGGAAGAAAAATTATGTATGTACAAAAGCTAATATAAAGGAAAATGAAAATAAAATGTAGGATATAACCATAATGAAATATAAACTCATTTCAGTAAGAATAGTTAATAAAAAGACAAAAGATAACAAGTGCTGGTAAGGATGTGGTGAAAAAGGAATCCGTGCACATTCTCGGTAGGAATGTGAATCAATACAGCCATTACGGAAAGTAGTGTGGAAGTTCTTCAATATATTAAAAACAGATCTACCATATGATCCGGCAATCCAACTACTGGGTGTTTTTTCAAAGGAAATGAAATCAGTATATTGAAGAGATATAAAAATTCCCAAGTTCATTGTAGCATTACTCGCTGGGGCTAAGAGTTGGGAACAAGCTAAATGCCCATCAGCTGATGAATAGATAAAGATATGATACAGTGGAATGCTCAGCCATAAAAAGAATGAAGTTCTAGGCCGGGTACAGTGGCACACACCTGTAATCGCAGCAGATCAGGAGGCTGAGGCAGGAGGATCTTGAGTTCAAAGCCAGCCTCAGCAAAATGAGGCATTAAACAACTCAGTGAGATCCTATCTCTAAGTAAAATACAAAATAGGCCTGGGGATGTGGCTCTGTAGTCGAGGGCCTCTGGGTTCAATCCCTGGTACTCCCCTACCCCCGCACAACAAAATAAACAAACACAAAAAAAAGAAAGAAAGAAAGAAAGAAGGAAAGAAGGAAGGAAGGAAGGAAGGAAGGAAGTCAAGAGAGAAAGAAAGAAAGAAAGAAGGAAAGAAAGAAAGAAAGAAGGAAAGAAAGAAAGAAAGGAAGGAAAGAAAGAAAGAAAGAAGGAAGGAAGGAAGGAAGGAAAGAAAGAAGGAAGGAAAGAAGGAAAGAAAGGAAAGAAAGGAGAGAAACAAGTCTGGCATGTTTACCAGTATGGATGGAACCAGAAATCATTATGTTAAGAGAAATAAGCCAGTCACAGAAAGACAAGTGTCACATGATCCTGCTTACATGGAGAATCTTAAAAAGTTGATCTCATAGAGATTGAGAGTGGTTACCATTCTGGATGGAGAATTGTTGACCCGTGGGTATGAAGTTATACTTGGAAAGAAGAAGTTATGGTGTTCTGTTGCACCATAAGATAACTACAGAGAACAGTAATGTAGTATGTATTTGAAAA
This sequence comes from Sciurus carolinensis, assembly GCF_902686445.1. Classification (NCBI taxonomy): domain Eukaryota; kingdom Metazoa; phylum Chordata; class Mammalia; order Rodentia; family Sciuridae; genus Sciurus; species Sciurus carolinensis. The sequence continues at coordinate 31,012,284 of NC_062222.1, read as the reverse complement.
TGAGAGAAGAAAGGTTTTGAATGATTTTTTCCATATAGACATAACAAATGTTTGAGGATATAGATATGTTTAACCTGATATAAATGTTATACAAATATACAAGAGTTGAAATATCATGTTACTCCATTAAAATGTATAATTTTCATATATCAGTTGAAAATACATGTAATACTACATGCAAAAGAAAGCAAGAACTCCATGTAACATAAGGCAAAATTTGCTTAGCAAAACAAGAGCATTTTAAGGTAATATAGTAGTTAGATTAAGTAGATCATTTCTGCTTTGCTCACCAAGAGGACACTTTGACAATAATGAGATATTTATTTAATGAATATGTACCTATCACATTATATTCCAGGCACATGTCTAAATGTTTTCAGAAAAAAATAACTTATAACATATTGAGTTAGGTTATAGTAACATATATCAATTGTACAACTGAGGAAACCAAGTGGTAAGAAGATGAAGAAATTTGCTAAGTAATACTATTAAGTGTCTGTAACAACGAGAACTCAAAAAACAAAAAAACAAAAAACAAAAACAAAAAAACCCCAGAACTTCTAGGAGTGATATAGAATAAGGAGTTTACTAGAGGGGTTAAATCCTACTCAGTTATTCACCTGGCTAAGCAGCTTTTGTAAATCTGTTACTCCTGTTTCTGGTGCTGGTCCTCCAGCCTAAAAGAAAAATGGCTGTGTAGTAGAGAAAACAAAGAGCAAATGGAATTATGTGCCTCTTGTTCACCACCTCCAATCTTCATGGCGTGAGTGACTCGGGAAGTTGGCACCTTCACCAAGCGGCACTCTGTCTCACCCAACTCAGCATTTGAAGTAGTTGAAGGGGATCAGACAGGCCTGGAAGAATCGCCATCTGACTGTTGCCCAGTCTAGCAAGTTGAGTTGGCAGATAAACCCTAATGTTTTGGAGTTCCTGCCCTACAATGTACTTCAGAATGTAGCCACATGCATACAAGGAAGGGAAAGCTCAGAATATAGTGACAACTGTAGTGACAACTCATTTAATCAGATGCAGAACAAAACTATGAATGTAGCAGAGCTGGGATTTGAACCCAGGAAATCTGGCTCCTAAATGTAGTTTCTATTTTCTCAACTCTGCCTTTGACAGAAGAAAAAATTAGGTCTAAGATCCATTAGGAAACTGGTAAGAGTTCAAATGTTTGATGTCTTCTAGATAATTCCAAGTCTTTATTATTCTAACGGTTGCTTTTTGTTCCTACTAATAGGTTTCAAACAGATGCCGTAGCCAAATTTGGCATCATTGTCTACTTATGGCACACTGTATCCAAAGTTCTCCATCTTCAGAAAATCAATGCCAATTCCACTGGCTTTAAAGAGGCTGTTGATTTTGTTGAGAGTCACCAAAACTTCAGCATTACAGACTTTGTCAAGAATAATGGTTTTTATCTTGATAATAGCACTTTGCTAGCATGTGAATTTTTTGGAATACCATGTGGTCCAAAGGTAATGATTTGATAATTTCTTTAAATGTGATGAAAATAATAAGCTACTCTTTGGTACTGTTTCACATTGAGATGAAGTTTACTTTCTCATAACATATAATTCTATTATTTATACAATTAATCTACATTTAAGATAAAAAGTGGAATATCTGGAGTCTGTTAGTAAGGAGATTTGTAGACAACTTGGTCCCATATTTTTTCTCTATTGTCAATTCTGAAGTCTGTGTTAGGGATTCTAAGTAAACTTCAAATTCATGCTTCTGGGGTACAATTCTTTATCATTTTGGTAGCACACAGTAAACAAATAGAAATGCCTGAGAGATGATTGACAGAGATGAAGAAACTGAAGAAAGATGGCCTAAATTCTCATTTAGGAGGTTTTTCTAATCTTGTTTTTTTATTTACCAATATATTTCAACTCACCACCAGGAAATTTTGGACTAGAAATAAGTTTTTCAGTTGCACATTACAGAAACCCAATTCTGGTAAGGTGAAAAGTACAAAGAAAAACTGGCTTAACTGGGAACACTTAGAGGAGAAATAGTTTCAAAAATGGTGCACCAAGGAAAGGAAGCACACAGATTGTAAAGATGAAGAGATTAAATTTGAATCATTTATTCTAAAACAATGGGTTAATTAATACCAGGACTCACACCGTCTGCCTTTCTCTCTTATTTTAGTAGAGGAAAATATATTTCAGAAAATTTAACTAAATAAAATGGAAATTTATTATGAAATTTATGGTAAAGATATTTTAGTGGAAATTTTTGACACAGTTATTTGAAAAGGCATGATAGTATTTCAATTTCTGGAATTTATCGTGCAATATGATATTTATGAATGGCAAATGTATCTTTAAGAGTTTGTCCTTCCATTTTAATAGGCACTGCTTTATGTGAAAGAAAATTTCAAAATTAAAGTATTCATTAATAAACTGTAAGTGACTTGGCCCAGTGGCACATGCCTATAATCCCAGAGATTCAGGAGCTGAGGCAGGAGAATTGCAAGTTTGAGAATAGCCTGGGCAACTTAAAGAGAACCTGTCTGAAAATTTAAAAAATAAATGAATAAAAAGTGCTGGGAATGTAGCTTAGTGGTAGAATGCCCTCAGATTCAAGTCCCAGTACAACAAAATAAATAAAGAAATAACACAAGTTGGTTTCTTTCTATATGAGTTCTCCCTACATAGAGCCAAAATGGCTGAAGGGAATCCTAGACTTTCATTATCATAGGTTAATACTCCAGCATCCAATGCAGTATTCCTATGGAAGACTGATTAGCTCTACTAGGGACACATATGAATTCCTGAACCAATCACCAAATCAAGAGGATCAGGTACTGAGATCAGCTCAGCTTATCAAATGCATACCTCTCTAGTGACTGGAGGAGGTCAAAGGGGTAGAATAATGTGATTGACAGCTCCACCATAAACATATGGATGGACAAGAAGTGATTTCTCAAAGATAATAGAAGCTGTATTCCACCTCCACCGGTAAAACTGTGTTTCCAAGAATCCTTAGTAAAACATAAAAAAAAGAATAATTTCTTAAATGTCATAAAAGCAAGTTAATTGTATATGAAAATGTTTCATCTAAGGATTAACTTGTGCATTGACAAGTGTATATTAAAGAGAAATAAAAGTTATCATTGAATACACACATAAATCACCAGAACATTCTATCTGATATTCTTGTATTCTTGTTTAGACATCATGATTTGAAGAAACAAAAAAAAGATCTAACAATTTAAATCTTAGAAGTAATGAAAATACCCAACTGATTGTATTGTATTTGGTTCATTTTTATATTGCAGGACTTTAAACATACCTTCACTGAATATGGAAATTGCTTTACTTTTAATCATGCTGAAAGTATCCAAGGAAGGAGAAAAGTGAGTGTCTCTGGAAGAGGCTTAAGCCTGCTCTTCGATGTCAATCAGGTATTGAATTTTCTTCAACCTAGCCAGGATTCCAAACAAATAGGGACATGGGTTAAAAAATTTTTTTTTTTTACCCTGTCAAATATCTCCTAACATTTGGACATTATTTCGGTTTTTGTCTGTTTAGCCCAATGTCCCCTAAGTTCTATATAACTATTGACTTAGAGATTAAAAAGACAAAATTTGGATGTATAATCTCAAGATTTTGAGTTGTCCTACTTATCTCTGTTAATGTGGCTCCAAGAATTGTTCTTGCTACAAAGTAAAAAAATCAGAGATTTCTAAGTTGCATGTATATAGTTAATTTAAGATAACTATATATGCATTTAAGAAATAATTTGGTAAGATTTTCATGTAGTATGTTCTAGAAAGGAACCATATATAAACATTTGATAAAGCATAGTATCCATATCTGGAAAAATACTAAGAAAATAATTGCTCTACATATATTATAGTCCGAACTTTGTCCAAAACTAGCTTTGGGAAAATTATAGTTAGACAAAGAAATTTTTTGAATCTAGACCTAGGAAGCAGGTATTCAGACTCTAAAGAAATGCATTGGTGATGTTTTCAAGAGCTGGTATAACTCCAATCATGGTTAATTCTCACTTTCTGTCTTGTAGAATCTCTTTCACTATTACACATTTAGAGGTACTACACTCTGTAGATTTATAAATGAGGATTATGCAATGCTTATACTTTAAGAATTCAGAATCATGCAATTAATTAATGGCAAAGATGACAAATAAACCTGGTCTCCTTGAATCCCACCAAGTCACATTATTCCCTAATGGACATGAATGAGGCCATTGGCTACTTTCATTTTATTTTAGTTTTGGTATTGAGAATTGAATCCAGGGTATGTAATACTGTGCAATATCCCTAGCTCCTTTTTTGCTTTTAAATTTTATTCTGAGACAGGATCTGTCTAAGATGCTTAGGTATTCACTAAGTTACTGAGGCTAGCTTTGAATTTGTGATCCTCCTGCCTCAGCCTCCATTGTCTCCTTTTAAAGAATTTCTGTTAAGGTACTTTTACTTCGTGTATCCCACTGAAGATATTTTTATTTATGTCCAAATACAACATTGTACACCATAATGCCCCTTCCTACCCGTACTGGTGTGTGTGCATATACACACATATATATATTTGACTAATATATATGTTTGACTAATATTATATATAGGACATATATATTTCACTTCTATGTGTATTTGATCAATATTTTCAAGTCATTCAAACATTAGCCCTGAGGTCAGTTCAAATATTAATTACAAATTTTATGACCTAAAATTTTCCACATATTTTCAAAATGCAAATAAAATATACATATTCAATTCTATGTTCTACAAGTTATCAGCATTGAGATATTTTTCCAGACTAGCCACTTAACTGTTTTTTAGAGGTTACAACAGGCCCAGGAGATACAGGATTCTGTGTTGTAAATAGAATATGAAGCATGTTTATTAAAGGTAATTGCATAAGCAGTTATTTACCAAAAAAAAAAAAAAAAAAATCAATTCTCAAGTTTATTCTTGGTACTTATAGCCTAAAAGTACAACTAACGGCAAAGTCACTGAAAGTTTCATCTTAAATTTCTTTATGGGGCAGAGGATTTATATCAAACTGGCACTGGTGTCAACCTTCACTGTTATGGGAAAATAAATTTGAATTTTGAATAAGGACAGGGACTTTAATTGCAAAAAGAATGACAAATGATTCTCTAAAACACATGAATCAAAGAAAACAACCAAGGATGAAGCAATGAAAGGCAGCTGGGGAGGAGAGGAGAAGAGGAAACCAGATTGCTGGCAGTTATTTCATCTAGAGTGAAAAGTGGAAAAATACAGAGGCTGAGAGCTGTGATTCAGACATTCAAAGTATGTCCTAGGCATTTAATTTCCGTACCTTTTATGTAAAGGAGATTGAATTGCAATATGAAACAATTGATTCCAGGTAAGTTCAATGCCACCATGAGATCTGATGAATCTCCAGCTGTGTAGAACTGATCTAATTACTCTGCAATTTGAGAGCACATGTATTTTCATTTCAGGAAGAATTTACTGATTACCCGGGCCTGGGTTTTGCCGATGCTGGGATCATCTTTGTTATTCATTCACCCAGGAAAGAGCCACAGTTTGTTGGCTTAGGGTTGTATTCCCCCGTGGGAATGCACGCACAGGTGACAATCCGCCAGCTGAAGGTAAAGATGGGACCGGAGAATGCATTAGTTATGGAAATAGTGCCTTTCACTAGAAATCCTTTTCTTTTGTGCTTTTAAACCATGGTGGGACATCTTAAAGTTTTAATTAGATTCTTTATGGAGAAAAATACACAGTAAAAGCAGTGAATTCACCTATACAACATAAGAGAAAACTGGGAAGCCAAGCCAAACCAGGGTGACTGAATTTCACTAGAAATTAAGAATGAGGATAGACCCAAGCTGCTGAACCGTGTGTTCTCATTTGAACTATGTGGGAAGGAGGAAATGAAATAGAGCAGACAATCTTGGCGTTGGGGCTGGTCTGCCAGGTTTCCATTTTCCAGCCAATTATGCTCTTTCATTTCCTTAATTATCTTTATGAATTTGCATTCCCTCCCTGTTGCTATTGAGGAAGGTAATATTTCCCTTTCATAGGTATGTGAAGTTTAACTGAAGTAACACAAAGAAAAAATTAACTTTATTGACTGGTATTTAATAGGTGTTCAATAAAGCCTTTATTATTTGTGATTTTGATTTTTTGGTTGGGCTGATTGATATACTAACATAACATTTACATAAATTATTCTTTTTCCTTATATGAGTAATTTTTGGAATGATGATTCTGTCTGATCTTATAGATTAGCATTTGAGAAAAATGCCGGAAGGTCATCGTTATACTTAACTTCAGGGACATTCAGGTTAATTGGGTAACCAAAATAGGCAAGTATACTCAATTCAAAAACATCATGGAGCTCTGAGAAAATTTTGAAAGTGTCTGGCCTGGTTCAGTGGTGCATGCCTATAAACAGAGCGGTTTGGGAGGCTGAGTCAAGAGGATGGCAAGTTCAAAGTCAGCCTCAGCAACTTAGGGAGGCCCTAAGTAACTTAGCGCCACCCTATCTCAAAATAAAAAATATAAAGGGCTGAGGCTGTGACTCAGTAGTTAAGTGCCCCTGAGTTCAGGTTTAATACCCAGTATCTGCCCTTCCCACAAACGAGAGTCTCCATTCTCTCTGATGGAAGATGGGTGGAATGACTGAGATATATCTCCTGTGCATCAGGTGTTAATTTTAATCTTAAGACAGTTCACCAAGAATACCCTTGGGGAGAATGCAATCCTAACATCAAGCTCCAGAATTTTCCCTACTACAGCACTTATGGGTGTTTGAAGGAATGCAAAGCCCAGCACATAGAAAAGCAGTGTGGATGTTTGCCTTTCCTGCTTCCAGGTAAATAGTGACATTTCCTCCCTTACTCAATTATACTTACTTAATTTGAAACATAGGATATCAATGTGTCATTATATTGTTTTCCATTTTGGTGAAATTCTATGCTGGAAAACGTCATCTCAACTGATAAATTTGAAATCCTGGAGTCATTGCAGAGATTTCGGGAAAAGAAAATTGTGTTACCAGGGTGGGTCCTAAATTCTTATCCCAAAGGTTAAAAATGGATGCTCTCAAATACTTAAAACTATACATCAAGGTTTTCTTAGTGTGAAAGAGACATAAAGTCATGTATGTTGTGTTTCTGACTGTGAAGATTTCTTTGAGAGGGTGAAAGGAGCTTCACGTCTCCTTTGCATACTATTGGAAGCATTTCCAGGATCGGGGATATGAGGCAGGCCTTGAAGTGGGCCAAGGAGCAGACTGGATACGAATTAAATCCAAACCAAGCAGAGCATCTCAGCCTCACAATTTCTCATCTAGGAGATCCTGACTAAGTCATGTAACCTCTGTGCCCATAAAATGGGGAGAATATTGTTCCGCCTTGCAGGGTTGTTTCAAGGATGGACTAAGCATGTAAGTGGTTTAAAAAGTGGCTGACAGAATAGAATATAGTCTAGATAAATGTTGGGCATTTTCATTCAGTTTTCTTCATCCTCCTCCCACAGGATCGTCATGGAGATGTGGGCTGGATTTGGGCCTCACCTGTTTGCCTATACCAGTTTGCCATTATGATCTCTTCCCCTTCCTCTTCACCCGCCTTCTTCTCACACACTTACACAAAGACTTACACTAATTACTCTTCTGACAAGACAATCTAACGGTGAACTTTTCCAGGGATTTCAAATTATTATTTCCTTCTTTCTAGAATGTAGATGACTGATCTCTGTATGCCCCCCCACCATAAAAACAAAAAACAAACAAACAAAAACCTGCCACCCTACAAACTTCTGGCTTTGATTTGCCTTTCCCAATTATATTGGAAAAGTTACTGGAGACAAGTCTGAATGGATCATGCTGTGTAATGCTTGTATCTTAAAATTTATTATGTTTTATAAAATACAAACTGAATAATTAATACGGATCAGAAACTAGGGAAGATGCTACATAAAACAGAGCATGACATCTGCGTGAACAGTAGGATGTATCAATTATTTCCAGGACTAGCATGTTCTTTGGCTAAATCCTCACACATCCCTGCCTACACTTACAGAAGAGGAAACTGAGACTTATAAAGTGAATTATCTATAGTAACACCATTAACAATTTGAAGAAACACAACCCCAAATCAGATGGGTAGAAAGTTGAAATTATATTTTTTTTATACTGCTGCCTCTAAAACATACACCTCTTTGTATTCCATTGTAATTTGGGAAACTGATTAGCTTATAGTGTGATGCCTGTTATATTCAAATGTGACTTAAAAGAGCACCTTTTTGTGACTTCTGGCTGCTTGAGGTCCCCTAAGATATGAGATATGAGTCGTTTCATTGTCTCTTCTAATGGAAGAAATATTCTTGTGAGAATTAAGGAACAATTTGGAAAAATGAGACTTTTTACTGACAATGTCAGAAGCAGATTTTTCTTCTGTTTTTCACTTCTGGCAGTTCTTTCACAAAGAATACTTTGGTGCTGTGAGGCAAGCATTTCACAAATTGTCCACAAATTCTAAGTGGATAATATCCTGATTTTCGGGGCTATTGAACAAACACTGTGGCTAACCCTGGAGATCACAAGGGTTATAGCAACAGAAAAATATTCTATTAAAGTTCAGTGACTAAGGATTTAGAATCATACAGGGAATGAAACTCAGCTTGAATGTATCTTGATTTTGTTATTTGTCTCAAGATCCACAGAAGCTGCTTATCAAATATTGGTACTTATCTGCCTCCATCCTACCCCTAGAAAGATAGCCCATCATGTTAGTGTGCATGTGTGTGTGTGTGTGTGTATGTGTGTGTGTGTGTGTGTGTTTGTGTGTGTTTGTCAGGGAGATGAAGGAACAAGGGAGATGATAAGTCTGAAAGCAATTTTAAATTAAAAAGCTACTTAAAAATAGCTAGTTTATAAGTACTTAAAATATTGGTTCCACTTAAAGGTTTTAGAGTTGTATAGACAAATGGAAAGAAATAAGAAATTATACTTCCTCTCAATATAAACTTTCATAGGATCCTAACATTTTTTTCATACTCACATTCAAAAAATATAAATGTCCATATGCATGGATGGAAGGGTGGATGAAGGAGGGATGTCAGTATGAGATGTATTTTTGCAGTAGGGTGTTTATTTTATAAAATACAAAGTTTTAGGACTTGGGTATAGCTTAGGGGTTGGGCTTAAGGTATTGGGTTCAATTGCCAGCACCCACCTAAAAGAATTAAACGTGTATTACACTTGTTGTTTTTTAAGGAATTGGGATAGAATGTGACCTACAAAAATACTACAACTGTGTTTCTCCTATGCTTGGTAAGTGGCTTAATTTTTTTGTTTAATTTTCAGGATTTATATTAAAGTTACTTAGAGTAATATGAGACATAAAATCATAGTTTGGATAGCACAGAAATGAAATATAAAACAGACAATAACAGGGAATTTTTTTAATGATCTTAAACAATTTACATAGACAGTAAAAACAAAAACAAAAACCAAACAAACTAAATACCTCTGATTCCAAGACATATCTCACTGAAATGTACACAGTAGCAAAGTAACAGCATCAGTGTTCTGGCTTTTATTTCCAAATCTTTATGTTGTTTTTCAATTATTGTTCTTTTTAAATTATAAAATAGACTTACTTTTTTCCTTATTACATAAATAAAATATTTGTTGTGAATAGTTTAAATAGAAAATAAATTATGTAGGAGCTGGACATACAGCTCAGTTGGTAGAGTGCCTGCCTTGCATGCACAAGGTCCTGGGTTCAAACCCCAGCACAAAAAAAAAAAAAAAATAAGAAGTTGTGTAAAAATCAGTAGAAGCTTTATTACTTCAAGAATTATTCTGAGAATGATCTCTTCATTTATTCATTTTATTATATGTTCAGGTTACATATGAAATTTTTATATAAATGGAATCACAACTGCACATGCTCTATATATTAGGAACAGTATCTTAAGTAGTCTTTTGCTTTGCTTACATACCTGTTTTAACTTCCAGCCAATGTTAATGATATGTTTTCTGCCATAACTTTCTCCACATATATTCACATTTATGACCTTAAATCATTGGTTGTTTTATTAAATGGAATCCTAATACATATCCTTTTATGAAAGCGGGTTTTTCTAATGCATTGTGGAAGTATCTCCAGGATAGCTGGAATAGATTTAACAACTTCTTTTAAGTGGTTGTAAAATATTTCAAGATATCAGTTTGAATACAAAGGATCTTATATTTTTCTATAACTCATAAGCTAGTTGTGCAAAAACAGCATTGATGACCAAAAGAGTTGAAATTATGTTGCCAGTCTTTCATCCCATCCCTGATGGAGGCTGGAGGGAGAGCTGATGGTGGCTGGTGTGTGTATGGGGTTACTTCATGCAAGGTTTTCTATAGGGACTGTTGTGGGATAATAGGGTCACAAGTGGTGTGTGTGTGTGTGTATGTGTGTGTGTAAGTGTATGTGTGAGCATATGAGTGTGTCAGAATGTATTAGTATATTGAGTATGAGTATGTGAATGATAGTGTAAGGGTATGCATGTGCATGTATGTGTGAGTGTGTAAATGAAATTATGACAGTGTGAGTGTATATGAGTGTAAGAAAAGAATGGTGATTTTTACTAGTAATCTTAAAGAATAAGAGGATGTATGCATAATTACACACCAAAGGAGCGTCAGTGTTAGAGAGTGGAAAACAAGTCCAAAGGTGGCCACTGATTGAGGGGTTTTGGTGAACAGCAGGTTCATGAGAACAAAGGTTTTCTTCATTAAAACCAAAAAAGAAAAACAAGAATCAGAGTAGAGACAGGTGAGGAACAGTAAGAAGGTGCCTGGGAGGTGATACAAAGGAAACACCTCCTCCAGAGCCCTTTACCTCCAGACACATGTGCATTTTGACTTGGTGGAACTAAAGGAGGACAGAGAATCTAGTGGCTGATTGAAAATTACTGGTCCACAGAAATAACACTCCAAACATCAGCAGCACTCATTAGATTTTGAAACAAGATCATTTCATTATGTTGAAACAAGATGAATTCGGTTTAAACTCAAGTCATTGTCTTTCAAGGGTTGTATTTGAAAGTTCCTCTCAAAGTGTAAATGTCACACAAAAAAACTTTTTCATCCCTCTCTCATCCAAATAGCTGATATTTTATGGAAATAGGCCCAGACATTTGCTGGAAAGAATCTATTTCTAATAAAAGATTCCAGTGACTCAATGAAGTCAAAGATAGCAACTCTTTATGTTCTGTCTTCTTTGCTGCATGAATAGTGAAATGCAAACATCATTTGTTAAGAAAATAGTGATAAAATCTGTAATCCCTTTAAAAAAAAATAAAAGTGAAATCACTTCAGACTGGGGATGTAGCTCAGTGGTAGAGCACTTGCCTAGCATGCCTAAGGTTCTGGGTCCAAACTCCAGTAATGGAAAAAAATTATATATGATATGTATACATATAAATAAACTTTTATATATATATGTATATAAACTTTTATATATACAAACTATATGTATAGGCTTATATATATAAACTTTTTTATATTATTTATCTAAAAAGTTCTGTTCTCCCCATTGTGAAATATTCTTCCCTAATACCCTGTCCTGATTTGCATTTCAGACCATATTGAATTTAAGGGATTATGTACCATGGGAACCCATAATTCTAGCTGCCCTGTTTCTTGTGAAGAAACTGAATACCCTGCTACCATTTCTTATTCCACTTTTCCAAGTCAAAAAGCTTTAAAATATCTTTCCAAGAAGTTGAATCAAAGCCAGGAATATATCAGGTAATCTTATTAGTCTCACCGATTATTCATTTCTTTCTTCATTGAAAACTTTAGAAGTCTCAGGAAATAAAATGCTGATCAATCAAGGGAGGGAGTAGCTTATGGAATTGAATTAATAATTTAATTAATAATAAGTATAGACATTTAACATTAGGTAAGATCATGTCTTTCATCTCCTTACTTTAATTGTGTGAAAATAAAATGATACTAGCTGGAAGCATTTGCTCAGTCTGTTATTTCCATGGAACCAGTACTTCTCAGTCTTCTGTCCTCTCTTGGTCCCCTTGGCTGTACCAAATCATGCAATCATGTACCAGGAAAAGGGATCTGCTTGTTGGAGTCATTTAAGTAGTATAGGATCACACCTGATTTGCCCCAACTGGGAAATAAGAATGCTGACTAATATCAATACGTGCTTGAAAATATGACAATTTCTACCTTTACATTTTATAGTTTGACTCTCCTAATAACTGTGTAAAGTAGATTGGAACAGAAAAACTACTATTCTCATTTCACAAGGAAGAAATTGAAGCACACTGTATTTTAAGTAACTGATCTATCAGGATAGTCAATGGCACAGAAAGCAATTATGCTTGAAAACTTTGACTCTGATGCTCATGTCTTTTTCAAAGATTCTCAATTCTAATTCTCCTTATTAACTAAATGTTAAATTCTCCTTTCTATTATACATATTGCTCTTAGAAATTATAAATGAAATTTCCTAAGAATTTCTTGCTTTTTTTTAAATGAGGGAGGACATTTAACGTTTTTCTCCATTTCTTATTTATATTTTTTAGTCCTAGACCTGAAACAACAATAATTTAATATTTGCTATTTATAATTATATCTATGAAAATAAGTATATTAATTAATTTAAACTTGATTTGTATTTGCACAGTCAAGTAACTAACTTTGAAAGCATGTTTTGATTTATCTTTACCTTGGAATTTACTCTAATTAAAATTTTAAAAGTTCAACCATGTAAGAAGACAATAAAATGATCTTTACAAATCAGGAATAAAAATGTATTTGCATCAAGACAGCGTTCCTGGGGTATGATTTCAAACAATAGATTAAATGACGAAGAGGTAGAAAATTTGCAGTTAGTCTTTACATATAGTGCTGCCTCCAATGCAGATATCTTTTTCTATTTCATTTTAATGTGGGGAACTGATTCATTTGGAGTTTTATGTCTGTTTTATTTAAATATGTCTTAGAAGAGCACTTTGTATGACTTTCAACTATTAGAGATCTCCTGAGTTTCAAAATTATTTAATTTGCAAGGAATGTAGGTATGATTTTGGAGACATACTGGCAAATCAGAAAAGAAATCCATGCCTTCAACAAGATGATACTAGAGAATACTGTTTTTTCCCTCCTGAACTCATATTATTATGAATAGTTCTCCAATTAATCCTACCATGAGTGGCTTGTAGGGACCTCAGTGGTTGTATAATAGAGGTTGTTACCACAGGACTAAGGCAGATAGAGAGCAAAGGTGTGGGTCTCAGGGCTTGCCCAGATCCTGTACAGAGATAGTTAGAAGTCACACATGTAATTAAGAAACTTGTTTGTGTACTATTAGCTGAAATCAAAGAGTAGTAAATCGGAAAACACATGCAATTTCTCAGGAGAGAAAACCTGAAATCTTAGCAGCAATATGATTCAAAAAGAAGCAATCTCTAATTTAATCATGAAGCTTCTATGGGGCAGAAATCAACCCCAGCCTATGGCAGTTCCAGGGTCTCTTGGGGCAGCTGCTGAGCCCCCCCATCATGAAGGGAAGAAGTTCAGCTTCACAGAAGCATGCAGTGTGGAGGTGACTACAGTGGTAAATTTGAAATAAAGTCGATTTCATCAGTTGTACAAGTGAAGTTTTAAGGTTTTTCTATGTTAACAAATTTTGAAATTAAAATTATATGAAACCAACCTATGCAAAACCTGTTCACTCCTTTTAACACAGCATGTTCAAGTACCTGAAAGCATTTCCTTAGCATTTGGTAATACAATAAATACTCATTTTTATTTGTTCTCTTTGCCCCTTTTAAGATTCAGATTTTATTTTATAATTCTGCATTCCTAAGACAAACAAATGTTATTGGACTTAATTGAATAAAGTCACTACCACCAGGAGGCACAGATTCGGTGAGACCAAAATTACTGTTCAAATCGGTTGCCTGAGAGAAGTTGAGTAAATATCATAGTACTTTTATGGGAGAGGAATTTATCTTCTCTCAGAAACACAGATGGGTAATGCTTGAAAATGATCATGGATGTTGTGCTTGAGAAATTAAAGTAATATTATCTGGGTACATGCAAATTAGAGCACAATGGAGGACAAAATGATTGGAATATTACTGAAATTTCTGAACTTCCAAGACAACTTTATTATTTCTTTCACTTTAGCAACTGCTTTATTATTGGTAAACATTACTACACCCCCTTGATTATCTCTCTAAATATTGCACATTCTCCTGTTACCCATGGTTAAACCAATGGAAATTAAGTACACATATTAATGATGCATTTTGAATTAAGTGTATTTAGGAATATTGATTAAAACCTGTAAACAATAGGGAGTGATTTACAGCCACACTCCTTAGATAAAGAACATGACATAATCTCAGGAATCATTACCAAAAGGATCCATTCTCAGTGATAACTATCAGCCATCTGAAAATCACGAGGTGGTTGGTTTCCAGTTCTGCTTATCACACAGAGAAGTTAATTTTTATCCACTCATATATTGGTTTCATCTTTAACTTGTTACCTTTTTCCATTTTTACAAATATAAATGAGCACCTGTTATGTGCTAGGATTCAAGGGATATTCTAGGCATAAAGGATACGTCAGTATAAGAAGGATAAAGATTGCTGCCTTGTTGTGCCTGATTCCCCTGGGGTGGAAATGGACATGAAGGGCTTGTACTCACATTAGATGGCACTAGGTACTGTGACAGGAGAGACAGTAGAAACTGGTCTAGGGAAGCCAAAGTCAGAGAAGGTCATTCTTAGGGTTGTGGATCATGCAGGAAAGACCTCCCTGAGAAGGTGACAGTTGAGCAAAAACCTGAAGCGGTGGTTCTCCAAGGTCCTTGGAGGAGTTTTACTAGAAGTACATGGGAAGTCTCAGTGCAGGGGCTAGGTTGAGCCAAAGTGTCATGATCCAGCAGTTGCAGAAGTATGTTTCCATTAACATGTGATGAACAGAGCGTGTATATTTGCTGAGGTAGGGTACCTTAAGTTGGAAGCAGAAGAACCAGTCAAAAGGCTGAGACAATAATCCATGTGAGAGACTAAGGATGCTTGGACAATAAGTGGGTTGTGAAATGGTGGGACACCAGATATACTTTGAAGAAGAGACCAAACTGGATTTCCTGTTGAATCAGCTATGGTGTTTGAAACTAAACTATCGCGTTCCCTCTGGCCGCAGAGAGAGACACGACAAACGTCTGAAGCTTTGGAAGTTTATTGTGCACAGTCTTCCTTTCTTTCCCTCTTTTCTAATCCCTTTCTCTCTTTTCTTTCTCTCGCTCTCTTTCCCTCTGCTTAACTCTCGCCTGCTCCGGTCGCTCAGCTCCTCCCGCTCGGCTCACGTCCTCACTCGCACTCTTCTTCCTCACTTCTTCTCCTACTCTCAGCTTCTTCTTCTCTCAGCTTCTTCTTACTCCCAGCTTCCGCTTCAGCAGCCGCTTACTCCCCCACCCACCAAGCTTATATACACTTCAACCAATCAGGGGAGAGCACACGAGGTAAACGCGCGGACAGCTGCAGGCATAGAATAGGTACACGAGGGGGGCATGCTCTAATCACATCTTTAACTAGCCAATCATTGGAATTCGCTGGTTGTTTACTGTATAGCTGGCCGCTTTTGGCTCAGCGCCAGGCGCCATCTTGACCATGCTCAAGGCTGGGGGTCCCGGGAACCCCGACACTAAACATTATAAATGGGAAAGATATCAAGAGTGTAAATTGGAATATATTAAATTATTATGCATACAAGTTGAAAAACAGGAAGCATTTCAATGTGTTAATGAAGTTCAAGGTAGTCTTTTGCAAAAGAGAGTGAGGACCTCCAAATATAAAGAGCTGTCATTTGCAAATAGTGTTTAGCCACTCTGGTCACCTGTAAAGATTTCCAGAGGACATTAAGAAAACAGAATCTTTGCTCAACTATGACAATGACAAAAAGTCAATAACATTTATGGATCACTCATCATATGCCAGGTTCTTTGTCCATTCTGCATGTACAACACAACTCAACTCTTCCCCAACACAACTCAAGTTCAGCTCAAAACTCCTTACCACTGCTGAGAAAACCAATTTTTACTTGGGTAAAAATGTGATTTCTCTAGGATCACATAAGTCACAAAGGAAAAAAAAAACCAGGATTTTTGAATTAAAACTAAACATACATGTAAATATTTGTAAATAGTTTAATCTACTCAGTACATGTTTACATTTAATGTCCTTTTCTGGTATCTCAGGAATGAGGCATGAATTGTGGGGTCTGGAAAATATTTTCCCCAAATTCCAACAAGACCAAAGTGCCTTCCACATGCTAATTGGAATTAATGATGAATAGAGATGCAGTGTCTAATTCAACATTAAATAGCATCTGAATTGAAATGAGTGCTACTGTTGTCAGATGAGGAATAAAGGTAGAGCTGCCAGTCTTGAACTGCATTAATTCTGTTTTAATCCCCAGGGAGAATCTTGTGAACATCGAAATAAACTATGGTGACTTAAACTATAAGATAACTCAGCAACAGAAGGCAGTGAGTGTGTCTGAGTTACTTGGTAAGTGTTATCTAGATCTTCCTCAATGTTCCTCTATTTTCTATTTTCCTTTTATATTTATGGCTTGGCTTATCAATGAAGGAGACACAATTAATAGCACTTGTCATTTGCCTGCTTTTTAAATCCAACATTTTTGCACTCCCTAGAAACACTGCAAGTTGACCTCAAAGGCTTTGATAAAGAAATGACTGTTGCTCACTATCTCGTACTTACATTTATATTTTACTCTCTTGATGGACAATCCTGTCATCAAGGGGCTGTTACAGTGTTTTAGCAGGTGGAATTCAGCCACCTCATACCCCCACATGGAGTTTCTCCCCAGGGAGGGTTAAAAAGAACTTGAGCAAGGAAAAATGGTCATTTAGTTGACAACCACTGTTCATTCTCTTTCATGGTACTGTCCCTAATGAACATACTTGCTGACTTCCTAGCTCCCATTGCCTTTTAGAGGAAGCCACATAGGAGATGGAAGACAGCATTAGAGTCAGGCAAAATGACAGCACTCTGATCTAGCAGCTGATAGGAAGTTTACAAACTCTCCAAAGTTCTTGAAGTATAGAAGCCTATAGAAGTATAGAAGCAGAGAAGCCTATACTTCATGACCACGCTTTACAAAATTGGCAGGACCCTGAGAATGACTCATGGCAACAAATAATAATTAATGAAGTGATGTGTTTAAGAAGGCAGTTGTTTAAATTGTCAAATTCACTGAGACAAAAAGTAAAAGGGTGATTGACAGGGAGGGACTGGAGGAAGATAGAGTTACTGGCTCTTCAAACAGTTTTCACTGGGGAAAATGAAAACATTTGCTGATGGGTGTTAAAAAATGTGAATGTACTTAGTGCCACAGAATGTACATTTAAAAATGATTAAATGATAAATTTTATGATATGAATATTTAAGCACAATAAAAAGCACAAACAGTAAAAATAAATACATATTTAAAGACATTTGAAAAGGCAGTGCTGTGTTGATATATTTTAGTTCAATGAAATATTATGTATGCCTAAAAAGAAATAAAGTTTGGGCTCTTAAAGTCCCAGTTGCTTGGAAATTAATTTTCTAGGAAACTCTAATGCTATCTGGATGTCTCATTACTTTAAATTTCTCACATAGAATTGAATTTGAAATTATTTAGGAAACTTTAAGAATTTACCTAGACTTCCTATCTTCCAAAGTCTGAGTTAGAAATTTGGAAACAGATTTTATGTTTACCTTATTTGTCCATTTAAAGGTGATTTGTATGAATATTATTGTTGCATGAAACTAGTTGCTATTACTTTACTTGTACCATATTTTAAGATAATACAATTAATCTATCTTCATATAATAGCAGTTAATTTATTTGTTTCAAATAATTTCACTTCTAACAATGTTTAATTTTCTTTCTATAAAAACACATAACAAATTCTGAATTGATTTTGATTATAGCAGATCTTGGCGGTCAGCTGGGCCTGTTTTGTGGAGCCAGTGTGATCACAATTATAGAAATTATTGAATATTTATTCACCAATTTCTATTGGATATGCATTTTCTTTTTGCTGAAGATACCTGAAATGACTCAGCGGGCTCCTGCATCTCAGAATCATCTGGGGAATAAAAATCAGATAGAAGAGTGCTAATGTTCAGTTAGAATAAAAGTCTTTCTTTTTTTCTTCTCATTACCTTCAGATTTTTCACGGCTAATTCATTGTTATAATCCTTTATGCTATCATTTTGAGAGTTCAATAAAAGTCATTGAAGATATCTATTTATATATAAATATATTTCTATTTATTTTGTTTATAGATATAAAAGAAAAAGGATTGTCCACTTTTTTTTTTTTTTTTTTTTTTTTTTTTTTTTTTTGCTTAAGTGATTAAGGGGTAAATAACTTGACCGGAAACAATAAAATGGAAGGACTATTTAGAGAAGGTATTCATCTTCAACTTGTTACAATACTCAGCATTCAAATAATTCCTCAGAATTTTAAATATATGTATATTAGCTCTTTAAGGACCGATGAAAGAACCCAGGGAGTTTGTATTTTGAAAGGCAAGGCTACAACTCTCTTACCTACAGAAAAATGGAAGAACTTTCTGAAGATATTAAAATATTGTGAGTACAAAAGACCTTAGGTTTACAACACAATTATCAGCAGTAAGTCCCCAGGGATACAGCCCTGAACCAAACATCAGCACATGTCATGACAAAGATGAAGCCCCTTATGCAATACACCTGTTAAGAAAAGACAGGTTATATTGTAACCTGAAGCTGTTGATGGCCTGCTTGATGGTTGCCATGTATGAATATAAACCTATATATATCTATATATAAATATATATAGATAGATATCTATATATAAATATAGATATCTATAAAGATTTGAATCAACTAACAGGAGGAAAATGTCTGACATAAAAACAAGAAGTTACACAACTGGAATAAGAAATAGCAAAAACAAAAGAAACTTTTGAGACAGTTGAAAAGGAATGGTATACAAACAGAAAATTGAAAAGATAGTTAAAACCCACTCAGTGACACTTCATTGTTACTATTTGTTTTTCTTGCAAGAAAGGAAGAAATTCCATCTTAACTTGGGCAATTATTTAATCTAAAGGGACACACCATGTTCAGTCAATTGAACATGTATTTAAATTTGGATGTATTTAAATCTAATGGTACCAAAGCAGAAGAGGGTGAAAGGTTTTAGAAACTGGAGCTGTATATGCCAAGATCCTAAGTGGTCTCAGGACCCCCAGGAATAGCTTTTCATGTGCTGGAATCAATCTGGGTGATTGTGAAGGTCCTCATTTGGTGCAATCAATTAAAATTGAGTGAAAATTAAAATTTCCCTAATTAAGTCTTTAAGCCAATATGGCAAGACCCTTACTGGTTTTGCTTATTCACTGGAAAGTATTACAACTAACAAGCAACTGCAGCTTGAACAGGAAGAAAGCAAAAAATACCTGTGGCCTCAGCTATACTTAAGCCCAAACATGAAATGCATTTGTTATACAGATAGAGGGCTTTATTATTACTGGCTTATAGTCCTAATTAGGTCAATTTCACTCTTCACTCAGTTTTAATTGCTCACATTAAATAAGGATCTTCACAACTGCCTGCAATGATTCCAGCATATTAGGAACTATTCCTGTAAGTTGTGAGATTGCTTGAATTTTCGACATGAATTCTTCATTGCTATAAAGTGTGCATCTCATCTCTAATCACAACACCTTCCCATTTCTCCTGGATATTTTCTCCTGTTTCTCATGTCCTCTCATACCCACTGCTGCTATCTAATTCCCATCTGGAATTTGAAAACAATCCCTTGGAACTCTACATTACTCCTCAACAATTTACAACGTGCTGGAATAAGTTTTTAAAATGTTTCCTGTATGATGTCATTTCTCTTATTCCTTGACTTTAAATTTCCTATCATCTTTTATAAACTATCCATTTTGTTTATTCAGGATCATCTTTTACCTCTTTCCCAACATACTTACTCAGACCCAGTTCTTTCTCATCTCATGAATTTATCATGGCAATATGCTCCTTAATAGTTGGTCTCATTTCTCCCCTTTTCAGCTAGATTTTTCCCTTTCATGGAGATACCTCCACTTGCTGATTTTGATGCCCTCCCTGATAAATTTCTCCCAATTTTTTCCATCCCAATTTAATTCCTTTTGGTCTAAACATAATAAGGCATTTAGTTGATACTAAGCATTTTTTCTTAAACTTATTTAAATATTGTAAAAATCAATTGGATGCAATTGAATACATTTTTACTTAGGGATTAACAGAAAGTTGGATACACACAATTTATACTCTCTCTTCTTAGTTATTGATTATTTCAAAAAATTGGAAGAGTCAAGAAAATAACAAAATGAATAGTCATGTACTCACCCTTCCAATGTAACCATTTTTGTGTTTTGCCTTATTTCCTTCAGATTTTTCATGTATAAAATCATTCTATGCATATCAATCTGAAATTTACTTTTCAATGTCATGTTTACAGTGTATTCATGCTAACCCATACAGGTATAGTTTGCTACCTTATTGCACAAAATTGCTTCAATAAATATGCCTCAATAAATAAATACATAAATTTCTAAATAAAAATTGCCTCAACAAATAAATATTTATTTACTCATCTCCTGTACTCATATATATTTATAAAGTTTCAAATTTTCATCTCTAGCAAAAATACTGAAATGAAACTGTGTACTTTTCTGCTTGGTTATATACCCAGAAGTCAAATTGCTAACATTTTTTAGTTATATGCATCTTCATCTTGACTATATATTACCCAATTTTCTTTGACATAGGTGTACCAATTTATGCAACCAATATTGGCATAGAATTCAGATTGACCCATTTCTTATGAGACTTTCAAGGCTATTTTTTTGCCAATCCGATTTGTATACATTGACATTTTTGCTATAAGAATTCAGAGGGCATTGTTGAATGGCAGAATGAAATTTGAGATGTCCTAGGTAATAGGTAATTGTAGAAAAGTACAGAGAAGCTGCAGCTGAAAAATGAGTTGGTATTCCAATAGCTTCGGTCAAATTCAGAGTATAATAAAACTGCCACAGAAGTTGTAATGCCAAAAGAGTGAGCAGAGTTGACAAGAGTCCCACTATAAGCTCTGTCCACTTTAACATGAGGCAAGATTATCCTGTTTAGCTGGTGGGTAGGTATTGACCAATCCACCTAATATAGACTTTGGCCAAGTTCTTGGGTTATTTCACTGCAATGTGAGAAAAGCCATCAGGATGCATATCATGCATTCTGGGAGAAAAAGAATTTTCCACAGCAGAATTGATTCCAGAAAAGTATTGGTAAATGATCTGTGCTCTTCACTATTCTTCTGTGGATTACAGGGGTTTCTGAAATTAATTTTTGTATAATAAATAGAGAAGAAGAAGCTATATCCAGAGAAAGGAATAAACATTTTAAATTATTCAGAAATTTATACATGATATGGGTCAGCAAGAAATGAATGGCTGGCTTTGCAAAAGATACCTAATATAGGGACTTTTGTTTTTTTTGTTGTTCATCTTAATAAGCAATCCCATTATTAAATTCTGAAAGACAGAGTTTCATTACTACCTTGAAGACATAACTATTGCTGGTATGTAAGTTACTACCTTTAGGCTTAATGAGAAAGTTTTCTTCTGAGACTTTGGAAAAATCAATGTCTATCTTCAAAATCAGGACAAGGATGGGGAATGGAAAGAACAGAAATCACATGAGAAGGAATTTGTATCTTTATGTCCCATTAAAGTAATGTTTACCATATTATGCTGAGTTACAAGTGGGAGTTGGGGTAAGTAAGAAAAAAAACCATGTACAACTAAAGTTGTTCACTAATTTCCATAATTAATTCATAAGGTACCCAGCAATTTTATAAAAATCCATTATTGTATCATTTATTATATGCCTGTGTTAACTAAATGCCTGTAGAAGGAAGACTGTAAGTAAAAAAGTAACTCATGGCAAATTTTAATGACATTTAAAATTTTCATAAGTTAACAAACCACCGCATACCATTCATTTACATATGGTATTGTCAGTGACTGTTAAGATGTTCTTAATACATTTATATGTTTTTCTAAGTCACTAGTAGAGTTTTTGACTTTAATAAAAAGAAGTCAAGCTCTTTTTCATAATATCTTGTAGGTTATTAACTGTGTGAGTTCGACCTGAATATTTCCTTCCCAGCCACTGGCTATGAGGAACTTACTGAGTGAATGATAAACTCAAACTTCATACTTTTTAGGAGAAGCATATGGCCACGGAAATTGCTGCTGATTCTTTGGGTGAAGAACAGAAGGGTTATGTGTTCAAATCCATGGTGGGAATGACAGACAAGTTTTCCCCATGAATTGATTGTCTTGACCCGTGGCTGTGTCTGCCTGCCACTGAGGAAGGGGTTTTCCTGTTAAGGATCAAGGAGAACTGGGGAGAGAAAATGCAAATCTTTTCAGGATTGCATTGTGCACACCAAACAGACCTTTCTCAATGTGGTTACTGTGTAAAAACGAGAGAACATTTCTAAAGAACACTACTCTGTCTTGTAACCTGTGACCCCAAAAAGTTAGCAGAATCCACAAACTTTTCAATCTACATTTCCTATATGTTGTCTGAAAACCTTGAAACAGGGAAGATAAGAAACCCAGAACCAAAGCAAGGAAGATTCAGTGTCTTCTTGTTTCGTGGTGTCTTGCAACACAATCACCAACACATTACTCTGAAGAAACAGTGTAAGAAGAATAAGGAACATACTATAGCATATGCAAAACCTTTGGCCAAGAGAATGAAGGAAACCAAAGAAAAATACCAGAAACAGATTGCCAAAAAGAGATTCAGGCTGTCCTCTCTGAGAGAACTTCTACTTCTAA
Organism: Sciurus carolinensis; assembly: GCF_902686445.1. Taxonomy (NCBI): domain Eukaryota; kingdom Metazoa; phylum Chordata; class Mammalia; order Rodentia; family Sciuridae; genus Sciurus; species Sciurus carolinensis. Next base: position 30,989,310 of record NC_062222.1, on the reverse strand, counting down.
ATCTGAATTTAGTCAAAAGGAAAAACCTTTTTAAGATATATAAATTTAAAAAACCAGACAACCTCTAAAAGTTTTAAATAAATAAAAATAAGTCAAAAACACATTTAGACTATATGTTCCTTATTCAGCTGAGTCCCAGGAGTTCTTGCTTACAAAGGAAATGTACTATGTGGTTCTTTCTCCTAAATTAGAATCCTCACATGGAAAAATATTTTTTAAAAGAAAAATAAAACAAAAGAAAACCAACACATGATTAAGTTTCAGAATATTTATTGCAAAACAGCAAATGTTCAAAGATGATGAAATGACTCCAGTTGTTGAAGTACTTGAAAGAGTTAAATCCTGAAGATCAGTTTTTCAAACTTAGATAAACATTAGAGGGAGGACTACAAGAAACTTAATAACAAATGTTGGTAGCTGCACATACATATATTTGTATATTGTTTATTTGTATAGTGTGTTTGCAAAACAGCAAGGAGATTAGCTTTGAGGGAGTAGAAGGGAAATTAATTTGGGGGTTGGAAATCCTTTTGGACTAAAAGAGAATGATCAGATTATGGAAATCCTTAAATTATTATGTGTGATCTTCACATTACAGAAAAGTGAGAAAAAGTCAGATAGTTTATTGAATGAGGTACTTAGATTATGGGTGATGCCAGAAAGGAAAAATAGGCAATATGTGTCCAAGTATTGGCAAGGAATATAGAATATGCAAATTCTCATGCATTGATGATAGTAATGTCCACAGATACAGCATCTGGAGGTCAATATGCCTGAAGGTTAATTTGCCAGTACTTAGGCAAATTAAATATACACATAATTAGGATCTGGCTGTTTTAACCTTGGAAAACACACACACACACACACACACACACACACACACACACACAGCCCTGGAACTTGGTGAAAAGATTCTCTAGAAGAAATGAAATGAGGAGTCATTTGGCAGCACACACACACACACACACACACACACACACACAGAACCCTGGAACTTGGTGAAAAGATTCTCTAGAAGAAATGAAATGAGGAGTCATTTGGCAGGCACTATACTTCCTGTGATTGAGGATAACCAAGCTTGTTTATAAACTTGAGAATAAAAGGAGAATAATAGCTTTTCATCTTTTTTTTGTATTTTGTACGTCTATTATCTTCTGACACTTCTGACAAAATCCTTTAGGTCTTCTATGATTCTGTTAAAAAATACAATTTGGTATTGATCATAGATGTGCATATGTATGCCAGGGGAAGGATGTTCAAATAAATAATCTATAGTCAGCATGAGGAACTGACCACCAAGTGGAAAACACAGATGCTTTACGTGTTAAAGAAATAACTTATTTTTCTCCCCCAAATGATTCTCCAGCATCTGGGAAGGACCTCTGATAATCGTGAACTCCTACTGTGTGGCAAGGCTCTGTGTTGGATGCTTGAGCCATTGAGTGGATGTGTAGTCCAGACCCATCTATTTTTAGGGTCTATTGAAAGAGAAGACAAGAATTCATCAAAATTATATAGAGAATGTATAATATGTCAAAATACGTTCTACTCTCATTATATACAAAAAGAACAAATAAAGACAATATTCAGAGAGAATAGCAATGGTATTATACTCAGGTACTCTAGGGACAGAGTGGGAAATAAGGAAATTTTCATATATATTTATGGGACACCTTGTTAGAATAATTAGGAGAAAACCCAAAACAAACCAGACAAAAAATGTTTCTTTGGTCAGAAGTCCCTACACAGTGAGATTAAAATGCTAGCCAATGGTGCAAAGTGCAGAAGACCAAGTTGATCATCTTCATGGAACATGCTCTCCACACTCTTAACGGAGCTTCATTGAATGGTACAGTAAATGCTATTCTTTCCCTACTTCTATTGCCAATCAGAGTTCACATTTGGGGGTTCACACTCAGTTTAAAAACATCAGAATCCATTGGGTTTTCAGGCGGAAGAATGCAAGTCTTTTATACGTACAGGGGTTGGTTAGTGTTGAGATCTCATTCCTACTGTACATCATGTGGATTGGTTATTCTAGCCCTTAGGATTGCTGTCATGTAATACACATCCAGTTTCATCATGTTCTTCTCTAGTTTTGCTTTGATTCCTGCCTTTGCCCTGAACTTCTAAATTCTGTTCTTCAGTGCTAGTCATAAGGTCTAGGACAAAGCCACCTGCCCTATCTTCTCCAAACTCCTTGCCCACTTGCCTGACTAGAACTTTTGCCACCTAAAATACAACCATCTGATATCAAGACACCCACTAGGCATTTACAACTGCTTGCTTGCTTCAGATTTAAGAGATTTAACATATGATTGGAATCCTGAGCTCTGGTATCCAGTTGCCAGATACTGGCTCAGTCACTGACTGTTTGACTTTGGCAAATTAGACAAAGTTCATGCACTCCAGTTTTCTCATGAGCAAGATGGAGGCGATAATGATAGTTTCTATGCAATTAATTTCTATAAGGATTAAACACATGCAAAATAGGCAAAACAGCGTTTGGCACATAGTGACTATAATTTTGTTCTCTGATCACCATGCTGCTGATCTAGGTTGTCCTGAGGAGGCCACCTGGTATTCAGTTCCCATTTATTCCAACTCTCTCATGCCTATTTGCCAGGATAACTGGCACCCCGGTAGATCATATTCCTGCTAGGAGTTGTGTCACCTGGAAAAATAAAAGTTGTGAAATCATCAGTAAGAAATAAAGACAAAGCCAGAAATTAGATTTAAAAAGGGGAGTACCTGATGGGTCCTCCAGCCCTGATAGGAACTGGGACTGAACAACTGAAAAAGCCCCAATCCTTCCAATCCTTTATTTAAGGGGAAGTACATCAAAGCTTTCAGTGTGGCAGGGGTCTTTCAGTAAAAAGTTTCTTCAGTGTTTGGTGGATTACGCACATCTCCAGGTGGCTTTGTTTGAATCTAATGCTGTGAGCTAAGGCAGGGCACCAGCATGATCTGGGTTTTCGAAATGGGGAATTTCACCCAGGAGTCCTAGAAAAGCAGCTTCCCTGCCTTAATGGCTCAAACAAACCCATAATTTTTAACAGTTCTCAACACCTATTAGTTTTGATTATAAGTTACAATACAATCTAATAATTAAGTATATATGTGTTTAAAAAAGAGCTGTGTGACTTTTATTACAGTGTTAACACTATTTTTAAAAAGCTCTTTTTTAAAGGACTTTAAATGTCAAGAAATATAATGACCAGTATTCCATGAGTTTTGAATCTCAAGCATTCATAAATCGGAAACAAATATTGGTTCAGTGTCCAATGAACATATGGTTAGTGAGGTAGGGGTACTTGCTCCCCCTGAAATCTAAAGGGTTTCTGTAACTCTGGAATATTTTGTTGGGTACAAATAAAGAAATTGCTCATGTGTACACAAGTGTGCAAATCTAATATTCACCTTTTGCGTAATGCTCTCTCAGCTCACACTGGTAATATTCCCCCATCAAGTGCAAAAAGAGTAGGTTGGGTTGACAGGGAAAGGACCACCTTTAACTAAGGAATACAAATGAAAAGAAGGAATATAATGTGGGTGGTAATTGAATGATGAACTAGATCTTTATAAAGAGCCTTCACTTTGTCAAAAGATGATAGGTGCCGTTTAGTACTTTGTAATTGCTTCTCATTAAAAAATTGCAAAAGAATTGTCAAGTGAAGATGTAAGATCTTTCATCATCTCAAAACATTAAGTTGCTAAAGTTAGCAACTTATAAAAAGGTCCAATTTCTTTTTCTCAAATATTTTTCTAAAATATCCCCTATAGAACCAATTTTTAAAATTCTTCTTCTTACCACCATTTATATTATGTTGTAGTACATGGAGTGCAAAGGTTCAAAGAAAATGTTCAGTTCAGAACTATATATTCTAAATCAAAATTAAAAGTGCAAATCTGTATCTATCCATTTTTTTCTTTATCCAATGACCACTTTCCCTTTCAACTCTTCAGGTAATTTTCTTCTTTTGTTTTCATGAATAACAAAATTGATCCAATTTCTTGGTAATAGGAAACACAACAATCAAATATGTAAAATGTCTTTGTTTCTTATGTAAGATCTGAATAGTCACCTGTATCACCTCTAGTCCAATATGATGACCTCTAATTTCGTGTGACCATTAGACACATGGAATGTGATTGGTCTGAATTTACTTAGGCTAGAAATGTAAAATTCACAATGAATTTCAAAGACTTAGGACAAAATAAAGAATATAAAACACCTGATTAACAATTTGAAATGTGTTGCATGTTGAAATGGTATTTTGTTATATGGTGCTAAATAAAATATATTATTAAAATGGATTTCATTGGTTTCTTTCGGCTTTTTTTTTTTTTTTTTTTTTTTTTGAGGTGCTGGGGATCGAACCCAAGGCCTTGTGCTTGCAAGGCAAACACTCTACTAATTGGGCTATCTCCCCAGCCCCTTGGCTTTTTGAAGTGTGGCTACTAGAGATTTTTAAATTTAAAAACTCACCATGTCATAGGTGAATCTTTGTGACTTCCCTTTTATTTCTATTAGACTACACTGATAGAGACTACCCTTATATTTTTTCTAGACAGACTTAAAAATTATTGTGATTTGAAAAAAAATATTTCTACCAGTGTATCAAGGAATGATATCACCCTGTTATTTCATATCCTACCCCATATTTATAGCTGAAGACATAAAATTATTAAACAGTTATTGTCCAAAAACATTACTGCACATGCAAATTGGTACTGTCTAAAAAAAATTGAATGCCAGACAACCTGAGTTCCAAACTCCTGCCTGCCTCTAGCACTCCAAGCAACTGGCTTCCTTTGACAGGTTATTAAGCCTTCTTGTCAGATCCTGTACCCAAATTCTTTGTATTCCATAACACTTGTTTTCTTCAGGCCTTACTCCCACCTTCTCTCGGATTCCGGGGCACAAAGATCTCATGGGCCACATGTCCTATGCCCATGTAATAATTTTTGCATAAAAATAAAAGGAAATCTCTTCAACTATGTTATTTGTACTAATACCTTCAGAACTAGATTTACTGACAATGTTAGGTAGTGGTCATCCAGAACTTTATATTTCTCTATGGGTATATGTGAATTCTACTAAAGTGTATTCATGTGATGCAGAAAGCCACAAAGGGGAAAGTACTTGCGGATCTTTCTAAGGGATATGTTTTGTGAGTTAATACTTGATTTTCATAAGACTCTTTTCCTAATGACTTAAAACTGTTTGGTAGGCAACTGTGCTCATCAACTCTACAAAATGGGCAATCGATTTCATTATTCATAGTAGTTACAATGCCCAACCTTATGTAACTCTCGCTGATACTTCCCATCCCCAATTTTTAAGAGGTCGCTCCCTATTCAGAAGGATGACTAAGATTTGAGTACTTGAGCCCTATCTGGGATAGACTGTACTACAGACACCATGTGAACTGGGAGAGAGTGATTGAATAGAAGGACATTTTCTCCTTCTATGGAATCAAAACCACAACTCTTCAGTAAAGAATTCAAACTTAGGTAACATAATTGGGTCAATACTGTAGGATACACTTTACACCTATATTAATACTCATACCCTAATCTGAATTGAGTCATTGTGAATTTAGGTTGAATACAAAATCCTCACTGAATTTGTTTATTTTGTTTATTTCTTAGAAGTTGGTTTTCAAACCCTGCAGTAGATCTACTCAGTATTTCAAGACTGCTAAAATTAGTATGGTCAAAACTTTAGATTTTATTCTGAAAAAGGTCAAAGACATAGCACAAGCAAATTGGCATTTTAACTCCCCACCCCCTACAAAAGGAATTTTGGAGTTGGACTTAACTCTACATATTGTCTTGACTGGAAATATTTTTATAGATTAGGAAACGGAGTGCTAAGAAGTTATAAGGCTCAGAGTTGGACTTGCCACAGTTAATTCAGACTTTTGCATCTCTGTCCAGTGTATTGTCTTGTTTATCATGCTACATTTCTTCTCTTTCATATAGTAGAAGTAGTAAAAGCTAGAAGTGCATTTTTTTATTAATGCAAAATAGGGGATTTTCCAATTTTATTCTTGTAAATGGACAGTAAATTTTTATTTGCATTTGATAGCAAATATGAGCTAGCAGAAACTTAGTTTGCTTATAATAATACTGTAATTCTATTACAAGTTACTTGTTTTAGCAAATATACACAACTTCCTGCAGAATTAGCTGAAACTATTTGGTTGCAGTTCCTGAACAAGGTGTGTGAATGGATTTGATGTAACGTAACAGATATAATGGGTGGAAATCATTATTTTTTGAACCCATGGGAGAGTAGGAATGAATTTAAGGTTGCACACAGAAAGTAACAGTCAGTTGACAGTTAAGATGGTGAACTTTCCTATCACAGAACCGGTTCTTTTTCTGAACTTTGATTCCAAATAGCGTTATCTGCTGCCCTCTGGTGGTCCTATGAAGCATTGTCTGGGACCACAAAAAAAGTAATTTTTACCCCTTCAATAACAAAGAAAATAAAACTTGCCATTTCATAAATCAGTTACAGATTTAAACAAAATAAAGTAAAATTTTACTTCTGAAATTATGTATATATATATATATATGCACACATAAATCTACACACATATATATATACATGCATACTATACATATGTATATACATACACATTATACACAGACATATATACATATGTATAGCATATATGTGTGTGTGCATTCAATTATAAAAGTTTAGAAATATGCACATATCTTTTTAATTCAAACTGATAAGCTGCTGTCTTTCATTACATTTGATTTTAATTTTGGGCAGATTTTCATTGAGTTTGTTTCAATTTTCAGCACTTAAAAACATTCACTGGTTTTTCTTGTTGACCCTCTTGTTTTCTCACGACATGTGCTATTCCTGATTTAGCTTTAATAATACCTTTTCCCTATGATTTGTAAATTTGCATTTCTTCCAATAATGCCCCAAATGGCAAGCCAAAGTTCCAACTCTTCGGATCTTTCCTCATGTTAATTAGATCTAACAAACAGCCTAGTGGGTGTTGACTGTAATCCCTATTTTTACAATAAGAACCAATTTGAAGAAAGTTTCTGAGAATTTGGTAGATTATAGCGCCGGTAACTGGCTGTTTGGAAATTTGAGTTGGTGCAAATGGAAAAAGAAATGCAATTCTCTGTCTACAAACATTAATATCACCTACAGACAATAACCATTTCTCTTTTCAGTATATTCACAAGAACTTCAAACTCATGTATAATGTTCTATCTTTCTCATAAACTCATTTCCCCATCTTCATTCTCCATCATCTACCTACTAACCAAGTCAGTAGTCTTCTATTTGATGCTTACCTTCTCCTTATCCCTTTAGTTCATAAATTATCATGCCCTTTTAATTTTGAGCTTTGATTACTCCTCAATTAGCTTCCTGCCCTGCTCCCACCTTAAAGTAGACCCATACACAAAGTTCAAACAGCAACTTAAATACACACTAGTTCCTTCCCATTAAATCAGCCCCTATACCAATGACAGCATGATTCTTTCATGCACAAATAAAATAATGAAGTTTTTTTTGTTGTTGTTTTGTTTTGTTTTGTTTTTGGTACTGGGGAATGAACTCAGGGGAACTCAACTACTGAACAACATTCCCAGCCCTATTTTATATTTTATTTAGAGACAGAGTCCTATGCTTAGGGCCTCACCTTGCTTAAAGTTCCTCTATTTTTCCAGTTTCACTTATTATTCTTCATCCCCTTCAAATCTAGTATTTAGTTCCACTGCTCAGAATAATCCCTCCATTCCTTCACTCAACAGAAGTTTGTCAAGTGCTAATTTTGTGACAGATTCAAGGGGTACTGGGGAAAGAGCCTTAAGAAATTTACAGCCTAATAAAGAAACAGATACTGTGTTAACCATTGTTAAGTGTTGCAGAACAACAGGGTTCACAGAATCTAAAATCGCTTAAGAGAGTTTGAAAATTCTTCAATGAAACAGTAATGAGCTAAGTTTTTAAAGAGAAATGAGTTCCTTATCAGATTATGGACACAGAATTTCTAAGTAGAACATAAGATTGCAAAATGTAGCAATGATCAGATCAGGCAGTTACAGGTGATAATTTGAAAAGCAGTTATGTGACTTTAGTCAGCAGAGCAATTGGATTTGTGAAAGATTACTTTCTCAGCAATTTGGAAGTGTGGAATGGAGCAGGTTAAAACAGGAAGTAAGAGAGTTTATAAGGAAAATTTGGTAATAGTTCAGGAGGGGATGACGAGTGTCTGAACTAGGAGACTGTAGGCATAACAGTAGATATTAAAAACTTTCCAGAGGCCAAAATTGCAATGTCACTTCTTTAAAGGTAGCAACGTTTTACTCACCAATCACTCTGTTAATTGTACTTGAGATAATTAACTTAATAAGGGAAAAATTTATATTTTGGCTCACAGTTTCAAGGGTTTCAATTTGTGATCTCCTGGCCCTGTTACTTCGGGCCTATAACAGCACATACATCATGGCAGGAGCCCACAGCACAGGAGATCTGTTCACATCATGGCATCCAGGAAACAAGAGAGCACTAGGAAGGACCTGGAGCCCTAATATCCTCTTCAAAACGCACCCCTCACTTCCTCCCACCAGGTCCCACCTCATAAGGTTCCACAGCCTCGAGATGGCACCAAGCTGAGAGCGTAATACATGAGCTTTTCAGGGAAACTCCAGATGCAGACTATGGAATAACCCAACTACAACAATCCCTGCCTCAAGTAAATGTTCAATAAATGCACATGGGATTCTGGGAAGACAGGAGTGTCAGTGGGGTTTTTTAAATCCTCCTTAATCTCTCTTAAAAACAGACACAATATCTATTCTCAGCTCACTCCCTTCTTCCAAGTTATTCATTCCCTAAGTATTTGTTCTTTATCTTGAATATATTTCATCATTACGAATATTAAACATATTATTCGTACACATCTGTTACCCCTAAAAGATAGTGAGCTCTTTAAGTGAGCTGATGTCGTTTCATATTTATCTGTGTTGCTTCCATGTCTAGCCTTGCTTTTCTGTCACTTTGTTGGTAGTAAAGAATAATAGCATTTAAGAATATTCATTCCTAAAATGAACCATTAAAAATTGATAACAGGGACTGAAAATGTTGCTTTGTATTCAGAGTGCTTGCCAGTTGGTTTTATAATCAGCACCAAAAAATATTTTTTAAAAGTTATGACAATAGTAAATGTAAATTAAACTTTAAAATAAGTAAGGTTATACAATATCTCTAAAAATGACACAAATACAGCACAGGATAACATTAATGTCATCTAATTGAAATAAAAAGTCTAGAGAGAAGTGGAAAAAATAATTTATTGCAGATCTTTTACACATTAACATTAAACATTTATACATATATTGAGTGTGCTGATATGAAAGACTAAATTTAAAGACATTTTTACACAAAAGTAGTTGCACTGAATTTTATAAAGATAGATGTTAATAAATTATCAGACACATTTTTTAAGAGAAACAGGCCAATTACTCCAACAGGAATACATTCTAGGTTGAAATCAGACTAACTATTCTGAACACGGTGCCCTGGATAAAATCATATCCTTCTAAGTAAAAAAAAGGAAGCTCATTTCTAGAAGTGAAACGTCAGGAGTGGCTCTAATCGCAGTACCCAGCGGTGTATTTCCAGCTTTATTCTTGGACACAGCTAGAGCCCTTGACCTGTAGCCCAAGCTAATGTGACATCTCAACGTGAAAAAAACAGCTTTTTATAACAGTTGCATGTGGTTAATGCAATTTTATATAAGGGATACAATAGAAATGGTAGCATTATAGAGGAATTATGATTGTCATGTGATCTGAATGACCAACCGAACACTTTAAGAGCAGAAATTTGTATTCTGTGTTTCCAAAAGGAAATTACCATACTTCAAAATAGTCACTCTTGGCAAGGTATATTCATTCTTACTTTGGAAGTCTGAAAAATAAATTGCATTTTTTTCCTAAAACTTAGAATTCACTCCTTTAGAAAATGATTTCTATAATGCAAAACACCAACATGATATAAACTTTGTTCTATGTTATAGTCATTAAAATATACATACACATATATATATACACATATATATATATGAGGCATCGAACAGATTTGGTAAATCATTTTATATATATAAATGCTCAGTTTCATTTAATTAAATGCAACAACTATTTATTGGGTGCCTACCACTTGCAGATCACCAGCTTAGGTAATGCTCACAGTAGATTTTAAGACACATGAAGTTCACATCATCCACATCAAAAGTCAAACTTTAGAGAGTATACTGAAACTTTGAAAATAATCAAAAACAGAGCTAAAGATGAATAACAGATAGTGCAAAATACATCTAGGAGAAGTGCTTGGGATAATCAGAGAGGACAATGACATCTGTGTTCATAGGGGGGCGCTGCTCCTTGGCTTGGTACATAATAGGAGACAACAGAATCCTGATCTGCAGTTCTTTTTATCCTCCAGTGTGAGATTCAGTTATCATCCTGATTAGTTTCCTTTAAAAAGTGGAAGAAATGCAGAATTGATTTGTAGTGATAATAAATCTTGCAGCATCTCCTTAAATACATTTTTTCTCTCTCTGACCAGTATGCTTTACAATCATATCTACAGTGTCTGTAAACCACTGGCAATACAATTCAGGGAAAAATTATTCTTAGGGTCACCCAACTAAGATGACTAACACTTGAAATATAGTTTAGTTTCCAGAAAAACATCCATGATCATGCCAACCTAATAGGCAAATTATTTAAAAGTAAAAACAGTTGAAAAAATAAATATTTAAACACTTGGCATTTCATTCCACTTGAGACTTGTTCTACTCTAAAAAGCAGTTTTAGGGAAAGCATACTTACACAGAAATAAATATGATTAAGTAGTCTCACCCCCTCTGAAGAACCAATAACTCAACAGGGAAACAGAATGTCATATTTTGCTTCTGACGCACTGCCCGGTGAGGAGGAAGAAGCTAGATGCATCCCTGGGATGCTCAAGCCCACTGTAAGGGGCATGATTCTATCTTGGGTGTGCTCAAGTCCAAGGGCTGGGGTACAACCACAGTAAACTGACAAGATTCTAAAGCTTCCCTACAGAGTCCAGCAAAATAGACGTCACTCATCTCTCTGGAAGAAACTCACAATGGACTTGAATGTCAAAAAATCTCCAAATTTCCCACAGGGAGATACAGTGGACCTTAAGTTTCATGGTTAAGAAACATTCCGGGAACTGCAGCCTTCTCTTAGTCCTGGTGGTGATCTCAGAACTATTCCAGTTCGTAGGGGACCAAGTAGAGAGGTGTCCCTTCACAGCCCACTCAGTCACATCTGAACTAAATTAGGAAAAGCCTTTTTTAAGGCACCCTTCTCCATCTAGTGCTTTGGGTTTTAACTTCGTTGGAGAACAACCATAAAGTATCACCTACAAAGTGCCAATTGAACTAACTGGTTCATTAATGTTTTCGTTTTTTTCCCCTGCCTTACTTAAGAGTTCATTTCTGTAGGCAAAAATTCTTTTCAAATGAAACAAACTTTTGGGACTCATGATTGAACTCCCCATTTTACACTCTATCTTAAAAATGAGAATGGCCCTTGGATTAGTCATACCTCTGTTCCTGTATTTTTTCTGGATAGGAACCAAACTTGCATTGGTTCTTTTTTGCCCTTCATCGACACTGGGCCTCTGTGCTCCAAATGGAATTGTGGATCTGAGTTTTCTGGAGACATAAGACATCTGAAAGAGAGGGGACAGGGAGAAGGGAGAGAAATAGACAAAGATTCTTGGGAGAAGGGGTCATGCACTCAAGTGACAAATCAAGACAACAAAAGCTTATAAGGTTGTATTTCAAGACACTCAAGGTTTTAGTAATAATGATCATTTCAGGAGTTACTAGGAAGCAGTAGAATCATTTAAAATGGGAGCAGTGACATAATCTTCTTAAATGAAAAAATAAGCCTAAGTGCAGGGGAGAGAAGTGGAGATGATAACCATTTAAAGATTAAAAATTACTGAGTTAACACACATGCAAGCCCCATTTCACATTCTCAGTGAATACTAAGGCCTTCCCCCTTACCTGTAAGTGTATTCAGACACATTTATTTTTCCTTTTTCGCCTGTGGTTTCTGTTCTGCTTGTGAGGTTGACAGTGTTTCCAAAGAGACAATACCGGGGCATCCTCTGTCCTATGACGCCTGTCACTACCTCCCCAGTGTGTATCCCTATTGTTATCTGCAGAAACCAAAGTTTTGCTTTAATAACTTTGAACATTAACACATGCATTTTTTGCTTATTTTATGTTACAGAGTGTAGAATCATCATATAAAACCCTATGAATTCTCTATAAGAACTCCAAGCATATTACAAGCAGCTTCAAATATCCTCACCAAATCTGGTATACCAAGAGAAACATTCTGCTCCAAGGGAATCACTTGAAGTCTGAAGATTTCAAAGATGTAACTGGGCAACTTGCATGACACACAGGAAAGAGATTTTAAACAATAAAATAGAAGAGATGGGAAATTTTATCTCATTCTAATGACTTTTTGGTACATGGGACAAATGAGATAATTTCAAATGAAAGAATGTAATACAATGGGCTCAATAAAAATACTCTGGTATTTATTGTCAAGATGTCCTTCCTTGCACATATTAACGATCTCCTGAACAAGAATATAAATTAGTTTTGCTCAAAAGTCTACTACCAATATTTTATCTATTTTATTTACTAACCTGAACAGATTCACCATCTACTTGAACCTGGCCAGCAATTTCCATCATGTCCAGGGCCAGGTGGCAAATGGATCGTGCATGGTGGATGCAGGGCTCTGGTAAGCCACTCACCGTCATGTACTTATCACCAACGGTCTCCACCTGACACAGCACACATAGATGTCCACTGGTTAGCATAAAAGTGACAGTTTCATAGTCTACTGTAATAAGAGAAAAAAATCTTCCCAGGGTTATCAGCAACTTTAAGCTCTCCTCCCTCTTAATTCTATTAAAATCCTAATATATTAAATGCCAACAAGATGAACTCCTGGAATTATTTAGAATTTATGAACTCAGGATTTTGGAGTTATGGATAGACATAGAAACAATAATTTTCCTCTGGTAAGCAATTAGTTTCCCACCTGAAATCCCCTTCTAATCCCCTCTAATTCTCCCTGATGTGAGACAGTTTGATGGCATAAGAGTTCTACCTGAAGTTCAGTGATTTATCATGGTCCTTAACCATTTTTTCTTATGATGCACTCACCAAGTGCTACATTGTGCCTCAGAAAATGACTATAAAATAAATAGTCCTTGTGAACTTATATTTCCCTGGATGCCTAGAGATGGTTTAGTTAACATTCTTTGTGAAGCACTATTCCACGACTTCATTTTTCTAATATTTTGTTTCTAGTTGAAACGAAGGGCAGAAACACCATATAAATGTTTATCTTCAAGTTGATGTTATCTAAAAGCAAATCTGAGTCCCCCAGGACCCTTTTCAAGCTCCATGACTTCTTTATGGTGCAAAGCATTTATATAATTCAGTAAAAATGTCTCTTACACAGCACTAAAATGAACGCTATGTTTATACTAGATGTGATAAACAACCAGCACAGTTTTGTTACCCAAGTGCAAATAAATTGCTGAAGATTTTATTGTAACCAGGAAATCATCCGCTCCATGAAACACTGAGCTTGGTCACAAGGAAAAGAAAGTTTTATAACAAGAAGTAATTTTTTAAGAAAATGGTAAATAGTGACTACATGGAGGCTTACTAACCCAAGACTGCAGTAATAGTCTAAGAACAGCGATAGCAGAGCTGCTGGAGGGGAAGTTCAGAGCTCAGACTCTGAATAGCCCTGCAGTGCGCTCTGATGAGAACTTGCCTTATAAACAAAGGGATTCTTCCGTGAATCTGTCAGTGTGTCAAATCTGGTGTAGAGGTCGTTGAGAAGGTTGACAATCTTCATGGCCCCTTCTCCAGATGCATGCTTGCTACAGAAAGCATTGAAACCCACTATGCCACTGAAGAGGATGGTCACATTGTCGTATCTTTTGGCAGGCACTGGACGCTTATGCCTCAGCTCATTGGCAACGGATGGAGGAAGGACAGAATACAGCAATCTGTTTGTCAGGGTTAGGAGAAAGCCAGTGTGAGAAATGCTGATAAAACTTTAGTGCTGCTGCTGGTCCTTTCAGAGAGCATCAAAGCCATTTGCACAGGGTTCTGATAAGAAACTTCTAAAATTAGCATGACATACTATATATATGTATGTATATATATATGTATGTATACATATATACATATGTGCTATATATTTGTATATATACAAATAAGTGTAAATATGTGTATATATATACATATATATGCAAAGAGGAACATATAGAACATGTTACATCATTTATTATTCTAATCACATATATCCCCAAATCCAAATAAGCCAAAGGACGGGCAATAGGAACTCAGTTTTCACTTGTTGTCCTGTATATCCTGCCCCTGCTATTATGACACTCATATTATGAAAGCAGTCACCATCAGCACATAAAATATTGTATATAAAGCACAATAACAGAAACATGTTTGCCTCTCCTGAACACGTGATTTATCTCAATTTTGGTAAAGTAATAAATGAAACAGTAATGCTCTGCAGTATAATTCACACCTCACTTTTCCATGGAGGACACTGACGAAACAAGTGGAAGCTGATCTAGACGAGCAAATATTTTCTTCCTGTAAGCAACACTGAAACTACCACAGTGGCACTGGGGATTGTGCTAAATAAAGGGACAAGGGTGGTGAGCACAACAGGTGGAGGAGGAGAGGCAACGGATTAAGGAGACGAGCAGAGATCTGTGGACTTTTAACACAGAGAACCAGAAACAAATGAGATGTCCTTGTCTTCTCCCTGCCCAAAGCCAAAGGTGAAGTTTAAATATACAAAACCGAGCTGAGTTCTCAACATTTCTCCTAGCCACAGTGGAGTTTCTCCAGTCTTTTATTTTTAACATCTAAACAGAAAACATTTTGTAAAATATTAAAACCATATTTAAATAGTAAATGTGAACAGTAGAACTATTCAGCATTAAAGGAAAATTAATAATGAATGGTTTATAATGAAATCACCCTGAAAACCCAACATCTAGCAACCTAATCTAATCTAATTGAAGGAGTCTTGAAGTACAAGAATTCTAAAAATAAAAAATAATAATTTCAGAAAGTCAAACCCAACTTGGGGAAACAAAACAAAGAAATCACACTGTGATTAGTACTTGTCACCTACATAAGTCAAAGACAAGTCCTTGATCCAGTTCCCCAAACTCTGTGTTTTGAACTCTAGATCTAGTGTGGGAATTGAATACTCTATTCAAACTGGCAATTTAGGGGCAATGTGAATTAAGAGCTTTTCCAGTACAGAATATAAAATATATGGACATTTCCTCAGTTTGAAGTATATATTCTTTGGATTATTAGTTATCTATATGTTACTGCTATTGTTTGAAACTGACATTACAATCTTTCAGATTCATAACTCCCAGGTTCTAAAATAATTTTAGAGTCCAAGAAAAGACATCTTTGAAATACAATGATTAATTCAAAGTTCACTGTGCAGTACCCACCCAGCCCCTGGAACAATGCAGATGGTCAGGATACAACTTTTGCATAAATGCAGAATTCAATTTCAATTATTTTTATACTTTTCCAAGAGATATTCTGATCTCTATTCTTTACTTTGACTTCTAAAAATAGAAGACATATTCCCCTTATCATCCAGACTAGATAGATTTTCTTTTTCATATTTTCTTTCCCAAGCAAATTAGGTCTCGGAATGTAACTCAGGGATAGAGCAACTGTCTAGTAGCCATGAGACACTGGGTTCCTTCCCCAGCATCTAAATAAATAAATAAATATTAAGTAAATAAATAAGAGCAAAGTAGAAGACTACTTTAGATATACATCAGGTGCAATGCTTTTTCAGCGTGGTTAGCAACCTTAACTATGGTAGCATCATAATATAACATGAGTAAAACTTTGTCCTTATTTAACCACATTCTTACGTGTCTGTCTTTTTCTTTTCATCTTCCAGGGCTCTTAATGTGAGCTGCAGCCTGTCCGTGAGAATTTCCAGTTCTTGTGTCAGTTTGTATTCTTCTCTGAATTGTTCTCCCAAGAGAACAAGGTCACGGGTGGCATCGTGCAGAGGGATATCACTCAAATACAGGCCTCTCCTTGTCAAATCATCCAGGTTCATTACACTGTCACACAGAGAAATAAGACAAACTCACTCCCAATTTGTCCCTGTGACAAGACCACCCCTGATTACTGTCATGGGGCATTGTTCGGATAACTCCTACCATTCAAAGGCAGGCTGAAGAAGAAAAAAATGATGGAGAAGTGAATTAATAATATGACTGCAATATCTTAGATATTTAAAGATCTACCAAAAGATGGTGAACTTGCAATGGATTTTTATCAAGTAGTATCTTTTGGAACCAAAGAGTTTGCAGAAAACTGGCTATGGAATATGCTTAAGTACTTAATACAAAGCTGCTATTGGTAATTTTCTAGAATTTTTTCCTTATTATAAACAGAGGAAGAAAAATTCATCTTAGTAGTCACGATGCTTCTTTGGAGAAACTAGTTTATTTTTACCTGTGGGTTCTATGAATCTTGTAACTGGTTGTATTTCTCATTTGGACACAACATTTAAAAGTTTACAATATTTATTACTCATCTTCAACATGTATTTTATGTACTTAAGAGATGTTCTGGTATGTATTTTTTGTGCTATTCTTACTTTTGGTTCTCAGTTCTTCTATTCTCATTTTCTCTAATGTTTCTCAGTTTTTGAAGCATTATTTGACCCTGATGAATTCTACTGTAATCTTTGTAACTTGTTATTTTTGGGAAGGACTTAATACTGTTTATTGAGTCAGCCAATATCTGGTAAGTGAAAAGTTCACTGCTCTTAAATTTAACTTAAACATTTTAAGGGTATATTAATGGTATGAATTCTATAAATGCAAAGGAATTCTGGTTACTCTGAATAATAATTTCTCTAAAATGACAAAATTGGGTTATGAATTTACCAAACAATTTTGGATTAATAGAAGTTTCCTTTGCAATAAATTCTCAGCAGAAATGTCCATAAATCAAAGAAAAAATTAGCATGGCAATATACAAAAGAAAGAATTTACTAATGAAGTAAACAGTCTCTTTAATTTCATTAAGCTAAATAGGTAAACTAAAGCCCACTTGCAGAAATAAACTTATTTAGAAAGAGGACAGATCATTGGTCAAATGGTGTAAGACCTACCCACAAGCAGAGGAAAAAAAATAGTTGATTATAAGTTTAAAATGGAAATGATTGGTTAAAAATGTTCATAATGAGTTAGAAAATTTAATCAAATTATATCTCATTGTTTTAAAAAATTATTTTAATGACCTAGCAAAACAATTTTTCCTTAATTTAAACTAATCATCTGGAAATTATTGTACAAGTAAAATTGCTTTAAATTCATCTCTTTGTTTATATAATGTGAATATAATTTTTCTACATACATGAGCAGTTTAAGAATGCCTCACTATAGGACAATTTCTAGATATGACAATTAACAAATAAACTCCAAGCTGGCAGGGTTGGGACTCTCCTGTAGTCCCAGCACCTTGGAAGGCTAAGGCAGGAGAATTGCAAGTTGAAAGTCAACCTCAGCAACTTAGAGAGGGCTTAAGTAACTCCATGAGACCTGTCTCTAAATAAAATATAAAAAAGGGCTAGAGATGTGGTTGAGTGGTTAAGCAACCCTGGGTTTAAATCCCAGTACAAAAAACGACAAACAAACACTCCAAAATTTCTGCTTCTGCTTCTAAAGACACCTTTCTCTCCATTAATAGAAACTGTACCTACTGGGGAGCTGTTATTCTTGTGAAGATCAACATGGAAAAGAGGCAACAGGCAAAAAATTTCAAAACAAATCAAAACAAACAACAACAAAAAACCCTAGTGATAGCAGATGAGATACTATTATATCATTTAGTTTATTAATATAAAAAAGTTTTATGTTTCCTAATTTTGTCTCTTTTATTCTCATGACATAAATTTACCAGAAAATTTCATCATTATTCTTATATTGTCACATATATTAACATGTCATTGAATAATATATAATTAATATTAAATATACTTAATTAGCTAATAATATATTGTTCTTATGTATTAATACTACAGTTCTAATATTAAGGAAAGTTGCTACTAATTTTAGATTTTTCAGAAATTTTAACACAGTATCTGTGAACAGAAAGAGATCATGGTGAAGTTAAACTAAAATTTTAACCAAAAATCCACCAAAAAGGGCTTTTTCAAATGTGTTACTAGAGAATGCACATGCATTTTGGCTTTACGAAGTTATAAATGTACAACATATCACCTAATAACAAACCCTCACCGTTATTTTTTCCTGTTGTTCTAAAGTACATTTTAATATATTTTTATATTCTGAATTCCCATGCATCTTTGAGTAAAATATTTCTCAAATTAGAAATCAATACATAGATTTGTTCCCTTTTATTCTACATAAATTTCACTTTAACAATATATTTTGAATAGCATATTCTGTAAAATGGTTAAATAATTTTAATATGAAATAACTCAAATCCAAAAATCAATAGAGTCCTTTTACAATTTTTACCAACAAACTATAGAAAGGCTCATTTCTGGGTAAAGATTAGATATCTCATGATACAGTGGCATAAATAACTTTGCAAATGGATTAAGACATGGTACATAGATTGATTGACTTCTGAGTGCAACAAATGTTCAAAGAGATCATTTTTGTTATAGAGAAGTATAACGACAATTGGAAAATCCCATTACACTTCAACATTGGTACACATGATGCACTACGATGCTATTGAACTCCCATTAGCTAAAGATGGGTACTTATAGCCATAATGATTAATCTAAAAAGTATTACCTTGGTGAACACAGAAAAAGTATGCTATCTGCTTCGGGTAAGTAGATCATTTGACCCTTGAGACGTAAGCAGCTGATCTCAGTCCCAGTCAGTTCATCCTCACATTCTAATTTCTCTACATCCAACAATCCTTCCTTGAAAAGGCAAGACATAACCATTAACTAGTGCCTTTCTCCCTACTGGACACTTCAGCAACAGGACACACATTCCTCACTTCCCCCTCCACGATAGAGAAGAGCAAGTGCCTCAGAGCAGGAGAGGGCATTTCACCAGGCGATAAGTACAGTGGCGACCTTATGACACTACAGAAAAGTGAATGGATGGTCTCCTCTGAACTCACAAACGTGGTAGCCAGTGCTCATATGTTTACTTGAAGTTTTCATGAATCTTGCTTTCCCCTGATTTTCCAATATGGCTACAACACATATTACCAGGTTCTACCAAAGAATAAACCAAACCAATTCTGTATTCACAGAATAGCTGAAAGCAGTCAGCTCCAAATATATAAACTATGTATAGGTACGGCTTTAGGGAGAGATTTAAGAAGAATGAAATGTATCTTAGGAAAACTGCCTTTGCTATAATTATTTCAAAAGCATAAACTGTGAGATCTGGACACTATCTTAATTACAACCCCATGATAATTTATCACTTTTATTTTCCCACAAAATGGCACTGTCCCTGTGAAACCTCTAAAACTCACTTTTATTAATTCTAATCAGATAATAGAGTTACATGCTACTCAGCCACACTATAACTCACCAACATCACCTTTTAAATAAGCATGTCTTTGAGGTTTGGCTTTTATCTTGCTGAAACTTCTCTATCTCACAGAATGTGATAGTAGATAATTTTCTCTTCTGATCATATCTAATTAATAACACGCCTAACTTACACTCAACAAGGTCTTAAATGCAATAAGATCTTAATTACCTTGCTTCTCAATACAAAAACTGTATTGATATGTGACAGGATCCCATGGAAACTAATATCAATGTGAGGACGAACCAGAGAGAAGACAGACAGAAGGCTGCAGTTTCCAGGCTGGAGCTAGAATACAGATAAAGAGCAAAGGTTACTCCAGTAGTTCAAATCAATTTTGTGATTTGATATTAATAACTGTATTAAACCAACTCAATTATTTTTAAAAATAGAAAATCGGAACTATGGTATAAAATTTTACCTCAACTAAGGACTCAATCCCTCTGTACACAACTCAGTGATTAGTGGACATCAAACAGTTGCATGAACATAAACCAGAATATGGACTCAGACAACTAATATCCAAATATAAGCTGATGCGAATAAAATAAGCATTTTCAGAAAGACAAATAATGAAAATTGTCTTCAAAAATGTATGGTTAAATGTCCATACCCTTTGATGCTTTTTCTTCTAAACCCCATGACAATCTCTTTTTCTATCTTGTTTTATAAATTTCTTTCTTTTATCTGACTATGTCAACGGTTGATTTTGAAATCTGTTTAGAAGGTAGATATGCAGTGAATATTTACTCAATCAATGAAAAAATAAATGAAAACTGTTATTAGCAAGTTCCCTGCTTTGTTATTAAAACTAGTATATTATTCTCACATATATTTCCTATTGTGCCATAGGTGATCAAAGCAGAAACAAATAAATAAATGTCCTAAGAAAAGTTGCAGTACGTTCAAATACACGGTTGATAAAAATTTATGGGATACGAGATATGCTGCATTACTTGATATACACTCAAAGGGTTAAATGAATGGAGGGTCACATATATTAATGCTACCAGGTCCCAAGGCAGCAGCTGTTATTTTACCTGGGGGAGCACTCTGTATATAGCATTGCCACACTGAGTGACCACTAGGTTCCGGTCAAATATTATATGAAAAGGAAAAGCTTTGCAGAAGGTATATGGGCTGATGCGTGATTCCTGGGTACCATTTTCTTCAAATCTGTCAAGATCTTCATAAAAATCCTCTTCTTTTGACTCTTTTTCCTCAATTAAGAATTGAGTATGATCACATTCTTCATTTCTCTGCTGAATAACCTAGATATCAAAAGGGACATGATGTTAACTGCATATCTGTTTAGACAACACATCTAAATGTAAGAAACTGGTTATGAGAATTACATTTAGAAGGTCCGTTAGAAAAATATTAAAATATATGCAAATATACATATGTTTAAAACAATATATTTCTGGGCATTGATGTATGAGATTTGATGATCAAATAATTATTAATTATAAATATGGTATCTGTTCTCCCCAGTGACTCATATGGCCTCTTGGGTAGAATTATCAAAAAAAACACCCCTTGGACTGGTGTTTTCAACAGATACATTCGTATGGTGAACAACCTAAAAAACCCCACAATGAAGTACTACTTAACATGATAAAAATAATATTTAAAGATAGTGACAAATGAAGGCAGAGAGATGTATATTTTAAAGTATATGGCGCCTTTTTATTTGTCAATTAGCAAGTAAAAAAATTACATTAATCTATGTAGGATCCTAAAAAGGAGGCAAATGTAAATACAGTCTGCATTAAGTCCCAGGTATAAGATCACTTGGGCTAGATGTGTGAGTTTAATACGAGTTTAAAAAAGGGGAATCTCATGAAAATAAAGAAAATAGACAGGAGATTAATAAAGTAGAGGAAGATGATCAGGAAAGAGGGAATGGAATCTGCCAAATCATGTTATTTTCATGTACAAATGTACCACAGTAAATCCTGTTTACACATATAACTATAATGCACCAATTACAATGATATTAATAATAATAAAAGGGATCAGTAGAGCAAGTGGTTAGGAGAGAGAAGAGGAAAGGGAAAGGAAAGAAACTGGGGAATAAGATTAATCAAATTATGTTATGTGCATGTACGGATATGGTCAATGAATTTCACTATAATATATAATTATAATGCACCAATAAAAAAGTGAATTAAAATATGAAGTATCTAAGAATAAGTCTGATAAAAGATGTGAAGAATCTGTTCAGAGAACTACAACTGTATAATCTTACTGAAAGTAAAGGAGACCTAAATATGCAGTGAAATATCATATTTGCATATGTGCAAAAAAAGATTGGAAATAAGATGCATATAATATTTTAATTTAATTCCAGTAAGATTTCCATCCATGGATGGATTTCAATCCTCTATCCAAGGTTTTAATTTTTAAACATCTCTGGATTTGATAATGTCACATTACACAGAATAAGCATTCTAAATGCAGATGAACCCGCAAATCACCAACAGGTAAGAATCAACAACTCCTGAAAGAAAATCATAAAATCTAATGTGATGTGACTAGATTAAATACACGACACTTTTCTAATGTAGTCAATTTTTCCCCAGCTCTATTTTTGTATTTTATTTAGAGACAGAGTCTCACTGACTTGCTTAGGTACCTCGCTTTTAGCTGAGGCTGTCTTTGAACTCGCAATCCTCCTGTTCAGCCTCCTGAGCCACTGGGATTACAGGCATGAGTCACCGCACCCAGCAATACTATAATCAATTTATGTGCTACAGTTTTATTTTGTATAATCCTGTACTTAAGAGTTTGGGACTTTCCATAGTATTAGAGCATAACTATGACAGCTAAGAAAGTTCTGTCCATTAGATGTTCCATAAAGCAAGACAGTCAAAATAGGGTATCTGTCTCCACTTGGTTCAATTGCAGGCCCTCTGCAAACTTGCACTTGAAGTTGCATATGCTGAACACACAAAAAGAAGCACACTGGGAGAGAATATATTGATCACAAACAGAAAAACAATGATTCCCTTTGTTGCAGAGTTACTGTAATGGTGCCTTGAAATTAGCACTCAAAACTAATGAAGTGTATTATCAACAATAGTTCAAGTTTTGATGTCCTAGATCTGGCTTCTTTGACCAAAGTAATTTTATTTTTTTTTAAATGTCAAAATCTCAGTTGAAAAAAGAATGAAACATTTCAACTATTAGTTCAAGACAAACAACATACAAAAAAATCACCCAGAAAAAAGTGATCTGTAAAATAATATCTAACTGTATACTATCATCAATTTTAACTATCCACATTATGGATATCTTGCATATTGAAGTCCGCAACACAGTTACATAATCTCCTGCTTCCAGCTGGTGTGTGCTCACAGGGAAGGCAAAGAAAATTCTTCTTGCCTTAAGCAATATATAATCAGGAAGAAAACTCTGCTGCCACAAGGAATAAAAAACATTTGTTATAATGTATTCCAAGATCAAATATAAAGATTACTGGTGTTTCCACTGTTCTGGCTTACATATATTTCTAGTAAAGTCCATTAGCTGCAATCACAATAGGTAGATTCAGAATATAATTTTTAATATTGCAAGTGTCTTTTGTGTTCAAAAGAGTCTCCAGCACTGTGCATTACCTTCATGTCTATTTCAGTTCCATGAATTTGCTGAGCTACTGTTTTGATGATTCCAATGACAATGTCCTGAAGTCCTTCTCTCTCTGAGTAGTAGTGAAGAATGAGTCCTTTGCCCTTTTCTGCATCAGTGCACCTGAAGGAAGGTGCCCGCATACCTGGGTAGATGGTAGCAAGGTGGTCGTGCAGGGCATCAAGGTTCTGCAGGGAAAAGGAAAGAAGGATGGATAAATAACAGTGCCAGAATGACAGAAAACTTCAGAAGAGCAAGATAAGGAAGCAAGGCTCAAAGCTGAGTTTATTTGGCAGCTCAGCAGAGCAAACATTCAGATGGCATATTCTTCATTTGCTCCACTAAGACATCTCCAGAGCAAGTGCCATAGGAAAGTGAAACTAAAATGGTACAATTAGAAGATATATCTATGGCTACTAATAGTATGCTTTAAGAAAGGACAAACAAGTGGAATGTAGAGAGAATGCCTAAGACAGATAAAAGATAGAGTTAAGAGTTAAAGCAAAGGTAGGCATATTTTTAGGAGTTTAGGGCAGTTGTATATGCACATTGTAATAAGCAACAGGAAATGCCCAGAGCGACCACATAGTGCCCTTCAATTTACACTATGATGCCCAGAATTAAGTTTTATTTTACATACCAATGTTAGAATTGTAATGTTATGAAAATATAAGCATATTATTTATGAAGTAATATTTTAGAAGTTTAAAGCACATATTAGAAATGAAAGGAGTATAATTTCTTCACATTAACAGTCTTCAATCAAGGTAAAAATTCATGGAGAACCTGTGAAATAATTGACTTTTGGAATTGAGATCTTGGAAACCTGATAAATTGGCTAGTAAATATTTTCTATTCTTGTAGCCTCACCATTAATTTAGAATATGTTGAATTCCCTGAAGTCTTATATTACTCAAATACGAAATTGGTTTATATGAAGATTGTCACAATAAATGGTGCATACTATACTTTTAACTTGGTCCAGTGTGACTTTTTAAATAACACTTCACAACCTGTTTGTATATTAAGTGTGTGTGTGTTGCCCAAAAGACACACACAGAGACAACATGACCATGAAGGTTGACATGCTAATCCTCAAATAGTTAAATTTGGTGTCTTTTTATAGTGCCCCATTATATAGTGCTTTCTCTTTTCTTCCCCAAAGTTACATCTGTCAAAATCAAGTCAGGCTAGTTCTTAACAAAAACATCAATTCATCCTAATTGCCTCTAGGGGCTAGAATGGCTGTTTTTTTTTTTAAAGTAATTCAATATGGCAGACACCAAGTGTTAGATAGTTGATAAAACTACAAACGCTTGAATCTTGAATTTATATTTTTTTCAGTTGAATGGTAGAGGCATTCTTCCTATGACAAGTTCTTCTTGTGGGAATTCTTCCTTGAGAAGGGACAGCCTGAGGACTGGGCTTCATGACCCTTGAGATCCTTTGTCCTTCTATTGATGTTAGGAAAAACATAATGAAAGATAATGTGCTGAGAAAAAAAATTGCCAAAAACATTTTTTTCTTTTTAGCTTCATGTGCCACAAAGTCCTGCTAAGTCAAAATTGAGTTTGTGGCTGAATTAAGGGCACTTTTCTAATATAGTCAGGCTCATCAGAGCTGTGGTTCATTCAAAAGGGGAAAAAAAAAAAAAGACTCAAGCAAACATTTAATTTTTTTTTTCAATTTTTCCTTACAGAGTGTTTACTTATTTCATAAGTCAATATGCCCATACCACTTTCATACCCATCTATTTCCATCTTGTATCATAGGTATTATTAGCAGTTTTTACACAAAGTCAAAGCCAATAGCATGAGGCAATAAGGAATGGTACCATTTCTGTTAGCAGTAACCCCAGATGCTCAGGCAGTTCAGAGGCTGGATATGATCACCCACACAGGGCATTTGATGTGTCACTAAAGGCAAGTATTACACCTTATGTGTGGGTGGAGCCATTTTAATATAAATAAAGTTCCTGATAATATTAAGACATTAATATTGGTAATAAAATCTGCTTCAATTTATCACTCAAAGGCAAAAAGGATACCAAAAAACCTGAGTGAGAATGTTCAGTTTTAAGTAACCAACTTTTCTGCAGTAAGAAACTCTCTGGAGATTTGCTGTTTTATTGAATTTACTATTAATTAAATTGACAAGTAAAGTGCTTTCCTGGAGCATAAAAGATTTAACACCACTTTGTAATATTGATTTTCTTTAGATAGTATCTAACATAAAAAATACTCCTGGGATTTCTTTTGTTACAGCTTTCCTTACTTGGTTTTACTCCTAAAATTAAAGTGATTTACATAGCCTGCTTATTCTAAGAAACAGATTATGCGTATAAATTAAGTTACTTGATTTGAGTGTTAATATATTGCTAATATATGTGCCATCTTAATCTTTATAATGCAGTAACCTGAAAAAGCTACAAAAAACAGAATACCTGAATACCTTAGCTACAAAAACAGAATACCTGAATACCTTAGAATACCTGAGAGAAAAACTTTTCCACATTTGATAATCCTATCTAAATGAAGTTGATTATTTTTCACTGTGATTGCAATGTATTCTCGAGAAAAAGCATTTCTCTCAAAACTGATAATCTGTGTTATTTCTAAATATACCCATGAAAACAAGTATTGGAAGGATATATATATATATCAAAGAGGAATGGAAAAAATTTTAAAACACTGCAGTATAGGTAGTTTCCCAGGAAATGAGAAATATGAATACAATCATATTTCCTGACCTTGTGAAGAGAGAGAGAGAGAGAGAGAGAGAGAGAAAGAGAGAGAGAAGAGAGGGTAGATTAGGTCCATTCACCTATTTTACATTGAGATATCAAAAGTTTAGTCTCAGGATTAAATTTAATTTCAAAATGTTTTGATACCATTTTGTCATTCTACAAGCAAAATGAGCGTACTTTTTTCTACCCAGTAATGCTGCTACCCGGAAGGCCAATGTACCCTGTCACCTGGCATTTATCATTTATAGAAGTAAAATTAGTTTTGGCATCCTGGGAAACTTTACTGGAGTTCCAGATTTAGTATGCTCCACCAATTTAGCAAACAAAAGACAATTTATTATTTCTTTGGGAAATGCTTTAAAGTTCTATGATTTTAAAGATCTCAGACTATTACAAAATATGTAAATTTTCCTTTGATAACATGCATGCCCCAAATAAGCTCAGGCATAATTACAAAGTATGCCGAATTCACTACCTCATTTTTTTGCTTCCTTTACATATAATTAAAAATTCCTAAAAGATCCACAGAAATGGATGTAATAAGACCTTGCTTTGAAAATGTTGAAGAAAAGAGATTTTTTCAGTCTTCCAGAGTAGTATCCTTGTGGATGAGAAAATTTGTACCTGTACTGAGAGTATTAGTGAAGTTTATATCTGAAAGAACCTTTAAAATCAATTGTTACAAATCTCTCTGTCTCTTTCTCTCTGAGAGTAAAACACATTTCCTTTCTTTTTATTCCTCATACCTCTGAAAAACAGGATCAGAACTGACCTTTTAAAATGAGAATCCTGTACCTTAAAAAATCACTTTTTTTTATGTTTTATAAGAAAGAAGTCATTTTAGAATTTGAAAACAAAAATTTTCAATAAACAAGACTTAAACAAAATGGCAAACCCACCCTGGATAAAGAAAAACAAAGGAAAATCATAAGATCAGAGTGAGTAAGAGGTTAATGCTTTCATAACATTTTTTCTTCCCCTTTTTATGAAAGTTTTAGAAGAAATATTTCCTTAAGAAATAGGCTTCTAATGAAATTATGGCATTTGCCAGTAAATGGATGGAATTAGAGATTATCATGCTAAGTGAAATAAGTCAATCCCAAAACTCCAAAGGCCAAATGTTCTCTCTGATATGTGGATGCTAACACACAATTAAAATGGGGTGGGGAAGAATAGAAGTTCACTGAATTAGACAAAGGGGAATGAAGAGAAGGGAAGGGGAATGGGATATGAAAGACAGAATGAATCAGATATCACTTTACTATGTTCGTACATGAACACACAACCAGTGTAACTCCACATCATGTACAACCACAAAAATGTGAATTTATACTCCTTGTATGTTAAAATACACTCTACTGTCATGTATAACTAAAAAGAACAAATACAAAACATTTAAAAGAAATGAACATAAAAAAAGAAATGGGCTTAAGACTGAAAAAATAGAGAATCATTTTTAATAGAGAAAATGAAAATCCCTATTTGAAAGAAATTGTACCAGTTATTAAAATTATTTAAATAGAAATAGGTTTGCACTACAAATATTTATCATTACCACCCTTGACATAAATATTTTAAATACAGAAAAACAAGAGTAGTCAAAGATATATACTTGTGAAAATATTCCACTCTTATGCTTCTAAACTCATGTTTAAAAAAAGAGTCTGCGTACATAATGCCACATTTAACAGTTAATCAATGCTTTGTAAAATTGTGAAAGTATATGGCAGATATTCAAAGAGCAATTCTTCCAGTTCTAAATTATTTCTTTATCTTCCTTCACAAGTTTTTAAAAATAAAACTAAATCCTCATGTGTCAATTTTAAAATTGCAGGCTATAGAAATTGGCATTTTGGATGCTAAGAAAACAGTTTCTTTTAAAATTTAAAAGTTAAAAATAAAGTGAATAGTGCATTCTTTTCTAAGAAATATAAATAATTTAGGGAAGTATTAGAATTTTACAGCTGTTCAGGAAAATCCTTGTATTTCCCAAAATAGCCTTTAGCACAAACATTTAAGAATTAGATCAGTCATCAATTCCAGATTGTAGTTGGTGGACTGGCCAAGATACAATGTTGTATTTCTAAGCCAAAACCTGTAGCCAACTGAATAGGAAGAAAATCCCTTTGCAGGCTGAATAGAGGCACAGAACGAAGTACTCGAATATATGTGAACTGAGAAAATGAGTGAAGCTCTCAAACAGTCATTATATCAAGATCAATTGAGGGAGCCAGTGTCTCCAGCCAACAATGAAAGAAGGTTTGAATGTTCAGTCGAGATTCTTATGCATATTTAAATAGGTCCATAATTTAAATCCAGACTGGCCTCTAAAATTGCATTTTGCCTGTTTACTTTTCAGTAATTAACCTGGCAGCCTTTAATGCTCATTTTAATTTTATCTTAACTCTGTGAAATTTTGGGGGAGGTAAAGAATCTACAATGTAATTGAGCAACACCACTGAAAATGAGTTGGTCATCCTATCTAGGATTATCTGGGGTCCCATTCTCAGAAATCATATATCATCTTAGCAAACGTGACTTACTCAAAGCTCTTGGTTCCTTATACAAATGCACACACACATACTAGCACAAACCTAAAATATAAGGGGAGAAATAATACAAGCAGTACTGTTTCAGTTATCCATCATTTTGTATCAAACCACTGTAAAATTTACTGGCTCTAACAATAATTTATTATTGTCTTTTATAGTTCTGTGGGTCAAATGACTGAGAACCTAAGTTCTTGCACTGGTTTGGAGTCAGATGGAAACTGGGGCTGGGTTATCAGAGTGCTTTTAAGACAGATCACTCAAATGCTAGTAGTTATGGCTGACTCTGCTTTAGCTCAGTCAGGTCTTCTGTCTGACAGCCTACACATGACCTGTCTATGTGTTTTATTCTTCTCATTTCATGTGCCTGGGTTCCTAGAGGGAGCATCCCATGATCAACTTTTCCCAAATATCCAGAAAACGACCTCAAGATTTCTTCTGCTATAGCATAGGAAGCTTCAAAATGTCACTTTGGTCCTATTCCATGGGTCAAACAATAAGTAAAGACAACTCAGATCGATGGGAAGGAGAGTTACACCTCTTGATAAAGGACAGGCAAAATCATACTATTGAAGTGCATGTGAGGTGGGAAATAACATTGCAGTGATTTGGGGAAAATATAATCTCCCATAACGCAATGGGACATTGGAAACTGACAAGCATGAATTTATGGTGGAAATACCATCAAAGTGGACATTTCTTATTGGCTACTTTCCGATGGAGACTTCAAATCCCACATATTTTCTGCGGCATTTTAATCAATATACCAGAAGCCTCAGATAGAAATTTATTATACAGCAGAAGCATGGGACCACATAATTCATTCCTAATTTAAGCATAAGAAAATGGAAAAATGGACAAAATTTCTTATTGAATATGGTCTTTAAAAGAATATATCAAGGTAAAATATATAAAATTCAAAAATAAAAATAAAAACATCTTATTATTTCTTTTTCACTTTGATATATATCATGTTGTAATTACTAAGTCAACAACAACAACAAAAAATCATTATTTCGCTCAAAGGTCCAAAACTGATGACTTCACAGAAGCTCTATAAAATCAATTCCAAACTATTTAATGTATATAGAGAAATGTATCTCAAAAGTTTCCTCTAAAATATTTCTTAAGTTTATTACTGTATTCATTTAGAGTTTTCAGTTGTTTTTCGTTAAAGTCAAAATGGCTTAAAACGAGTCAATTTAAATTGTATGTGGATGCCCAATAAAGATTGTATAAGCAGGGTTGTGAATTTGATATTAAAAGCAAAGTCTTTCAAAGAGATAGAACATGTTCATTTCCATTGTTTCAGCCAAGTAATCAAAGGAAATGAGAAAATACATGGGAAAAAAAAGCATTTTTCTGGAACTTATTCACAAATACTACCTTTATTTTTCTGTCTTTAAATGCTAACTCTGCATTTAGGAACAGAGGTATTATCACAATATAATAGTCATATTAAAAAAAACTGCCCAGCTAAAACATGGTCAAATATTCTCTTGTGTTATGATTTCAGTTACTATTTTATTGTTCTTCGAAGACTTCAAATGGAAATATCAGAATGAATATTTAAAATGCCAGCAGATACAAATAATGTACCTGAAAATTTGATATTGAACAGTAATTTCCCTTGTGTGTCATTTTTCATAGTTCAATTTATGCTTCATCTCTAGCTATGTATCTCATCCCAAATTGGTTGTCCTTAATAAAATAATTCATCATGAGCTATTAGAGAGTTTGCTTAATAGTGTTTTCTTACTATATTCACAAATAATGAATATTCTTTTTTCTAAAAGATATTCCTTCTTCCCTAGACACACAGACTGAATCTGTGGAGACACAGTCATTAAGAGATCATGAGTCTTTGATCTCCTGAAGTTTACATTCCAGTTCAACAAACAGGAAATGATAATGCAGTGTGAGAACAACTGCAGCTGGGAAAGACTGCATGTTGTGCAAGCGTGAGAAAGTCAATCACCCCAACCTGGAGAGCTTAAAGATGGGAGAGAGGAGGGAAGTCATTCTGGGAGAAGCAATCTGACCTCAGGATGAAGAGGATTGGTCTGAGTGAAAAGGAACCATATAACCTTCCAGGCAGAGGGAAAAGCATCTGCAAAAACTCAGAGGACAGAGAGAACAAAATAAAGATTCGAGAAGAGGTTAAGTTTAGCCAGACTGAGGGAAAAGGAGGGACAGGAAGGGGATGGAAGCAGTTTTAATTATCTTAAATGTCTGACCTTTTCCAATAAGCAATGAAGAATTACTCAAGGGTTTAAGCAGGAAAATGGCATAAGATAGATTTGTATTTCAGAAGAATCGATAGGGTTATAGAGTGGAGAAGATATTGCAGATGTTAAGAAAAGAGGCAGGAAAGACACCTGATCTCTAGATGAGGGTTAACTGTTCTCAGAAATGTTTGGGAAATGGAAAAATGAAGCAGAATTCTCAAAATTCAGCATTTAGAACAGAATGAATCAAACAACATTGCCCTATGTAAATTTATGATTACACAAATGGTATGCCTTGATTCCATGTACAAATAGAGAAACAACATGTATCCCATTTGTTTACAATAATAAAAATAAATAAATAAAAAAACACATACATCATAAAAAAATAAAATAAAAATAAATTATTAATCAACATAACACTGTACATCTACCAAGAAAAGGAAATATGAACACAGAACTATATATAACAAGCTTTCTTTAAATGGATGGTATAAAGTGGCATAAGATTATTGCTATGCAAAATGAATTGTTAAAACATAAAAAATTACAAAACAAAAATGTTTAAAAATTTTCTTCATGCTGTTATCATACAGTCCTCTCAAATTACCCTCTTAAAAATACAAAAACAAATGAGTAAGTCATGAGATTTTTTAAGGGAAAATAAAAAAGTTATGACAAGGATCTGGGGTTATAGCTCAGTGGTAGAGTGTTTGCCTAGTATGTGTAAAGGTTAGTTAAAAAAAAAAATGACAACCTATATTTAGGTTAAAAGAATTTTATGAGAGCAAAAATATCAACCCCAAAATATGAACATGTTATAAAAGGAAGAAACAGTAAGTAACAATATTTAAATACAGATGTTTTACATAGGTTTTTCTAAAATTAAAATATCAATCTGAAATTTTATGTTGTTGCACTTGGTCTATATACAGAATAATTTATATACTACATATGCATATCAGTGTGCATGTATGTGTATATATACATAATACCTATATACACTTTAAAAAAATGTATATCAAAGATAAGACAAATACCAAAGGTATAAAAAACAAATTCGGCATTTAGGAAATGCAGCTTAAAGATTTGGTGACTGATTCAATTGAAAGGAGTAAAAAAGAAACAAAAGCTTTAAAATACTTATAAAATGAGGCCCAATTTGTCTTATTCCATAAAGGTTGAAGTCCACCACATAAAGAACGTTTTATCACTGTGTCTAAAGCAAATGCCAATTTTTATATCTGAGGATCTCAAAACAACTCACGAAAATTGTTTAATTGTTTAATTTTACTTTCACATACAGAAAAAAGTGCCATTTAATTTCCCTGTAATAAACTTAGTGATAATAAAAATATTTACTTTTAAAATAGCAGCATTCTAACACAATCAATTTGATATGAAGACATACAATTTCAAAACCAGGAAAAAAAAAAAAGGATGGAAAGTGTGTAATATTAATGAAAACTCTACAGTATTCTGAATATCTAGTTTCCTCATTGATCATTGGGAGGAAGTAGAATTTTGTGTGACCTAAGGATATGTTAACTGCATTTTAATATAAAATTATCCATGAGCTGGGTGTGGTGATACCTCCCAGAAATGGGAGGCTGAGGCAGGAAGATCTCAATTTGGGACCCTGAGGCAGGAGAAGAGCAGGCACCCCTAAGTTTAATCCCCAGTATGCACAAACACACACACACACACACACACACACACACACACACACACACATATATGATATGTATTTATGTATTATATGTACTTATGTAATATATATAAATATTATATATACTTAATATATGTATTATATGTTTATATACATATATAAAAATTTGTATTTTTTCATACTGTCTTTGAAATCTGCTGTATATTTTACACTTAGAGCAAATCCTATTTCCAAGCTCTACAGTGGCATGTGGCTAGTGGCTTCCTACAGAACAATGCAGCTCTGGAACACGGAGAAACACACCTAAATGGCTGCTTGCTCTCTCATAATGCCATAATAAGTTGAGCAGATGGTCATAATATGTAGAGGTTAAAAACAGAATTATTAAAACCATTTGAACATTTGTGGTGTTAAGAGATAGTGTTAGAATTCAGAGTGCAACTGCGATCTGTAAGTTTGCTGATGAGGTGGCAATGGTCAACAAAAATATTAAAAATGGTATATGTATTCCCAAATTCAAAAACCCTAGAACATTTGAAAGTATCCAATTTTAATCCATTTAAGATGACCCATTTAAATGCTGCCTGTTTAATTTTAATTTAAATATCTTCCTGCATCTTCTTTATTTTGAAGCAACAACTTTTTTTCTTTTTTAAACACTGGTGGTTTACTAAATCCACAGCAGGAGATTGCAATCCAGTTTCCATCTTGATTTAATGCTGTTTTAAGTTTATAAGAAAAATGTCCCTATGTAAACAACAGACATTTTTGATTAAACACTAAAGTTCTTATTTTGGCTGTTAAATCAATAAGGCAGCTGGGCTGAGAGTAGTTTACATTCTCTCAAAGCTGGGCTTCAGTTCAGCGGGTGTGCACTGACATCATTTTCCAGCAAGCTCTGGCTGCACTCAGAGGCCAGCTTAGACAATTTCTTTGCAAACAACTACATAATTTTTTACATTAACACATTTCAAGAAGAGGGTCTCACAAATGCCAGTGCTTAAAATAGCACAGTTCATCCAGAAATAGATTCTCATCTAATGGGTAATTTACTAGTAAAAACTTTTAAATTTTAACAAGACTATAAGACAAAGGCCTTTGGTGACATTATTTATCTTTTTCACCTGACACTGACTTTGGAAGGTTTCCATTTTCCCTCTTACTAATAGACTTAATATGTAACTCTACAACAAGTATGCTCAATATTTTGGGGGAGGTAGAAACCTAAAAGCCATGGTACTTTTTTCTAAATCACAAGTTCTATGTAGGACTTTGTAACACTGATATAACGTTTAATTAGACTCTTCTAAATGGGACTATCTCACAAAATGAAAATAAAACTATATGTCAAAAACTTAAAATCACAAACACTAGCATGTATAATAACTAGGAAAAGAGGCAGTTGAACAGATAATAATAGATCATGTGAAGTTTAAAATATTAATTTATGACTTGCATACTAGAAATTATCAGCAACTAGAAATTAAGAAAAAAATATGAAGCAAAAGTGCTACAATATATTCAAGACCACACAATAAATGTGAGAAAGTCCACTATGATTCCATTTTAGCATCAAGAGACTCTTGTACAGATGGCTGAACAAAAGTATTCTAGAACCTCTGTTTAAGAAACACAAACTCATAATTTTTAATGAGAGGACATCAAATTTCTTACCTGTAGAAATTCTCTGACATTAGATCCCAGTACACGCAAAATGGTATCATAACCAGATTCTTGACAAAAGACGAAAAACATCTTCCCAAACATTTGAAGGATTTCTCCAGCATTGAGATCTGTTTTATAGGTTTGAAAGAGGAAAAGAAAATATAAGTAGAATATTATTAATAAGAAGGATGAGGGCAATGGTATATTAAAATGATTCAAAATAACTATGATTTTTGTGCAGAGTGAACACAGTTTAAAAGAAAAGCATCTGATAAGGACAATTCAATGCATTCTGAGAAAACAATATATTAATGTATTAACAAAATACATTGGTAGTTGTTAACAGTGTTAACATTTTCTTGGCTTCCATAACAAACTACTTAAATTTTACATTTTAAAGCATATATTTAATGTATTACCTATTTCTTCCAAAAACAACAGGAAGGTTTTATAAGTCATGAAGAATGTACTTGACAGTATTTTGATGCAAAATAGTTTCTCTTTAAATAAAAATATGTATATTTAACAATTTTATTTTCATATAGTATGTACCCTAACATTCTGCTTTTTCTAAAATTCATATTTCCTGAAATTTAACATTCTTTCTGTAACTTTTCAGTATTAATTTTAATTGCTGTCTTATTCAACATATAGATGCAATAGTTTATTCAACCAATCTTCTCTCATTGAAAATGCAGGTGATAATATAAGTAACTATGACATAAAAACAGGTGTACATAAATCTTAATGCAAAGAGATCTTATGCTATTTTAGAAAAAAATTCTTAAGTGTTTGAATATGTCTTTAAAAGAATTTGATGGTACAAAACATTCTCCAAAAATGACATCTTTTTAAAAAAATTTAATCTGTTCTTTTTAGTTACACATGACAGTAGAGTCTATTGTGACATATTTATATAAACATGGAGTATATCTATTCTAATTAGGATCCCAGTCTTGTGGATGTGCACGATGGTGAGATTCACTATGGTGTATTCATTTATGTACATAGGAAAGTCATGTCAGATTCAATCTACTCTCTTTCCTTTTCCTATCTTCCCTCCTTTTCCGTCATTCCTCTTTGTCTAAAACAATGAACTTCTATTCTCCCTCATACCTTGTTGTGTGTTAGCATTCACATCAGAGAGAACATTTGATCTTTGGTTTTGGGGACTGGCTTATTTCTTTTAGCATGATAGTCTCCATTTACTGGTGAATGTCATAAAGTCATTCTTATTTTTGGCTGAGTAATATTCTATTGTGTATATAAACAATATTTTATTTATCCATTCATCTGTTGATGGACACCAGGATTGGTTCCATAGCTTAGCTATTGTGAATTGGGAATTGTGTGTAAATATTGATGTGGTTGTGTCACTGTAGTATGTGGATTTTAAATCCTTTGGATATACACTGAGGAGTGGGATAACTAGGTCAAATTGTGATTCTATTCCTAGCTTTTTGAGAAATCTCCACACTGCTTTCCAGAGGGGTTGCACTAATTTGCAGTCCCACCTGCAATGTATGAGTGTAGCCTTTCCCCCAAATCCTTGCCAACATTTTTTGTTGCTTGTATTTTTGATCGTTGCCATTCTGACTGGAGTGAGATGAAATCTCAATGTAGTTCTAATTTGCATTTCTCTGATTGCTAGAGATGTTGAACATTTTAAAGTCATCTTAATTCATCATCAGATCAAAAATGTACAGTGATTTCTTTCCCCTTTAATGCTATTCTTGACTGCACCAGGTATTTTATTTTTTAATAAAATAAATTTCTATTTTGAAAGTTATTTTGTATTTGTTTCAGTTTTGATTACTAATGAGGTTGCATAGTTTTCTTATTATTAACCACTTACAATTTTTTTCTAATCCTTATATACTGTTAAATGAAGGTACAAACTTTATTCTATTTTATGAAAACTACAACCTAGGCATAAACAAAGCACTGTGGTAATAACAAATATCACCTCAAGAGTAACTTTTTCTCCATCAAACTTTTTGCCTTCTTCAGAAATGGTCTTTGGCTATAAGTCACAGTTTCCTGTTTCTTTTATCAATAGTTGACATAACTTGGGATTGCAAAAGATTCGGGGATAATATTTTCTGCATACTACACTTGTTAATTATGGTATTGCTGACACCATAACTGAAGTCATTGCATTAATGATGGATATGTTTTCTCCTTCCCCAGTACATAGCCTTCTGTAGGGAAGGGCAGAGAGCACACTTTCCCTTTTCTATTCTGGAAAGAACTTGTCAAGGGAAGAAGAGGAATGGGGCATAACCTGACTGTATCATTGCATATGAATGTGCTCCCAACCAGGGTTGTGATATTGAAACATACATTCCTTTGGGTTTCTATGTGTAAATGAACCAAAGAAGGAAATTTATATTCAACTTACTGAGAACTTTGCTCGCAGCAGCAACCAAATCGTAAGTTTTAGAATCATCGTATATTATTCTGACAAGAAACTGTCCTTCTTCATCTAGTTGTGCCTCTTTTCTGAAAAAACAAAAACAAAAACAAAAAACAAAAAAACAGAAACAAAACAAAACAAAACAAAACAAGTAAGTGATGTGGGGAAGAAGTTGAAATAACAGAATAGCTACCATAGTCATAATGATTATATAAACAACAGGCTTATATAATAGGATATAGGATTTGTTTCATGCAAATTTGTTTAAATCAAGATCTTGTATCTAAATGTCTAGTTGTTAAGAGAATTATGTCACATCCATCTTCTCAAATGAAAATATTTTAACTATTTATTGCAAAACTAACATTTAAATGGTACTCTAATGTGTATAAATTATAAAGCACCAATAAAAACTGAATAAAACATTTACATGGTACTCTAAGGCCCAAATATAATATACTTGATTCTAAACATAGTCAAGAAGTAACATTTGGTTTAATAAAGATTAAGTAAACTTTTGTTGTGTCCCTGTATGTGCTGGGCAGGATTTTAGGCACCAGGGATAAAAATC
Source organism: Sciurus carolinensis (assembly GCF_902686445.1). Lineage (NCBI taxonomy): Eukaryota > Metazoa > Chordata > Mammalia > Rodentia > Sciuridae > Sciurus > Sciurus carolinensis. The sequence goes on along the minus strand of NC_062222.1, from coordinate 30,952,089 downwards.
TTCAGTGAAATTGACAAAAATCCACCAAATCATAGAATAGATACATTCTAGGAAAGAAGCTAGGAAGGCATAAAACTAATAAGTAATACAGAAAATAAGAATACAGGGAGAAATAAAGCCAAGTAGAGGGGTAGAACGTTCACATACAATATTGAGGAAGGTCTTGCTGAAGCTGGAGTAGAAGTGAAGTCTAAGTGATTGTGAGCAATCTGGGGGGTTGGTCAGGACAGAGGGAATGGTACGTGCCAAGGGCTGGGGGGCATCCTAGGGTATTGGCAGAACAACAGAGGCCAGCGTGGATGCAACAGAGAAGAGGAGCAAGAGAATGGGTCAGGAAAGTCACATCAGGCCACAGTATTTGGATCTGGTTGGTCCTTGGGGTGACTGACAGAACTTGAAAGAGATGAAAATGTTCTGGCACTTGCTATGTGAGAGGGTTAAGAACTAACTTAGGTTCAAGGTATAAGTCTGCTGCGTTGGGATGGAACAAAGGTCTGTAGGAGACATTGAGCAGTTAGAAGTCTACTGCAAACATTCAGGAAAGAAAGACTTTAGGGTGGGAGCAGGGGAGAGGGTGGGCCGTGGTTCCAATCCCCATGCTTGTTCCACAGGAGTTGCTGATGTACAGAACAGAGTGTGAAAGGGAGAAATCTAAGGGATGACATCAAAGCTTTTGGCCTGAGTAACTGGAAGGATGTTGTCATCAGTAACTGAGTTATGAAGGACTACAGGAGGAAGACTGGTGTTTAAGATCAAGAGTTATGTTGTAAACATTAAGTTTGAGATGCCAAGTGGACTGATAAAAATCTTCAAATATATCCTTTGCTTATTAAACACAGTAGCTCAAAATGTACACAGTATTAGTGGAAGAAAGTTATAGTTATCATTTTTAATCGTCATCATGATTCTATAAATACATTTATTTTGATAGGATTTGGATTACTTTTCTCAAACAAATGTCCAAATGGGAGGGGGAAGCCATCCTTCAAAACACTGTCAGGTGGAGAATGGTGTTGACAGGTTCCCACATATCTTTTCCAGTATTAAATTCATAACAATACATGGAGAGTGGATATCAGTCTCTGACTCTCAATCCAACTGATCTAAGTCACTCTATGCTGCCAGGAAAATATAAGGAAAGCTAGACACTATCTAGACACTATCAGGGGCAATTCAAGGCAGGACAAGTCACTTTCTCTCCTCTGAAGCTGCATATGCAGTTGTATCTCAAGGGAAAAGTTCAAAATGGCAGCACTTCCTATGCCACCTTTAACTTAGACATATTCCTCAAAATACCCACTGTTATTCCGAGCATATCATTTTCCGGCTGCATGCATGTGATCAGTTTCTTTGAAACACATCCCAATCCATAATAAGCCTTAAAGTTGGAATGAGATCCAAGCATATAACACAGTTTTTTTTATATTAAAATGAAAGAATACCTATTTCCCGAGAAATCCCTTAACCATGAGTCAATGCATTACTTCTTTCCATTCTTATTAAGAAAAAAATAAGCTTCTAAAGAGGGTTGGGGGAGAAAGAGAAGAGAAAAGAAAAGAAAACAGAAGGGGAGGAAAGGTGAGGGAAGGGAAGAGAAACATTGACTGGAAATGCAGCTAAGTGGCAGAGTGCTTTCCTAGCATGTGTGAAGTCCTGAGTTCCATCCCAAGAACTGTCAAAATAACAGCAAAAAAATACGATTTGGGTAAGCAAGGTGAAGTATGGCAATCTGAATTTCAGAATCCAGTATTTACTAGCTAAATAAATTTGGAAAAACAATATGCATAAACATGAGCAGTAACCTTTGTTTTCTAAAGTAGGAATGACAATATTACCCATTTCCACAACTGTAAAGAGAGTGTGTGCAGAATTACACTCTAAGTAGTTGAAGCATTAATGCACATTACTAATAACTACAGTGCTTCCCTTGTCTGCATATTCAGTAGAGAGCTCTATGTAAAATGTGAACTTCTCTTTTTTATATCAAATCATTTTTATACCAAACTTTAGTAGATACCCAGAACTTATGAACACAGAATGTACAAACACCAATTTATCCTTTGAGAAATGCTATTGTAAGTTTAATGCATTCTAATTTCTAATTGTAAAAATAAATGAAGTACAGGAACAACTAAAAAGAAAAATAGTCCTCTGTTATCCTGAGATAACCACTGCTATTATTATATTTAAATTACCCATGCTTCAATATCCTGTACATGGGACACACTGCTTTAAAACCTCCTTTTTAAATTTACTATTTGGTGGATATCTTTTCATCTTAATAAACACATATTTCTGTGTCTTGATGGAATAACTACATTGTATGGACATATTGAAGTCTTGGTAAAAAATTAGATGGCTTTAATTTTTTCATAAATGTAAACAATGATGTGATGAATATCTCTGTAGTTAGCTATATTTTTATGTAAAAATAAAATAAAATCCTAGAAATGGAATTTCCAGTTTAAAGGTCATATATATCCTGATTTTTTTTGATCATTTTGCCATTAGCATTTCATTATGAAATGACACTAGTCTACAAATTATAGTTTTGAAGTCCTTGATTTAGGACAGGCTAATAAAATATAAGTAACTGTTAATTTAAGATACAATAAAAATTAATTAATTCACATTTTCACCATGATCCATTCTCTTTCTTCTAACCTCCCCCAAAAAAATGAAATCACAAATTTTTGTAATAAACTCAGTTTCTCTGAAACACACACAACTCCATAAGCCTTAAATAAGTGGGATACAAGCAATACTCAGCACCTGTGTGCAAAATATAATAGCCATTTCCCCAGAAATTCCCTAACCATTGGTCAATGCATTTCTTTCTTTCTTCTTATTAAATGCCTTATCTTTTAAGTTTTACTTTCTGAAATGGTCCACCCAAACATGTTTCCTAGTAAACGGTAGTACATGGCAAGAAATAATCACATTCTCTTAATAATTTCATACTGAATTCTACTGAATTATTCAAAATTACTTAGAACTCTTTAATTACATTTATCTTAGAAATCTATGGAAATATTGGGTCACTCTTTTTTTTTTTTTTTTTAACTGGGAAATGAACTCAGGGGCACTTGACTACTGAGCCACATCCCCAGCCCTATTTTGTATTTTATTTAGAGACAGGGTCTCACTGAGTTGCTTAGTGCCTCACTTTTGATGAGGCTGGCTTCAAACTCATGATCCTCCTGCCTCAGCCTCTTGAGTCATTGGGATTACAGGCTTCTCAGCCAGGTCACTCTTTTTATCTTTGTTTCCCGCCCCCACCCCAGAGGGTTTTACCACACATGTTTAGGCTTTGTTTAAATCACTGCATTACACAAAGAAATTATGTAATTTCTTCATTACTTAAATTACACTTAGTACACATGTAAGGAAAACCATGGTTTCTCTGCGAATCCTAATTAAAATGTTCCCCCAAATGAAAGATTTTGGATGTGCTTTTATGTTTCAGTTATTATGTAACAAAAAATATATGATGCAATAGATAAATGGGATTAAAGTGTGTTACATGGTGCTCATCTATCAATAACCACCAACAGAACTGATATCTCATGTGTAGTCATTTGCTTTGTTGTATTTTGCTGTTTCCTATTATTGTTGTTGTTGTTGTTGTTATTATTTAAATCTCTTGGGTAACTTCCCAAAACAGTTTTTTACTGTGTTCAAACAGTATGATTTCCAGGACTTTCTGTTTTTTGTTTTTTGTTTTTTTTTTTACCTGTGTACCCAATGACTCTGCTTGGCTTAAGCATCAAATTATACTACTCAGTATATGGCTTCATGAAAGAAGTCAGCAAACAGAACAAATATTTAGAGAATGTTTATTAGAGAAGGTTTATTTTTAACGTGGCCTAAAGTTTATTTTAAAGTGGCCTAGGATGAGGTAAAAAGGGCATTTTCTTTGGCTCACAAGTAAACAGAGATAGAGAAACTCACTTGGTTTCGCCCATAAGTCACACACTACTGCCAAATAAAAAACTAAACTAACCCCATATGCAGTCACACTGAGTCTGGGCGGTTTGTCTCTTGGTGTTTCATTTCCTCCTCTGTAAAACAGGGCAACAGCATTATTTACCTCCAGTCACTGGGTCAACTAACAGTGTCAATCCATGTAAAGAGTCTGGAACAGTGCTTCTCACACAGTGCCCAACACTTCTGCTATGGTTCAGATGTGAAGTGTCCCCCAAAAATTCATATGTGAGACACTGCAAGAAGGCTTAGAGGTTATGAAAACCTTAACCCAATCAGTTAGTTAATCCCTGATGGAGATTAACTGAGTGGTAACTGAAGGCAGGTAGGGTGTGGCTGGAGGAGGTGGGTCATGGGGGAGGGTGTGTATTTTGTCTCTGGTGAGTGGAATCCCATTTTCTCTCTCTCTGTTTCTTGGTGCAATGCCCTGAGCCACTTTCCTCCACCATACTCTTCTGCCATGATTTCTCTCTTACCTTGTGCCCTGAGGAATGGAGCTGGCCTTCTAAGTACTGAGATTTCTGAAGATGTGAGTCCCCAAATAAACCTTTCCTCCTCTAATTACCAGGTCTTTTGGTCACCATAATGAAAAAGCTGACTAAAACAACATCTAACAGGTAAGCATTATAGTATTGAAGAAAAAGATGAAGAAAGAGGGAAAAGGGGAAGAGGAAGAAATGACAAGGAAAGAGGAATAACAATAAAATCTTATTAATTTTCATTCAGCATCAAAATAATTAAACCAAGCCTATATTTTAGTGATTAGCTGAAAGAATTTTTGAACTGAAATTGCCATAACTAAGCTGAAGCTCCCCTATGTTAAAATCATGACCAGATAATAAAATTCTATGTATTGTAGCTATGATAACTCAATAACTGCTTAAAAATTAAGTATTTTTAAATGAATAATTTTCCCAGTAGAAATTCATTTCCTTCACTCTTAGAGACTGATGGAATTAAACCAATCTTTTTTTTTCCTAACTACCTTTCCCCAAAAAAGGAGGTGTTTTGTGGATTGGGATTTTGTTTTTTAGTTAATAACTGGTGCCTAACCCAAGTGTGTGGAATAATCTTTTGCTAAATAAATGTGTGCATGTTTTAAAATGAGGAAATCAATTAAATATATTTCTCCACATGCTTCCAAACTCCCTACAAATAATCAAACATAAATTGCAAAAGTTCACAGCTTATTTTCAAAAGTCAGATCATTTCATGATATTCATTTTTAAAAATAACTATACAATTTATCTAAAATGCCCAAGCAACATTTCTCGTAAATCTTTACTTAAGGAGATATTCCTTCATTACCATATGTGAACATAAAAACAAACTGAATCCCTATCCTGACACTGAGTTCCTGCTATTGTCTACTTTTTTCAGCAAGCACACTCCAAGGACTGCTGGTCTTTAAGAAAAGGAGTTGTACAGATATGAAAACAGGTGTTCTGCAGTTGGAGACCCTGAATACAGGCATCAGAAAACGGAGTCTCAAAATATATAAGTTCTGATCTTAGACAGTCCCAGGGAATGCTGATCCTGTAAACATTATCAGAGCAGAGTGGTATTAAAAGACAATATGCAGAAGTCTGGATAATAGATCCTTGGTTGGACCACTGGAAAGAGATAGAAGGATACCATAAATGTTGTATGGTGTCCAATCATTATTATAATTAAAATGTACCATTATAAACCACTGATAATAACCATACATAGCATATAAAAATTTAAAACTTTATATTACTTTTTTGTAAGTGGCTGCGAAACATGAGTAGCTTCTGTATTTTTAATGTTTCTAGTAAGTCTGAAATCCCAAAGAGAAAATCTAGCTTGAGGGGGCTACATAGGGAGAAATGTGCCCTTTAAATCCACCAATAGCTTCTAGCCTGGAGCCTCTTTCACTAGAAGTCAGTCTTGTGTTCTCATGAGTGACACTCATATCTTAGTTTAGGACAGAATGACATCACTCCATAAATATATTCACGTATTTTTTCCCTTTGACCAGGTTGGCATGGAAGACCTTTAATATCAATTTTGCCAATTCTTAAAACACATCCACAAACATTTCAAATGAGCCCTTATCAGCAACTTCATCAGACAAAGGAATGTTCTTAAACACTGTGTGTGTGTGCTTCATCCTTAACCCTGCCTGGGGAGCACGTCAGTTCATAGCACTTTCTCAAAAACAAGTCACTTTCTCAAAATTTTGGAGGCTCCAATTTTCTTGAGTAGGTATGCTAGTTGATAAAATAAAATGTCTTTAAAATTATCATCATTGAAATCACCTATGCAAGTGCTAGAACATTCCAGAAAAACAAAAGCAGGCAGTACTAACACACATGTACATTACTTGTATCCTTGCTTATTGTTTGGCTTTGGGAAGGAGAAGGCTGCAGGTCCTTCTCATTGGGAGAAGCACATAGTAGGAAGATCACAAGCCTACCTATATCAAAATCCCTGATCTGATCAGTACAGCTTTGGGGTTTAAAGCAGGTTTTGTTAAGGTCTCAAAGCCTCATTTCTCTTATTTGTAAAATGAGAATAATGAGCGTATCTTCTTTCTATGGTGGGGTTGAAGATTAAGCGAAATGAGGATGAAGCACTTAGGACTGTGAGTGCAGAACCATGTGGTAACTATCCAAATTAAGTGCGCTATTACATTCAAAACAGAATGAAACTCTGAGCATTCCCATCTGGTTTTTGAATTTTATTTCAGTAGTACAGACATTTATCTACCATCTATGACATTGACTTTAAACAGCATCACACATACCTGCCTTTTAGATGCATGCTAAAGGATTCAATTCTGTCCTGCATCCAACCCAGTAACTGCCTTTTCTCATATGAAATTGAAAAACCCAACAAAAGCATTCTTAAACCTTCCAAAATGACTATGAGACAACATGAAGAACTCTAACCCCTCCAAATGGAAATGCTATCATTAATTTGTATATCCTTTGCCTTGTACTGACACAAGAAAGGTCTATTTTGTACACTAACAAGACCATAGTGAACAACAATATAATGCATATTTAAAATTTACTGAAAGCATAGATCTTACGTATTCTTTTCACAAAAAAGGAAAAACCATAAGAGATGATGCGTTTGTTAGCATGTCTACTGTGATTATTCCACAAGTGAGCACATACATCAAATCATCAAGTTGTATGCACTAAACACATACAACTTTAACTCATCAATCACACATCAAAAAAGATGGGTGAAAAATGTCTATTTCAATAAAATATATATTTTTGCTAAATAGAGCTGAAGATGTCATTATTTCATCATTATAAATTCTAGTTTCAGAAGAAATATTTGTGACAAATATGTGTTCTGTGTTCTCTGGAAATTAAGAATAAAAAAGACAGTTCATACATAAGCATTCATATATATTGTATTTAGAGAGAGAGGCTGGTAGACTACTGAAAAAAAGAAAGAGACACACAACACTTTATCAGTCTTTCTCGTAGGGATAGTTAAAGAGGCTAGACAGACATAAAGTCTTACATATACTGTGAAGGGAAAGTACAATTTTAAATATGAGATGTTCCCTTACTAAGTAATTTTTGTTGTGACCTCTCAAAGTTGATACCTACATATTTTTACGGGAAGTAAAGAGAGTGAAGAAAAGGAGCCCATTCCAAGTGCAGGTGTTACTGGGACATGCTTAAAATTTCAGTATGGTTGAGGAATCAGCCCATGAGGCAGGAGTGCAGAATGACAATGTGACATGCAGACTGAAAGGTATCCATGATTAGGTGATTTGAAGATCCACCAGTAAGGATTTCAACAAAGTGACAATTAAATATTTTATGATTCAGTGACAAATGGCAAGTAGATAAGAATCTTACCAATGGAACAGTCACAAAGTATAACAAAAACTTCAGAATGTTTAATCTTGAGTAGAAATCTCTTTGACTTCAATATCTTTTTTTTTTTTTTTTTTTTTTTCTTTGTGGTGCTGGGGAATTGAACCCAGGGCCTTGTGTCTACCAACTGGGCTATATCCCCAGCCCTCAATATCTTTTTTTTTTCTTTTTAATATTTCTTTTTAGATGTCGATGGGCCTTTATTTTATTCATTTACTTACATGTGGTGCTGAGAATGGAACCCTGTGCCTCACACATGCTAGGCAAGCACTCCACCACTGACCCACAACCACAGCCCCATCAATATCTTTTGATATAGTTCCTACAGAAACAGGTGCTACATTTTGCTAGATGCTAAACAACAAAGACACCATTTTTGTTACTGTGTCCTCTTCACTGGACAAGGAGGTGAAGTAGAAAATGCAAAAGCTTCAGGTATTGGTGTCTTTTAAGATTTCTTTAAAATAGTGTTCATTTCCTTACGTGTGTTTTTCTTTTGGGGTCTGTGCAGAATCAATTCGTAAATATTGTCCCTTATTCTGGAGAAAGGGGAATCAGTAGAAAGGATATTGTTCTTGCAAATAGCAGCCATCTCTCCCTAATGTTTGCCATCACCATAACTGAATATATTAAGAAGGAAAACACAGATCTCATTTTTAATTCTGGTGCTCAAAAGTTCCTTCTCTGGCACACCAAATTAAACATGATGGTTCTACAGTTTTCTTTTAATTTCCAAAAATTGCAGAATGCAAGGAAAATAAAGACCCCAAGTCCTACTTTTATTTTAGGTGAATTCTTCAAATCATAAAAGATAAAGATGCAAACCAAGCCAAAACACCTGATATAAAGCTTTGGCTTGCTTTATCACCAAGTGTCACGTTGCTCCCCAGCATGCAAAGAGTGCATTGGCAGAATGAGATGGTTTATATTCAGAAATCTAGTTCCCCAAAATTGCTCCAGACATTACTTTGTTCAGAAAAAATCCTGATCCTTACAAAGACCTATTTTACATATTTTTAAAATCTGTGTATTACTTTGTTGGTTTATTCTCAAGAAGTTTCTGGTACAAAAAAGAGTAATTTTAATGTATATAACACATATATAAACACACACACTGCACACATATCCCATATATGTTTTTGTGGTGCTGGGAAGCAAATCCAGGCTTTTGTGATGATTGGAAAGTGCTCTACTCCTGAGCTTCACTTCCAGCCTTCATATTTATAGCTTAAAGAAGCATTAAGTCTAGCATTTGAATAGCAGGATTGAAGTTTTAACTCTTCAGCTTCCTATATGTAATTCTCTAGATAGTTACTTACTCTATTGGAACCTCAGCGGTATTATTTTAAAAAATGAGCTAGAAAGTGTTTTATATTTCAAATGGATGTTGTAGCAATCAACTGAAATGATAGAAAAGAACAACTTTGGAAATTTTAAATAACTTTACAATATAAAAAGCCATTAACATTTGAAAATATACATACATAGGTTTATTCCTACTTGAGAAAAGATAGGGAAAGGTAAAGGTATATTTATGTTTTCATAAATATAAAAATCTAATCAGAACATGGCAAAACACAATGACATACTTAGAAAGTTAGGCAACTTGAAAGGCACATAACTAGTTTATAGCAAGATGTGTGCTTTTTTGAACCATAATTTTTAAATTTAATTCGAAAAAATGAACTCTAAGAACATATATGTTGTTTTCTGACAATAAATAAGCACTAGAGGCAGAAAAGTGGTTTGACATATACAACATAAGATTGACTCCAGCATAGAACTTCATCCAGAAAACGGAATGATGGAAATAATATTTTTTCCATAAACTGCAGAATGTATAGAAAGAGAACTAGACAGATGCAGAAAAGCTAAAGAAAGACTGTTAGAGGAGTGCAAGGGAAGGTGAGATGAACCAGAACTAAAGAACAGGGGTGTTCAAGAGGAACTTCAGATTCAAAATTACTGGTACCATTTACATGAAATGGATAAGAGAGGAAGAATAATTAAAACACACACACACCACACACACACACACACACACACACAACGAAGCTACCACTTATCCTAGAGTGATATGGACACATTTAGATTGAAGATATAGTTTGTAGACTGCAACAGGTCATATGTGTGTATGTGTGTGTGTCCATGTGTGTTTGTGTATAGATAGATTTTTTTTTAAAACAGTGCTGGGGATTGAACCCAGGGCCTTCCAAATGCTAGGGAATAACTCTACTACCAAGCCAAGTCCCCAGCCACCCCAGGCTGCTACTAGTAAAAGGAAATTTCTTATCTTTCAGATGAGTTGAGGAAGAGAAAAGTTGAAAACCTCTGATTTTACATTAAAGTGATTAAAAAAGCTACCATTAATTAAGCAGTTATTTAAGAACTACCCTGAGCATTTTGCAGATATTATTATTACAATATCCCTATAATATATATATATAAATATATATATATTATATATATATATAATATATATATAACTTTTTTTCTTTATGCAGTTGAGACTTAGAAAGTGTAAGTGACTTGAGAGGCACATAATTATTTTATAGCAAAATGTTTCTTTACTTGAACCACAATGTTTAATTTATGATTAACAAATTCAACTGGATACATTAATTTCCAAAACTGGAAGATCAGTGTATGTTCTCTAACACTTAAAATATTTGAATTTCAGACAGGAAAAGTAGGGGGAAAAAAGACTAAAAATATCCTGATATCTCTAGACTTTTTGAAGGCAAAGGATTACATCATTTGCTTTTCTATCCTCAGTGTCTGAAACACTAAACTATGCTCAATAAAGATAAGCTTAACAATAAATGAAAGAGAAAATGAATCAATGCATGAAAAAGTATTAGGCCCTGCTATAAGGAAATCAGATAAAACCATACTAAACAATTATGTATTCTTAACACAAGGGAAAATGCTTGACAGCCTTCTAGAGAAACTACAATAATTATCAACAGTAATGTCATTAAATTATTATCAAATTTATATCCCTCATATCAAAATCTTGATCCAACTGTTTATCTCAGAACTTTCAAGTGAAACAGAATAAGGCTTATCAATACTTTGTGTAGCATTTCATAGTTAAAAAGGTGTTCAGAAGCCTGCTTAACTATAGGCAAATGATTACGATTTTTACAAAGGTGCTATTTTTTTATTAAAAAATTTTGCAGTGCTGGGAATTGAAATCTGGGTCTTATGCATGCTAAGCATGTGCTTTACCACTGAGTTAAATCTGTAGAACTTGCTTATTTTTTTAATCGACTTTTAATCATCTTAGATTTTTCAGTTTTTTAAAACCATCTTTAGAATCCATATGTTCCAGTGAAGCTAGAAAATCTAAAATTGAACTCCGTAATTTGATGGAATAATCAAATAATCAGTGCTGATGCAAGGATAGAGATGGTTAAATCAAGTATTTAGATGCATTTATAATATAAATAAATTCTAACTTTAAGTACTTTCTAAATTAATCATTGATTTTTCTCCTTATTTAGGAACCATGACCTCTTAAAAGGACCATCTGAAAATTGAATGGATATCAAACAGGATTTGAAGCAGATTCAGATGTCTATTTTGCTTTTTTACATTTTTTAATGTATAGATAAGAAGCAGGCAAACTATAGTCAGTGAGTGGAGTCTTGCCCAGTGTGTTTTATTTTCTGCTCCAGGAGGTAAGAATGGTTGTTACATCTTTAAACCATTGCATTTTAATGTTCTGTAGATACCTACATAATATCCTCAATTTTTATTTAGTCCATAGCACCTAAGACATTTAGTTTCTGGTCCTTCAAGAGAAAGTTTGCTGGCTTTTGGTCTGGATGATTTTTCTTTTTCCTAAAAGAGGAATTTAAAGCTCTTGTGAAATGATTATGTTGTTGGTAAGAGTATAAGTGGATGCTGGGTTTACAATGAAGCATTTTTGGTTTTTATCCACTGAGAATTTCTGTCTGGAATCTGTTACTTAGGTTTTATTTGTCACTAAATGTTTGGCATCCTTTCTCATGAAGATGGATGGCAATTTCCACTAAAACAAAAAAGTATTATAAAAATTTTGAACATCTATCTGTTTTTTTCATAAACCAAATAAGGAGATAGAGCAGTTTGTTACTTACTGAGACAAAGAAAAAATGTTTTCTTATATGTTGAATTTCTCAAAAAAAGCTAAAAACTGAAAGTATCTTCAACCAATAACTGCAGTGATTTTCCTTGGAGTGGAAGGAAGAATAGGGAGCAGAGATCAGAATCATCTCAGCAGCGTTTTCAATTATACTCCTCTAACTTCTCCTCCTCTATCCCTGGGCAGTGAAAATTTCTGCTGAAGCAAGCAAATGATCTCCTAGGGAAAGTTTAGCAATCCCTCAGGAGTACTGGGTAGGAACCTAATGAGCAGCTTTAATTCCCTCAATTCAGAGCTGAACCAGGTTCTCTGGCACAGATACTAAACTTCACCCAAGCCATTCTGGGATCTACCAAATGAATGCTTCTCTTTAAAAAAAGAAGGAGGAGGAAGAGGAGGAGCAGGAGGAGGATAAAAATCATCATCAAAATCAATACCTGGATTGTCAATGCTAGCTAGTTCTGTCAATAGTATTTTCCTTGCAGGGACATAATCCTTGAAGTGATTTTATATGAAAAAAAATATGCATATGACCTATTTCATTTTTACACAAAACAACAAAATATGTTGTTTTGATGATTGTTATTATCACTTGTTGCAAAATAAAAACTAAAAAAAGCTGAGGAGGTAGAACAGTGAAAGAGTGTCCCTGGGATCAATTCCCATTACTGAATATAAATGAATAAATAGAAATTAATACATTATTTTTAAAGTAGCACAGAACTTATTATTTTTAGCATAATTTGGTAATTCTCATCAATGAAATTTGTATATTTTAGATTTTCATCCGCTCGGAGGAAAATCTGGCCAATATTGATAATTGTTTTGATAATTAAATTTTAAAATTTTGGATACATGAAGATAATTTTTTCATCTTTATATTTACCAGTTATCAGAACTGATAATGGTAATAGATAGGACATGCATTCTAAGGTGGTTAAATTCCATAATGACTGTTTAATAATCATAGTCACCTTTTATTATGCTCTTGAAATTATAAACATATTCATTGTCATAGTATATCCACCAGAAAATTTGTAAATTTCTGATGTACACATGAGAAAAAATCATATGTAAATTGCTTTTATAAATTAATATAGAAAGTGGCTTAAAAGTAATCCTGTATTTAAATTATACTGTTTAAAACCTTGTTCTTTGTGCTTGCCTTTCTTAAACTGTCTACCACACACCATAAAAAATATCAATGTATTTATAAGTTGAAAAGAAAAGCAGAATCTCAATGTAACCATTAGAACCTAGATTATTGTTTGATATAATCATATATTGCCAATTCTCTTTATAATATGTAGATGCATCCTGTGAATAATATAAATGACATATGGAACAAGAAAGAAAAACTTAATGACTGCAGACCCAGGGGAAGATGTTGCATGTTAGTGCCTAATTTATAACCCTGGTCATTTGCACTGAAACAGATAATTCTAAGAAGTTACTATCATGTTACTGCATAGTAAGATCTATTAGAAATTATTGCTAATAAGCACAATGTGCTTACCAAAAATTAACAGGAAGTCGTTACCTATATGAGATAAAACAAAATCAGTGACTAAGGGAAATCAGAGTAAATAAAAATGTGTTCTCATCTGCCCACCCAGGTAACCTTTCAGTCCATCACCATTAGAATGTGATAGTCTGAGAGTCAACTCTTAAGATTATAACCCACAATACGGTTTTAGTACTGCTAGATGGTGGTGGGCAGTTACACAATTAGTTAAATGCAAATTTCCAAAGTGTGAGAGAGAGGGGTAACTTTGGTAGACTGAAATGATCCAGGGGCCAAGATGATGACTCATCATTATAAGAGATTCAGAATCACAGGTGTGTGATATTTCAGTTCATATCCTGAGTATTGGGCTTTAGGATCTAGACTGAAACTAGGATGTCCTCCTAAAACTGCCAAGCTTCATCGCAGAATACAAATAAATTAAAGGGAACTGGGGGAAATTAAAGAGAAAACATTTCAATTACACTTTATTTCAGGGAATAAATACATTTGATGCATTTGCTCAAGAAATAGTCTCTGAGTGCATTTCACACACACACACACACACACACACACACACACACACACACAAACTTAACAATTTTATGGTAACATACGCCTTGCAGAGGCCTGTGTTGTCCCTGGGCCCCCCCTCCCCGCGTGGGAGCTGACCAGCCTGCTCAGCCTGGGAGCCATAGGGCTCTAGTGCAGTGTTCCCACGCTCAGGCCGGGTCAGGAGGCCGCGCTGACCCCAAGGGGCTCCTTTCTGTGGCTCTAGTCCTCCCAGCCCCGCCCCGGCTACCCCTCCTCTCCGGGTTCCAGCTCCAGGGCGTGGGAGCGCAGCTGCAGCCCGGAGAGGAGGGTAGCGGCGGGCGGAGGCAAACCCGAGGATGCGCACCCGTGACCCCTCCAGGAGGCAGGCGATGAAGTGAGAAGCGCGGGGGACAAGGCTAGGGGCCTCCCATCAGAAGCCCCCAGGCAGGGCGCCAACGCGCGGTCCCCGCTAGAAAAGCTGGTCACTTACTTGATGTCTTCCCACACTTCAGGGCCATAATTGCGGATCACCAGCAGCTCCAGGGCATGATTCACAAATCCGTACTGTCGGGAGAAAGGGGAGCGTCAGGGGCCGGCTGGCTGTAGGTGGAAGGAGCTTGGGAACCAGGCCGCTGCATCTGCTTCCACTGCGCCCTTTAACCTTTTACCCAACCCTCTGGCCCGGCTCCGTTAGGGGTACCGTATTATTCTAAGGGAGGTGGATCCTCAGGGGCAACTCCTCCTCATTAGGGGCAGATTCTCCCCTTTACCATCCGCCCCATCCCCACGCCATATTCTTACCCCCACTCACCTGTCAACACTCGGAGACAAGCTGAACACCCGGCGCAGAGTGGAAAGGCACCCGGAGCCTCCCTCTCCCAGGCGCTTAGCCTTCCACACCCGCGGGCCCTGCGGGAGCCGGGAGCCACCCTCACCTCGATCGGCTTTCTCTCCCGAGCTCGCGAAGCTGCGGTGCAGCAGGGAGTACCCGCTGGGGAAGCAGAGACACCGATCGCTCCCGATCCTACCCCCGGCATTCCACCTCCCCGCTGGAATGCGGGCAAACCGAGGCTGCCCCCGCGGCGGGTGGTGCGCTCCTCCAGACCCCGCGTCACGCTCCAGCAGCGGGCCGGTTCCCTGGACAGCCAAGGACAGCCTCGGTCCGACAAGGCGTGAGGTTCCTACCTGACCCGGCTGGAAGTACTCACCATGGTGTCTGCGCCCGGAGCCCAAGAGGCAGCCTCCACGCAGAGACACAGCGGAAGGAACCCAGGCAGCGGCTGCAGAGGCGACACCGCAACCCGACCGCGGTGGCAGCATCGAGCTGAAGCGAGCGCATCAGCCTTGGCCCGCCCTGATTGCCACCTCTTCCCAGCCAACGGCTAGTCGAGCCGCAGGGGGCCGGTCGCTGCTTCCCAGTTCTCTACCAATCAGTCATAGAGGAGGGAATTCGGATGTTCCCAGTGCTGCTGCGCTCCAGTGCCTTCCCGCCCCCTCTGGTGACAAGACCTTCACTTGATGCGGTAACAATGAGGATGAAGAAGCTCCAGCTTTGCTCTTGCATGAATTTTAGGGTAGAAGGGAGAAAACAGTTTTTATGATCCCAGAGATCTGCCCTCAAGATTAGCAAAAACTAGGGCGAGAAGGGCACTGTGTGTGCATGTGTGTGCAAGCGCGTGTGTTTGCAAGGGACAATCCTTAAAAGGAATATACACTCCTGGTTGGTCAGTATCCTCAGGTATATTGGAGTCTTGCAGATAAACATTCCCTTTGTGGTTTAGTTCCACAATAGTTTATGGCAGATTGAAAGCTAATAAAACTGAACTAAACACATTTTACTCTCAAAGGGACTGAACGAACCAACTAAAATGTTGAGTGGCCTAAGTATACGTTGGTAAGCAACTTGTCGAAACCATTTCTGACCCTTAGTAACCTGTGCAAGATCCAGACATGTTCTGGGCTTGATCCCATGAGTACAGAAAATTTTTAACTCTCTAAAATTGGCCTTCATCTCTGTTTCTCAGAGATAACTGATGAACAGGAAAAGGCCCAGAACAACACATACAAGTTTTTAACTAATCTAACGTGGGTCTACCTAGCAGATAGTTTCATTGAATTTATTCTTCCAGCCTCAGCACAGGGAGAATGTGAAAGGAACAGGGCTGTCTGTTGCCTGAAGCTATTATGTCTTAGAGGCATCCGTACAAGTTCACACAGTGTAAGGTTCAAAGTAAAGATATCAGTCTCCAGTGGACTTAAGAAGCCAGGAAGGCATTGTAAGGTGTCAATAGTTTGCTGTGAGAGCAATTTCAATATGAAGAGAGAAAATGTCAAAACAATACCATTGTACTGCCATCTGCACCTGAAGACAACTGTTGAAGGATAATATAGAAATAATGATCTAGAAAATAAAAAAACCAAGAACCTAAAAATTTTCCATCAATGATGTTATGATTAAATAGTCTTTCATAAAATGGAACACCTTACTTTTTACGCTTATTAAAATATTGAGCCATTATTGAACCATTTGACCCAGTATCCCACTCCTTGGTCTGTACCCAAAGGACTTAAAATCAGCATACTACAGTGATGCTACCACATCAATGTTTATAGCAGCTCGATTCACAATAGCTAGATTGTGGAACCAACCAGATGCCCTGCAATAGGTGAATGGATTAAAAAAAAAAAAACTGTGGTATATATACTCAATGAAATATTACTCAGCCATAAAGAAGAATAAAGTTATGGCATTTGCAAGTAAATAGATGGAGTTGGTGAATATTATACTAAGTAAAATAAACCAATCCCAAAAAATCAAAGATCAAATGTTTTCTCTGATAGGTGGATGCTGATACATAAGGGGGTGAGGCATAAGGAAGAATGGAGGGATGTTGGATTGTGTAGAGGGAAATGAGGGGAGGAGAAGGGGTGGGGGAAAGAAAGATGGTGGAAACAAACATCATTACCCTATGTACATGTAATATTGAGATGAATGATGTGACTCTACATTGTGTACATCCAGAGAAATAAAAAGCTGTACCCCTTTTGTGTACAATGAATCAAAATGTACTCTGTCATGTATAACTAAATAGAACAAACAATAAAAAAAGATACCAATGAAATTGATATTTACTCTATTGACAGTTTTGAAGTTTATATATTCATTAATAAAAAATAATTACCCCCATAAAAATAAATAGATAAAATAAAATATTGAGTCATTATTTAATACTAGCTGTTTTCTTGTTTAAATTTTTCTTTAAAAAATTTATTGGGAGCTGGGGAGATAGCTCAGTTGGTAGAGTGCTTGCCTTGCAAGCACAAAGTCCTGGGTTCAATCCCCAGCACCACAAAAAAAAAAAAAAAAAAAAAAAAAAAACTGCCTCTTAAAAAAAAGTTATTGGTACATTTTATTTATACATAATAGTAGGATTCATTGTGCTGTATTTATATATGAAAATAATTGTTACAACCTTTATTCTTAAACCATTCAAATGGTACATTAAACTATGAAAATGCATGAAGGAGTTTGGATACATAATGATAAAGAAAAATACATTGTTAGGTAAACAAAAGACACATGAATGGACTCATCACCAATTTGTAAATGGTTGCTTAAAGTAAGGTGCTATTCGGGTCAAAAGAGCACACATGCATACACTATGTAGTAAACATCATCTGCCAGAAGGAAACATAGGAAAGTGTTGGTATAGCCATCATTCATTCCTGGAGGGACCAAGACACTTTTTCAATTATAGTTTTTTGTACCTTTCGATTCCGCATAGATGTAAAAATGTTTTTAGCTTGTTAAAAAACTTTTTCTTTAACCATGCCTGTACTTTTCCTTGTTTGAACAGCGGTGTAGCCATTGTGCCTCAGTCTAAATTATGATATGGTCTCCTCCATCTTAGACTTTATACAGACGAAGGAGAGAAAATTGCTCTCTGGGATGAGGAAATGGGAAATTTACCTGGAAAAAGATTCGAGGGGAATTGAAAACTGAGTGTTCCTACTAATCTCTCTCCCTGTTAGGGAGATCTAAGCAGCGGTATGGGGGCGGGGCATCAGACACCCGGGGCGCCAAAGAATAACCAAAACTGACACCTGCAGAGGAACCCCAGAGGCGCCTCACACCCACTTGTCACTCAGCCGGACCCCCAGCCAATTCCGTACTATAAAGGCCTGGGCCAGTCAGAGCCCCGCGCGGATTCCCTGGGCCTCTACCCTGCCTGGCCTTCACCCTGGAGGATTGGTGAGTCTTGCCCGAAAGCCAAACCCAGTAAAGCCTTGTTCAGCCACTTTTGGTCTGACTCCTATCTGATCACTCGCATATGACCTTACACTCTATAGTTCAAATTTCCGCCCTCATTGTTTCTTTTGTCCAGCAACTTTTTGCACTTATTGTCCTTTGGCCCAACACATATTTGCATTTGTAAATATTTATCCAGTTCTGTTTTCTAACTGTCTCATATTCACTGTGAATCCAAAGGAAGTGTGTTCACTAAACCATTGCTGACTTTTATTTGACTTACTAGATACCACAAAGAATGTGACATTCAGGAACAGAAGTGTTCCTGCCAGCCATGGAGGAGCGCAACAGGGGGTGGGCATGCTTTTTCAAGTGACCTACCCAATGTCACCTCTGCTAACCAAGGAGCACAGAAATGATATCAAGAAGTAGATTATGCCTTATTCTTGGAAACAATATATTACATTCTTCCAGGCATGTCTCAGTCAAGGAGAATCAATTAAAGAGGAAAAGGAGGAGCTTAGGGATTGGCTCTACCAGCACCAACGTCAATCCTGACTATTTGAAGATCAGTCTAATGAATGAAAAACAAATAAATATAAGGCAATATGTAGCTTTCAGAAATGTCAGCTGAAATGACTCACATTTTCAGTTAATAAAAAAAATTAGTTGCATGAGTTCCATATTAAAGTATAGTGACTATTGTTTTTAAGATTTTTCCTGTCAATATGATAATAATAAACCCTAGACTGGAAATAACACAGGGTCACATTTATGAGATGCTCTCAGGTCTGTGCTAATGTTTTTCAAAACTTTGGTGTTTTGCCCATTTTTCAGTCATGGAATCCAGGTTTCTATTATGGATCATTTTTTTTTGGAGTGGCCTGTTCTTTAATTTCAATAATTTCAAACAGCAATTTGGTTTCAATTCACATCCTTCTTTAATCTGCATAGCTCAGAACCCAAATATCACTTAACTTGAAGCTTCTGGTGCTAGTATTTCATGAGTACACAATAATCATTCCTCTTGTCATTTTTCTTTTTTGTTTTTGCTGAAACAATTACTCAATACTTAAAGCAAAGAATTTAGAATAGTATGAGCAAAGAGAAAAAGCACATGCAAGATGTTCTATAATACGGTTCTGGATAGATGGGAAAAAATTCAATAAGTCTTATTCCTAAAGAGGTGATATCAGATTTCTTTCTTCCTCCTCCTCCTCCTTCTTCCTCCTCTTCTTCGAATATTAACTGTAATCTTAGTCACACAAAAAGGGGATCATTGAATATTCTTAAATGTTCTGTTAAAGTGACTTTTTCTATACCAAATTCTTTTAAATTCTGTTTTTTCCACTAAATTTATCCACTTTGAGAATGCTAGGCATTCACTCTACCACTGAGCTACATCTCTAACCCGGGGAAACTTCTTGAATGTACCTTCTCTATTGAGGAATAACAAAAAAAAAAAAAAAAAAAAGAAAAGAAAAGAAAAAGAAAAAAATTGAATCTTAACTAAGAAGTAAA
This sequence comes from Sciurus carolinensis, assembly GCF_902686445.1. Taxonomy (NCBI): domain Eukaryota; kingdom Metazoa; phylum Chordata; class Mammalia; order Rodentia; family Sciuridae; genus Sciurus; species Sciurus carolinensis. The sequence continues at coordinate 30,932,299 of NC_062222.1, read as the reverse complement.
AAAATTAATTGTTGTTCTCACAATCCTGAAGGATTTTAGGATTTTCATCAAGTTAAAATCTAATATTTGAGCTACGTGGGTGTTTCAAAAGTAGACCACAACTCTTAAAAGTCTTTAGATATTGTATTATAATATTGTTCTTCTGAAATGAATTTTCAGTTATACACAACTATGGATATAAAAAGAAATTCAAATGAGAACCACTAATTCAAGTATTTTTTTATTTCTCTTTTTATCTTGTCTCCATTGAAGGAACAGAGAATAAAGTTAACTACCATGTATTACACCATACACTCACAGCATAGTGTAATGGTTAATTGCACAGATTTTTAAGTCAGACAGTTTGGTGTTCACCATTTTATAGAGGTCTGAGGTTGGACAAGTTACTTAACTTCTTTCAACTATAGTTTTCTCACTTGTAAAATAAAGTGATAAACATTATTTGTGAAAATAACAGATCAGCTGTGCTCAATGGTGCACACCTGTAATCTCAGTGTCTTGGGAGGCTGAGATAGGAGGAACACAAGTTCAAGGCCAGTCTCCACAACTTACTGAGCCCCTGAACAACTTAGTAAGAAATAAACAATAAAACAAAAAATAACAAAGAAGGGTTGGGGTTATGGCTCAGTGGGTGGTAAGGAAGCCTGGGTTCAATCCCCAGTATGAAAAAGAAAAAGGAGAGAGAAGAAAAAGAAAATAATAGATCAATATGTTCCACAATATGTTCCAATGTTGAGAAGATTAAAAATTGTACCTACCTCTCACGTTGGCTGTGAACAACAAATGTTTTAATCCAAGTTTATAATGCTTAAAGCTGTAAGTGGAAAATAATAAATACTCAGAATTGTTATCTACTATTGTTTTTAAGATGTTGCTATTGCTGCTATTTTGGGATCAACAATTAATGTGACTAAATCCCTTTTGTCTACTTTATAGATCTGGGATTTGTCTACTGGTAGTAAATGCAGAGTGCAAAGAACTGAAACACGGTGATTAGATCAGCCTTGTCAGTTACTTGCTTGGCCAGTCAACTTGACTGAGCCTGGAAAGTCTCATTTTATTGCCAATAACTGCCTGACTCAACTTCCCCTGCTAATATATTGTGAGAATAATAAAAAAAAAAAGCATACTTGCCACTTTTCATAAGGACTACACAACTCTGGCATTTATTGCCTTGAGATTACTCACTGAATAAGCCAATGGCTCACATATGCAGAGATGGAGACACTGCCTGGCCAAACACTAGAAAGCCTTCTGAATTTTCAACTAATTCCACCTGTGCATTCCCTTGTAAAACAGGGCTTTGCAAAGAACCTGCTGAGTAGTTTAGAATCTCTGCCCTCTTCCACATGTGACCACTCTATATATCCAATCAGATTCCTCCTCCTCCACCCTGGCTTGGTTGATGGTTGATCACTCTGGCCTGTCTTGAACAAGAATTCTGTTAGGTCAGTTAGCCAGAATCCCCTTTATCCCTGATGTTTCCTCTTAGTCATTTCTTACCCTCTGACCTCTTGCACTGCTCCTTGGCTAATTTCCACTTAGTACTGCTTTATTCAGAGTTCAGTCCCAGCTTTCTCTCCCCCCCCCCCCCCATCACCCAACCCTGCAAGACTCCATCTCAGTGGTCCCTAACCTACAAATTATTGAAACTTTCTACATCTCGGTTTCCTCTGCTGAAAATAAGAGAATGGTGGAGATTAAATATGGTAACATTTGTAAAAGAATATATATTACAGTGCTGGACACATGGTAGATATTTGTCAAATGTGAGCTTTATAATCTTTTTAAGCAATGTGTTTATGAAAATATAAATAGCTCCTTTTCACATTTGTCATGTTTGAGTTACAATAACTTGCTTAAATCCCATGCTGACATTACAGAGAATATAAAGCATGATTCCTGATCCTTTCCCTAACCTAATTATCATTCCAGCCACACAGATAGGCACCAAAGTCAACAGAATAAAGCAGCCCCAGATGTTTTCCATTTTATTATTCCAAGTGAATGAAAATCAGGCCATCCTAGAGTGTATTATTATATTCTATCTTCTAAAATAATGAGCCTTTAGTTCATTGAACTGTTCTTATTTCTTCCTTCTTTGTACTCTGTTACTTTCACTTTCATCCCTGCCAAGAGAATACTAAAAAAGTCTGCAAATAATTGGCCATAATTTCCAAAGCAACTCGGGCCTATTTTTTTGGTCTGCTATGGAAAACTGTGGTTTATCCAGTCTGATCCTAAGTAAAGCTGATTTTTGTAACTCTAAGGTTTTTCTCACATGAAAAAATAGCATTGTAGTGTGAAATGAGTTAAGAAATCCTAAGTGTTGATCTGGACGTTCTTACAGATGTAACATTATAAATACCATCCTTCTTTTAACATCGTAAGATATCAAATCCCAATCTCCAGAGCTCATGAATATGTCACCTTACACAGCAAAAGAGTCTTTGTAAATGATTAAGACAAGGGTATTTGATATGAGGAGATTATATTGAATTATCTGAATGGGCTTAGTTTTATCACCAAGGGTCCTTAAGAAATAGAAGCAGGAGAATCAAAGGCAAGGAAACAGTTTAAAAGATGGAAGTGACCTTGAACCAAGAAATGCAGTTGGACTCTGGTTGCTAGAAAAGGAAGGAAATGGATTATCTTTTAGAACTTTGAGAAGAAGGGTAGCCCTGCTGACACCTTGGTTTTTGGACTTCTAGACTCCAGAACTGTAAGATAAAAAATTCCTGTTGTCTTAAGCCACTAAGTTTATGGAAATTTGTTACAGCAGTAATAGGGTACTAATACAGTACACCAATATTTTCTAAACGAAATTCTGAGATCTCCCCGACACCTTGTTATGGTCTGAATGTTTGTGTCCCTCTAAAATGGGTATGTTGAAGTCCTAACCTCCAGTGTGATAGCATTTTGGAGTTTCTGGGAGGTAATTTGATTTAGATGAAGACATGAATATTGGGCTTCCAAGATGGGATCAATGTCCTTCAAAGAACAGCAAGAGAGATCAGACCTTCCTCACTACCATGTAAGGACACATCTAGAAGGCAGCCATCAACAGTTCAGGAAGAGGGTCATCCAAAAGAACTGAATCTCTCAGCACTTGATCTCAGTCTTCCCAGCCTCAAATAAGAAATGAATGTCGGCTGTTTAAGCCACCCTATCTTTGGGATTTTGTCACAATGCTCCAAGCTAAGACTGATTTAAGAGTTCCATTTCTATGTTAACTTTTTAGAGATATCAGTACGATAGTAGAAATTCTCCCCATGTACCTCCACACATATCTGATTACTGTATGTCAATCTCCTGTTCTATTGGCCATGTTGTACTTCCCTGGTAAAATGACCATACTGCTAGAGTTTGTGCCTAGGAGAGGACCCTCATATCACAGACAACTACAGCCTTTCTTGAAAGAAAGTTCGTCTTCCCAGAATTGTCAGGAAAGTATTGATGATTTGATCTCAATTCTGCCTTGCAAACAATAGATGCCAGCTGTGGTTTCCTTAAACAAAAAAGAAATTTATGAATTTTGAGTGGCTCACAAAACCATGAGGAAAACTGAAAAGATGATGAGAGAAGCAAAAGTAAAGAATGTGGGTCAGTTTTTCTGTCCATGTTATACAAGTATGAAGATTTTGGAAGTGACTTTTTACAAGGAAATAGTGCTACTTGATAACTTTTTTTTTTTAACATCAGAAGTTTTAAAAAAGTATCTTTTTTTTTCGTATTGGTAAGTGCATTATAGGTCGAAAGATTTTTCTTGCCTGTCTTCTCTTTTCGTGGCAAGAAAACCATTTCAATCACCATCAAAATCCTTAATCTTAGAATTGGAGATCATCATGCTAAGAAAATAAGTCAGACACAGGGAGTCAAGGATTAAATTCTTTCTCTCATATGCGGAAGTTAGACCAGAATAAGGGAAAAAAAGAAAAAGAAAGAATAAGAAAAAGAGAAAGAGGAGGAGAATCCCATGAAAATAAAAGAGAGCTCAGTGGAGTAAAGGAAGGGGATTGAGGGACAGGGAGGAGGGAAGGGAAAAGGGAGGAACTGCAGAATGAAATTGATCAAATAATGCTACATAATTATATGAATATACCAGAGTGAATTCCACCTTTATGTACATTCATAATATGCTAATAAAATTTATAAATGAACAGAAGAAAGAGGGAATGGGGTAGGGAGGAAGAGAGGGAATGGGTAAGCAATGAAGAATGAATTGAAGCAAATTATATCCCATACTTGTATAATTATATCAAATGAACCTCAATATTATATATATATGAACAAATAAAAAACTAATTTATATATATATAATGAACTAATAAAAAATCCTTGTAAATTTTCCCAGCACTCATAATTTCTTTTTCTATTTTCTCATTACATCTAAACATCAAAATGGGTAGAGGGAAGTGGTTCTTCCTGGGAATTGAGAATTGGGGTTGATAAAAAGTCAGCAGTGAATTTACTAGACTGGGAAAGGGGAGAGGAGTGCCTTGTTACTACTTATCTCTGGGCTAAGGGAAAAGATTCAAAGTAGAAAAAGAGGAGGAGAATCCCATGAAAATAAAAGAGAGCTCAGTGGAGTAGAGGAAGTAATAAGTAATAAGCCTGTGGAAAAAAATCAAATCTGTTGCTTGTCATGTCTTACCAATAAAGATTATTAATTATACAATTGAGTATAAATGCCACCATTAAACCACCATTAAAACCACCATAAGCCAATTGATTGACTCTTCTAGATTCTGTCTCTACATTCTTCTTTGAGTCAGTGTCTCTGCTGCTATACCTTGGCATAGATTCTTAGTAAGAATTCTTTCTTTGGTCTCAAGATTAACCCTGTGCACGGTCTGTGATTATGATTAATCTGTCTCTTCTACTCTAGCCCCAGTGCACTGAACCATACATACTATCACCCTATCCTACTGGCCAGGAGAAAGGAAGATCAAAGGAATCCTAAGAAACTTAATACTCCTTGGCCCTCCTCAGTATGCCTATGGTCCAGGAAACAAGGAAACAATAGACTGAAATGCTTACCCTTACCTGGACACACTCCTAGTTAGAGAAATAGCTGTTAGCAGAACTTGCCATCCGTTTGTAATCAGGAACAGAGTCACCTCCGTTCTTTGAAAGGAACCATAGTAGTCTCCAGAGATTGAAAACTCTGATGAAAATACTTTAAAAAAATAATTTTTAAAATGGTTGATTGACCTTTATTTTATTTATCTATTTTTATATGGGGCTGAGAATTGAACTCAGTGCTTCACACATGCTAGGCAAGCACTCTACCACTGAGTTACAACCTCAGGGCCCTCTGATGAAAATCTCTTGTGCAATTCTTTTAAAATGCAAATTCTTATGCTCCAAAATTGTTATTATAATTGCTATATATGTGACCTTATTCAGGTATGTGCTATACATGTGGTTTTATCCAAGTATTTGCACTATAATGGGTATCCCTCTCCCTCAAATGATTCTTAGATAGGTGGGCTATGGTTAGAGATCTTCTGTTTGGTTTCCAAGTAAAGTCTAGTGCATGATGCTCCTAGTCTCCTCTCGCCTGGTCTCAAGTTTGAGAAATGAATGGTACCTCATGTGTAGGGAACTCCTAAGAAAACATATAAGAGAGTCCTAAGAAGATTGCATCAGCTACAGAGATTCTGCCGAGTCTATTTCCAGTTCTCACAGTAATGAGTTTCTCTTAGCAACTGCTTGGCCATGCTCCTGCTCTTTGTGCAAAAATTCTGCTACCTTCACTGTGCAATTGACTGGGTGGGAGATAATCAAACTTCAAGACCTGATTGTCAGGATCAGGTTCATTTTCCCTCAAACAGATGAGAAAGCAGATGGAAAGAACCTGCAGTCCTTTCTCAGCCCATCCTGAACACATTATAAAAAAGAGAGCCGGCACTCCCATCCACCCTAAGAATCTGCAGGAAAAGATAGCCTTTGCCAGGTGATAACAATCTTCTTTGTTTGGGTGTGGCCTTTCGGGGTTGGCCTACCTCCTTCCTCTGAAAACAGTCCAATAGGGACTGTGTGCTCTCAACTCAGGTGTCTCTCATCTTTCCCTGGTGGTAAAGGATTATAGACTGTGGTCCAATAGGCACAGAAAATGATAGAGAAAACCTAGAGAGCACCATCCATGGTTTTTCTGATTTGGGAGAGGGAAGAACTTCAGACTTTCCCCATGGAGGCTTACATGTGTCGCCACATGAGGATTCTTGCTTCATTGTGGTTTATCCTCAGTGCTACTTTGTTTCCAGGCTTAAGATGGGCATTTTCAGTACAAAACCCATCGGTCTCCTGATTATGTGGGAATCTGAAATAATGGAATAGCACAAAGTACAGAACACTGTCTGGCAATGCATAGGCCCACAAAAAAATATTTTTAGCAGGTATTATGTTGATCACCCAAATAATTCTCATAACGCATCCCTTGTAGTGAGGTTGGTCATGTCACTTGCATGTGGCAACCTATTTAGAAGCTCTGCTCACCCAGAGAAGAGTTATCAGTAACTAAGAATCCGTTCATGAAGATCTCTATGGACCTTTCTTTTCCCCTTTTTTTCTTTTTCCCTTCCTTCCTTCTTCCTTTCTTCCTTCTTTCCTTCCCTCCCTCCCTCCTCTCCCTCTCTCTCTCTCTCCCCACCGCTCTTGTGCTGGGGATTGAACCTATGGTCTTGCACATGTTAGACAAACTACCACTGAGCCCCAGTCATCTTTATTTTATTTTGAGTCAGGGTCTCACTAAGTTGCCCAAACTGGACTTGAACTTGTAACACCCCTGCCTTAGCTTTCCAAGTAGCTGGAATTACATGTGTGCACCACTGCACGTGGCTTCCTATTTTCTGATACTTGACTTACAACTCTTTTCATTCTTCTTCACTAGTGGAAACAAAATGGAGAACCATTTGTTCCTCTGTTGAATAAACAGTCTGATCACCACATTTGCTAACAATTCCATAGACTTTTTCCTCAAACCCTATTTTTGAGCCCACCAGACCTTCTGGGAAAGCCAGGTTTCTATCCTCATTGCAGGAATTTATAATAAATGAGAAGAGTCTGAGATTTTGTAAATTAGCAAATTAGAGTGACAAAGCTTCATGGTTGCTCACAGAAAATGCAAAAATCCTCTCTCACTGACAAAGGTTTAACTAACTCACCATAACAGCACCAGACAGTGGGCTTTGGTGTGATCTAGCACTGATTTCCTAGATCCCAATTTCCACAGGACAGTGTCAAGAGAACAAGTGACACCTATGAACACAGTGGGTTGCTTTATAGGAGAGAAATCCTGAGTTTAGGGACACAAATCTTTTTGAACTAAGACAGTCAATAGTCTTTTTTTTTTTAAACAAAATGGCAGGGACTGATGGAAAATTGTCTCTCAACAGTGTAATGAAGACAAATTGATCCCCAAGCCTGTGCTACAATACAAGGCCATTATATTTGTATAAGCCAGGGACAATTTTATTTCTAAATTCAGTTTTGTTAAAATTTGATTTTATATGTGATTTAAAAAACTTCATGAGTTTTGCTTGATCGGGGAGGTTTACATCCCTCAAGGCATGTATTTTGGCTATATTTATACCTTTTTAGCACTAAATTTCTGAGAAGGCAGTTTGGATTTATTTACCTGTACACAGCAATAGCCTGATATTAAAGTTATTGATCTGTTTATTCACACTATTCTGTCGGAGGTTCATTCTGTCTCTAGCAGCAAGATCTACATGAGAATAAATGTATTTGTATAACGTGGAACAGTGTTATTTTTACTTCACTCAATGGTTCATTTTTCTTTTTAAACAGAACTCATTTTAAATTTTAAGAGGATTTTTATTTAAACACTTTTATTAGCATATTTATGTAGCAGCAATATCTAACAAACTTATGAGACAGAGTAAGAACTATGCCAGAAGCAGAACCCAAAATAAATGTGTTATTTAAAGAAACTGCGAAAGTAATATTAAAAGGAATATTGTTAGTACCAAAAAGATTTTTAATGCAAGGTGTAATAGCTCTCCTCCTTTACACAGAGGCAAAATTACAAGAATAACAAGTCAGAAAAAAAAGAATAACTAGAGCAATGTATGTTTATCAAATGCTAGAAAAAGACATAGAGATGTATGTTGAATACTGGCTGAAAAGAAAATCTCATCTGTATGTGAAGTCACATGATCACTATAAAGAGTAGGATCAGAAAACAAATTCCCTTTATTCCTCAAAAATCAAAAGTGGCCTCATTTAAATCAAAGCCAGAGACTTCTGCCAGTAATTCATTCTCTTCTCAGTTTCAACATTATTTACTATTTTCCCTCTCTAGACAATAAGTTCTTAATCACAATTTAACTATTTTGCCCCCTCTAGACAACAGGGTTCACCATACCCCACGGGAGTGGTCTGGGAGTAGATTCCATGGAGTTCCCAAAACTCTGGAAGCATCTGTCTTGGGGTATGAAGGCACATGCACAGTTTTGGAGGGATGCTCATTTATATCTTCCACCTTTTATTCAGCTCTCAAAGTGATAATGATGATTCACTGGTGTAGGTGAAGAAAACACTAGAATTTCTATTTATAGTCATGTTCATATAGAAAAGAAAATCAACTGTATGAATACATAATATATCAATTGAAAGATGCATACTGCATTTATAAATGAGAACATATATATGCTCTCTGAACATGTATATAGATATATATGTAGATATACAGAAAAAGATACATATATGTCTATATAATACATACATATATGTAAAGAGAGTGAACTAGTGCTGCTGGGTCAATGAATATCAACTTTTTAAAATTTACGGGCAGTTTTAATTTCTTTGTAGGAGGAGGCAAAAAAAAAACAGTAAATACTCAAATAATATATTTGCATTCTCTTCAATTTTTAAGATACAATTTATTAAGGGAAGAAGACAGCTCACTGTGATTGAGCAGTGCCTGCACCGGCACAGGCTTAAGACACTGGGCATTGCTATGACAGTTCTAAATCCCATGACTACTGTCACCACAGCTTTCCAAAGAGCTTCAGTTTTGTTGCTTTTATTTCAGGTATGTACTACTTAACATTGGACTGTCCAATTTCTATAATAGCATTATCTTTTGCTTTGTTTCATTTTACTTTATTCTGAAGCTACCGCTTAGTTCTTTCTTCAATAAAGATGAATCTGGCAGCATTTCAGATCAAGTGAATATCTTAGCAGATCCATTAGGATTTGGGCATTATGCAAAATAAATTTCTACCAGAGCAATTTTATTCACAATTTGGAAGGTTTTTTCATAGTAATTTAATTTTCCGACATTATATACTTAAAAAAATTAAAAAGTCTGAAAATTCAGAGGATAATTCAGGATGAAAAATAATGTGTGAATTGTGTAGACTTGCTAAAACAGTTGGTGGTTATTCGGCTGAAAGAGATGCAGGTGTGGCTAAGAGCAAAGCTGTTCCATGGAAAATATAGATGGACAGAAAATGTGCAGTGTTTGAAGTGACTTAAAATAAGAATGCCAAATGTATGCATATCATCAAGATAATAAAAGCAGCATTTAAAAGGGAGCAGAACTGCATTAAAAATATAGAAGCTGATATGCTAAAATCAGAAGTAATCTAAACTCAACAGGTTACAACGAACTAATTGCTTCCATTACCACAAGCTCTTAGCTTTCCTAACTTCAGTGTTTCTTCCCCTTCTTACTAAAGGACACAAAGATTTTCTAGAATTTAAAATGTATCCCAACAACACTGTACATTATAATATTGTAAATCTTGATTGAAAATGACATTTTGGTGTTTTTGACTATGTAAGACAAGCCTCTAACTTGGCTATAGACAAGAGAATCACACTTTCCTATTTTCTCTGCAGCATTGAATTTGTTTTGGAGCAGATGGAACATCCCTCTTTACAGGAATTGCAATGTATCTTGCTGAGATCTCTCTATGAATTCTCTTCCCCCTCACATGTCATGCCCCCCAACCCTGTACCCTTTACATCTTGTTCCATTTAACTGTCCAAATCCTGCTATGTAAAGAGTGAATTAACACCGAAGGGCACTATTCGGTGAAATACACTTCTATGTTTTACTGTTCAGTGAAAGGTAGTGATCTGCATTAGTTTGGATCTTCAACGTCCCCCAAAGGCCCTTTTAATAAAAGGTGTAGTAAAAGGTGTAGTTTCCATCTTGGTGCTGTTGGAGGAGATGGAGCCTTTAAGAAATGGGTCCTTGTGTGATTTCTTTAGGTTACTGGGGGCATGTGTTTGAAGGAGATTGTGGGACCTCTCTCTACCTCTTCTTCACATTCCAGCCATGAGGTGGATGGTCTGCCCAATAGTGGACGAAAATTTGTAATACGGTGAGCCAAAATAAACAGGTTCTCTTTATAAGTTGATTAGACAGTAATAGAAACCTAATACATGATCTATCAAGCGACCCCAATGAGTATGCATCAAAAGGATGCATATTAATAATGTTACTTAATAATAATTTATACAGTTCAAATACACACACTTAAAATTATTGCAGTAATTTCTTAACCCATTCTCTTTGGGAATATAACAGTTGTTTGATCAGAGACTTGAATGAATACATATATATATATATACATATATGTATATAAGCATATCATATATATAAACATGTATGTATATACACATATATATTCATTATACATGTATGTGTGTGTGTGTGTGTGTGTGTGTATATATATGTATGTATCAATTAAAAACAAAATAACACTTAAAATAAAAGAATTATATTGTCCTAGAATTCACTGGGGCTTTGCACATGAAGCTCTGTTTGGGCAGTTTTCCAACTAGGTTTAGTTCTATGCCCAGCTGATATTTGGAGTAAACACTCCTGTTCATTCTTCTCCATTTGCTAGGCCCACCATAGGGCATGTTCTATCCAACACTTTCTTTTGCCCTGACCCAAGAAGTGGCCTGGTCAGGGTCTGCCTAGATGTGACTGGAGAAAAAATCTGGAAGAAAGGAAATTTAAAATACTTTAGCAACTCTTCTTCCCTAGCAATGGATTCGAAGGACTAATGGTTTTGAGATTGATATGAAATTCCTGTACTAGACATCCTGGCTTTCTGTTCATGTCTATGGTAAAATACCCAGAATATGGCAAGAGTCACACATAGACAAAATGTTCCTGTAGTTCTCTGTGCAGGTAAACATTCTTACCTATATATCTGGTCCTACCATGATTCTCCTTTAAGATTTCACCTTTCCCTTGTCCTAGTAGCTTTAAAACTATTGGAGAGGGAGGCAGAGTCAATGAACCTTCTTCTTTCCTGCTTTGTTTTTTTCTTTTGTTTATTCCTTTCCATAATTAGCAGGATTTTTTAGGCTGTCCTGGGGGAAACTATAACAGATTATTATAAATGTTTTGGTAATTTTTTTATTTGGATAAAATGCCAAAGTTATAGAAAAGTTACAGGAATAATACAAGGAACTCATACATCTTTTCTACTCGGGTTATATACATTTTTCCCCATTTGCGCTGTGTGTGTGCATGTGTGTGTGTGTGTGTGTGTGTGTGTGCATGTTTACATATCAACATCATATATACTCGAAAGATACTTTCTTTTTTGTTGTTTTGGTTCGTTTGGGTACTGGGGATCAAACCTAGTACTTTGCACATGCTAGAAAAGATCTCTACCACTGATCTAAAACCCCAGCCCTGAACAAGATACACTTTTGAATTCCAATTAACTTATAAATTTTTAGAATACAAATTGGGAGCCTCTTAAATACATATCTGGCATTCTATTTTATGTTTCTCAATTTCTTGTAGTTCCTATTATTTTATCTATAGTAAAGGTTCAGTTCCAGAAAGAAAAATGTGTTTACATCAACTTCATATCATTGTGAGATTATAAATATATTTTCCCAAGTCCTACAGTACTACTTTCTAATAGGGTGAGTGTTTATGGAGACACATGCAGTCCTATAAGACATGGAGGGCCATTGAATAAATAGCAATCATTGTAATATCTACAGTGGTGCCCTTGGGATAGTAGGACAATCAGAAATAACTTTTATTATTCATGTTACCAGAGACTAATCTGGGGACTAATGGAGAGAATTAAAGAGTTGTTAAAATGAACTCCTTCTCAGAAACCCAAATAAGAGTTCATAGTATCTATGGTTCTATTAATACTGACTTAAAAACTATAATGTTCCTCTTTCTCTTGGTTTCAAGTTGATCTCTTTTGAAAATAAAATACTTTTCCCCAAATAAATTGTGCATATTTTTTAATTTCACCAGAGAACTTAGACTGACATAATTTAAAATAGAAGTTTAAGCTCCATTGCTGGTGGTTTAGATCTGTGGTAAAGTACTTGTCTAGCAGAGGCGAGACTCTGGGTACCACAAACAAAACAAAACAAAAGCAACTTCAACTTCCAGAAACTATTCAGAAATTTTCATAATGAAATCATAGCTACATTTTCTTGATCAATACTGTCAGTTTTGTTAGAAAATACCATCAAGATAGTCAAATCAAGTTATTTCAAATAGAATATTAAAAATTCACAAACATATACTTAGTAAGATGAAAATTTGATTCATAGTACATATACACACACTAAAATGTTCAGTTCAAATACTTAAGAAAGTTGTTGAAAGAAATGAAGTATTATTTTTCACTTCTGAACTTAAGTTTTCTTCTTTGGCTCAGCATGTTAATGGAGGATTCCACTGATGTAGATCCAAATTATTCCAAATATGCGTGCATGTGTATATGTGTTGAATATTTTATTATTGTGCATACTTGAATCCATATTACTTATGGCTAAATTAAATTAAAATATTATTGCCTCTTAATATAGGCTAAAAGCCTTTTTTTATTTTGAATAGTTTGATAATCTGATACTTAATGAATTAATAGAAATTCAATTGCTAATGTGAATTAAAGAGCCTTTACTGCATATAGAATAAAAACTGTCAAACCAAAGGAAATATTTATTGTATGACATTGTATTATGAAGAATATTTTTAACTTCAAAAACTGAAAATTATTATTTGATATTTACAAAACTATTTCATAACATATTGCTTCTGACCCCTAACTGCTTATTTTCTAAAAAGAAAAGGAACAACAACACAAAAATTATAAGATGCAACAGAAAAAACTCAGCCTATTTTGTTATATATACTAACAGATAAAGGAGAAAATTTAATAAAATGCAGAATTTGAAAGGTTGAAAAAACTTTCAGTATTAAGGGCTATAATTTCTATTTGATAGTTTTTTTTTTAAGGCAACACTATCACAAATACACTTTAGACCATGACATTGCACCAGGACACAAGATTGCAGGTGACCGCGTCACTTTGTACAGTTGACTACGATTGCCTGATATATGTACAATGCGTGCTGAATTCTGAGTGCAGGCAGTAAGTGATTGTTATATAACAGAAATACGCCTCCAGAAGTCACTGTTAAAGGTTTCTCTTAAACAGAAGAATAGAAGGACTGAAAGGAATACATTTTTGTCGTGTTAAATGGGAGAAAGGGTAGATTATGACTTAGCTTCTGAAATTTTAATACTGCTCTTGAGCCTTCTGCAATCCTAAAGTGCTTTCAGAAACTCTATAAATCCTCAAAGGAGTCAGACCCCAAAGACTAACAAGCGTACAGCTGACTAATCTATTCCAGATGCTTTGCCTAGGAAATTTGCATTGCCATCTTCAACATCTCTCTTTTGGAACCATGGTTTTGAATTTGTTCCTTGTTGATAAGAATCCAGAAAATGACAGATTCCAGGAATTTCACTGGGGAAGTTTGGTGGAAGTTCCTCCCTTGATCGAGGGGTAAACACAAAACCAGGACAGTCTTTGAGTAATCTGAAAAGATTAAAATAAATATAATAAAATTAATGCTGACATAGTATTTGATGATCCAGGAGAAGAAGACAATATAAATAAACGAATATAGCTGAACCAGCCATTTTAGGTGTGGTTGACAGAAAGATTTTCATGATGTTAACAGATATCTTCACTGAATAAATATAATGAAGAATCAAATTCAAAATAATAAGAAAATTCTACTAATATATTTGCCTCTTTTTTAGAAAAGAATCAATAATTGTTAAGTTTTCTAAGAGATATAATCTATATAACAGTACAATTCATACTATTAAAAAATTAATAACCCAAAGATCTAATAGCAGCATAATTAAATTATTATTGAGTAAGGCTTCTTAAAATGGAAAGTGTTAAGTCATTGTCCCTTTACCAGTTAATGAACTGTGTATATATTACTGAGAAAAATCATGGGCAAGAACTTGTGAAAGAAAAATAAAATGAGAAAAGTGATGTGAACATAAATATTGTATATTTCAATAGAATTTTTATGAATTCCAGATTAGTAGAATTCAAATGAGATGTCATTGAACATACTGGCTCTGTACTTTCCATTTGGTAGTATTTATAATATTTGTCATCTCAAGTCCACCAGTTCTACCAAGCTTTTATTTGTTACTTGTCCATTGTGCTGAATTCATTTTAAATTAGAACCGTACTGGTTAAGTTATTGACTCTTCTTCCCATTTGCTTCCCTAACTTTCTATCAAATACACAATTGTCAAACATTCTCTCTAATTCACAATTCAGGCCCTGAATAAAATTTATTGAATAGTTCTGGGATCTAAACCAATGCCTACGAAAAACCACTTCTCATTTCTGCTTTACCAGGAATGGCTACTTTTTCTATTCACCTGTCTGTGCTTCATGTCTAAAGGAAATCTGAATTAGGTTTTGGTGCAGTGATTTTCTTCTGTGCCCTGAAGAAACAAACTGAATCAGAATTCATGTCTCAAGAATGAGACTTTGAGTATAATACAACACATGAATATTCTATTAACTAACTGCTATCAGTGTATCAATGAGTGTTTTGTCTGCAAGATAAGAAAACTAACAAAAAATGTGCTTTTATTATCATAAAATCAATATTTTAAAGTGGTTTTTATTTGTAGGACATAGTATTTGGTGAATACACTCTAAAGTGACTTAAGTAGAAGAAAGACTGGCTTATACATACTCTAGAATACATATCATATAAAATATAGAACATGCACATAGACTCTGGTTTATTTATACTCTAAAATACATATAATAGAACACATAACATTCACACAGAGTAACATGCTAGATTTGGATCACACTGGCTTGGGAGCCAACTGTTAATCATTGTTTTATATTTGCACAGCTTCCAGTAGTGTCTACTGCTTGCCTTGAACTTTAACACTAAATTTTTACCCATGATTGATCAAATTTAACAGAGCATATTTTATTGAAATTTAAATTTTCTATTCCCTTTTAAGTTTTCCTGTCACATTGAAAAAAAATGAAGTGCCACTAAAATAAAGAATTTTAAAATATTGCGAATGCCTTTTGCATTAGTTCTTGTGCAAATAAAGCATATTAACTATTGCTTGCCCTTTGGATAAGGTATAAGTATTTCCTGTATAAGAATAAAGTGAAAGTAAATTATCAATTCAAATCAATGAGAAAAGAAAAAGGCTACACCCTATTTTTCTACAAAAAGGAAGTGGGGAGAGTGGTAAGCTGATGTGGGCTAGCTCACGTGGGAGAGAAAATGGCAGGGTGGTTTGAGTGGTAGCATTGAAAGAGGTGAGAAAACTGTATTCAGGATGTAATTTGTAGGTGGACCTGGTGAGATGTAAGGAGACAGGAATGCCCACTGTACAGTTTAGAATCCTCTGGTAAAAAGTAGAGTGGTGTAATTTTAAGGTGATTAGTAAAGCTTGGTTGGGAGGGAAGTGAATTTCACCAGGGTATAGTGTGTGGGAACTCACTCATTTACGTTAATTTTACTCTGTCAATTAGTCATCTAAGAGGAAATATAGAATGGGATGTATGAGTCTATAGCTCACTGGAGAATTATGAATGGGCTAGAGGTAAAAAAAAAATGGTTAGAGTCATAAAAGTTCATTTTAAATTTTAATTTAATTAATTTATTTTTTCTTGAGTTGGGGTTTCACTGGGTTGACCAGGCTGGCCTTGAACTCCTGGGCTTAAGCCGTCTTCTTTTCTTAGACTCCCAGTAACTGGGACTACAGGCACTCACCACTGCACCCAGCAAGTGAGTCATTCATAAATGTTAAGACACAGAAGAAGGAAGGGACAGAACCCAGTGCTGCAACCTTGGAGGGTCTGGTGGGGAAGATTACGAACAGTAGACACTTAGATGGTGTAGCCCTGGGGCAAAAAGAAAACCAGGTTGATGAGGTATCAAAAATTTAAAGAACAAACTTTTTAAATGAGAGAATGCTCTCTAAGCCCATTTCAATTGCTACTGAGAGGGTGTGGAACACAAGGAGAGAGAAATGACCATGATTTTAGCAAGGTTCACTGAGGATCAGATAAGGACCATTCCCGTGAGGAGGAAGGGCAAACACTCAAAGAAGTGAGTTGGAGAGCAGCAAGAGGTGAAGGAAAAAAAGACAAAATACCAGGATAAGATAAAAAGACAAAGATACCGAGGACAGATGGCTCCTTTTTTGTTTTGCTGTGTAAAGGAGAAGAAATAGAAGATGGTAGCAGGAGATGGACCTGGCAATAAGCAAGTTTTTACATTTTCATGAGCTTCAGTAGTAAGATGTGCTTATATGATATTGCGAGTAATCATTTCATCCAAGAGAAATCAATCGTGGAAACATTACAGTTATTTTTTAGCAGGAAAGTTCTTCAGAAGGTGACAGGAAACAGCATTCAGAGCAAAACTCTATTTAAGTTGGAGGAGGGCTGCTGGCCCAGTGCCCTAGGAACAAGAGCCAAAGAAATGGGCACTGGGGTGATGGTGACGATGGGTTCAACGGCATGAAGACGGCTGGTGTAGTTCTCATTCAACTGCCATGAAATAGGTAGCGCGGTCATCAAGGGAGTCTACGCTGGAAAGCAAATACTGTTGGAGTGTTCAGGAGAAAATGATGCTCCCTTATCTCTGAGAAGAGTAAAAGCAATCTGCGTAGTGTTTGAGCTACCAAATAGGTCTGGGAGAAGGTTTTGTTATTTAATAGTTCCAATTATAATGTTTTATTTGAATGTAACAAAATTTATAGGACAGGTATATTCCTGTCTGTATGGAATGGTTTATTTTCTGGGTAAAAGTGGATAAGAAATACCACAATGACAGATTTTGTTCACTCAGGTTGTCCAGGGCATGCTGTCACGGAGACAGAAGTGCTTCATAGAACAGAAGTGCTCTTAATGCTACATGACACATGTCTCATCTTTTACTATGTGAATATTAACTGCTAGTCCATAAGACTCTGCAAACCTGGAAGATGTTTAATGACCTGCCAGTTTTCCTCTGGGAAGCTGTCCACTGTTGCTGTAGATAGGGAATTGCACTGGCCCCTGTCCTTGGTTGCAGAGAAGGAGTTTCTAAAACTCCTGGAATTTCCTGAGTTTGAGGTATGTTTTTGCTTTCCATGAACCATTTGGATCACACCAGAGTTTATGCTAAGGAGGTGACTCCAAATGGATGCAGGGTTCCAGAAGAAACAACTAGGTGATAAAAGACTGAAACTGGGGAGGAGAAAGAGGAGTTGGAAACTGAATCTAAATACAATGCCACTGAGTAAATCAATCATGCCTACATAATGTAACCAATGAGTCCAAACACCAAAGCCTACAGCTCAGTGGAGCATCTTGGTGGGTGAACCCACTGATGTGGTGGTGAGAGGGTAACCTGTCCTCACTCCATGGGAAGGAGGCATGGAATCTCCGTAGTGAGGACCTAATTATTTGACTTGACGGAGTCTTGGGAACATGAGAATTTGTAGTGAGTCAAAAGTGCTGATACCTGAGGATCCCTAAGTATGGCGGGCATCTGGTTAAAGACAGTCCTGTTGGGTACTGTGCCCTACCATGGTTCTATGCTAACTCTGGGTTGTTGGTGCCAGAATTGTGTTGCAGGACCCCAATAGATCTTTGAATGCCTATTGATGTACTTGAGAACATTGATACATGCTTTTAAGAGAAGAGTAATGAAGGAAGAAGTTATATCTGTCCAGAATTACAGTTGGGTGACAAATATCTCATGAAGTTAATGAGTGATTTAAAAATAAGGTAGGGGTCTGAGGTGTAGCTCAGTAGTATAATGCTTGCCTAGCATAGACAAAACCCTGGGTTTGATCACCAGCACCACGAAATGAAAAAATAAATAAATACAAATTAAAACCAGTTCAAGTGAGGATGGCAAACACTTTTCTTTTTCCTTTAAGATTATCTATGCAAGAAAGGAGTTACGGAGAATGAATCAAATCAGTAGTATAAAAATGACAATTTTACGTAAGTAAAAACAAATTATTTCAGGTGTCCAATGCCATTCGTACCTGTAAGTTGTTGGACTGACATTGATTTTTCTTGGCACACTGCAGGACTCAAATTTATTAGCCAGAGTGACATTGTTTCCAAAAAGGCAGTAACGGGGCATTTTAACTCCAACAACTCCAGCAAAAACAGATCCAGAATGCAGTCCAATTCGCATCTGAAAGGAAAAAAATAACAATGTTCCCAGTTACTGGTAAACCACTTCCCACTTGTCACTGGTAAACCACTTCCTACTTGTCTGTTTCAATGTCCTGTCTAAATTATTTTTACCAGTAGCTGCGATCACACCACCGCCTTCCTCAAAACTCCAGTCAACTTCCTCTACTTCTCACATGCAAGCAAAAATTACTAATGAGGAATCAGTAGTCACCCCTTACCTCTTTTCTATTTATGTGGTTAGGCTTATTAGGCAGAACACCTTTATTATCTATTTTCCATATCTGAAACAGATATCCACCCACACCCCTATGGTCACTACAGTCACATAACAAGGAATCTGTGGGTTGCTTATGTAAATCAGTTCTGTCCATCAAGTGAGAAAGATATAAATTCTGGACTCTGGGAGTTGTTTCCAAACACGGTGACAGAGAATGGCAAAAGAAACTAATTCTAAGACTCTAAAATGGACTTTGTAAAAGTCTGGTAAGGTACCACACATCTATTGCCCTAGCTACTCCAGCGGCTGAACGCAAGAGAATCACTTGAGCTCAGGAGTTCAAGGAAGCCTGGGGAACATAATGGGAACGTACCCCAAAATGTTTGTTTTGAAAGATGTTTCACTTTAAAATAATTTTATGTCAAATGTTATCCCATTTTGAAATGACTAAGGAAGAGACATTGTAATATTTAAGCAGAAAACTGACACAGGTAAATGAAAATGATAATTGCCAGAGATGAGACCACATTGACTATAATCTATGTATTCTATATACACTAAAGTGAAATTCAGATTCTTGCAACACCAAAGCTGTGCCATATCTAGAAAAAGAGGCAGTCTGTGATGTGTTGGCATAAAAATTTAGGAGTTATGAATGATTTAAGGATGGAGTGACATGGAATATTTTAATGGAATCTTCTAAAATATCTGATTACTTGATTAAGAAGAACAATTCTTAATACTACAACAGAGCACATTAACATATTTTAAATAAGAATAAAATACCATATACATCTTTTCATATTCTATGTGTAGTTGACCATTTAAAAACATTTTATTAGATACATGCAATTTAAACAAAAGCCAAGGAGTCAATAACTTAGATGCAATTTAAAAGTCTGAGAACTTCAGTTCTCTAGCCTCTTTTCTGCCCAAAAATATAAACCATGACTTCAGCACAATTAGATTAAGAAATCTTCACTCTCTTGGCCCTCTTGGGGATTCTTTTGGTTAAACCAATTTTCTCTCTTTACATAGTTACTCTAGCTTTTTATATGATACATGTACCATGACATTTTAATCTTATTATTTCATAAATAATATGTAAATACATTCTCCTCAAAGCCAAAGCCAATGCTCAGAGGATTCTTCCCATGACTGTCTCCCTTCTTCCCCTTTTCCAGTTCTCATGTTACCCCAGAGGGTTTTTTTAGAGAACTTTTCAAATTCATGAGCAAGAAAATGATCCAAAGTTTAAGATGTACATCATGCTCTGAATGTATGTCTTTTCACTGGAAAAAGACTTCTATGGAAAATAATTGAAGACTAAGAGAATTCTAATTCTGTCTCTGACTAAAAGCTGAATGGGAACCTTCTGGGAGAGTCTCCTATCTGGGGACCACTTTTGACCTAACTCATTTCTTATCCTAGGCTTCTGGGAACCGGAAGGTGTGGTACCAGATGTTTGTTTCCATGTTCACTACCACTTAGGACTCTCACTGTGACATTCGGCACTCAGGTCTATTTTCTGTCCACTACACTTTTCTAAGCTGGAGTTGGATATACATTAGTGAAGACGTAAATAGGAAGTGCACAGATGAATAATTTGCAATTGGGACATGCTGGAAAAAAGCACAGAGTTTGAAAAAAAGAAAAGAAAAATGTTTTCATATTTTCACTTCACGTCCATTCCTGAGGTAGCCAGATAAGAAGTAGAAGTTTGAGATTTGAAACCAAATGGACCTGACTCCAACTCCTAATTCATAAGAGATTTTACTCTTGTTCATCTCAGTGAATTGTGGCCTATTCTTAATGTTGAAGGATCAAATGAGACAATGTTTAAGTTACAATGTGCTCATTCCTGATACATATTTATGATTCTTTCCTATTAAAAATGCTTTACACTCTGCGTTAGTGATGTTTCACATATATTTCTAAAACTATAAGCTGTTTCACAGGACTGACAGTAAGAACACATAAAATTATATGTTTAAAGCTGATCAGAAAATATAATCTATTACTACTCAGGTAACTTTTTGGAAGCTATTTATACATAATTCTTCAAATTGAAAAAATCTAAAAAATACATTTGGACAAATAATAAAATCATGTCATTAATCCACCCCCTGAAACACATCTTAAGTATAAAATTCAATTATGTGGAAAACAATGGTCTTCTAGTTCAATATTTTAATTTTATTTCAATGCTATGAATATTGTAAAAAGAAATAGAAAGAAATGCATGATTCTCCTCTAAAAATGCAATTAAAACACAGATGCAAAATTTATGCTCCTCTTGAGACATGGGGTCTAAGCTGCTTCTCCTCTGGGCAGACGTATGATTACTCTGATCAATAGAATTCAGCAGAACTGTCATTCTATTTTTTTAAGACTGGATCATAAAAGGTCATGCAGCTTCCATGAATCTTGTTCACTAGGAAATGAGTCACCATGTAAGAAGTGACTACTCTGAGACTGCCATGTTGAAATGTCACATGTAGCATCTGAGTTGACAATCCCAGCAGAGTTCAAGCTGTCTGTCATTCTTATCAGGGAACCAGGCACCTAAGAGAAGCACCACCTTGGAATAGGTCCACTTGCTCCAAGTGATACAATCCTAAGTATTCCAGGTATTCTTCACTCCTCCTGTGTTTTCCTAGCTAAGTTCTCAGATCCTAGTAAGCAAAGACACACTAGTTCTCCTATGACTTATTCAGAGTTTCCTTGGTAATCAGTATCAGTGCATAATAAAAGATTTTGGTCTAATAACACTAAGTGTAGGGAAGTATGTTAGTCAGCAAGATATAAATGGGATGATAGAAAATTTCAAAAACTGTTGTGAAGGCTTGGGCAGATGCTTGGTTAAAGAAAATCAAGACTAAATCTCTAATTATTATAGTTTTGTTTTTCATTTTTTTCTTCTATTGCACACCAGATGGAATTATATATTGCTGTAAGGGGCCATTTCTAAAGGTCACCAATTGAGAAGTATTCTATAAAAATTAAGCAGCAAATTCACTGTAAGTGGGAAAAATGAATGTGATTCTCTTCATGGTCTATTGAACAAATACCTACCATGCTGATTTTATTTCTTATCTGTAATAAGACATTATTTCTGGGATCTGGGTCATCCAAATTTTTGAAATGTTTTATGCCTTAGAAAATATTGGTGGATTCATAATCAACATCCATTGTAACAAAATGTTCTCCCCTACAGGTGCAGGAGCTATATAACTAAAAACTGCATTTTCCAAACTGCTTTGCAGTTTCTAGATGCAGAAAAATTGGTGAATCAGATATATTTATATAAGATCTGGAAGGCAAGATTTCCATTGTGACTATGTTTATTTTGCTTCCAGGTGCAAACATAGTTGTGGAAGCTTTTGGTTTTCTGTGGGATGCTTACCAGAGAGTTCATTCCCTAGCTAAGTATCTTGTGATGGTTATGAGGTAGGATTTTTCATCTTGCTAGGTGATATTGTAGTAGGTGCATTTTTTGCTCTGTAGTCAGTAGTAGCGATAGCAGCTTTGTGAACACAGTAGTTTCCTGATGGTCACTATAATACTGTTGCTCTGGAGCCAGCTTTCAGACCATGGAAAAGTTGGATCCTGAAGTTTGTTTTGGAAAATCAATTTTTAAAAGCCCATATTATAAATGACTTATCCAGTCCTATCAATAATTGTTAAGCCATTTAATATTCTTTAGTAGATTTCTTCCTGCTTAAACGAGTTAGAGAACATTTTGCTGTCTGCAATGAACACTGACTAATAAATACACCATTCTTTTGATAACCAACTTATAAGCCTCTGGCCTCATGACATTCCCTTAACAATATGTAATCTGTCTTACCTTGATAGGCTCTCCATGGGGAGACATGACTTCGTCAGACAGCTCCATCATCTTCAGGGCCATCAGGGCTATCTGGACAGCGTGGGTATCGCTCTCTCTGTGTAATCCTCCTGCTACACAATATGCATCGCCAATGGTCTCCACCTAGATATAGAGTATGTTGCATACTATAAATAAAAGTTCAGGAATACCCACTGTATACATCTTGATTTCCAATACAAGAATCAAATAGCAGAAATCTCAGGGCTTAGGCCCTATGGAATATTGGGGTAAATCATGTACTTTCAGAAGAGAGTTTCCCTCTCAGAAAATTCACAAGGCTTAGACCTCTTACACTGGGACACTGCACAATCCTGTGAATATAGAGTCAAGTGGCTTCTATTCCAGAGTTGCCAATAACTCACTTGGTCATTTAACCTCTTTTTTTTTTGTTTTTTCTCTCCACCATGTAAAATAGCTTGTGTGAAACAGATAATGTATTTTAGATTTATAATAAATTGCCTAAGACATTGGGATCATTTAGTCATTTTATATCTTCCTCATCATAAAATAGTGTAGGATGAAGTCATCCTCAATAAATGTCATATGAAAGTAGTAAAAATGTGTAAAGCAAAACTAAGACGCTAATAATCTTAAGAGTAAAAGAGTTTTTTTCTAAATGACTTTTGGGGCTCTTACGGCAATTACTAACTGTATATGTGTATATTAATTACAAGAGATAGAAAATAGCTGTCAAGCCAGAAGCTAAAAACAACGATGCTTAATAGGCTACTCGAAATCAAACTGTTATATAAATTCCAAGTACCATCATCATCATCATCATAACCGTCATTGTCGTTACTGGTAATTTTTCATCTGTATATGATACTGGTTACAAAAAACTAAATGTTAATTTAAATCCACAAATATTTTCCCTAATTTAAATAGCTGCATTTTCTTCTCCTCTAAATATTTGTTGTAACTTATGAGATCATATTACTCCCAAATCCTCCTCAATGAAGGGAGGAAGGTGAGAAAGGGACAAAAGAGAGACAAGCTTTCTGACATGACCATCAGTCATTTCCTATTCACTCAGAAGCCTTATCATGGCACCAAAGTTGTTCTTAACTTTTCTGCTAGTCTCTGACTTGATCTTCCAAATCTACCTCTTGCTCAAGTTCTTTTAATGTCACTGACCTCCTGTTACCCCTTAAACATACCGCTTGTGCTCCAACTTCCTATTTCTTCTCCTGGAACAAACTCTGCTGATAAAACTTGACTGGTCCCCCAGCCCCACCAGTTCCTTCAGTCTATCTTGTAGAATTTTGTTCCTACTTGAGAAGACTCTCACGTCACACAGAAATCTGGCATTTGTTAGCTTTGCTCTCATCACATAGGAACCCTTCTCCCCAGGTTTGTTTCCTCCTTCTTTGTATCCATTGCCTACTCATGCTGGAAGATGCTGAATAACGAATAAAATTTTGCTAAAACAATGAACCAAGGGATATAGAATACACATGGCAATGATTGGGAGATTGAAAGCCAGAAAGAAAATGAAATTAAATAAAGTCCTGGTGCAATCAAGTCCTGCAATATATAATGTTGGCTATTCCTTAGAGTCATTGTGCTTGAGGTCAGTCTGTGTTTATGCATTTTGGAGATCTTAATTTAGCCAATGGCTAAGACCCTTCCTTGTTTACTTTCAGCTTTCTCCAGATATTTTCATGCAAAATCAGAAAAGAGGGGAAATCCTGGGAGAGCAGGTGATTTTTAGTTAGCTCCAACTGCAGTTAGATTCATCTGGGAACTCTATGACTGCTGGGCTTGTAGGAAGAAGCAGAGTTTCCAAAATTCTTGATTGGGTATTTGGAGGCTACTCTCTATCCTTTATAGGAATCGTCAGAATAGAAGAGGGTTACTTCTGCTAGCAGTCACAGCGGGTTGCAATGGAGAAAATGACACCCTTCTCACAACTCTGAGAGAGAAGACATTCTCAAGACAGAAAATAACTGCAAATAAATATAGCACATTCCACAAGAGGTCATCAAACTTAACCCAACTGAAGCCAATTATTTTACTGCAATTATACAGGGACTCCCTGTCCCCCCCACCACCACCAAGGGAATCAAAGTTCTGTTTGGAATTTCCTGTTAGAAATTTCAAAAGGAAGTTTTGCTTCTAGCATCTCGACTAAAACAACACAAGCGTTTATGTATTCCCATAAATAAAATGTTTCCTCCTCAATAATTTATTTATTTCATGTTCAAACTCTGGAATGCCAGATGTGTGGCAAATTAAGCAGATGATTGGAGACAACCGAGATGAGTGCTTTACTCTTAATGCCAAAATCCATAGCAAGGCCAAATACTCTTATTTTATTTTAAAAAATTGTTTGTGGTCATGGAGATGGAAGCCAGGGTCTTGCACATGCTAGGCAAGCAATCTACCCTGTTGGCACATCCCAAATCCCAGGAAAAAAAAATTAAATCAAGGCAAAATTTTTAATTCCAATGAAGCAAGCAGAAATTTGAAATTTTTTCATTAGCGTTCTTCTTAACAATAGTTATAATTTTTGAAAAGTAATTTATTAAGTGTCAGGGAGAGTCAATGTTGTATCCTCACTGTTAACTATAATCATTCAATAAATCTTGAATATCTGATCCATAACTTTCTCTATGATAACCTTTGCAACAATCTTGTTCACAAAGTTTATGGGATGTAGTTAGTGTGTTATTCATGTATAGAAACTCTAGAGGATATTTCTCTGTTGCAGAAATGTGAAAAGGTTTGTCATTTGCTCAGTTTACTGTGTATGCAAGGTAGAGAGTGAAATTTGAAAACAGATCTGTCTTACTTAAATGTCTATCCTTGACCAAGTTGCAAAAATACCTTAAGTAGGTAGTTTTGATTTCTGTTAAGTGGCTATGAAAAGTGTCATGTAAACTCTATTTATGTATATTAATCTATTTAAAGACATTTTTTTATGATTTTCATGTTTCTTTACTCAAAGGTACAAAGGATAAAATTTCCCTATGTGAGTCATACTTTGAATTAGCTCATGCTTCATAATTCAACTCAGTTTGCTCAGTGAAGTGGCTGGTCCCTTGGCAAACTCTACCTTTTTACTGTCTTCCATTCATCCTTTCCCTCCTCCTCCACTCTACTCTCATTCTTTGAGAAGACAATGTGGCAGTCTTTTTCTGGAACAATTAGCTCTGTTTCTGTACAGATCCAGAGCTATTTTTGGCTGGAGAACACCCACATAATTGATACACAAAGACTGTTCCCAGGATATAGCTTTCCTGACCCTGCAGAGAAAGCCTGTCATTTGCATTACAATTCAGATTCTAGGCATAGTACT
The DNA here is from genome assembly GCF_902686445.1 of Sciurus carolinensis. Lineage (NCBI taxonomy): Eukaryota > Metazoa > Chordata > Mammalia > Rodentia > Sciuridae > Sciurus > Sciurus carolinensis. The sequence goes on along the minus strand of NC_062222.1, from coordinate 30,906,359 downwards.
TTTTCCGCAGTGACTTTTGCCTGTAAAATGGCCATTGCCCTGCCTCAACCCTACCTTGTACACATCCAGCTCTCCACACTGTTGGTCAAAACGAGTGTAGAGGGCATTGAGCATGGTGATGACCTGCAGTGGCGAGCACTGGGAGCAGATGGCAGTGAACCCAACGATGTCTGAGAAAAGCATGGTGACATTACTGAACTTCTTGGCTTGCACCACCTGCCCTTGCCACAGCTGTTGAGCCACCTCACAGGGGAATATAGAGCACAGAAGGTCTACTGTCTTTTTCTTCTCTTCCTCCAGGGCTTGGTGAGCTTGCTCAAGGGTGGCCTTCAGCTTCCCCATCCTCTTCTTCAGGCCATCTTGAGCCCGAGCTTGTTCCCCTATCAAGACTACATCCCTCAGTGCATTGTGAATCGGGATGTCTGACAGGTAGAGCCCTCTTCCTGTAAAATCTTCTAATCTGTCCACACAGGGTGACCCCAAGAACAAGATTGCACTGGATTCAACAATGTAGATCATTTGGCCTTTGAGATCCATAACCTGCAAAGCAAAGGAGACCCAACTGCTGTGGTTTATTCAAGTTTGCAAAATTTTTCTGAGATAGAAGGAGAGGAAGTAGATACAGTGATAATCCCTAGGCATTCAAACTGTTTTTCAACCTGTTGCAAAAGAAAAAGTACTTTCTAAAGTTCCAACTTGATATGAGTTCTAAAATGCTTGCAGATATTGGAAGAATATATTGTTGTATCCAGTACATAGAAATCATGATTTCCAATGGACAAGTCAAAACATTTTGGTTTCAACACAACGAAAAACAAACAAATAAATATTCATTTAGTTACCTCTTACAATATGTAGTTTTTCTTTGCTTATTATGAAATAATACCTTTGGGCTAGGGAAATAGCTCAGTTGGTAGAGTGCTTGCCTTATATGCATAAGGCCCTGGGTTCAATCCCCAGCACCACAAAAAAACAATACTTTTTGTTATTCAAACTAAATTAGCTATTTGATAATTGAAATCAATTTTATATAAACATTTATCTAATTTAATTACAAATCCTCCCAAGGATTTTAAAAGGTGAATTATATTCAATAAATATTTGTGAATTAATGAATCAAGTAAGCAAGCAAATGAAATTCAGAAAGGATTTTAAGAGTATTCCACCCTTAGTATTATTTTAGAGTTGTTCTAGATATAAATGCATAATCAAAGCATTTGAAGGGGAAGGGCTGAGGATGTAGCTCAGTTGGTAGAGTGTTTGCCTTGCAAGCACAAGGCCCTGGGTTCAATCCCCAGCTCTGCAGAAAAAAAAAAAAAAAGTGAATCAAACAAAGCATTTGAAAGGATGCTTACATTATTTTTGGTTTTAGTCCTCAAATATGAAATAACATTTATATGAAAGATGATACTGTGCTTTCCTTACCCTTGAAGCTTTCTTCACAGAGTTATCCCATCGTCTCACTCGTATGACAAATTGCAGATTCAACATTGTCATGATCCCACTAAAGGTTTGGTTGATTTTTGGAGTCAGGATTTCAAAGTACTCTTCAAAATTCGGCTTTCCTTGAAAGTCCCTCCTGTTCATCAGTCTTCGAATGCCATTGCCAAGCTGCAGAATGGTCAGATCTTTGTCGAACATGAAATGGAACGGGAAGGTCTTACAGAAGAGCGATGTGGGAATCACTAGGGAGGACTGGGGTTTCCCTGGGGACAGGGATGGTTTGGTGCTTTTCACGTGGACAGAATATAACAAATAGGGCTGATTGACAAATTCTGTGCAATCACTCCGGTAGCAGGCAGGCATTAAGGACACGTCCACTTCGGTTTCGTACAATGTGTGAGCAGCTGCCTTAATGACACCCGGAAGGATCAGGGATGTGATTCTCTTGGGGAAGAAATAGTAAACATTTAAGAAATCGGGCTCCTTATCCAGGCATAGAATGGAGGCGTCTTCCAGACTACCCCTCTTTTCTGCTTCCTGGCAATGGCTGCTCTGTTTCAGAAGGGTGCTAAAGCTATTTAAAAAATCTTTCAGGGTGCCTCCAACCACGCCAAGGATGTGTTCATCTTCCTCATAGCAAATGTGAAAGAGCTCTTCACCAAGAGATTCTTTGATACTCTCCACCGGAACGCCTGAAAACAGAGCACATTTTCTGCCACATAGAATAAGTCAATTTGGTAGGGCTGTTCTGCCACTCCTAGGTTCAACCTGGCTTAATCTGCTTATTTAGTTTCCTCTTTATCTTATAATAAGAGTTCCAACCAAGATCAAATACTAAAGTCAAATTATCAATACAGATTAGCTTCTAAAAGTCTGGTAACTCTAAGTAAAAATCCCCAGAGTTGTTTTTGTTTTAAATGACTCATTGAGTATAATACATTACTTTTTAACCTCTTTTAACTATGAAAGAACAATTAGAATCTCAGGATTAAGTCCATTTCAGACAAAGCCTTCTTCCCATCTTTCTATTAATGACAAAAATGATACATCTTCATGAAGAGCCTCACCCCTCAGAGGATGTCCAGTAACATGTCCAACACTGGAATCAATTTACTATCACCAGTCGAGAGACTCAATTTTGTGTGAAGAAGATTATAAAGTATTTTTTCCTCTGAGCAAAACAGCATCCTTCTTATTTAATATTACCTGGATGAAGACTTGCTTGAAATATATTATTAACTTTCTACAGCTTCTCCTTCCAAAACTTCTGTGTACTACATTTTCTCCCCTGTGATGTATTTAAAAATAATACCACCCTCTTCAAGGTACTATTGTGATATGTAGAGATTACATTTAAAATAATATCTGGCTCCTAAGATGGGCTTAATATAAATTAGCCATTATTACTATAATTCTTTACAAATTGTACTTTCAGAAAGAGGTAATCTCTGGTCTATGTATTCAAACTTTGAAAAAGGCAGTATAAAAGTCACTCATCTGTTTTACCCCCAAGCTAATTCTTAATGTGGGAACACTGATAACCCTTTCTCCCATGATTGATTTCAGCCTTTGAAAACATTCTTTATTTTGCCTTGTTGAGCAGAATTTCTCCTTTGTATATTAGAAGTGCTTGAGTTCAAGACCAAAGACTACAAATGTCTGTACCTCAGTTTCCTATCCAGTAAATAAAGATGACAAAAAGAGGACATGTTTGAGGTTAAACACCAACATACAGTACATTACATTAACACAAAATAAAATATTGACTACTTTACCCTCAAGTTAATATATTTTTGAGAAAACATTTCTATTACCTGCTGCAATTGCTTGATCTGCAATTATTTTTTCAAAGTCTTCTCTTTCTAAAAATTTCCTGGAAATAATTCAATATCTTAAATTATAAACTGATACATGAATGCTAAAAATTCATATTATATAAAACATACAGAAATTATGACAGGCAATAGCTTTGCAGAGACAAATCTTGACAAGCAATTTTTTTTTTTTTTTTGAACCCAGGGCTTTGTGCATTCGAGGTAAGCACACTATCAATGGAGCTATATCCCCAGCCCTTGACCATCAATTTTGCAGGAACAGAGCAGTGACATGTACAGTCCAAAACAATACTGGGAAAGTCCAAACTATACATGAACTACACATGGCATAGAGTATTTGATCATCTTTATTGAAGCATATTTGCCTTTGGTATTCCCTTTACACAGGCTAATAACTAAGAGAATATGCACTGGCAGAAAACCAGGAGTGTGAACTGCTCAAGAAGAGGGATTGGGGCTGGGGTGTGACTCAGTGGTAAAGAGCTTGCTTAGCATGTGTGACACCCTGGGTTCATTCCCAGTAACCCCAACCCTCCCCCCCTAAAGATAGTAACAAATTTTCTGGGTTTTCTTATCATCCACCTAAAAAGAAAAATACATATACAGATGGGTTTTACTTTTAAGTATCACTGTTGTTCTGCTGTTTTTCCTTAAGCAAATACAAAGTATTCCTTGCTTTTTGAGTGTAGAGTTCTATATATTTATCTTTCAGACATCATCAAATTACACTTTCATCCTTACTCTTATATAGAAAATTAGTAACCAGAAAAATCTAGTATTAAATCAATGACTGCACTCAGTTCTATGGCACAGAAGTTGATAACATAATAGCATACATTCTGATTAAAAAAAAAGATATCAGTAATTTCAACAGAATAACGTGTCAATTTATTTTTACCCAATTGTTTTTTTTTTTTTGAAAATTCCTGACAGTAATGACTGATTATGACAAAATGTACTAAATTACTGAAGCTTATTAAAAGACACCCAAGATTCTATCTGTGGTTCAGTATGCCATGAGATAAGTTGAGTTTACAATCAGGCATAAATTTAAATTTTTAAATAAAATTTCAATAACATGTCAAGAAGTTTATGCAAGCAAATATGTTCAAGAAGGAAACTGGTCACTAATTTGTCACATAAAGGTAAGCTGCTTATAATTATTTTCAATACTAAGTAAAAATATTTTATCTAAGTGGGCTAAAGATCACCCTATGATTTTATTTATATATGTGTGTATATTCATGTGTGTGTGCATGTGTGTGTATGCATATATTATATGAAGTTTGGACCTAGAAATCCCCAAATCACATGTTAGATATTTGTCTATACTAATCAATTTTTAGATTTGATTTTTCTTCATTTATGCATCTTCTATTTTTTTTTTTTCCTTAAGAGTGAGAACAAATTTCCTCACTCAGTGCTGCCATTTCTTTTTTCTTTCTTTCTTTTTCACTGTATCAGGGATTGAATCCAGGGGCACTTAACCACTGACCCACGTCCCCAGTTCTTTTTTAATATATATATATTTTTTATGTTTGAGACAGGGCCTTCCTAAGGTGCTGAGGTTGGCTTTGAACTTTTGACTCCTGCCTCAGCTTCCCCATGAGCCCCTGACAATGTTGCCATTTCCCAGCACCCATGATACTAGATGTGAACAGAGGTTAGTTTGTCCAAACAGCACATAGTACAATTCATGTGCTTGAATTTATTACCCCCGCCTTCAAAAAAATAAGCAATCATCATCATTTGCATGTGTACCATCAAATGCATGTGTGCAACACACACACAGACACACACACACACACACACCCTAGCCGGGAGTTCATACAGATGATACTATGATCAGAAGATCCCAAAAGAAGAAACAGGGCTAAAGTTCTCTGAGCAACCAACCTGAGTGACATAATGAACTGCACTAAAACTCTTCTCTTAAACAGAAGGAAGGTCAGTCATGATAGTAGGGACAGGGGATGAAGCACTCTAGTCAAGGGCAATTTCCCCCTAACTATGTTTGTTTTTCAAGTTCCAGAAGATAATAAGCAGCACAAAAAGGAGTTAAGGTGTGTATATCAATTGGCAAACAGAGAACAGTGAAAATGATAGTTGACTTGTCAACAAGAAACGGGGGAGAGAAACAGAAACAGAAAGAGAGCCCCAAAAATGTAAAAAAAAAAAAAAAAAAAAGAAGAAGAAGAAGAAAAGCAGAGCAAAGAGCCATTTAGCACATCAGCAAGGCAGTCCCAGGATTAACAATCAACAACTAAATAATTATTTAAAAGTACCATCATCTTTTTTGTTCTTTAAGAAATAGGGAAAGTGGTAAAATATTTTTCAAGATTTCCAAATAAAATGATTATTGTTGGTTAAGTTGTGAGATTTATTTTAAGAGATAGGACCCTGGGAACATATCCTTTCTGCATATCTGCTGTGGTTACAGGAACATTTCAGGATGCAAAACTCTAAGAATAAATTTCGAAGGATCTGGCTGCCAAGGACCTAAGCAGACAGACACAGTAGCAGGGCAGGAATGACTTGTGGCTATCTTATCAGTCTGACTGAGAATTAAGGTCAGAGGCCTTCTGGAATGCTTTTCATATCACTCGTGTAAACAAAGCTTCTGTCAGACACATAGATTCACACTCTCTCCTTCTGAACCTGTCCCTGACCCCTTCTTGGCTTGTTTCTGCTGCCTGTAGCCTGGGACCAGTCAGTCAGCCAGGAAAATTAAGCCCAGATAATCCCCAGGACAGATTATCCACTCATTGGTAGGAGTCAGGATGAATGCATTTATAAAAGAGTTCAGTGATGGTACTGCTTTGCAAAGAACCAGTGTTCTATTCTGCAGATTTGAACTCAAATATTTATTGTATTATTGACAAATTAAATTATCCTTAAAATTTCAAGGAATCAGAAATAGGGTGGATCAAATAATTTACCAGATGTAAATGTGCTGAGTGACAGATATATGTCAGCTTACAAAAGGAATATCACTTTACCTTAAGTCTCTTCCAAAATTCTTTCAAGGAAAATTTTAAAACAGAGTACACACATACACACAGAATATGCTGATATTCACCAAACTGGTTATGAGAATGCTGATACCGAAACACTTCCCTAAGAACTATTAAATAGCTTAGCTTCTTCCTTAAGCCTGGGTCCTCCTCCTCTTATCCCCTTGAGACTTCCACCTTCTCTGCTGCATTTGTTAAAGACTTAACATGTTGAAGTGTGTTAAGGTAAGGGTGCCTGTTGGCATGCTACTTGGACCTTCTGACACAATATCAAAAAAGAAGTCTGTTCTGATTTTTTACTGTCTATGCCTTACTAAATATTTTGCTAAATACTTGCTAAATATTTTAGACATAACCCCTTAGTTGAAAGAATAAATCTTAAGGGAATTTGTTAAAAGTAGTAGTATATTGAAACATGGTTTAAAATCATGAGCTCTGAAAAATCCAAGCCTGAATTTCATCTCTGCCTTTTACACAGTTGTAAAATCCTAAAAATTTTTGCATAAACCTGAATTTAGTCATCTATAAAATGTGAAAAGTAAATGTACTCACTTTCAAATTAGTAGTTGCTAAAACACTTAGTCCAATTTCTGGCATACCATAATGATTCAATAAAGGTCGATGCATTCAGTAATTACTGGTTACTTTTAACCATATTAGTAGTTATAACACGGGATTCACAGAACTAAAGTGGTTCGACTTACCTGTTTTCTTTTATTTTATGCTTTGCCAATGTTCTCTGAAGTGCAAGGTTCAGCCGTTCAAACTGGAAATGGAAAATAATTTTTTTAAACATTTCCTTACCTAACAATTCATTTGAAAATGCAGATTTTAAAAATTTCATTCTGAAGCGTTCTTACAAAGAAGCCGAAACTTTATTGCTTGAATGATTTAATGTAGTGGATTTACACCTTGGAAGCTGGGACTGGGTTTCTGTGTGTTCTTCAAACTTGGGAAGAAACAATGAGCTCAGACTAACATGAGTTTGGCTGTGTGGTTGTCCATAGGCTTTGCCTTTGGCCACAATCTCACTGACAGTCACAGGACTGTCAAGTTGAGTCTGAGTCCAAACAGAAGACTCCAGTTTGGTTATGTCAAGTCTTCTATAGAATCCATAGGCATCACTTCCACTGGTGCAGGAAATGCCCCCGGATGTCCTGCCAATGCTTAATCAAAGCATCACTTAACTCATTATGTCTCTAGAGTATGCTACTAATGATTCTATTGGACTTTAGTGCTTTCTTCTTTAGGAAAATAAGTTCTGATTCAAAATGGAAGGGTTGGAATACACGTGCTTCACCAAACCCAGTAATAGTGGGAAGAGGGACCATCATTCTTCCAATGACAGCATAGGTTAGGAGAAAAAGACCAAAAAAAAAAAAAAAAAAAAAGATATATTTTTTTTCCTGGTGTCAATGAGAGGATCATGAAGCATCAAGAAGGGTCTCGACTGAAAGAGACAAAAGAGTAGCACTGACAAAGAGGAAGAAAAATATTCCAGTGACAGAATTGTTTGCATTTTCTCTCCTCATAGCCCATCAGGAGTTCCTGATCCAGGATGGGTGTAGTTCAGCGATAGAGCACTTACCTAGCAAGTGCAAGACCCTGGGTTTGATCCCTAGCACCAGAAAAAAAAACAAAACAAAACAACAACAAAACAAAACAAAACAAAACAAACAAACAAAAAAAAACTTCTTGATCAGAGCAGCAATTCATATATAAACAAGATAGTTCAAAGTAGCTTACTTTGGAAATAATTTGTAAGCAATCTAAGACAGTAACATCTCTATACTTGACTATAATGTTTCTCTGATAAAATCTATAGATTAAGTATTCAAGGCTTTGAATAGTGGACAAAAGGAATGTAACTCATTCATTTAATAACTATGTATATTATATGTCCTATGAACAAGTGTCATTCTAGGTTCTGGACATACGCCTGTGGAGGAAACAAATTTTTTTTAATAAGAGGGAAAAAAATTGAGTAGCAAACACTATGAAGGATAACTTATAGCTTATTTACAAAGGCAGAAACCCTGATTTTATTGATGAAACTTTTTCCATATTAATATATTTTGCAGAAAGAAAGATTTCACTCAAGCCCATGGTTTCATGGATTTGTAGCCATGTTTTAGTACTCTTTTTTACTATTAATGTCAGGGTAACGTTCTACTCCTGAGAAATTCAGCTTTCTCAGCGTTCTGGTGGGTGAACCTCATTTACAGTCTCACCAGTTGAACTAGTACCTGTGTTACGAATGCACTCTGAATGAAAATTTTATGAAAACTGCTATATGATACAACACTCATGTGAAAACCCTGACTTTGGATGAGCAGAATTTCATTGTCATAGTTTTTGGGTAAGTCACTACTTCATTGTTTTTTTCACTTTTATATAGTTTTTGATGCTTTTATAGACCAGGCATACTTTAGTTCATAAGGATAAATGATAACATTGTTCCTTTGTTTCTCCTTACAACCCTATATTCTGGAACATATGTTCTCACATGATTCTCCTTATATCCTCCTCTTCTCTAGGTCTGTGACATGGGGTAAAATCATTTATGTTAACATATTTAATTCAATTGATTCAATTCAGAAAATGGATATGATTTGTTACAACTAAGGCTTGTACTCCATTAAGCTCCTTAGACACTATGCCTGAGGAGCATACAGGATTATCAGGGGGCAACTTCTATGAAAAATGAGCAAAAAATGTGATAGTTAGAAGGTCACTAAATTATTGAAATACAAAGAGTTTTCCATCACTCCAGTAAATTTATTTTTACTTTAAACTGGTGTTCTACGTTTATGTGCCTTTATTCTTTTCAGACAAGAATTACTAGTTTGTATGTAATGTAATGATCAAGATTTTTAAAAAATTTAAAACTATTTTTAGTTGTTGATGGACCTTTATTTGATTTGATTATTTATATGTTTTGCTGAGAATTGAACCCTATGCCTCACACATGCTAGGCAAGTGCTCTGCCACTGAGTCACAATCTAAGACCTTTTACACTCAAACATTCCCCTACTCTGGAAACTCAGCTCCCATTGTAAATTTGTGAATTATAATGAATTTTAATACTTGCCATCCTCACAAAAACTTAATCAGAGAGTTAAACCTAAAATAAGAACTATGACGTCAATGCTATTTTGAGTCTCTTCCTTTGGATTATTGATAGAACTGAAACTATAACAGGCTGAACATTAAATCTGTCAATTTGAAAAAGAAACAGTGAAAAATAGAGGTATGTATCAAAAACAAGCAGATGTTTGGACAGCCAGTGAGGAAATCCAGATTGATTAGTACACATTTCAAACGCTTTTAACATTGGGGCACTTACTGTCACACGGCAAATGACCTCAGATGGAGAAGAGTGCTAGTCCTTAATGCCAAATGTACTTGTTCCTACTATAATTCCTATAACCTTTTCTTCTCTGCTACATCACTAGTCAAAACTTTGAGGATTTTTGTGAGTTCATGAGAAAACAACACAGCTTATTCTAAATAAGGAAAAATTAAAATATTACCTATATTTCATATTCCAATCTGGCATTTCTGTACAGTCCATTAGGAAAAAAAGTTAGGCAGTTTATAGTGGACTACATATCTCAAAGATTAACAGAACTCATGTAACGCTGTGACTTCTATAAGAGAGAGGGAGAGAAATGGAACATGTACATCCATAGAAAAAGGTTTCAGAGGGCCCCAGAATCTCTAGCTTGGACAGTGAGTGAAGGTATTTCTAATATGTCCCAGCTCATAAAAACTCAAAAGATGCTTGCTTCTTCAAATGTATAAACACCAAAACAAAGCTATAATGAACACAAAGAGCCAGGAAAATATGACACCACTGAAGAACAAAATCATTTTCTAATAATCTACAGTCAAAAAATAAGGAACTGCAAATTACTTGCCAAGGAATTCAAAATAATACTGTTCTGCTCAGTAATTTACAAGTTAGCACAG